>NC_056670.1:43215736-43853861 GCF_018350195.1 Panthera tigris
AATGTATGTTACACAATTTACCCATTGTGTCTTGATTCTTGATCATCCAAATGCATTCTTTCATTTCTATCATGTCATTATTGACATTGCTACTCCCCTCACTTGAAAATACAAAACAATCATACTTGTCTAACTTGTATAAAGGTAGCCTAGAATCAGAAGTCCAGCAATATGGTGAAAGAATTAGCAGAAACCTCTATCCCAATGAATTATCTATTCTGCAATTTAGAAGAAAAGAAAACCCAGGAACAATGAGCAAAATTAAGTGGAATTAATAATAAGCCCTTTAGATGTCACTGCAGGAGCCTGCGGTAATAGTGTGACAGATTAAGGCCTCAGAAGGAAGATCTGGCATTTCAGTGCTGTCTTAGAAACAGAATAGTTGGCTTTGGGCTCACATGAGTCAAGGCAAGCAAATGAGGTCTATTTCAGAACCAAAATCATGGAAGGGTTATCCTGAATGACAGGAGAAAGAAAAGAGCTGTACCCTTCTCTATGACACTGAGAAATGAGAAGTGAGCATGCTCTTGCCTAGGATTTTGAGTGGGTAAAAATGTCTTCTCTATATCCCATAGAAATTAAACTCATGGTAATTCAAAGAGGAGAAAAACAAAGTAAAATCTAGTTTCAAACTATTGAAACTCTTTGGCAGAAGCAAATGCAAAGAGATTCATATTAAGTGCTATACAAATTAGAGTGCATAAGGTGTCTACAGACAAAAATAGTCTCTGCTGAAGATCTGGTTGCAAAAAATAAGAAAATGATCCACAATGAGGGAGAATCAGAGACAGAAAAAAGAAAATTAAACCCAAAAAGAAAGCCCAAAAGAAATATATGAAGACTGTCAATATGACAAGAAAGAAAGAACTGAAAGAACAAAAATATAACATAAAGCATTGACAAAAACAAACTGTGTTCTTTAGAAAGAGTAAAAAATTATGAAAAAAAAATTTAATGTAGGGGCACCTGACTGGCTCAGTCAGTAGAGCATCTGACTCTTGATTTTGGGTTGTGAATTCAAGCCCCATGTTGAGCATGGAGCCTACTTTTTAAAAAGCTTTTTTTAAAAATACTAATGAAAAGAAAAAAGAAAGGAAAAATTCCCAAAATCAGAAAGGGGAGGATATTACAATTAAAAATGGAAGTTATTAAGATCCATTTTTTGACAATAAAATTCATAATGTAGATGAACATATTCTTAGAAAAATCATAATTTACTAAAATTGACATAAGAACTAAGAGAAAATGTAAATAGTCATTTCTGTGTTAAGGAAATTTATCGTTTAAAAAATGGACTCCTCACAAACAAAAGGGTAGTCCCATAGGACTTTTCAAAGTTGCTAAACTTGTATTGGTAGAATAACACCAAGCTTACAGAAATCTTTCCAGAGAATGGAACAAGAGGGAGCACTCACCATTTTATTTTATTAAAACATAATCAACTTGGTTTTAAAACACAATGAAAGCATTATATTAAAGTAAAAATAGGGGTGCCTGGGTGGCTCAGTCAGTTGAGCACCTGACCTCGGCTCAGGTCGTGATCTTGCGGTTGAAGAGTTCGAGCCCCACATTGGGCTCTGTGCTGACAGCTCAGAGCCTGAAGCCTGCTTCAGATTCTGTGTCTCCTCTCTCTCTGCCCCTACCCTGCTCATGCTCTGTCTCTCTCTGTCTCAAAAATAAATATAAACATTAAAAAAATTTTTTAAATAAATAAAAGTACTGGCCAATCCTACTTATAAATGATAATTTAAAAGTTAATATTTGCAAAGATATGCAGTAATATATAAAACTGATAACATTTTATGTCTAATTTAAGTTTATCCCAGGACTACAAGGTTGATTTGACATTAAAAAACAAAATGTAATAGGACTCAGTAACAAAACAAAGATGAAAAATATTATCTCAAAAGATGAGTAGGTATCATTAGATAAAAGTCAACCTCTACTGATGACACAAATTACAAATTCTCAGCAGGTTGCCTGGGTAACTCAATTGGTTGCGATTCTGACTCTTGATTATGGCTCAGGTCATGATCCCAGGGTCTTGGGACTAAGCCCCGCATCAGGCTCTGTGGTGAGTGTGGAGCCTGCTTGAGATTCTCTCTCTCCCTCCACCCCTCTCCCCTGTTTGCTCTCTCTCTAAAAATTAAAAAATAAAAATAAAAAACAAAAACTACTAGCAAACCCAGAATATAAACATTTGCCTCAATACTCAAAAATGACTTATGACATTTAGCAACTAACAGGTTTGCTCTTATTCTTTCTATTCAACATTGTAAGGCAAGGAAAATAAAGCAAATGTATAAGGATCAGAAAGTAAGAGTTAATGATTTTTAGATGATGTGTAATTTACAAATGCAATTTCTAATAGCAAACATCATTGAATAGAGCAGCACAATAAATTTCATGATATTCATACAATGGAATAGTATGCAGCTATAAAAATGAATGAACTAAGGCTTTTCATGAAATCATTATTGGCTCTTATAAATACATGTTGAATAAATAAGTCAGACACACAAAAAAATGTCTGTATGCTTTCACCTATAAAATTTCAAAGCTGGCAGGACTAATCATTGATGGTAAAAAGCCTGGATATTTGATGTATTTGAGGCAAAGAAGAGTGTAATAACTGAGAGGGGACATGAGGGATAGTTATGGGTTTTGATTAATCTTTTATTTCTTGGAAAATATAGAGAGCACATGAATGTATTCATTTATAATTATTCACTAGGCTATATTCTTACCTTTTTTTTTTTTTACTTTTCTATATTATAGTCAACTTTAATTTTTTTTGTTTACAATCCAACAAAGTAAAAAAAAAAAATTTAAGGTTGGTACTTCTGTGTAAGAAAATATGGGAAATTAATATCTATCTACCAGCACTATCTATCTACACACACACTTATGTTTGAAAATAGAAACACTGAAGAAACCAACAAGAAGCAAAGCACAGTCGTTATTTTTAAAAGGAAAAAAGAAAAATCGAAATAAAAATTCTCACATTACACTTTTTATACACTTTTGGTTTTGAACCAAGTGAATGTTTTACATATTCAAAAATAGACTAAAAAGTTACACCTAAAATGAAAAATCAACTGAAACAGACCTTCTCCTCTTGTTAGTATTTAGAAAGTTTCAAGAATCCATTGTTTTTACACTATCAACAAAAACAAGCTGGTTATGTAAGAAAATTAGAGTTAAAAAAAAAATCAGAAACTTGAGAACACAAATGTACTAAATTCCAGAAAAGGTTAAACACATTATAGGATAAGAGAAACTTATGGCTCATGGAGATTTGTGAAGGGGGAAATATTCTATCATGGATGAGGTTTAGGGGAATATATGAAAACTGTCAACGTACTTGCCATGGCCGTGAATGGCCTTGTCTGATAGTTCGAAATTCTGAGCCACCTTAGCCACATCTCACCCACCCACCCTCTGGCATGGATCTTCACTGGAGGCTCAACGGTGGCATGTGAAAAGTTGGATGCAGGACAAGAGTTGGGAGAGATCGCAGTGAGGTGCATTGACCCTTCCCCAAGTACACAGCAAATATCCAAGAGCAAAGGCAGGAAAGGAACAAAGAGAGATTAAATGATCAAGACAAATACTCAAGACCAGCCAGGCTTTCAAATGAAAGGCTGAAGGCAGAGCAGGAGAGCTTAACTATAGTTATTTTTACACTCCTCTCTGAGTAATTGATAGAATAAGTATACCAAAATTGGTAAAAGACAAGATGTGAAAAATGCTATCATGCAATTTGACCTAAATGGCATTTATAGAACATCCCACCTCACAACTGAAGATATTCATTATTTTCAGTTGCATATGGAACTGTCACCAATATAGACCAATATTCTAGGTCATAAAACAAGTTTCAATCAATACAAATGAGTGGAATCATGCAGAATGTATTCTCTGGCCAAAAGCATTTTAAATTAGAAATAAACAGCATTAAGAGATCCAGAAAATCCCCAAATATGTGGCAATTTAGTAACACCACTTTAAATAACTCATGAGTCAAACAAGTTATCAAAAGAAAATTGAAAAGTATTTCAAACTGAGTGATAATGAAAACTTGACATTCCTAAATGTGTAGGTTATAGCTAAAGAGGTGCTTAGAGAAAATGAAATTGCTTTAAATGACTATAGCAGACAAGAAAAAAGGGTTGAAACTAATTACTTTAGCTTCCACCTTAAGAAGCTAGGGGGGAAAAAAAGCAAGTTGTACCAAAAGTAAGTAGAAGGAAAAACAATAAATACTGGAAGTCAGTAAAATAGAAAAATGATAAATACAAAAATCAGTAACTCAGTGCTTCAAAAGTAGTAATAAAATGAGTCAAAAATCTTGCAGAATGATTAAGACAAAGAGACAACACTCAAACTGCCAAAATCACGGATAAAAGAGGGGATATCCTTACAGGTCTATAAACATTAAAAGGATAATAAAGGAGTGGTGTGAAAAACTTTATGATAATAAACTCTTTACCATTGCTTAAATGAACAAATCTTTGAAAAGTAAAACTTACCAAGGTTTAAACAAGTAGAAAGAGAAAATCTAAAAATCTAGAAATCTCAAAATCTATTGCAAAATTCAAAAATTTAATTTAATAATTTATAACTTTTTAATAATAAAAAAAATCTTCCACAAAGAACAATCTGGGCCCAGATGTCTTAATAGCAATTCAATGAAACATTAAGAGAGAAAATGCAAATTCTATGTAAACTTTCTCAAAATACAAAGGGCAATTCTTTACACATTTTATAAAACTGTCATAATACTGATGCCAATAACAGACAAAGACATTCAAAGAAAAATATTACAGATCAATATCCTTCATGGACAGGGACACAAAATACTTAATAAATAAAATATTAGTAACTCTTTCCCAGCAGTGTTTAAAAAGGATAATAAATCATGAAGTACAATTTATCTCAGGAGTGCAAGGTTGTTTTAACATTTGAAAATCAAGCAATGCAATTCACCACATTAAAAGAATGAAGAGAGAGAAAAAAATGATTATTTCAGTAAACGCAGAAAAGCATTTGATTGAATTTACCACCTCTTCATGATAATAACTCTCAGGAAACCAAGAACAGAAGAGAAATTTCCCATTCTGATAAAGTACTTTTATGCTACAAAAACAAAAACTCCTCACTGTAGTTAACATCATGCTTAATTGTGAAATATTGAATGATTTTCCACTAAGTTAAGGAAGAAGGCAAAAATATCTGCTCTCCTAATTTGTATTTAACATTTTATGGGAAGTCTAAACTAGTGAAAATAAAGGTGGGGGAGATGCTGGGAGGAAGGAGAAAAGGAAAATAAGCATTGGAAAAGAAAAGACAAACTTGTTGACTTATTATTTGCAGAGAAATGATTTACACAATTCCCTATGGGTTCTACTAAAAAACTACCAGAAGTAAAAATTAAATTTAGCATGGTCACAGAAGTCAACGTCAATATACAGTAATCAAATATAATTCTAATTCTCGCAAGTAAGAATGGACAAATAAAATTTACAAAACAATAGTGCCACCAACAGTGTCATAAACATATTTAAGAAAAAATTAAAATATGCAAATTTCCCATACTAAATAATATGCAACATGCAAGTTTCCTGTCCTAAAGACTATAAAATAGTACAGAAAGAAATTAAAGGCAAAAATTAAAAGAAAGAGAGAGGTATCTATTATATCCATATTTTAGAAAACACAACAGGGTTGAGATGTCAATTCTTTGCAAATGATCTAGATTCAACGCAATCTCAGTTAAAATCACATCAGGCTTTTATTATTTACTTACTTCAGAAATTGGTAATATGATTCTAAAATCACTATGAGAAACAAAGGACCTATAATAACTAAATCAACTTTGACAAAGAATAACAAAATTGGAGAACTTTCAATACTTAATTTGAAAACTAAAAAAATCAGGGGGGTGTATTCTTAGGCTAAAGACAAATAGGTCAACCGAGACACCAGAAATGGAGCCAATAATCAACTAATGTTTTACAAAGTCACTGTATTAGGTATCCCTGTATTGTAAATTACCACAAAACTTAGTAGCTCAAAACAACAAACATTTATTATCTCACAATTTTTGTGGGTTGAGAATTTCAGTACTGCTAAGCTGGGTCTAGGCTCAGAATCTCTTTCTGGACTGCCATCAAGGTATAGCTGGAGCCTTAGTCATCTCCAAATGCTCCTGGAAAAGGATAGGATTCAAGCTCACTCATTTCATTGTGAACAAGATTCAGTTCTTGGCAGGTTGTTGGACTGAGGACCTCAGTTCTTTGTTAGCCAGTTTCTTCCCACATGGGCCTTTCAGAAGGGGAGCTCATAACACTGTAGTCTGTCTCATCAAAGCAAGAGAGCAGTCTGAGAGGGAGGGAGGGACTAATGATGTGCAATATTTTTGCATGGAACTAATTCTGTTATCAGTGTTGTGATGTTTCTGTTCAATTATATGACTTTTAAAATTAAGTTGCTACTGCTTTTTATGTATACTGGTTGCAAGTATTTTGTCAGCTCTATGTGCTATAAATATATTTTCCATCTTTGGCTTGCCTACACATTTTACTAAGAATTCTGATCAAAATACCAATAAAATATGATTTATCCATATAGTTTTCTTTTATGGACTTTGCTATTTATGCTTTTTCTAAGAAATTTTTGTCTACATCCACATCACAAAGATATTCTCTTATGTTTTCTACTAAATGTTTTATTTAACTTTTACATGTAGATCATTGATTCTTTTTGAATTAAGTTTTTTTTAAATTTTTTTTAACATTTATTTATTTTTGAGAGACAGAGAGCGACAGAGAACAAGCAGGGGAGGGGCAGAGAGAGAGGGAGACACAGAATCCAAAGCAAGCTCCAGATTCTGAGCTGTGAGCACAGAGCTCCATGCGGGGCTTCAACCCACGAACCATGAGATCATGACCTGAGCCAAAGTCTTGACGCTCAACCGACTGAGCCCCCCAGGTGCCCCTTGAATTAAGTTTTATGAAGTAGGAGTTGATGTTAATTTGCCTTTCCTTTATGGATATTCTCTTGGTGGTGTTCTCATAACATTTATTGAAAAGATTTTTCTTTCTACATTCAATTGATTCCATGCCAATATTGCATGAGATCACTTATAACAAAAAATTGAACTCATAGAAACAGTGCGTAGAAAAGTGGTTGCCAGACAGGCGTTATGGGTGCAGGAAAATAGGGAGAGGTTGATAAAAGGTACAAACTTTCAACTGTAAGATAAATAAGGTCTGAGGATCTAATACATAACATGGTGACCATATTGATAATACTATATCATATAACTGAAATTTACTAAGAGAGTGGAACTTACATATTCTAAGAAATGGTAAATTTGTGAGGTAATGGGTGTGTTAATTAAGTTAATGAAGGGAAACCTTTCACAATGTATACATGTATCAAATCATCACTTTGTACACTTTAAATATCTTATAATTTTGTCAACTATACATCAATAAAAATAATTTAAAAAATAAAAACATCACCTCTAAAGAAATTAATAGTGCGGGTCTATTTCTGGGCTCTCTTTTCTCTTCCATTAATCTGTTTACCCTTATACCAAAACAACACTATCTTATTAATGTAGCTTTATATTAAGTCTTGAAGTCATAAACTTTAATTTGTTTATATTTGTCTTATTTTTCAAGACTGTTGTAGCTATAGGGTTGTTTGTAAATTTTTACAAAACACTAATTGAGATTTTTATTAGAATTACCATAAACCTACAGATCAATTTGGGAAAACTGAGATGATAAAATATGGAGACTTCCTATTCATAAACATGGCATGTCTTGCCATTTAGGTCTTCTTTAATTTCTCTCAGCTATGTATTAAATTTTTTATTGCATGCCTTTCGATATACCTGTACCTATTTTATTTACTTTTATCCTATTTTTAAATAAATTATCTTTTATCTTTATTACATATTCCATTTTCTAATTATTTGCTGCTACTCTATGGAAATATATATATTTTGTATATTGCTCAGGTATCCTGCAATCTTACTAAATTTACTTACTATCCAAGTTGAGATTTTCATAGATTTCTCAGAATTATTTATTTAAATATCATGCTGTCTTTGAACAAAGACAGTTTTACTTCTTTATTTTATTTTACTAATTTTTTATGCCTTTTGTTTTTTTACTTCTTGCCTTATTGCACTGGTTGGGACCTCTAATACAATGCTAAATAGAAGTGGGAAGATCAGACACCTTTGCCTTGATCTCTACCACAGCTGACAATGTTTAGCATTTTATCATTGAGTATATTGGTAGGTGTAGTTTTTCAAAAAAAAATTTTTTTTAACATGTATTTAGTCTTTGAGAGAGAGAGAGAGAGCATGAGAGAGGGAGGGGCAGAGAGAGAGGGAGACACAGAATCTGAAGCAGGCTCCAGGCCCTGAGCTATCAGCACAGAACCCGACACGGGGTTCCAATCCATGGACCATGAGATCATGACCTGAGCTAAAGTCACTCAACCAACTGAGCCACCCAGGCGCCCCTAGGGGTAGTTTTTCATATGACCTTTTTCAGATGGAGGAATTTTCCTTTTATTCATAGCTTTCTGTGTATTCTCAACATGAATGGGTTTTAAATTCTATCAAATTATTTTTAGGCATCAATAATGACAATCATGATTTTTCACCTTTGTTCTGAAAATCTAGTAAGTTACATTGATTTTCAAATGTAAAAAAGATAATTTAATTCCTAGAATAAACCCTATTTCATTATAATCTACTATATTTTTTTCATACACTCCAGATTCAATTTGCTTATATTAGGCTAAGGATGTGTTTCTGTATCCATGATGCTATTGACCTGTACATCTTTTTTTTGGGGGGGGGGGTAATATCTTTGTAAGATTTTGCTATCTGTGTTATGTTTTCTTTGTAAAATAAGTTGAGAAAATTTCCCTCCTATTTCCTAAAAGAGTTTGTGTAAGATTGGCATTACTTCCTCCTCAAGGGTTTGATAGAATTCACAAGTGAATGCAAATCTTATTTGAACATGACTGAAATTCTTTTTTTTTTTTTTCTTAAGTTCTTTGGCTAAATAGACAACCATTCAGAACTTCTAATTCCTTTTGTGTCAGTTTTAAGATGTGCTTTCAAGGGGGTGCCTGGGTGGCTCAGTTGGTCAAGCAATCAACTTCAGCTCAGGCCGTGATCTCATGGTTCATGGGTTTGAGCCCTGCATTGGGCTCTGTGCTGACTGACAGCTCAGAGCCTGGAGACTGCTTTAGATTCTGTGTTTCCCTGTCTTTCTACCCCTCACCCCCTTGTGTGTGCGTGCACTCTCTCTCTCCCTTTCTAACACACACACATAAAATAAAATAAAATAAAATAAAATAAAATAAAATAAAATAAAATAAATAAAATAAAATATTTAAAAATGTGCTTTCAAGAAATTAGTTCATTTAGGTGGTAAAATTTATTGGTATAAAACTATTAGTTATAGTTTCTTTCATTTTTTAAAAAAAATTTTAACGTTTATTTTTGAGACAGAGAGAGACAGAGCATGAACAGGGGAGGGTCAGAAAGAGAGGGAGACACAGAATCCGAAACAGGCTCCAGGCTCTGAACTGTCAGCACAGAGCCCGACGCGGGACTCGAACTCATGGACCGTGAGATCATGACCTGAGCCGAAGTTGGACGCTTAACCAACCGAGCCACCCAGGCACCCCCTTTCATTTTTTTTAATAACTATAAAATCTGTAGCAATGGTGCCTTTTATAGTCTTGATACAGTTATTTGTTTTTCCTCTCTTCTTGATCAACCTTGCTCAGGGATTATATATTCATTAAAAAATTTTAAAGAAAATTTTTACATTTGTTAATTTTCTGTTTCATTGGTCTGTTTACTCTCACTGCTTTCTTCTCATTGTCATTTATGTTATTATTTTAATATTTATTACCATTATTTTATGATTGCTGAATATTTCTCATGAGTTGATACTTTCATTATTATGAAATATTCCTCTTTCTTTCTAGTAAATCTCTATGACTTGAAGTCTATTTGGTCTACTATGAATATCACCACTGAAATTTTCTTTTAGCTATTGGTTTCATGGCATTATTTTTATCAATTTTTACTCAACTATTTAAGTATATTTAAATTTTATCTTTTATAGACAGTATATAGCTAAACCCTGTTGTCATTTAAAAAATCTAACCTGATAGCCTGTGTCCTTTAATTGAAGGATTTCATCCTTTTCATTTAATGTAGTTATTGACATGCTGGATTTAGGTGTATTTTATTTGTTTTCAACTCATATATTTTTTGTTTTTCTATTATTCTTTTCCTCTTTTTTTTGTCTAACTTTCTTTTAATACTTGATTTCTCTGTTAGATTTTCAGCTATACATCTTTATATTACATTTAGTAGTTGTTCTAGAAATTACTGTAAGAATCTTAATTTAAAAGTTAATATTATATAACTTTGCCTTGCCATGAATAGAAGAAGCTTTCCATAGCAATAGTTTTATTTTTCATTGTCCTTTGCACTTTTATTCTCATATATATGTAATATAATACTGTATTATACAGCTACATCTATATAATTGGTAAATAACTGGGCAGTGATATTTGTCACTACATGAATTTCTTTATCCCCAGGAACATTTTACCCAAAGGATTTTGCATCCATTTGCTAATATTTGCTTCAATAAGTTTTTATATTTGGGGTTGCAAATTGGCGATTTTCAAATTCTGTCTTGATTAGCTGTCACTTCCCCCACCTTAGAAACATCTCTACAGTAATTAAAAGCTAATGAATAAACAATAGAAAATTATCATTTCAAAGGTAAACATTTGCAGGCCATGTGTTCTTTTTGAAATGTTCTATATAATGTTGGAGTGCTGGACATAAAGTCCAGTCTGACTGGAGTTTCCTTCCTCAAAGCAGGATGGCATCTCCAGGCCTCCATGAAGTTCCAAGAGCCATTACCCAGAGATATGCCATGGAGCTCTAAAGTTCTCATGAGTTGGTTCTGGAAATGTCCCTTCCTTGTTAACTCAGTTAGAAATGATTAATATCCCAATGGGGACACTCCCAATGGAGTCGGCTTCTGGGTTGCAGTGGATTAAGGTGTATGTATCCGCACCCGATTAAATGCTTGCCAACCAGCTTCTGTAAAAACAGATTTCATACCCAAAGGCATCTTCTCTTTTCTGAGCTGATTATCCTCTTTCAAGCAAAGAAGAAATAATCCCTGACACTCTTGTGCATTAGTGTTGCAGAGCCTATTCCATTTTATCTCTGCCTTATTTGCTTGGAATAGCCAACTTTCTCCTTAACAGGAATTCAAAAAAGTGCTTTTTTAAAAAGAAATATAAATTTTCAGGTCAAAAAGGTCAGCTCTTTTGAGAACCATACGGTACCCTATAGCTCAGACACTTCAAACCAGAGTAATGTCATCCCCAGCCATTCTTCCCAGTAGAAGGGCCTCACTGGGGTAGTGGGATAACCAACTCTGGATTTTTCACAAGTCCTACAGGCGAGTAAATTCTTTCAGCTATGTGTAACTCCTTTTCCCTACTAGCTGACTCTCAAATGTAACTCTACTACTTCCCAGTCATGGGTCCTTGACCCATGGAATCCTTCTCCTTACTTTATATTTAAGGATGCTGAAGCTGAGAGAGATAATCCATTATAGTGACAAGCATTTAGCTGCCCTATCATGTCTCCTTACCTTTTTCCGGAGCCTCTCATGAAATCTGCATTGATGACTCATTCCTGACTCATTCCAGAATGAGGGATTTCCCATACGCAGAATTTTCAGTGCAAAACCATGATGGTTGTAGGCAAACTAAATGGCTGGACACTCTTAACCCTTACTCTTGGGCTGAACTACAATTTCTATCTTTTTTTTTTCCTACTAAGTAGAAATCTCATTAATTCTACCTAGTTAACCAAATGCAATATTTCTGCCAGAACCTCTCGAAACCTCATGCACTACATCCTGATACCATCCCAGTGTCATTCTGGTCTTCCTCTGTCATCCAATTTTTTTAGGTTGTTCAAGCCAAAGAAAAAGATGCTTGCCACCCCTCCAGTGTGTCAATCTCCTATGAGATTCAAGGTGGACAGACCTTGATCTCTGATCTTCTTAAAACTTGCCAGGAGATTTCTTATGGACTGTATAGGTGACTATCAGTCCCAGGGATTCTCATCATCATCTTTCCAATAGGCTTTGGGCTCCTGGATGACTAGTACCCTGCTCTTACATGCCAGAGTCTCACCTTGGTCCCAGATGTTCCCCACATAGGTAGGCTCTCAATCTATAAATACATAATCTGTTATTTAATTTGTTCAGATTCCCTAGTAATCCTTGTAAAACAAAAACAAGAAAAACACATATACACATTAAGGGGAAAACACACCAGCAGCCCACTAAGCTTGTGTACCTTAGACTCTGTAACACCTGGATTCACAGCCCAGTTTCACTGCTTTGTGTGATCTTGGGCAAGTCATTTACTTCTTTGAGTCTAGTTCTCCTTGCTGCTGTAGGACAGGGTAATGATTAAATGATTTACTATCAGTAATGTATTCATAACTGTACCTGGGAAACAGTGGGAACTTACGAACTGTTCAGTTTCTTTCTTCTCTTAAGCTATGTACCAGGACTTCTCTTCCCCAGGTCTTTTCGTATTTGGTCACTATGTGTCCTGCATAGAAGATGGAGAGAGTCTGTCCCCTGCAAGATGACACTGGGCTTTAATAAGTTGCCAGCTGGACTGTAGGGGCCCTGCAGGTGCTGATTTGGTCGGTTTCTGCAGGGGTAACACAAGTGTCATCTTGCAGGGGCCAGACTCCCTCCATCTTCTATGTAGGACACATGGTGACCAAATACTCCTGGGAAGTACCTGGAGTCACTCCCAAGCCCTCCTGAGTCCTCACTGACTACACAGTGCTGAAGGCACATGTGGGCACTAATTGAATAAAGCTTTCTCAGAATCAATATGGCTTGACTCCAAGTAAGACGACTATTTAAATAAGCAAAAGGAAATGCTACTCACTGGCCTCTGCTGTTTGTCTCCTAATTGCTAGCATATTGGGCTGACTCGGAACCAATTTATGTACAGAAACCAAACAATTAAAAAGGTCTCATTACTAAAACCTGGGCATCCTTTCATGCAAATGAAGCACTGTGATATACATGGGATGACTTTGATCAAAAAACCTGAACTCGGCTGCACATGTACCTCTAGTTGCAAACAGGTCCCAATGGGGTTAAGCCTTGGGCTACCTTTGCTAAGTTCCTTTTGTGGCACAGAGAAAGCAAGAGCACCATCTCCAGTCTACAGCTGGGGCACCCATGTCGGTAATGGAGACAAAGCAAGGATATTGTCCTCTACCCGTGTGCATTACCCTTCCTGTACCCCTGGTCTCAAGTCTTCTCCACTCCCAAATCCTGCACCTCTGCACATCTTCAGCTACTCACAGTCACAGCCATGCTCTGAGGTCACATCATGATCATCATAAAAGAGTAGAAATATCCACCTGCTCCTACAAAGCTTACCATATTCTACATTGTGCTAAATGCTTCACATGCATTATCACATTTGAGTCTCACTGCAAGCTTGGGACATAGGAACTAATATTATCTCTACAGATTAAGCAACTGAGTTTCAAGTTCACACAGCTAATAACTAAGAGACAAAACATATACACAGATGTGTATAAGTATATACTTATATCAGTTTCCCACTGTGTCTTTTCTGCAATCTCTGATTTAACATTTTAGTCCGTGTCTAAAGTCTCTCTCTTCACCTGTCCCAATAAAACTGCCCTAATTTATCCTCCTGGAGAACTCCAGTGCCCCTGCTTTATCTTCCCAATCCACCAATCTCAGCCCAGCTTCACTTCCTTCCCTGTCAACATGGTTACTGATGTCAGTCATTTCAACTACATGCTTACCAATTCCCTCCACTCCTCTGATCCCTTAATCTTTCTCAGCATAGACTCTGATGATGTCCAGACCCCGATTAATACAACCACCTGTTTTTCCCTTTGCTGCCCCAGGGATACAGAGTGCTGCTGGAGAAAATCCATGACACATGCATGAATTCAGGCATTGTTAAGCTTTCAGGCTCACTCAAAAATCCTTTATCCTGCTCATGTTGGATCCCTTTCCTATTCACCACAGTGATGACTCTTAGTCTTGTCTTTATCTTCAGGCACCCCACCAGGCTCCTGCCCTCATTCTCTCAGCTGATGAATAAGTGGTCGGTGTCACTGAGAAAATTGAGATCGTTAAGTGTGAACTCCTTCAACTTTCCTCTAAAATCCCTTTACTTTCTCTATTTATGTACCCACAAGTCCCCCAGATTTCAAATATCCTGGTCTTCAGTAGGACCTCACTTTGTCAAAGAGATCCCTGGACCCTGCCGTGCCACTAAGTGTCCAGTGAGTACTTATGTTTACCATCAATCATTCCATTCACTCCTGAGTCCCCTGCCATCTCCCCATGGTCCCTCTAGAAAGAATAAGTCCATAGTCCCCACTCTATTCCTCATCTTAATGGAAATGTATAACTTTTAATAGTGCTTAGCATACCCTCTTTTTGAAACTTCCTCCTGTGACGGTGCATTTTTTTTTTATCTTAGGGCAGGTTGCTCAGGGTTGTCTCACTCTACCTGCTTCCCCTCCTCCACTGGTTAGATTTTATTTACATATATAACTGAAAATACCATATATAAGCTGATGATTCCAAACCAATTTCCCAAACCCAGACCTCAATTAAACACAGAGACCTGCACTTATATAGCAAATAATTATATGTCAAAAATTAAACCCAACCTCCTCCTTCTAAAATAGTTTTCTGTAATCTCTGTGTTAGTTAATGGCATTCAAATGGGTAAAATGGCTCAAGGTCAAAACTTAATAATGACATTTTATCTTTTCTTATTAGGTACTCCCACACACATGCCCAGTCAATATTAAGTCCCACAGATTTAATCTCATTCATCCATTCCAAAGTATGTATTTGAAATCCTCTGTGTATGAAGTAAATAATTACACCTGCAACAATGCACAACTTCAGGGGTATCATGCATTTTGTGCAACACGATAATTTTGAGGTATTGTACTACACATGGGGGATATAAGGACATGAAATAATTGACATTCTCTGCCTTCATCGCTCTTTAAATCTAACGGGAGAGCATAGGCATCAATAAGGTAACTATCAAGTAAATGAAACACTGCAAAGATATAACAGGAAATGATGATTGAGCCAGAAATTGAAGGATGAGGGAAAGATAAAGAGTTGAACAGGGTGGGATAAAAGGGTTAATGCAGAAAGTCATACAGGCGAATGTCTTGGGGCAGAAGCACCATGAAGCATACTTGTTACTGAAAGGCCAGTGTGGCTGAAGCAGAAATTGATGGGGCGGGGTGGTAATTGTACAAAATGGGACCAAAGAATAGAGGAGAATCTAACCACACAGAACATTAGACTATATAAACAAGTTATGTCTCTGCCCTCAGAGTACTGGCAAGTTACTGAGGGAAGATGTAGATCATTTTACACCTGGAGACATCTACAGATTTTAAGCAAGTGAGCATGTGTGTGAGAGAGAGAGAGGGAAAGAAGGAAAGAACAAGACAGAGAATCAAATTTGAATTTTGAAAAAAAAAATTCTCTGCTTCAGTGTGGCAACTAACTTGGTGAGGAGCAAGGGTAGATGTCGGGAATGTTAAGGCAGCTATGGCAGAAGAGATGTGATGGTCTCTTGGATCAGTGTGAGGGCAGTGAGACTAGAGACAAGTAGATAGGTTGGTGAGTCATTTGGGAGGTAAAATCAACAGGACACAGTAATGTGTTGAATATGAGGGATAAAGAGGAGAACAAAATATCTGATTCCTACATAGTTTCCTGGCTTTTATAATTGGATGAATGCTGGTGCCATTCACTGGCTCAGACAACAAGGGGAGAGGATTATGTGATGTGGGGGAGTACTAGGAGACTTAAGTTGATCTTGATTTAGAGCATATTGGTTTGCAGGGACTTTCAGCCTTCGGAGGAGATTATACAAGTGTGAAACTCAGAAGGGAGATGAGATGAGGCTGCATATATGTGTATGAGCTATCTGTGTGTAGCTGATAACTGAGGTTATGGTATAGGTGAAAATGTTCAGGGAGAAAAACTTGAGTGACCTAGGAAAAAAGCACATGACCAAAGTCTGAGAACAACCTTTACTGGTAGAGTAAAAGAATGAGCTCAGAAAAGAGACAAGTGGCAAGGGAAGTACGAGGAAAAACCAGAAGAGTGCTGTCTCATGGAAGCTAAGGGCTGAGAGTGTTTCAAGAAGTAAGGAGTGATCATCAGAGCCAAAAGGTGCAGGTCAAGAAAGATGGCATACAAAAATACTTCTATTCGGTAGAGCTACTTGGAGGTGGAATTATGTGAACTAAAGTCGTATAGGAATGGTTGAGGAGTAAATAAGAGATAGGGACATAAGAACACATTCTTTTGAGAAATTCAGTACAGCCTTCCTTTATTGATTTATTACCCTTCATTCTTTTTCAGAATTATTTTGCTATTCTAGTTCTTTGCCTTTCTATTGCCTTTATAACAATCTTATCCATTTCTACAAAATTTTGCTGTGACTGTTATGGTAATTGCATTAGCCTCATAAACTATAAACTATAAACTTACCTTATAGCCAGAGCTATAGCTGGAGGAAATGTGCAACTAAGATTTGACTTGTATTTAATGCGAAGGGCTTGAGCACAATTAAAATCTAATAGAAAAATCTAGTTAATAGGAGGAATCTATGTATAAGGGAAAGGAAATGCTGGGGAAAGGAGTGGATGGGATCTAGTATTCAGTAGGAGGTTTGGTGTTGGCTCCCAAGTGGAAAGTCTCCTCTGTTATAACAAGAAAAAGTAAAGGGGGAGCTGCTGAGAGAAGATGTAGGTCATTTTATAGGTTTGTAATTGGGAAGACAAGGGAATTCTTGTTTTGGTGGCCTCTATTTTGTTTCATTTTTTTTTCTGTAAAGTGGACATGAAGTAAAATAGATTGAGCAAGAACTGCTTCAAGGAAAATGGGGTAGACATACCTTTCCCTATTCCTTCCCCTAACTACATTGTATATGAAATATATTCTCACATTATATATAAAGCAAATAGAAGAAGACTCTGAAGTAGAAGGAGAAGATGGCGGACTGACTGGGCATCGGGATGAGAAGGAACAACACCACAGTGAGTGAGTTCCCTGGGTTTTACTTTTTTCTTATACATTCCAGACATGTTGCTTAAAAAGCCCACAACCTAGGAACAGAAATATTCACAGACAAAACAAAACAAAACAAAACAAAACAAAACAAAAAAACAACCTTCAACAAAAACCTGCTCTTTCTAGCCAAAGGACCAGGAAATAGATAGCCTAGCAATACAGAAAACTATAGACAATAACTGCTCTACTATAGTAAAACATAATAGGAAAAAAAGGTATGCCTTTACCTCAACTCATACCAACAAAAGTCATATGAGGATTCTATACTTCTATCCTTGTCAGGTTGTCTTTGGTTGTTGAGAGGGGCATATTGGAATCTACAACTTGATAAAAAAACACCTATAAAAAAATCTACATCTGTCATTATACTTAATCATGAAATAATGAACCAGGAACAAAGCATCCAATTTGACATAGTCCTGGATGTTCTAGGCATGACAAGAAGAGGAAATAAAGGACATACATGTTGGGAAGGAAAAAATAAAACATATTGTCTCTATTTGAAAAGGACTTGATTGCCTACACAGATAATTTCACGAAATGTACAACTTCTTAGAACTAATACATGAGGTTCAATAAAGTTGCAGGATACAAAATAAACATACAAAAATCATATTTGCATATAATAGCAGTGAACACATGGATACCACAATTTAAAATATAATACCATTTAGGGGAGGAGCAAAAGTCGTGGAACAGCATGGAAGTTTTTTGTGTGTCTCGCATCCATGAAATACAGTCAGACCAACACTAAACCATCCTGCACACCTAGAAAACTGATTGGAGAATTAACACAACAATCCGCACAACCTGAGCCACAGAATTCAGCAGGTACATGGTGTGGAGAGGTGAACTTGGGGAGCCAGAAGCCGCGGTGGGCAGGGAGGTGCTTTTGTGGGGGGAGAGAGGACGGATATGAGGGGGAGAATATGGGAAAAGCACCCCTCCCCAAAAGCAGCTGGAGAGAAAGTGGATTGGAAACAGCCTCAGGGACTAAACTAAAAAGGGAGAAAGGAGAAAGGAGAGGGTTTAAATTCCATTAAGAATGTAAACAAGGCAAGCGCAAAGGCTGCAACTCTGCAGCTCAAAACCTGGTGGTGCTCTGGTGGGAAGGGCAAATCTCCAGGAGCAGAGTAGGGTCCGGGAGGTTCTCAGACCACATGGGAAAAAGCGGTTCCACTGCTTGAAGGACATTTGGTAGAGACTGTTGAAGTCACCTGGTCCCAGCAGACCCCAGAAAACGGCCACATTTGCTGGTGCTGGAACAAGGTCGTTAAGGGTGAAGGCTGGTACTGGATGTGTGTTGTAATTTTCCATAATCCCTGAAAAGCTGCTGCTACACGATCTCACAAACTTTTTCTGGGGTGGGCTGGCATCTGGCCATAGTCTCGGGGCACCGGCAGCAGCAGGGTCCAGCGGGCATTCCTGGGTGCAGCTGACATTCGGCCATTGCTCATTCGGCCACTGCTTGGTGAGACCCTCCCGCAGAGTGGTGGAACAGGTCAAAGCCGCAGTCCTCCAGAAGTAAGGGGCCGGGGAAAACAGTCATATTTGAGACAAAACTTGGGAGAGAGGTATCTGCCTGGGGCATGGTCATGAAGACTGAAAAAGCGGGGAGTGGACAAAAGCTGAAGACAGAGGACGGGTGCACAATTGCTGATCTGGGAGAACGGACCGGGTAGCTGGGTGACACCATTTTTACCACTCCCACGCATGCGCATATGCACCTACAAGCCCTGCAACAATCCACCCCAGTAGGCTAGCAGCGCCATCTAGTGGAGAATGGAGCCATTACACTGAGCCCCGCCCAACTGGGCCAACCTTGCTCTTCAAGAACACAAGTCTCACCACCTGCTTAGTTTATGGACTATAAAGCACTTCATAGTCTGATTTCTAATGGAAAATGAAGTAATTTCAGTCCTATTTCAATCTGTTAGCAAGTCCCTCTATTCAATTTTCTTTCTTTTTTTTTTCTCTTTTTCACTTCTTTTTCTTGAATACAGAAAGAGAAAAACTTCATTTTTATTTTCAGTTTCTATTAAAAATATTTTTCTTTATTTTTTTACTATATTTTTTACTTTTGTATAAATTTTTTCAAATTCTATTTTACTTCCATCGTTATACTTTAGTCTGCTTCAGTGTATTCACTTTTTCAAATTTTCAAATGATTTCCTTTTTTTCTTTTTCTTTTTTCCCTTTTTCATTTCTTTTCTTTTTCTTGAATGCAGAAAGAGAAAAACTTCATTTTTACTTTCAATTTCTATTAAAAATATTTTTCTTTAATTTTTTACTATATTTTTTTACTTTTATGTGAGTTTTCTCAAATTCTATTTTACTTCCATCATTTTATTTTAGTCTACTACAGTGTATTCACTTTTTCAAATTTTCAAATGATTTCCTTTTTTTCTTTTTTCTCTTTTTCGTTTCTTTTCTTTTTCTTGAATAGAGAAAAATTAATTTTTATTTTTAATTTTTATTAAAAATATTTTTCTTTAATTTTTTCTACTATATTCTTTACTTTTGTGTAGATTTTTTCAAAATCTATTTTACTCCCATCATCTCATTTTAGTCTACTTCAGTATATTCATTTTTTCAAATTCTCAAATGATTTCCTACCTCCTCCCCTTTTTTTCTCTAATCTGTCAAACCACTTTCAACACCCAGACCAAAACACACCTAGGATCTAGCATCATTTATTCGATTTGTGTGTGTGTGTGTTAATTTTTTAATTTTAATATTTTTTTATTTTAATTTTTTTAATTTTAATTTTTCTACCTCATTAATTCCTTTTCTCCCTTCAAAATAACAAAATGAAGGAATTCACCCCAAAAGAAAGAGCACGAAGAAATGAGAGCCAGGGATTTAACCAACACAGATACAAACAAGATGTCTGAACCACAATTTAGAATCACAATAATAAGAATACTAGCTGGCATTGAAAAGGGATTGGAATCCCTTTATGAAGAGATAAAAGAAGTAAAAACTAGTCAGGATGAAATAAAAAATGCTATAACTGAGCTGCAATCACAGATGGATGCTGTGGCAGCAAGGGTGGATGATGCAGAACAGAGAATCAGCGATATAGAGGACAAACTCATACAGAATAATGAAGCAGAAAAAAAAAAGAGGGAGATTAAGGCAAAAGAGCACTATTTAAGAATTAAAGAAATCAGTGGCTCATTACAAAGGAACAACATCAGAAACATAGGGGTCCCAGAAGAAGAAGAGAGAGAAATGGAGGTAGAAGGGTTATGTGAGTAAATCATAGCGGAAACTTTCCTAACTTGGGGAAAGACACAGACATCAAAATCCAGGAAGCACAGAGGACAGCCATCAGAGTCAACAAAAACCGATGATCATCAAGGCATATCATAGTCAGATTCACAAAATACTCAGGCAAGGAGAGAATCATGAAAGCAGCAAGGGAAAAAAAAGTCCCTAAACTACAAGGGAAGACAGATCAGGTTTGCAGCAGACCTATCCACAGAAACTTGGAAGGCCAGAAAGAAGTGGCAGGATATATTCAATGTGCTGAATCAGAAAAATACACAGCCAAGAATTCTTTATCCAGAAAAACTGTCATTCAAAATAGAGAGATAAAAAGTTTCCCAGACAAACAAAAATTAAAGGAGTTTGTGACCACTAAACCAGCCTTGCAAGAAATTTTAAGGGGGAATCTCTGAGGGGAGAAAAGATGAAATATATATATATATATATATATATATATATATACACACACACATACACACACACGTATATATGTATATATATATATATATATATATACATATATAGGAATATATGAATATATATATGTATATATATATGAATATATATATTTATATTGAAAATATATTGAAAATAAGGGGATGGAGAACCATCTATCATGCTAATGGTCAAGAAAAGAAAGCCAGAGTAGCCATACTTATATCAGACAATCTTGACTTTAAAATAAAGACTGTATCAAGAGATTCAGAAGGGCATTATATCATAATTCAAGGGTCTATCCACCAAGAACACCTAACAATTGTAAACATTTATGTGCCAAATGTGCAAGCACCCAAATATATAAATCAATTAATCACA
The DNA here is from genome assembly GCF_018350195.1 of Panthera tigris. Classification (NCBI taxonomy): domain Eukaryota; kingdom Metazoa; phylum Chordata; class Mammalia; order Carnivora; family Felidae; genus Panthera; species Panthera tigris. Next base: position 43,237,108 of record NC_056670.1, read on the forward strand.
AACATAAAGAAACTCATTGATAGTAATACCATAATAGGAGACTTCAACACCCCACTCACAGCAATGGACAGATCATTTAATCAAAATATCAACAAGGAAACAATGGCTTTGAATGACACACTGGACCAGATGGACTTAACAGATGTATTCAGAACATTTCATCCTAAAGCAGCAGAATATACATTCTTCTGCAGTGCACATGGAACGTTCTCCAGAATAGACCATATACTGGGACACAAATCAGCCCTAAGTAAGTACAAAAAGATCGAGATCATACCGTGCATATTTTCAGACCACAACACTATGAAACTCGAAATCAAACACAAGAAAAAATTTGGAAAGGTAACAAATACTTGGAGACTGAAGAACATCCTACTAAAGAATGAATGGGCTAACCAAGCAGTTAAAGAGGAAATTAGAAAGTATATGGAAGTCAATGAAAATGATAACACCACAACCCAAAACCTCTGAGACGTAGCAAAGGTGGTCGTAAGAGGAAAATATATAGCAGTCCAGGCTTTCCTAAAGAAGGAAGAAAGATCTCAGATACACAATCTAACCTTATGTGTTAAGGAGCTGGAAAAAGAACAGCAAATAAAACCCCAAAGCAGCACAAGACAGGAAATAATAAAGATTAGAGCAGAAATGAATGCTACCGAAACCAAAAAACAGTAGAACAGATCAATGAAACCAAAGCTGGTTTTTTGAAAGAATTAACAAAATTGATAAACCACTAGGCAGTTCGATCAAAAAGAAAAAGGAAAGGACTCAAATAAGTAAAATCAAGAATGAAAGAGGAGAGATCACAACCAACACAGCAGAACTAAAAACAATAATAAGAGAATATTATCAGCAATTGTATGCCAATAAAATGGGCAATCTGGAAGAAATGGACAAATTCCTAGAAATATATACACTACCAAAACTGAAATAGGAAGAAAAAGAAAATTTTAACAGAACAAGCACCAGTAAGGAAACCAAATTAGTAATCAAAAATCTGCCACAAAACAAGAGTCCAGGGCCAGATGGCTTTCCAGGGGAATTCTACCAAACATTTAAGGAAGAGTTAACAGCTATTCTCCTGAAGGTGTTCTAAAACATAGAAATGGAAGGAAAACTTCCAAACTCTTTCTATGAAGCCAGCATTACCTTGATTCTAAAACCAGACAGAGACCCCACTAAAAAGGAGAACTATAGACCAATTTCCCTGATGAACGTGGATGCAAAAATCCTCAACAAGATATTAGCCTAACTGGAACCAACAATACATTAAAAAAATTATTCACCATGATCAAGTGGGATTTATACCTGGGATGCAGGGCTGGTTCAATATCCATAAAACAACGTGATTCACACATCAATAAAAGAAAGGACAAGAACCATAGGATCCTCTAAATAGATGCAGAAAAAGCATTTTACAAAATACAGCATCTTTTCTTGATAAAAAACCTCAAGAAAGTAGGGATAGAAGGAGCATACCTCGAGGTCATAAAAGCCGTATATGAAAGACCCACCGCTAATATCATTCTCAATGGGGAAAAACAGACAGCTTTCCCCCTAAGGTCAGGAACAAGATAGGGATGTTCACTCTCGCCACTGTTACTCAACAAAGTATTGGAAATCTTAGCCTCTGCAATCAGGCAACACAAAGAAATAAAAGGCATCCAAATTCACCAGGAGGAGGTCAAACTTTCACTCTTCGCAGATGACATGATACTGTATATGGAAAACCCAAAGACTCCACCAAAAAACTGTTAGAATTGATTCATGAAGTCAGCAAAGTTTCAGGGTATAAAAATGCACAGAAATCGGTTGCATTCCTATACACCGACAATGAAGCGACAGAAAGAAATCAAGGAATTGATCCCATTTACAGTTGCACAAAAAACCATAAAATACCTAGGAATAAACTAACCAAAGAGGTGAAAAATCTATACACTGAAAACTATAGAAAGCTTATGAAAGAAATTGAAGAAGACACAAAAAAATGGAAAAAGATTCCATGCTCCTGGATAGGAGGAACAAATATTGTTAAAATGTTGATACTACCCAAAGCAATCTACATATTCAATGCAATCCTTATCAAAATAACACCAGCATTCTTCACAGAGCTAGAACAAATAATCCTAAAATTTGTATGGCACCAAAAAAGACCCCAAATCGCCAAAGCAATCTGGAAAAAGAAAACCAAAGCAGGAAGCATCACAATCCCAGACTTCAGGTTATACTACAAAGCTGTAATCATCAAAACAGTATGGTACTGGCACAAGAACAGACACTCAGATCAATGGCACAGAATAGAGAACCCAGAAATGGGCCCACAAACATGTGGCCGACTAATCCTTGACAAAGCAGGAAAGAATATCCAATGGAATAAAGACAGTCTCTTCAGCAAGTGGTGCTGGGAAACCCTGACAGCGACATGCAGAAGAATTAACTTGGACTACTTTCTTATACCATACACAAAAATAAACTCAAAATGGATGAAAGTCCTAAACATAAGACAGGAAGCCATCAAAATCTTCGAGGAGAAAGCAGGAAAAACCTCTTTGATCTTGGTGGCAGCAACTTCTTACTCAACACATCTCCAGAGGCAAGGGAAACAAAAGCAAAAATGAACTACTGGGACCTCATCAAAATAAAAAGCTTCTGCACAGTGAAGGAAACAATCAGAAAAACTAAAAGGCAACCGACAGAATGGGAGAAGATATTTGCAAGTGACATGTCAGATAAAGGGTTAGTATCCAAAATCTATAAAAAACTTATCAAACTCAACACCCAAAAACCAAATAATCCAGTGAAGAAATGGGCAAAAGACATGAATAGACTCTTCTCCAAAGAAGACATCCAGATGGCCAACTGGCACATGAAAAAATGCTCAACATCACTCATCATCAGGGAAATACAAGTCAAAACCACAATGAGATACCACCTCACACCTGTCAGAATGGCTAACATTAACAACTCAGGCAACAACAGATGTTGGCGAGGATGCGGAAAAAGAGGGTCTCTTTTGCATTGTTGGTGGGAATGCAAGCTGGTGCAGCCACTCTGGAAAACAGTATGGAGGTTCCTCAAAAAACTAAAAATAGAACTACCTTACGACCCAGCAATTGCACTACTGGGCATTTATCCAAGGGATACAGGTGTGCTGTTTTGAAGGGGCACATGCACCCCCATGTTTATAGCAGCACTATCAACAATCGCCAAAGTATGGAAAGAGCCCAAATGTCCATCGATGGATGAATGGATAAAGAAGATGTGGTATATATATACAATGGAGTATTACTCGGCAATCAAAAAGAATGAAATCTTGCCATTTGCAACTACGTGGATGGAACTGGAGGGTATTATGCTAAGTGAAATTAGTCAGTCAGAGAAAGACAAAAATCATATGACTTCACTCACATGAGGACTTTAAGAGACAAAACAGATGAACATAAGGGAAGGGAAACAAAAATAATGCAAAAACAGGGAGTGGGACAAAACATAAGGACTCATAAATATGGAGAACAAACTGAGGGTCACTAGAGGGGGTGTGGGAGGGGGGATGGGCTAAATGGGGAAGGGGCACTAAGGAATCTACTCCTGAAATCATTGTTGCACTATATGCTAACTAATTTGGATGTAAATTTAAAAAAAATAAAAATTAAATTAAAAAATTAAAAAATATAATACCATTTATTTTAGATGTGAGACACTTTAGTGTAAATATAAAATATGTATAAGACTTTATGCCAGAAAACTAAAAACTGTTCATGAAATCACAGAAGATCCAAATAAAGGAAGATACATACCATGTTCATAGGTTGGAACACAATATAGTAAAGCTGTCAATTCTCCCCAAATTTATATACAAGTTTAATGTAATTATTATAACAGTCACAGCAAGCATTTTGAAGATCTGGACAAAACTGTTCTAAATGCAATGGCAAGGCAAAGAAATAGAATACCCATATAATTTTGAAAAAGAATAAATGGTAATAAATCTGTACGTCTGGTTTCAAGACCTATCATATAGCTACAGTAATCAGGATTGTGTGGTATTGATAGGGGATGTGCATATAAATCAGTGGAACAGAACAGTGAACCCAGAAATCACTTATGTAAATATGCCAAACTAGAGATGAAAAAAGAGTAAAAGTAAGTTAATAGAGGAAAGAGAGCCTTTCAAACAAATGGTGATGGAGCAAGTGGACATCCTTAATCAAAAAAATTGAAACTCAACCAAAGTCTTATAGCGTACACAAAAAAATAAGCAAAAATAAATAACAAACTTAAATGTAAAATATAAAAGTATAAAACAACTTATTTAAAGAGAAAATCTTTGAGATGTAAGGCCAGGCAAAGAGCTTTTAAACTTGACATCAAAAGCACTATTCATAAAAGGAAAAACTGATAAATTAGACTCTAACAAAATTTAAAATGTTTGCCATATGAGAGATCCTTCAAAGAGGATGAAAAGACAAGCAGTAGTCTGGAAGAAAATATTTGCAAACCTGTTGGTTCAAAACCCTCTCAGGGGATTTCTAGGTGAAATCTGTAAATGGACCCTGTATATGAAGGCCAGGGAGAGACCGAAGAAAAGGCAGGTAACTCCAGATCGGTACGTGGCAGTTTTAATAAAAAGGGAACTTACATACGAGGATCATCTTGAGCTGCAGAAAGAGGAATGAATCCTCTCATCCACCCACCTTGCCTGCCAGAATCTCAGAGTTTATAAAAAGGCCTTAATTGGATTCAGGCGTGTATACCTTGCAGGTGTTTTCAATACATCGCTATCTCAAGCCTATGTTCTCGGAGCAGTCTCTGGCAGTGGGAAAGACAAGCAGAACCCACAGCCTAAGGACAGGGGAAGGGTGAGAGGCATCCAAGTGCCCAGGTCCAGCACATGGGTCCCTTGGTGATCAGGTCTTTTCAATGACCTCTCCCAACAAAACTACATAGCTGACAAATTACTAGTATCTAGAATGTATAAAGAACTCTCAAAACTGAACAGTAAAATAATATAATTAGAAAACAGCAAAAGACACAAAAAGACATTTCACCAAACAGGATATTCAGATGGCAAGAAAAGATGTTCGATATAATTGGCCATTAGGGAAATAAAAATGAAAATCACAATGAGATATCACTACAAACCTATCACAATAACTAAAATAAAAAATGACAACACCAAATGCTAGAGAAATTGTGGAGAAACTGGATCACCACCATACTGATGGTGGGAAGGTAAAATGGTGCAGCCACCCTGGAAAAAAATGTGCAGTTTCTTATAAAACCAACATGCAACCATCATTAGCAATCACAACCCAGAAGTTTCACTCCTAGATTTTTACCCCATAAAAATGAATACCTAAAGGAGTGCCTGGGTTGCTCTGTCAGTTAAACATCCAAGTTCAGCTCAGGTCATGATCTCACAGTTCATGGGTTCAAACCCCGTGTTGGGCTCCCTGCTGTCAGCACAGAGGTCACTTCAGATCCTCTGTCTCCCTCTCTCTGCCCCTCCCCTGCTCTCTCTCTGTCTCTCTCAAAAATAAATATTACAAAAATAAAAAAAATAATACTTATATTCACATTAAAATCTGTGCATGTATGTCTGTAGCAGGTTTATTTGTAATAGGCAAAAACTGGAAACACTCAAAATGTCCTTCAATGGGTGAATGGTTAAGATAATAGTGGTATATGCATATCTTTAAATATTACTCAACAATAAAAAGGATCAAAGCATTAATATGCATAACAACCTGGAAGAATCTTCAGAGAATTATCCTGATAAAAGCCAATTCCCAAAAGTTATACACTGCATGATTCCACATAAGTAACATTCTTGAAATGACAGAATTATTTATGGGAAGGAAGAACAAATTAGTTGTTGCCAGGAGTTCAGGAGTAGCACTAGGAAGTGGGTGTGGTTATAAAAAATAATATGAAGAGTGTCATGATGGTAAAGACATTCTCTATCCTGGCTAGATTAATGTCAATATCCTGTGGTAATAATGTACTATAGTTTTGTAAGAGGTTACCGCTAGAGAAAGCTGACCAAAGAGTACCTTGGATCTTTCTGTATTCTTTCTTATAACGACATGTGAATCTATAATTATCTTAAAAAAATTTTTTTTAAGTTTAGTTTAAAAAATGTTCAGTGAGGGAGAAAAAGCATGTTCATGCATTTTAAAAATATGAAGTTTCTGGGGAAAGTGAAGATTGAATTGGCCAGAAAGTCCTGGTAGAATTTCCAGGTCTCTTTGAGACTGGGGATCATGCATTTATAATGACAGCAATCTGCTCAGCTGTGTAGCTTTCATCACTGGTGCTCCACTGTCTGGGTTAGGAATAAAGAAAGCTGGTGGTTGAGTTTATTCAGAATATAGTTGTCACCTAACAGGTGCAACAACAACAAAAAACGAAGGAGAACTTTTCTGAAATTGATCTCTGCTGCTGCCTCAGCTCAGAATCATGGTCTCACTGTCTGAGCTACAGCCAGCTCCTCTCCACTTAATCCCTGCTGTCACCCCTTCCCCCATCCCACCACTTGATCCAGTGCTAGAGAGAGCCTTAGGAAAAAGTAAACTGAAACATATTTTCCCTTGCTTACAACTCCCTGGTGGTACGCCATTACATGGGGAGCATTTTTTCAGAAGTGCAAATAGGCTTTGGCCCTTCAGAGTTTATAGCTCACTACCTCTTCCAGATGCTGCCCACCAGTTACCAGGCACACAATGCTCAGCATCCCCAAGCTCTTCCCTCACCTGCCTTGTTATTTAGATGGCTTGCTCTTCAGATGCTTGGGTCCTGAAGAAACAAAGCCTCCTGTAAATATGTCCCCATAGTCCCTTAAATGTAAGTCCATTGTATAAGTCGGAGTTCTCCAAAGAATCAGAAATAGGGTGTGTGTGGGGGACATGGAAAGAAAGATTTATTTTAAGGAATTGGCTCAAGCAGTTATGGAGGAGGCTGGCAAGTATGAAATCCATAGGACAAACTAGCAGGCTGGATACCCAGGAAGAGCTGATGCAGCAACTTGAGTATGAAGGCTGAAGGGAAGCAGACTCCCTCTTTCCTGGGGACCTCAACTGATTGGATTGGATGAGGCCTATTCCCGTTGTGGAGGGTAACTGCTTTATTCAAAGTCTATTGATTTAAATATTAATCTGTTCTAAAACATACCTTCACAATGACATCTAGACTGTGTTTGACTAAATATCTGGGAGCTGTGGCTCAGCCAAGTTGACACGTGAAACTATCCAACACATCCACAGGAGCCATGTAATTTGTCCTTCTAATTGAAGCTATTAATAACTTCTGGAACAATAGGCATAATCTAAGACTATCTCTGGCAGACTAGGATGTAAGGTCATTCTCATTACAGCTTCACTGCAGTATACTTTGATATCTCCATGGGTGTTTCTATGCATCTTTGGATCCCCAGAAGACACTGATGCCCTGCATGTGGTTGTGTTTGACAAACGTTGACCATTTCTCCTGGCCCATCCTGGTTTTCATTTATCTCTATGGTTGGTCCTCACCATGCAGTCCATTCGGGTACATGCTCCCCATCCATCTGAGATCTCCCAGACTCATATAACAAAGAACAAATTCTGTTGAACTCTGCTAAGACACATGTGAAACACCTCCAAAGGAATATTACTGAAAAACAAGGAAAGAAAACATAATTATCCCAATCTAAGCATACTCAGGTCACTTGCTCGGGTTCAAGGACAACTGCTTTTGGGCTGATGGCCACTGTACTCAGACCCCTACTCTTCTGGTCTGAGTATTACATTGAGTCTCTCAGACCTTTATTCTTTTTTTAATGTTTATTCATTATTGAGAGTGTGAGAGAGAGAGCACGCGTGCACATGTGTGGGGGAGGGGCAGAAAGAGAGAGGGGGCACAGAGGATCTGAAGCAGGCTCTGCACTGACATAAGTGAGCCTGATGCAGGGCTTAAACTCACGAACCACAAGATTATGACCTGAGCTGAAGTTAGATGCTCAACCAACTGAGCCATCCAGGTGTCCTGAGTCTCTCAGACCTTTAAATTGGCATCCCTCTGTCCTGTTTTGGTGTTACTGCTAGTTTTGCTCAATCCTTAGAATGTTCCAGGTCCTCTTCCCCCAGCTTCCAGTTTTTTGCAAGGGGCCTCCCCACAACTAAGAATATCTGAAGAATCCAAGTTAAAAACGGGCAAAAAACTTGAATAGACATCTCACCAAAGGGGATAATGGCAAATAAGCATATGAAAAGATACTCCCCATCATATGTCATCAGGGAAGTGCAAATTATAACAAGATACAACTACACATCTTTCAGAATGGCCCAAATGCAAAATGCTTGGTATATCTTGGTATAAGGAGCTAATAATCACTGATATTTCAACCTAAAAGAATTGAAAATTTATGTTCACAGAAAAACCACACAGATGTTCATAGCAATGTTATTCATAATTATCCAAACTTGGCATCAAGATGTCCTTCAATGGGTGAATGGGTAAATAACCTGTGGTATATCCAGGCAATGGAATATTATTCAGTGCTAGAAAGAAATGAGCTGTCAAATAATAAAAAGACATTGAAGAACCTTAAATACCTATTACGAAGTGAAAGAAGCCAATCTGAGAAGGTGCATGCTGTATAATTCCAACTACATGACATTCTAGAAAAGGCAAAATTATGAGGGCAATAAAATGATCAGTGTTGCCTATGGTTAGGGGGAATAGGAGGTAAATAGCAGGAGCACAGACTTGGAGGGCAGGGCAACTGTTATGTATGATATTTTCGTGATGGACACATGTTAGTATAGGTTTGTTAAACCATGGAATGTGATCAACTCTGTTGTAAACAGAGGGACTTTGGGTGATATGATGTCTCAATGCATATTCATTGATAATAACAAATGTGCCATTCCAGTGTGGAATGCTTATAGTGGGGAAGCCTGTGCATGTGTGAATAGTGAATACATGGGAATTCTAATTTCCATCCAATTTTGCTGTGAACCTAAAAGTGCCCTAAAAATATAGTCTATTAAAAATAGTGATACTATAATAAGGATGAATATGTAATATGTGAAAGGTACACAAAGCTTTTAAAAACATAGAACAAAAAAGCACATAAAAAACATAGCCAACAGAAAAATATATATATAAAATCAGACACCTAGGTGATCTAGAATTTGGACAAAGCAAAAAAATTGTGATCAGTCTTTAAGAATATCTAGAGTGAAAGAGGTTGTTAAAAAAATAAATGATGGAAAATGCAGCAAAAAGCCTACAGGTATTATAGATCATGATTTTTCAAAAGTACAAGCTTGAGGGGCTCCTGGGTGGCTCAGTCAGTTAAGCATCTGACTTCGGCTCAGGTCATGATTTCAAGGTTGGTGAGCTTGAGCCCTGCATTGGGCTCTGTGCTGACAGCTCAGAGCCTGGAGCCTGCTTCAGATCCTGTCTCCTTCTCTCTCTGCTCTACCCCTGTTCACTATCTGTCTCTCTCTCTCTCAAAACAAAATAATAGTAATTATTTTTTTTAAAAAAAGTACAAGCTTGAATACACATACAGCCACAGAAGGGAAAGAGGGGTTGAAATTTTACCAAAACTGGTAAGTGATAATAATTCATAGATACAAAGAATTCTAAAGCACCAAGCATAAGAAATTTATTCTAAAAACACACCTAAGCACATCATAGTAGCATTGCTGAAAAGCCCAACACAAAGTGAAATCCTAAAAGCAGCCAATAAAAAAAAGACATATTATGTTCAAAGAAGAACAATAGTAATGAGACATGACTTCAGCAGACACTCTGGAAGCCAGAAGACAAAGGAGTGATATTTTTAAGGTGTTGAGAGAAAGTAAGGGATGACCAAGAATTCTGTACCCAGTGAAAATATCCTCTGAAAGGAAAAATAAAATAAAGATGGATTTCTAGACTTCACCCAAAAAAGGTGGTGATATTTGCCATCAACAGATCAACGGCTAAAGAAATTCTTAAGGGAATTCTTGAGGCAAAAGAAAAATTTCAGAAAGAAGAGACATAGAAAAGATACATATATTGATAAATCTAAATGATTCCAGACTGCATAGAGCCATGATTATATCTCATCTTACTGAAAATAATTGTAGAATCAAAATAACAAAAGGTGGGGAAAAAAGTGATAAATGAATTTAAGGTATTTTAAGGTCTTGGCCTTGTCTTGAGAATAGTAAAAGTACATATTTCTATTTTTAGGGTGTTTCCTTTAAAAGTTTGGAACATATAAGAATGCATAACCAACAAGTTAACAGAGATAGGATATTGAATAACAAAGCATTATTTGAACCATAAGGAAGGCAAAAGGGACATGATTAACATAGAACAGAGGAAGAAATGGAAAAAGTAATATGATTATAGATTTAACCCAAATATATTGAATGTGAATGGACTAATCACTTCAATTAAGGATTTAAGAACCTGTAATAAATTAAACACCCACACACACACGCACTTATGTTGAACTTTAATATGCTTAAAAATGCCAGATCTTAAGTATAAGAATGCAGAAAAGTTGAAAGTAAGGGATGAAAAGGAGTCAATTTTATTTCTTCAAGTTTGTTTTTGGGTTCAATGCAGTTTACTTTATTTTAACCTTGTTTATTTTTTTAATTTACATCCAAGTTAGTGAACATATAGTTCAATGCAGATTTAATTAAAATCTCAAGAGGATTTCTGTGGAAATAGGATAGTGATTCTAAATCTACGTGTGAATGCAAAGGATGGACTTATACTACCAGATATTAAGACTGACTACAAAACTACCATAACTAAGACCGAGTGGTATTTGTGCCAAATGGACATACAGGGCAACAGAACAAAATATGAAAATGGGCCAATACGTACAAGGTATTTAAGAAAAACGTGAAGCTGCAATGTTGATGGCAAAGGAAAAAAATTTTTTCCTATGGATGGTGCTGGAATAATCAAATATCTGTATTTTTGAAAATGAATTTAACCTCTATTTCACATCATACTTGAAAACCAACTCCAGAAGGGTTATAGATGTAAATATGAAAGGCAAAACAAAGGATAACATCAGAAGAAAACAGAGGAGAATAGCTCCCTGAACTGGGTTAGGTAAAGCTTTCAGAACAGCACATACCAAGCGTTGAGGATAAGGGACAAGTGGATACGTGAGCCTACATTGAAATGAAGCACTTTTGTTCATCAAAAGAAAGGGAGTGAGAAGGCAAGCCATGGTGTGGAAGAAGAGACATTTCACAAAAGCACACGTAAAGGCTCAATCTCACTGCTCATCAGGAAAATGCAAGTTAAAACCACAAGTAGGCATACGACAGTCCCCCCCTGGAATAGCTGAAATCAGAATACCTGACAGCACTGGTGACAGTGAAGATGTGGAACACGTGTGATTCACAAGTACCCAAATCACTACAGGTATTTCTGAAAACCTTTTAGCAGTATGCGCTTAAGGTCAAACAGATGCATACCTATGACCCAGCATTCCAACAGAAAGGCATACATAAATTCACCCAAAATCATGCACAAAAAATGTTGATAGGGACACTGTTTGTACTAATTCAAAATGAAAACAAACCAAAAGTCTGTCACCCATAAAATAGACACATTGTGACATTCACACAGTGAAGTCCTCAACAGCAATGAAAATGAACCTCATGCAGAATCATAGATAAGTCTCTAAAGCCAATGTCGAATGAAAACAAAACCAAAAAAGGATAATTGATTCTATGTATACATATTTTAAATGTATATGAAATTAATTAGTGGTTAAAGAACTGATAGTCATGGCTACCTTTGGAGTTCTGGAGGTTTCAATCAGGAAAATGATTGTGTTCTATTCTTGTTTTGGTTGGTGGCTACAGAGAAGCGCTCACCTTGTTAAAATGAATCAAACTGTACAGTTATGATTTGTGCATTTTTTTGGCATGTATTTTGTGATTTTTTTAAAAAAGTATATTTAAGAACTGTGGCCTTGTAGTCAGGTACTTTGCAACCCTGTTTCCTACATTCATCATGGTCATCTCCAATTGAACACTTGGGCTGAGCCAGCCACTGATGCTGGCACAAGGTGCTTTATTCCAAGTCTTATTTCATCCTTTGAGATGGGATTGCTGCCCTTGTTGTATAGATTTCAAAGATGTGGAAACTGATGTTCAGAGGGGTTAAGTGACTTACTCGTGGTCATATATAGCTAGAAAATAGTAGAACCTGCCTTCAAAACCACATCTTTCTGATTCCAATACACTGCCTTTATATTCTTTGGGGATCCATTCAGAAGAATGGCCTCCAACAACCAAGTTAGCTTTGTAGGATACAGTCCCTCTGCCTCAACTGTGAAAAGGCAGAGGAATGTTTTCTCCACAAATGCCACATACCCCACTCTGCCTACCTTTCCCCACAAATTTACAGTCTGTGGCTGAGCCCCAGATCTTGGGAGGTGACCCTCTGTCTGATGGTGTCTTACATCTATATTTTCTGAACATACAGGGCAATTCAGGGTGGAAAGAGCACAGGTTTTATTTAGACTGACAGGTGAGTTGGATCACCTTGAGCAAACCACTTGATTATTCTGAGTCTCATTGTCCTCATTTGTCAGAAAGAGATTTCTTAATTTTCCAATGTAAGAAATGATTTAATTCTTCTAGGACATGATAGGCATATGATCCACGTGAATCCCTTTTCTTTCCTTTCTGGATCCTGCTGTATTAAATAAATATCTTTCATCTCTCCCTCTTGCCATACCTCCATACTCATTCCCCATCCTTCTCCACCCTGCTCTGTGCCCCAGGTTGGTCAGTGTGAATGCCTCAGTGGGCACCCTGTCCTCTGCTCCTGGAATTTGCAGGAGATTGGAGGCAGGGGGCCCGTGAGTTCAGAGGATGGGTCCCTGCAGCTCGCTCCTGTGGGATCACCATCGATGGCTCATTCTCTGGAAATGGATTCAGACAGCCCTTTCCAACCTTATCTCTCACAGTGAGAAGACATGCCCCCTCCCACTGTCCTTTCTGGCCATGAGAGCATAAGAGATGCTGCTGTTTCAGTTCCCACGTGTCTCCACTATCCTGTGGCTTTCCGTGATGTGTGGCATGCATACATCTTTGTAAATAGTTCCTCTCCCCAGATCCCTCAGTTTCACTGTGTCCTTTCATACTGGACAGGCAGAATCCATGTTGACCTAGTGGTCTGTTCCGTCATTTCCTCCTAAATGTGAAAAGCTCCATTCTCCATGAGGCAACTTAGCTTGTCCATACCACAAGCTGCTGACTGAGGAAGACTCGGCTATTGTGAGCTTCAGACCGAAGGAAGTGGCAGAAACTAAAAAACAGGCACAGAGTGAATGTAAAATTATCTCAGCACATGTGCTTTTTGTCACTCCAAACGGATGCATTATTTTTTCCCCACAAAATGTGAGGAATTTGGGTCTTACCTCAGGAAAAAAAGAAGCTGTCATGCCAGGAAGCCCCCGAAGGTCTGAGGTTTTATGAAATATATCCCAAGGACTCATCAGTGCCTCTACTAGCTTTGGAGCTTCTCTCTCCCGGAGCCTGCTTCTTCTCGTCTGCATTTCATTAGGAGCACACCTGGAAGTCAGGTGCAGCGAGCGCATTGACTGAACAGCTCACAACCAAATCATGCCTCTGCAGGATGCTGGGCTGCTTTTCATTTGTTTTCTGGGAACACTCACCCTGAGTGGGTCTCAGGAACAGAGGTGGGGCCTGCTGGTACCATCAGGTCCCTACAGGACAGGAGTGGGGCATTCAGCAAGCATCCTGGTGCTAAGGGTAGAAGTGGTAATGCTGTTTCTCTCTGCCCCAGCAGGTAATTCCACCTCCTGCCCCAGCTGGCAGGACCTGAACACTTTGGGTGACGTGGTTGGCTAACAGAGCCTTGCAGTTCCCACCGAGAAGAGTAATGCTGTAGGTATGCCGATCACCCCAAGAGCTGCCTTGGGCAAGAGTATGTTTGTGCAGGCGCCTTACCTGCATTATCACTGGTCCTCACCACAGCTCAGGACTCAGGGACCATTCTATGGGTGGGGGGACACAAGGGAGGTGTCCTTGTGATAGCACGGTCTGGCCTTGATAGCAATGGGACTGGGGATGCCTGTGTGATGAGTGACAAAAGCCAGATTTTAAGCCAGATCTGTCTGATGCCCAGTTTGTACCTATTATGTGAGCACTAGACCACACATTTGGCTCTACCTTAATGCAGAAGAAAGTAATTTCACCTCCATGAAGCAAAGGTAAGTAAGTATGGTCTTGCTTGTCAGGAGTCAGCGCTGGCCTTTGGGATCTGTGTAGGTTTCTAAAGGCTCAGATGTTGGAAGAGGGGAGCTTATAAACTGGGCAAACTTCACTCTGTGGATCACAGACAGCACTGCAGATTCATTCTAATCACTTCAACTCTGAGATCACACAGCTAGAGAATCCAGAACCAAAATGTAAACTGAGTTTCACCTATTTTATTGACCCTCCGCATTTGTCTCGTGTTGGGTCTAAGAGACACAAATCCCTTCTTCCTGAGCCTGCCACTCTGGGGGCCTGGCCTAGGAGAACAAAGCAGGTGCAGATGTCCCACAGGCACCACGCTGACACTGGCAATGCGAAGTACTAATGCTGGGTCACGAGGAGAAGCTCAGTCTCTGCACACAGACTTCCTTGACGTCATATCCCTTCCCCACCAGTAAGCACGTCATTAAACTGCTCGGAGCCTCATTTTCCTCATTAGCTACCACAAACGATAGTAGTAGGAGCAGATGAGATGATACAGGGGAAGCTCTGGTACGTGGTAAGCACTCTATAACTTACGGCTCTCATTATGATTACTAGCTATGAAATCCTCACAGAAGACAGAGATAGATATTACTGTCATTGATATATGATCGAAGCAATGGAATTCAAAAAAGTAAAACAAAAACAGTGTGCTCAAGATGTCACAGCCAGTACACACAAGTAGGATTCCAGCCCACAATTGGCCAGTTTCAATACCCTGTGCCTTGTCTGGGCCACCTTCCCAGGCATTAGAGCATCAGCATCGGCCCTTTGCCCCTGCATCTTGCAGTTGGCCATGTGTTCTGCCAGTGGGGCTTGCCCGCCTCTGGGTTAAACCTCAGGGCGCCTTACTTGCAATGCATTTCCCACACCCCTTCCTCTGTCCACTCTTCTGTAATTATTACACCCCTCCTGGAGACAGGCACTGAAACAGGATTACACCTAACCACTGGTATTGACAGAATGGCACACCGGGGCTTGCCTGACTCCCGGCTCTTCAGGGCAGTGACTTAGAACTCTTACAAAAGAATGTCAAGAATATATTGGAATACATGGGCCCTGTTCCTGGAAAAAAAAATGCGTACACATACTAGCAATATGACAAGCAATTGTAGAAGGTTCTCAGACACCTCTGTGATCTATCCAGGGACTTCAGGGGAGGCATTCCTGATCTGGGGGAGAATCCTAAAACTCGTTAGAGTACTCATCAGCCATAGAGCTTCCGTGGACCTGACTCACAGTTTACCCTGTGCAGGAGGGGAGGGGAGAGGGACCGTGATAGAAGCAGGCCATTTTTCCATCTTAAGTGAATCTGGTGGACCCTGATGTCCTGCCTGGCCAAAGGCAGTATCAGTGGAGCAGTTGAGAGTGACCCTGTTATCCCAGGCCAGCCACAGCCACTGCAGGGGTGCAAAAGCAGATACTCACCAACACGCCCTGAGGCCACTGGAGAAGAGGCAGCAGATGTGGAGGCCAAGGGCAGTGGCAGGGCTGGTACCACTGAGCCTTGGGACAGAGAAGGCCAGCAACTGTTTAGGGGTTGAGAGACAGCCAGTGTGCTCCCCACTCAAGGAGGACCAGCTGCTCTGATAGGAACAAGCGCTACAGAGTCAGATAGCAGAGGAAGTGTGAATCCCAGCACTGCCACTTACCAGCTTTGGACCCATGCCTTTTTGAGTCTCATTTTCCCTTCCTATAACTTTTAGATAGAACTTTCTACCTTGCGGGACTGGTGTGAAGATGAAAGAGCATTTGTATGTAAAGGGTATGATACAATCCCTGCAACACTACACTTGATCAGTAAACAAGCTGCTGATATGAATAAGATAATGGGTGTTCTTATTTGGAAGCCATTATGATGCCTTGGAGAATGCGTATTTTGGGATTCAGGTTGAAAATCAGGAGTAGTTCAGAGCAAGTGTTTGGTGGCAGAGGATGGTTTGCTGTGCACACACCTGGCCAGAGAGAGGCCACTTTGCAGGAGACCTGTCCCCCTCCATAGCAGCTGATCGCAGAGAACCACTTGGCTGATTGCATTGAGATCATACACCGGGCAGGGCGGCCCTGAAGCAGCCTCTTTCCTCCACTGGACTATTTTGCCACATCTGATGAGCATGACTTCATCTGCTTGCATTGCCCAAGTGCCTTGTTGTGTGCTTTCAAAATTTATATACATGTGACTGAACTAACGCATATGGACCTCAGTGTCTGTGTGTACAGGTGTACATGCGCCTGTGTATACTTATTTTGTGTATTGATAAGACTCGCTGTTGGTGAATATTTTGTTTTCCTCTGAGCTTGGACATCTGGTTGCCCTGATGACTGTATGCTTGAATCTGCCAGCAACTGAACCCTCCTTGAGACACATTTGGTTGCTCACCCTGGTACGCCCTCTTCCAGATCCTGCCCATTGGTCATTGCAAATTTCCGTAGCAGGAGTTTTTCTTGTTGTGGAGAGAACCTCTCCTCTCTCTGGGGCTCAGCACCCAAGGTCAGGTTCAGAGATGAAAGAATGAAAGCTGGAGGGAAGGTCTGACTGATATCATTGATAATTGTTCCTTCCTCTTTTGTAGGACTGTTAGCCTGATTTATTTGGAATTTGTGCACTTTTTTTCATAACTGATCTCTCTGGATACATACCATGGAGAGGGGTTAAAATATAATAATTAAAATTATTAGCATAGAAAATTTTTGCCTATTTGGAGTTTCCAGGTATGAAGGGTCAGCATAATAAGAACCCAACATGATTTCATTTATTAAAAGCAACTAATGGGGTGAAATAAAATAATGTTTTCGGTATAAGGAATATTACATTACGAACAGAAATGCTCTCTTTTATTGTGTCTCTTTATCTATTATTTATTTATTTTCCTTAAGGAAAGGTCACTTAAAAATTCTTGGAACTTTCATCTATCTCGTGTTGCCAAAGCTAAGAGCACAAAACAAGGCTTTTGTTGAGACACAGGTGCTAATTCATGAGCACATGTCTATGGGAGTGAAACGTGAGCTCCCCAAGAAAGGGAACTGAAAATGAAGGCAGATGCCCGTGAGTAACCCCTTCGTCTCAGAAGCATAAGGTCATGCAAAGCATAAGGTCATCCACCAGACCTTGCCCCTCTCTATGATTATTAAATGAGAACCAAAATAGCAGAGGAACCAAATACCCCTTCTGTACCATCATGGCCATCAGGCCCAGTGATCTTGTCTTCCTTGGTGTGTCTTTGGTCTTCTTTCAGTGCTGGAGAAGACAAAATTAAATATGGAATTA
This sequence comes from Panthera tigris, assembly GCF_018350195.1. Taxonomy (NCBI): domain Eukaryota; kingdom Metazoa; phylum Chordata; class Mammalia; order Carnivora; family Felidae; genus Panthera; species Panthera tigris. Next base: position 43,254,655 of record NC_056670.1, read on the forward strand.
GTTCTACCTTGGCAAGATTTGGGAAGATTTAGAATTTAGGAACTGGGCAGTTCCTTAAGGAAACATAGCCTTTGGGAGAGCTGTCCAGATCCATCTGTCTATTCAGATAATCTGGGAGTGTCTGCTGGGTCTCTGCCTCTCTGCCCCTCAGCCTTTGGAATTTGCACCCGTTTGGTGCATTTGGAGATGCCTCTCATTGGTGCAGGGGCACAAGAACAAGGACTAGACACTATCCTTTCAGTTCCTGGAAGTTGAGATCTTGAGAATGAAAACCAAACTCCTTGGGTTGGCCCTATTTGGTATAAGGCTGACAGAAGAGCCGCTTCTCCCTGGAAGGCCTAGAAGTCAGAGGGGAACCTTGTGATACAAAAAGTTGTGGTGGGGAGTATATGAATCTGGGGGGTCCAGGGCCCATGCTGATGATTCCGGGCAGATTAATATTTATTGGAGAATGGTACCTACAGACACATCCTCTGAGGGTTGGCTATTGAAAAGCCATGCCATGGTCCCTCAAACAATGACAGTGCCTTAGCCCTTAGGCCTAAGCACAGAGAAACAACTTATCTGAGGTCAGAGGAAGTGTAGGGATGAGAGAGGGAAACAAAGTCAACTGACAGTTAAGAAGTCGTTCACTCCACAAGGCCATGGGAGCACTTCTCCATGCAGTATGGATAAATTCTCTCCCATGAGTTTTCTAATAACTCACATTTTACAGGAAATTGTTAGGTTAACCGAAAATTAGAATTGTTTCTCAGCCTGTCCCTCACGTTGCCCCCTGGTTGATATGGAGGGACTCTGGACATATACCGGGTAAGGAGGGTGTGCCTCCACCCCCAGGCATGTCTGAGACCCACTTGGTCAGAGAAGTCTCTCTCACCACTGCCCATGCCAATAGGACAGAACTCAGCTCATGACCACAGCATTCCCTGGGAACAAGCAGATAGCATTTCTTCACCGAAGAGAAGAAGAGGGTAGGGAGCAAAGTCAAGTTTTATTATTAAACAACTTTAATCCAAATGCTGATTATTATTTGCAGTGTCTGAAGGCACAAAATATACCTAAAATGTATGGAATAGTCTAAACAGAGTTATAAATCCAAAGAGCAAAGCATGAAAAAAAGATACATTCTGAGCTGACACAGAAATCTGAGTTGGGATTTTTTTTTTTTTGAGAACTTACTTGAATATCAATCATTTCCCCTCATGCCAAGGGTAGGAAATTTAAAAAATAACATAAACATGGTGAAGAATAAATAACACCATGAGGTGTTAAGGATTTTTTTTTAATAAGCAGGATGCCTTTTCCTCAAAGGTATACACTCTCTCTCTCTCTCTCTCTCTCTCTCTCACACACACACACACACACACACATGCACACACCCACACCCACCCACCCACCCACACACACACACACCTGCCATCTCTCTCCCCTTACACCCACTCTAAGCAAAGCTGTCCAAGAAGACATCCATGGCGTACCCCAGAAGACAGATCATCTCAGGAAAAAACAGACTTGGGAGTGAGATAAGGCAGTGAGACCAGAATTTGATTAAAAAAATAGATATATATGAAAAACTGGCCATCCAGGGCAGGGCCCCCCAAAGTGCTGATGGAAAGAAAATGAAGCCTGCTCTTCCTCAGGGTAACTGTCGCCCACCTAGGCTTCACTATGCGCATGCACCCAGCTCCTGGTTCTCCACGCTCTGATTGGAGAAATGTCAATGGATTGTCTGGGGAGCGCTAACATCAGGCCATTCTCAGCATCCAGAGATAAATAACATAATTATAAACACTCTCCTCTCCAGGGTGCTTTTAGCTGACTATGTGATGCCGCCGTTCCTTTCTGCTCAATCATGTCAGTCAGGACTTCAGGAAAGAAATCAATCCGGGGCTAGTTATCACCCTCATAAATACACCTCTGGAGCAACTCTACAAGGCTATAGGAGATGCAGTCAATAGTCTTTGTATTGTTCCATGACCACAGATGGGCTCTCAGCTCCCTGATGACTGCCCAGCCAGGGATGGGGAGGGGAGCCCAGCCCTCTTGGTGCCCAATGTGGGCTGTGTGCACCATGCTGGCAGGTTAGGAGAGCAGAATCACCTTTGTCGTCAGCTCAGATTACTCAAACTGCTCTGCTCCTACTGGTTCTTTGTCTGGTTATAAGGTTTAATTGTCCCAAGAAAGACAAGGGAGGGAGGCGTGGCTATCTAGCTGTCTTAGCCTTAAGGAACAGAGCTACCAGTAGGTTCCTTAGCTTGGGGATAATCCTGGGAATCTCAGTGAGAGGGGCCCCTGCCTATTGGCTGGATCACCGCTTGAAGGCTTCTTGTCTGGAGAAGGGGGCAAAGCAGGGAGTAAGGCCTCACACTGTGTTCTGGCCCCATTTGGCAGACTGCCTGCAGGGTTTCGGACCTGGAGACATCCTTTTAATTCTGGAGTTAGTTCCCTGGGTGATGAAGAGTTACTTGTGTTTACATCACACCAAGTTCTGCTGCTCCTTCTCTAGGAGCCAAGGCTCCTTCCTATCTGAACAAACTATTCCCAGCACTGCCCACCGCCTAGAGTACTGGTCTGCTCACCTAGGGCACCTCCCTCCACTCCTCCACCATAACCCTTTGACCCGAAACCACAGGTCACAAATCCCAGGGGTTATTCTCCCTCTGCCTGGTCTCACCACCTCACCTGGTCCACACACTACAGCTAGCATTTCTCTATCCCCATGGACAAGGACAAGCCCACCACTGCCAAGCCTCCCAAGGCAATGATGGAGCCTACCTGCCTTCTCCCACATTCTATCACTTGTTGATTCTTCTAATTAGGAAAAGAAAGCAAAAAAACACAAGGCCAATAGTATGACCCTAGAGCATGTCAGCATCAAAGCCCTCAGAGATGGTCGCCTCATTGTGGGTGCTTCTCTTGGGCCCACTGCACACTGTGTCATGCAGTGGGTGAACAAGAGGACTCCCCAGGTTCTGGAAGTCTCCTAAGTCCCAGGCTGACAGGAACAGCTGATCACCGTATAGCCCTGTGGCCTGGGGTCAGACCAATGCTGGCTCACTGTTTATCTACCCGAGAGGATTAAAGAGGAACCAAGGGCCAGGAGCAGAGGAATTTGGCAGGAAACCATGGGACATGGCAACAAGCAGCATTTGGGGCTCCTCTAAAGGGACTGGCTGCTTATCTTCCCCTCTCCCCCGGCAGGAAGGGGCTTCTTATCTGATCACCCCTCCTGCCTTCAGAAAGGCCCAGGAACAGGGGGCTTCTTTGGCACTTCAGAATGATCACAAGTAATTTGCCTTTTTATTCATATAGAACAAAATTTACAAAGTCATTCATACAGTTTTTGTGGTTTTTTTTTACTGACTTCGAAAATTGGGAATATTCAAAATACACTTTTACCCCACTCCATTCTGTCATTATTTACACATATGTACAAGAAAAATGAAAGAGTCTTTGTGTGTGTGTGTGTGTGTGTGCACGTGTGTGTGGTTTGTGTTGTTGTTTTCTTGTATTAAAAAGCTCTGCTGGTCGGGTGGGTGGATGGGCGGGCGGGAGGGCAGGCGGCGCGGTCAGATGGAGGTGCCATGGGAGGTGTCCAAGGCCTCTGGAAGGACGCCTCCCGGCACAGGCTGGAAGGACATGGGGATGGGGGTCTTCACCGGGCTCTGGCGGAATAGCCCCCCATTGGGCGACCTGTGTTTGCACTGCATGGAGGGCATGGTGGCCGAGCTGCTGAGGGGCAGCGGCAGATTGCTGCTAGGCCCTGACGAGAGTGTCCGGCTGGGGCCGTGGCTGCTTTGCTCTGGCAGAAAAGTGCTGACCGAGAGCTGTGTGTTCTGGTACTCTCGCGTCGGCTCCAAGGCTTGGCTGGGAGCCAGGCCCCCCATCTCCAGGGCCGAAAGCTCAATGGACGCTGGGGAAATCTGCTTGTGAGCAATGTCTTCATCCATTAGACTGTTCATGCGCCGGTGAACCTGCTCCAAATTCACTTCTTTGTCCTGGAGGGAAAGCACAGGAAGGTCAGGCCAAGCCCTCACATGAGCCAAGGCTGGCTTTCTACAAACTCTGGGAGGCCTGGAGACCCTAGGCATGTTAAGCCTGGTAGACACTAGGTGAGCACTGCCTCCCCCCCATTCCTCCCATACCCCCTCACCTACATCTGGGTGAACTTCAGTTATCTGGGAACTGGTGGCCTAGGACACTGCCCCAAGGTAGCAAAGACCCAGAAAGCAGGCCTTGGCAACATGTACCTTCTCTCCTCACTTGGCCTAGAACCACGGTCACACTCAGAGGCAACCCCTGCGAGAAGATGCCTTGAAGAACTGGCAGAGACAGAAGGAGGAGAAGGGAGTTCCCGTGGGAATAAAAGGAACTGGTCCTTGAGCCCCCAGGGTGTCCTGTGTATTTACCACGGAGTTCATAATGCTCAAAGGGCCTGATGTGATCATCCCCATCAGACACAAAAGGAGGCTTGGGTTCAGGAAGGTCAGTGACCTCCCTGGAATCACCACCCTTGTGAATGGCAGAGGCAGCAAGGGAAGGCTGAAGCAGGAAGTGGGCGCCTGGCTCACCCTAAAACCCTTGTTCTCTCCATCTCCAGAGATGCCAGCAAGCAGGCATGTCCTTGTCTCCAAGGCCCATGGAGCTGGTTCCTGGATGAGGAAGATGGTGGAGATGGTGAAGAATGGGTCTTTGCAGGGCTTAGATGACTTTCCCAGTATCAAGAATGTAGAGACAGCCAAGAGGGTGACCCTGACACTCGGCTCTTTCTCCATAATGTAAATGGTGGCAAGGAAATGGTTTTGTTTATTTGTGTGCTTAAGAAAGAGAATAAAATTCACTTCAAATAACTTGAAGTTTTGTCTACAATATCAAAATAAATCAAGGAGGCCAAACTGCTTGAAAGCTCCTAAAAGACAAAGATGAGGTACTCTATTTGCTCAGTTCCCCCCAGTGAGGTGGGGCATAAGACCAGGTGTCCACAAAGGAGCCATGCCAGCTCCCCAATGAGGTTCAAAGTTCCACTCCTATTTTTAGGCAGCATGAGTGCCAATGCGACAGGCAAGGTCATGCCTACCACCCATACTTCCCTGATGTCAAACTCCTAGAGAAATACCATGTCAAAGCTCTGCTCTGAGATAGAACACCACAGGCTGTCTAATGGTGACATCCGTACAATAGAGAGAGGAGCCTGTCCCGGGCCCATCTTATAGGGCAGTTAGAAATACCACAGATGTAAAGGCCCTCAACGGGCTTTCAAAAGATAAAAGAAGGAACCACACAAATCTAGGGGGCCATTCCAGTGGCTGTTCTGAGCTCCTAGAAGGCTGGTGGGAGAGGATCTTTCCCAGGAAGAGGCCACCCTGAGTAGCTGGTGTGAATGCCCCTCTCCCATGGGTTGCTAACCCCCATGAAGTCTCAACCCAGCCTTCCTCAGGCAAGGAAGTTGCCTCTGCAGTTTACTCCTTCTTCTCAGTGGCCCCTGGTGTGGAGAAGGCAGGGCCACTGCTCTCTCCACACCTCTGCTGAGCTCAAGACTGGTAGTCAGACATTGGCTTCTGCCTTTTCCAGAACCTTTCACAGAAAAAGAAAACTGACAACCCCCACAAGAAAATAAGAAACTCATCCCAGGCCAAGAGGAGACCTGAGAATAAGAAAGCCAACTGATTTGAGGATGGAAGGTACTATGGGGCATGGCTCCATATCATAGATGGAACAACATCAGAATTCACTGGCATAGCTCCATGGGCAGAGCCGACATTCCAGGGATCTGAAGCCCCACACAGCTGAGCTCAGCTCACTGATGCCGGGAAACCAGCTCCAAGTTGAGGACACCACTAGGTGGCAAGTGTCCTGGGTAAAATCGGGGAAAGTGGCTGGAGACTACCAGGCCTTGACTTAACCTGACTAAATGTAATGCATGCAATGTCTTTCACTGACTCTTTTAAGGCTGTAAAAAACTACAAGACACCAAATTCAAGTTCTCTTAATTACCTTACAACATGCTGATCCAGCTCTGTACAACTTTGCCTTTTTCTTTCTGTTTTATCTGCTTTGTTGTTAGTCTTGCATATGAAACCATTTTAAATAGTTTTTTAAACTGCTATAGTAGTCTCTGGCTGTTTTAAGACCACCAAGCATCAATTATCCCTTCCTAAGACCATGGTCTGTTTGCTTTGAGGGAATTACTTCTCACTGGATAACAGTTTGGAAGGTGCCCTGCCCGCCTGTAGCTAAGACGAAGGACCACTATGCAAACAAGGACAATAGGAATGAACTGAATCCTGAACAAAGAGATAAAGAGACAGAAAAGAGTTGACTGTCCATCCAATAATGCAATAGTACTTCAACAAACTTTCTGCTCCATGACTGTCCTCCTAGATCTTGCCCCCCCCCCCCCAGGTTCTCTGGACAAGTCTGACTCCTGCCCACCACCCATCCTGCTTCTCCAGCCTTCTCATGGTTGCTGTGTGCCCCTGATAAACTCTGGGACAGATAAATCTGTCATCTCCACTGGCCAAACTCAGTGCCACAGCTGTGTTGGTAAATATCTGCATCTATAGGCTATTTTCATTTCAAAATATGGGAAGGGCAGAAGACAAGTATCAGAGATCCTGGTAGCTGGATTAGTTGAGAGAGAATTTCAGAAACTTTTAGGGTCTCATAATAGAACCTCCCTTTCTCTTTGCAGACAGCAAAGCTTGGAGAAGGCTTGATAGCCAGCTGTCCCTGCTGGCAAAGTCTTCAGTTTCCACTGAAGAAAAACCGATGACCAATGGACCTGGATCGTTGGAAGAATGGGGTAGTTGCATGATCTCACCATTTCCTCCTTTAGATTTTCTTTCCAGGGTTCTAATAATCCTTTTGGGGACACAATGAAGTCACATTTAAAAGTGGACTAATTTGGAGGGGAAGGCAAGTATCTTGGTCCCAGTCCTGTTCACTCTGGCAGTTAAAAGAAAGGGTATGACCCTTTTTCTCAGAAAGTGTTCAGGAGATGCTCCCCATTTTGCAGGGGTCTAGAGATAGAGAAAGGAGAACTTCCTGTCCAAGAAGACCACAGGAAAGCAGAGAGTTGAGAGTGGGGACAAAGTGAAAGGAGCCCTCTCTATCGAATGCCAGGGCCACAAAACAGAAGGAGAGCTTTGGGGGAAGACCAACAACCCAAAATACTCTGAAGAAAAATGTGAACAAAGGAGGTCTCTGAGATGAAATCCTTCACCCGAGAAGTATAAGGCAGAAGAGGTTCAGGGGATGGAATTATAAAAGTGGTTGAGACTAGGCACCAATCTAGCATAATAATCACAGCTGTGAGGACTTGATCTGGTACTACCAAAGCATCTAGAATAAAAACTAGCCCAGAGCGTAGGTATGGCTACAGCCCAATTACCTGAGAATCAGTACTTTTGGAGGAAAGAGCTTGAATATAGTTTCCTAAATCCATATATGTTTCTTCTTGCCTCAAGTTAAGGACAAACGAAGCAGTTCCAAGGACTGTAAAGCTGTGCAGTGAGTGTCAGCTTCCAATTGAGGTTAGTCATTAGCCTATAACCTTTCCATGTCAGGACACAGAGAAAACATCCACACTAACTGAACAGACTTTCCTGGGAGACCTTCCCACCCCAAATGGCAGTGAAGTAATTAATCCTCTCTGCACCAGTGGGACCTCATTCTATTCAAATTCTGTTACCGCTGGTAGCTAGCTCCAACACAAAACAAATCCCAGAAGAACAAGGTGGCATCGTGACCTGCCCATATTTGATTGTTTAACTGGACAGAAAATGAGAAAAACTTACGAAAATGCCTCCCCACCCCCCAACACAGGTAGTCTGTTTGAGCCTCCAATCTATTTCTAAGCTGCCTGCTTCTACCGCCGTCTAGAGGTCAGATCTGAAGTGCAGAAAACTGGAGAAAACCACCTTGTACGGTAAAGCCTGGAAGCATCGTCTTGGATCACCTGGGGCCACAGATTTAGCACACACTAAGTCATTTCCAGTAGTCCCCGGCCAAGGAACGAGGAGGCAGAAATAATCCACCTGCTCAAGGAAAGAGGCAGGAGTGATTTGAATAATTATCTATATTTTAGACAAAATGGGACATTCTATTATGTTATGCAAATTCAAATAATGGACTTTTTTATGTGAACTACATCAGTTTACATCCTCATTATCTCAAGTTTTTGGTGTTCAACCGTACGGAAACTTGCTGCTGTCTTCATTAATTTACTGTAGGTAACTGACCTAGTCAAACATCCCTGAATATGACATAAAATCCACGGACTGCATTTATCCACGAATCCGGCTGAATTCCAGCTCTGTGTTTCTCACCTCATATTAAACATGATGACAGATGCACCAAAAGAGGTTACTGGGGACCCTCTCCCAGGCATTGTCTTGCAGAGAGATAAAGTTCTGTAATTAAGCCGCTGTTCACCAACGTGGAAATAATTCAGCGTACTGGAAAATGGTAATTAACTAAACTATCATCTATGTAACAGCCAGTTACACATGGGACTCGTTAGAACAGGCTTTGTTTGGTGTCCAATGGCTTTTACTTTAAGTTGAGCAGGAACAAAATGGGACAGGGGACTTCACACCTGACTGGGATGGTTGTAGAGGTGTTCTCCCATTACCACTGACACCAACCGGGTTGTAAATGAGACCCAATGGCCGGGGGAAATGCCATCAATACGAACTTCTTAAGTGTTGCTCTAAAGACTTGTCCAGCCCTAAAGGACTGGTCTGGAGGTCTGAAAGTAGTGGCTAGGTAAGAGCAAAGAAATTGAGCAGTTAATGAAGTGGTCTCAAGAGATGATGGACAGTTTTCAGAGCATCACTGGGAAAGAGTTCTGATGGATTCTGTCACAGATTCCACAGGGGAGGGCAAAAAGAAGAGAGAGCTGATGGACATCTCCCATCATACGTGGTAGCAGTAGGTGTACCTGGGGTGAACTGAGGCTAAGAGATTTGCTCAAGGTCACACTACTTCATGCTAAGTGGAGCATCAGGATCAGAGTCCATATCTACCTACCTCCAAAACCTGGGCTCTTTCCAACTATGCCAAGCTGTGTGTTCCCAATTTCCCCTTGGGAGGATTGTGTAGACCAGTGGTTTTCATCCTTGGCAGGATGTCAGAAGCACATGTGGAGCTCTTAGAAACTACAGTCGTTCAGATCTACCTAACAGGACCCTTTGGGGAATGGAGCCCAAGCATCTGTATTTCTAAAAACCTCCAGGATTAATCACCTCTGATGTGCAGCCAGAACTGAAAGTCATTGATCCAGCTGAAATGATTACACAACAATTTAACATTAATAACGTTTTCTTTATAGGAGCCCAGACTGGTTCATTCATTCGATAAACACTTTTGAGCTCCTACTACCAGATGAGCTAATGTTCTTGGTAAAGCATCCATCTTGGTCCCTGGCATGTAGAAGGTGCTCAATACTTCGGCTATATTCATCACCTCTTAACGAGAGGCTCCACTGTTCCAGACACTGGGCAAAGTGATGGCAATGCGGAGGTGGAGAAGTGCCAACAGACTCCAAGCAGTGAGAGGCAAGTAAACCATTAGCAGCAATTTGGAATCAGCCAGCATGAGTGCATACACCCAGGGAAGCAGCCCATAGAGGTGAGCAGGGGAGATTTTACGGAGGGGAGTGATGTCTGAGCTGCTTTTGAGATACACATTGGTGTAAGATAAGCATTCACTCTCTTCTTGCTAATAGCTCCTGGGATAAGGGCTTAAATGCACACTTGCTATCCTTACCCTCATGCTAAGAGGTCTGACATCAGGAGTGTAGCCACTGGGCCAGACTCAGTTTGTGGCTGAAGAGACAAACTGGGGTGCAGAGGATGTCAATGCCTCGCTAGGAGCCGGCATCCTGGCTCAAGGAAAAAAGCCCAAGCTACACTTTTAATTCCCCAAATCCTCTGGCAAATGTCAGGCAGGAACCCCTGCTCCTGCACACACCCCATGGAAGGCCCAGTGGCAGACACAGCAATCATATCCCAGTTCTGTCCCTGCCCATTCTGCTGTTCATTTCTCTAGGGCCAAAGATGTCTTCCTCCAATGCTCTTGAAGGCAATCAGGAGAGTTAAGAAGACAACATGTAATCTTTCTGGCACAGAGAAGGTGCCCTAAGATGTGAATTGTCCTCCCCACACCCCTTACTGCCCATCACAAGGTCCTTGGGAGGGAATAGGGCCTTGGCCACCATTCGCCAAGCATGTCCCATGGGCAGGTGCCGCTTATGGCACTTTCCATGCCTTCCCTCATTGAACCTCAGAGCAACCCCGTGAGGCTGGCATAAAGGAAGAGGGGAAAGGTACAGGAGAGAAAAATCTCTACATGGAGTTGGAAGAAGCATCAGAGGAGTGAAGGCAGAGAAGGGTGCAGAGCCAAAGGGGGTGTCCCCTGACACAAATCCTCCACGGAGAGCAGGCGTGTGCTTCCCAGCCACACAGACAGCAGCTGGCCCGCCGGCTGCTACTCTGCCGCTGCTGCCCGGCCACCCTGGCCTCTGTCAGCTCCTGTCTGCGACGGAAGCAGGGACGGGGTGGGGAGGGCAGGCAAGGCAGGAAGCACAAACATTCCAAGCTCCCAGCCCAGTGACGGATGATTCATCCCTCACTCTTCATGTCATCTCCCATTTGTGCGGTTCTCATCTTTATTTCATGAATATTTTATTCTTAGAGCAATGGCTCCATTTCCCCCATAAATCTAGAGGGTGGCTCTTTACTGCAACCACAGAGTCTGCTGCACTCACCTGCACTGGGTAACTACATAATAGTCTGATTCCTTAGAAAAAATACGAGCTCAAATCCACATGAATATTAAGGGGTTGAACGCACATTACTACTCTTCCTCAAGTAGGTGTCTAAAGTCTGAAGACATCTCAGCACAAGCCATTAAACACAACTAGAACTACACCCAAAGACAGGTTTCTGGCTCTTAAGAAATACAGCCAGTGCCCCAAAATGAAGCATTCTAAGGTAAAGCAGACACTCTCACCTAATTGAGAATGCTGCTCCATAAAACACAGCCAACCAGTAACACAAAGTGGTTCTGGATTAAATACCGTTAATATTTGTGGAAGGTTTGAAAGATATGCTTCTAATATCCTGTTGTTTCAACCCCCTCCTGGTTCTTATTCCCTCCGTGATGAGGGCTCAACCACTTGGCCTGACATCCAAGTCCCTTAGAGCAAGTCCCTGCTCCCTGATCCAGTGTCCTCCACTCACATCCCCTTGCTGATGGCGACACTCCAGCCCCCACAGCTCCAGGAGGTGTGATGACTGTTTACCTCCGTGTTGTTCACCCTACCCGAAAGGCAACTTCCAATCTCACCTCCAGCTCTAGGATCTGTACCAACCCTTCAACACTTCACTAACTGGGAGGAGCTCTTCACTAACTGATACCCCTGCCCTCCCTATGACCCCAGGCTGGGCTGGGTGCCCCTCAGTACATCCATGGTACCCTCTGCTCACTTGAGAATAGCCTTGATCAATGGAGGCTGCTTTGGTCAACCTCTCTACCACATCTGCTCCTGCAGAGGTAAGCCCCCTGGGGACATGGACTGTTCCCCCACAGGCATATATTTATGAAAGGAAGAAGAGAGACGGAGAAATTTCATTTGAAAATCAGAAACTCATAAAAACAGAAAAAAGATGGGGAATATTTCCCTCTTCTATCATGCAACCCTTAGCAACACCAGAAGGGGCTGGAGGAAAGGCAGCTACCATGCTTTTGCAACCTGTCTTTTCACTGGTCCTCATTCCTGTCTGGAAGCAAGTTGGGGGCAGGTGCAGAAACTTCCATATTTTCTAGGCAGGACCAATGTATTTCATTCTCTCTTATGCCTCAGATCCTGGGCTTATGCAGAAGCCAGAGGAGAAGACAGAATGCTTTGCTGACAAGAAGAGAGCTGTTCCTCACAGCTGGGTCATTTCTTGGTCTCCTGGTCTTTTTTCTGTATTTCTCTCTTTCACGTCTGCCTTCTATATCTCCAAAAATCAATCCCCTCACCACTCCTTCTCTCTCTCTCCCCTCTTCCTTCTCTCTCTCTCTCTCTCTCTCTCTCTCTCTCTCTCTCTTCCACACACACACACACACACACACACACACACACAGAGTAATCATTCACTTTGGCTGCCCAGGCTAGGCTTGTCACTAAACACTAAACTAGGGGATGTGAAGGGACATGATGACCAGAAGCAGATGAGAATGCCCTGTCCAAAGGAAGAATGGCCTCTCTCTGCACCTAGTTCATATGGGACATTCTGGAGGGCAGAACCTGTTTCTCCTGGGCACCCACTCTGCCCATGCCATCCCAGGTCAGCACTTCCATGACAGGGAGATGCTCACCCACCCAGAGAGCCTCTCCTGCTCCCCTGACCCAAGGGCATGTGCACTGAGAAGTCAGGCTGTGGCTGATTGGGTCTGGAAAAAAACAAACCCAAACCAAACAATATGGAGAGTGAATGCAATGGGATCTTGTCTTCCCTTGTCCCACTGGGGATGGCTCCAGGACCACCCTACCCTGGGTACATGCTGAGGCTTCTGTACATATAGACTTGAGGCTGGTAAGGGGACATATATGCAGACTTTCCTAAAAACTACTCATCGGAATAATTCACAGTCCCTCTCAATGACTTCTTCACAAAAAAATTTCCAGGAGCAAAAGAAGTTCAAGCAGAACCATTAACTGTTCCTTTCAGTGGCTTTCCCTTAAGTCTCCTCCTTCCTTCTCACCCGTGGCCCAGGGGTGACCAGAGAAGCACTGAGGCCATGGGAGACCCAGGCCTTTTCCACTTTGCACTTCCTTGCAGGAAAGCACACAGAAGGCAGATGAGGAAGATGGATGTCCCCAGAACATTTCCAACATGCTGAATCAAATGGCAAGATCCTTCCAGCAAAAACTAAGTGTGATGACAGAGAGCTTGCTGCCTGGTATGAATGGAAAGTCTGTCCTCACCCCCACCTTGCCAGGCGCTCCATTACAGACTGATATGGGGTATGGCCAACCAGTCTCTCCACGCTGCAGAGATGGTGGCCATGGCGACACTGCCTTTCTGGATTTGGCGCTGGTTACTTTGCTGCATCTTGTTTGAAATTTACACCTGTTTGTAGCAACATAATCTGTTGATTAGAATTCAGAAGAAGCTGAGGTATAGGCAGCACAGAGGGGCAGCCCTGCAATCCAGTGGCTCGGCTTATGTCTCCCTGCCTGTGTGTAGGTTTCCGCTGGCACAGATCATCCCCAAATGGCACTCCTTGCCACCCTCCCTTAGGGAAACTGGCTCCAGGGTCCCTTGGTGGAGGCTTCATATAAAAAAATGGACTCAAAGAAGAACAAAACCCCAACGGAAGGAAGTGTTGTGGAAAGAATCAGCTTGTGGTTGGCACACATAAGGAGGGATTTTGTGCCAGAACTTGAAGTCTGGACAGAGCCACAAAGTTCCCTGTGCTGGGTGTTCCTGGAGGAACATGGGCAAGGCCGGGCCCTATACGGAGGGGGAAGGGAAGGGGAGAAGGGGCGATGGGAGGGGAAGCAGGGGCCAGGCCCTACTTGCATGCTGGAAGAGCAGAGCCCTGTGGCCCTTGATGTGAAGGCAAAGAGAACCAAGAAGGAATGAGATCTCCTCTCTTACCCTACAGTTGGTCTCTCCAGGTCAGGGTGGAGGCACATGGGCGGGGCAGGGTGGGGAAGGGCTCTCTGGCGCTGCTCATGCTGTACCCGCTCTATAGATAAATACAGGACTTTAGTGGCCATGGCTGGTGCCTTGGCACTTTGTTCAAGCATAAAAACATCCCCTACATTTGTTCTCTTGCTTTAAAATCAAAGTAAAACAATGACACCATCCCCCCAAATAAAACACTGCCGCCTCTAGACAAGTGACTTCGGTAAATACTAACTGGAAGAAAACCGCCCGCCGAGTGGCCCAGTATGACTCTCCTGCCTCTAGGATGCAGAAAGGAGAAGCAGGACTCAGGGCACGGACCTCTTTGGGGGTCTCCTGGTGGCACCGGTTGCTGTTCCACCACAACTCCAGGGCAGCCACCAGGCAGGCCAGGAGGAGGCCGATGGCCAGGATGCAGAAGACCCCAGCGAAGCTGTGCAGCTTGAGGGATTTGCCGTCGGCCTGGGCACTGGCGTGGCTGGTGAGGTCACAGCGGCCCATGTGAGGCCACCACTTTTGCTTGAGCACGTCCAGGTCCCCAGTGTCCTGCAACTCCAGGATCCTGCAAGATACAATCCACATGAGCCACAGCCACTGGCCTCATCAGTGTGGTCATGGGGGCTTTGGCCCATTCCCCACCATGCTGGCCCTTCCACAGACCACGCTGAACCGTGGTGGCTCTTATTCTGTCCCAATTTTTCCCTCCCCAATCCATTCTCCCACTGTGAGACAGTGCTCTTCCCAAAATATACATCAGGTTTGTCTTTCTCCTTAAAAGTCTCGATGCCCCCTCCTACCACTGCCCATGGATAAAGTTCAATAGCAAGCACATAAGGACCCTTCACATGGGACTGGGAGCAAGCTCTGGGGATAAAATAGGAAAATATAGAACTGGATGAGGCAATATTTGGACTGTGGACTTGCAAAAATGCTTTCTTTAAACCTTCAATCCATTGTAAGTTTCTCCCACCAGGATTCCCCAAATCACTCATTCATTCATTCGATTTGAGGAGTATCTGCCTTGCGCTATGTGTGATGTTCAACACTGCTGAGGGTGCAGTCCAGAGACACATACATGGACCTTGAAACAATTAGAGCAATCAATGTGGACACCGAAGCTGTGATCAATACCATGCCACGAAAGTACAGGTGCTAAGAAATGGTGCACTGGGTGGGTGTCCAGACCAGGGGGGTTACAGGGCGGACCTCATCAAGGAAGTGACAGGTAAGCTGCCACCTGAAGGAAGGTTAGTCATCAAATAGCTCACACTTGTCTGGCATATTCTATGTGCCAGGATATATGCTAAGTGCTTGACAGATAGTGTTTAATTGTCATGTCAACCCTTTGAGATGGTTCCTTCCATTCTCCTATTTTTATACAGAAGGAAATGGAGGCACAGAGAGGTGAAATATCTTGCCAAATTCACTTTGTGGTTGGCAGGGATGGCATTCAACAAGAAGGAAAAACTACAGCCATGCTTGAAAGTCTTGTCTGGGCTAAGTGCTCAGCATGTCTGAGATGCTAAAATATGGCCACAGAGGCTGGAGAGTGATGGGTGAGGAGGAAGATGGTGGGAGAAGAAGCTAAAGCAGGAAGAGCAGAGAATGTCGGTTCTGAGAAGGTATGAGAGGGAGTCTGGATTCCATCCTGATCACCAAGGTGGGGCAAACCCCTGGGCTCCTGTAGTCCCCATGCAGGTGTTTGGATGGTGGTTTTCCTTCTTGTGGCATTTTATGGACTCCCTCTGTAATTCAGTGGTCTGAACAGTGAGCTAGTAGAATCTGGTAGTCCCCAGCCTCCTCATACCCAAGCTTTTCCATCTGGGGAGGGAGACTTTCAGCCTGGTACGTGGTGATATATCCAGGTGATAACACCTGCTGTGACCTCTCTGAGCCCATATTCTCAGCTCTCTGGGTGTACACAGTTCAGGAGAAGTGGTTCTGTACAGC
This sequence comes from Panthera tigris, assembly GCF_018350195.1. Lineage (NCBI taxonomy): Eukaryota > Metazoa > Chordata > Mammalia > Carnivora > Felidae > Panthera > Panthera tigris. The sequence continues at coordinate 43,270,287 of NC_056670.1, forward strand.
CAGGAGAAGCTCACTTCCAACTGTCCAGTTGAGCAGTCTCTGCCCTGGACCTGCATTGCAGGCCACCTGTGACCATAAGCTGAGGCTGAGGTCTATGGGCTGTGCATGCATGCATGGGCTGTGGCTGTTGGAGAGGGAAGGTGACAGCCCAGAGGGGGTCCTCTGACCTTTCACCATCATGGATCCAGCATAGCATTGCCTTTCATAGGCTGTGAATAGCTTGGCTCGGTACAAGAAGCAGGGAATGGAGGCACCAGATCTCAGCTGGGTATGACGGAACAAGTGACTTGCTCCTGCTTAACCTTGGCTGGCTCATCTTTGCAAGATAGATCCACGACCCCACTAGGTGAGTAGATCCTTCAAGATGGGCTGTGTGTTACTCTCCATGGTTTCTCCTGAGCAAGCAGAGTGGCGGCACAACTTGGGCCATCAATGGATGTTGGCTGCATCAATATGTGTATGAATATATTAATTGAATCATGAAAACTAATCTAAGCTAAAATGGCCATGGTGAGATAATGAGATAATGTCTGTTAAGAGCCAAGGACACAAGTCAGCACAAAAGACTTAATATGCCACTGGTGCCTGCAGGGACTTGGTCATTGAGATAAATGCATGATTGCCATGTGCACCTGTGCGCCTTGGGCTTGTGTTTGGTATGCCATTGAGCACAAGATATCTCACATGGCACATCCCATGATCACCTGGGCAGCTTCAGTGTCCCATACCTCTGTATGGCGCTGGACATGTTACAGAAGCTGGCCACTGGTTCATGCTGAAAGGCCACTATTTAAGTCTATGCTGGCAGGTCTGAATAAGCTGGGCCTCCTGGCAGTTATAGGAACCCCAGGGCTGGATATGCAGGATCTCAGGGCTTTGAGAAGACTCGTGGGTAGACTAATGGCTCGCTGAGGAGAGACAGCAGAGCTTTGTATTTAGCACAGATTCTGCTCTGATGGACATCATGCAAACACAGACCGTGCCATCACACTAGCCATGGTATGCAACCTCTCAATTTCAGTGCTGTTATTACTAAAATCTGAGATCATAACAACTCCTACCACAGCATGACTGTGGAAAATGGAAAAGGGACACATGGGCACCACTCAGCTCAAGATATGGCAAGTAATAAGAGCTCCATAAAAGCTGGTAAAATTTGCACAGTCTGATGGCCATGCTGACCAGCAGCCCTATCCAGTCCAGTACTGACATGCACTGCCTTTTATTGAGAACATAGTAGGGACTGATCATTTCCCATTGTTGTAATCCTCCTAGCAGCCTGCAAAGTAGTTCTTAGTGAATCAGTTTTACATCTTGAAGACCTGAGGCTTGGCATCTAGATGACTTGTTCATGGTTGCAATTAGAAAGTGGCAAGATTATTCTTCAGAGCTGGGGCGTGCTGACCCGGGAGGCCATGCTCTTTCCAGATAATCAGGCTGCTAAGTGCAGTCAGCGGGCTCTCTGAGAGTTAGGTTCTGGTCTACGGGACCACGAAACTCTGGCCAGAGCATAGCTGTAGGGTCTGATTTTTACTCCTCCACTCACTGACTGCAACATCAGGCAGGCTGCTTAGTTCTACCGATGCTTCTCTTCTTCCTGCTCCTTTTAATTGTATGCATTTTTATGCCCAATATTATTTCAGGAAGAATGTAAGGCAGTTTATAGGGAAACATAGAATAAAGTAAAAACAAACAAATCAAAAAGAAAATTTAAACATGTAAGCAACAGAGGAAAGATAAAACAAGTCACGGGCACAAAATCAGTCCTAGAACGAGGCTAAACTAATGCACACCATAATAATCTATACTCCTGCTTATGAGTAAGCCGGAGCGATAATAGCCACTTCCTGAAGCCAGTTGTTCTATTTTCCAGACAGATATAATTGCAGGTGCTTTCCTCTGGTCAATAGTTGGGGAGCCTGCTACACAGTAGGTGCTCTATAACTGGCTATTAGGTTGTTAAACATTTATTGAATGCCTGCCCTGCATGCCATGGTCCACAAACAGGCTACAGCACTCAACCCTGCCATACACACTTAGAAGGCACAGCCTATAGAACCTGTCCTCTGCCAAAGCAAGGGCGTGTACCCATATTCAAGGAAACAGCTTAGTTTCCAGGATGAAGGGAAAGAAAGTTACAGCAGTTCCAGATAAGACCGGGATCTGTGATTTCTGTGAGGCCTTTTTTTCCCTGTAAATGGCATAGTGCGTTGTTTCCTGGATCTGCCCCCTCCCTCCTCTCAGGCATGCCCCAACTAGAGGCAGCTCACGGTTCTGTAGGCATCATACAACGGAGAGCCTCTCAAAGAACCACTGGCAGTCGTACATTGACGACCTGAGGTCAGAGTGTTCCTTCTAAGTAGATACCCATCTGCCCAGGTAGGGGAGGGGGGATGCTTTCAGCCCAAGAGAGGCTGCAACACAGAGACTTAATATGCACTCTCCTCCCAACTCTGCCAGGAGCTGGATGAGTGAGCCTCTCTGAACTTCAGGATGTTAAATGAATGACCTCTAACAACTCTCGCCCTTCCAAATGGATTATCCTCAGTGCTGGGATGCCTGTGTTTACCAGTCAACTGGTGTTGCCCCTAAGCCTGGGTACCATGCCAGCTTTTTCATTTGGACACATCTGCTATTTTGGATTTTGGTGGACCAAGATAGCCTGTCCTTTGGGATTCCTCTCTAAGCTCCTTAGTCCTGCCCTCTTCACTCACCAGGATGTCACCTCACAGACATGTGTGGGTGATGGGCCCAAGGCACAGATGTCCTTAGGAACAGGAGCCCCAGTGAGCAGGCCACTGAGCTCACCAATGCTCCTCACTTTCACCTTGTCTGGTAAGGCCAAGACCCCTAGTCAAAGACTAAGATAAGTTTTCTGGCAGTAAAAGCAGGGTGTTGATGACAGACTTTTTTTCTCAAGGAAGCTGGCCAGGAGTTCAGATTGAGCACTTGGAAACTTGATCATGCCCAAGGGTCTAGAGTAGACCAGGCTCAAGAAGGGATGGACTCCCACCAGCAAATTACATGGGAAGCTTAATAGGCCAACACAAACTAGACACAATGTTTCACTTCTGGTGGAGGGTATCCATGTGCCTTTGCTTGGGCTAGAATACCCAGGCCTATAAAGCCCTCCTCCCCTCTTACCCCAGCCCTCCCCCTACCATTTGCTAGTATTAATTACCAGGAGGCTGATCTGGGGAGGATGGGGAGGAGGCAGGTCCCTTGCCTGCCCCAGCAGATAGCGTCTGCCCCCTCAGCCCATGTGCACATGAATATGCAGTCAATCTGCTTCTCTGACCACACTTTTTTTCAAGACCACATTGACTCTTCCCTCACTGACTTTTCCCACTGAAAGCCAATTTTAGAACTTCCTAAAACTTATAATAATAAGTAAGTATTGGGCCCTTCTTCGATCCAATTAATTATTCACTTAATTTTACATTACTGGGCCTATCTGGCTACCTCCTACTCACCCTTCAGGCCTTAGGTGCCCTCCCTGGCCTCCCGGTTCTGATTAGCTGTTTTCCTCTGCCCTCCTCCACTTCTAGAATAGCCTCTCCATTGTACTTACTTCCCTGTGCTGGCATTGCCTGCCTGCATCACAGTTCCCACCGAGACTATGCACCTTCATGAGATGGGACCACATACTTCCTCTTCGTCGTCCCCGGCTGGCATGGGACTAGTTGGGGTGGATGGAGGAGCATGTGCTGGTGTACAATCAGGGCTGAGGTCACGTGAGGAAGAACCAAGCTTGTGTTGGCTCTTGCCTCCTAAGAGAAGTTTATCCTCTAAGCCCCCCTTAGCTGACGGTGCCTACCTCTGGGAGAAGAGGTCCCTGTAGGGGCTGCCGTGCTGCAGGGCGATCCCGTAGCCCTTGCTGCTGACGCTGTTGCCAATGACAGTCACAGAGCAGTCATCATCTGTTAGGGCTGCGTACTCCACCACTGCCACATCCCACAAAAAGGCGTAGTTCCCCTTCTTTGCCTGAAAGACCAAAATCACCATGGAGTCAGGTAGGCCTGTATCAGTTTTGAGCACCGAGTAGCTCAGTGATGAAATTTGCAGGACCCTCCAATGCGATCCCCTGCCGACAAGCCAGCACAGCAAGCCACTGGCTTGCCACTCGCTGTGTTTAGACACAAAAGGCTGTGATGCTATCTCCAGTATGCTCCAGGAAAGCACACGTCACACAGAGAGGTAGGAAAGGTGAGTGGTAGGTGAGCTCTAAGGCTAGCCACCTGCTCACAATGGCAGGGACCTATTTCTCAGATTAGCAGGCTCACCTTCAAAAGTGCAGGAAGTCTGACCCAGGGAATTGAGATTTTCTGTTCAGAGATTTAGGGGGAGTGTAATAGCACCCAGTTAGTATTTCTACTTAGAACCTGGCTGAGCCCTGCTTAGGGTGAATGTGGAAGATGGCCCTAGATTTAGTGCCCTGAGTGGCTATGACTTAATATCTAAGTCATAAAAAATATCTATATATAAGTCATGAACTTGAACTTGCTATGCATAGGGAAGAACCCATAAAGTCAGAGTCCTGATTATTATGGTGCCAGGTTGCGTTTCTGCCACGTGCCTTCTACTGCCCACACAAGAGTGTCCCCACACATACGAACATGCACAAACACATACATACATGCGCAGACACACAGGCACACAAGCAAGAGTGCACACACACACGCACAGCCACACACACACAGGAGGTTTCTATATCAATGCAGTGGTTGCAGATTATTTCATAAGGAATTTGCCCATGGCCATGCTGAAGTCCCACCCCATCACACCCATCCATAGAAGACCTTCAGTTATATCCTGAGCCTTAACTCTGACTTTGCCTGGAACTTGGACACTCAGGGGAAATGTGAGCTGCTCTGCTTTTTGGAAGGAGATGCAAACTAGACATTGTCACTTGGCCAACTTAAAATAGAGCATAATGTTCTTAATGTAGCCAAGTGCCTGGTTTTTATTCTAGAGTGAGCACACAGTTGTCTCTTTGCCACTTCTTCCCTCTTACCACAACTCACACTGGGTGCTGTAAGACCTCAGTCTGGGCTTGGTGGCAGGCCTGAAAGATCACAGACAAGAGATCAAGCTGCACGCTACAAGTTTTGTGGCATCATCATGGGCATTGTGCTGATCTCTTGCTTCAGGTGAGTCTTCATGTCCACTGAGACTTTCCAAAGAGTGCTATTGTTACTTAGGTGAAGGTAGTCAAGATTTTACTTCTTTTAGGACCCAAAATGCCCATGGGCCAAAATGGCTCATTTTTTCTTCAGAAGTTTTCCATCAAAAGGATTTGTGAGCAGAGCATGGCGCCCCCCGGCATGAAGAGGCTGCTCCTGGCCATTCAACAATTTTTCCCAAAGACCTTGTAAGAAATGACACACGCACCTGTGCCACCCATGGACTTGTACCTCCGGGAGCAATCCAAATATTACATCAAAGCTGCATTCCATGGCCAAGCCAATTTCAGAAGTCCCTAAAGGACTTTGACCCAGGTTGCAAAATTACACTCATTTCTCTCCTTCCACATGGGAAGATAACAGTCTTTGAAATTTTTTCCTGCTGGCAAACAAGTTTTCTCTTGAAAAGATATAAATTTTCAACCTCTTAGTATCCAAGTTTCTCAGCAAAATGTTGACTTATGACCTAATATTTGGCTTTGGTCTCACTTTGGAGCATTTCACATCCACGCTCGCAATTCAACATGACAATCAGACATTGTTATTTGGACGGTTTCAAAAGGGCATGTCATGTTGAAGGAAGAATTAAGATCAGGTTCGTTTCCACCTTTCAAGTGATGTTCCAAGAAGGAAAAGGAAATAGACTGGCTCAGATTGAGTGGAAACCGACTGACAAAAACCTGGTGCAGCCATTCTTTGGGGGTACTTAGCTTCCTTCAAGTCACAAGTGTTTGCGGCTCCGGTTTGGGCTCAGTGACAGGTGAGCGCAGCTGCAAGAAGGAAGCATTTATTGTCTTGCTGACCTAAGCCGAGAAGCCAGGAAACACATGGGTAGGATGCTGACAATGTCTCAGCTGCAAATCCCTTAACCAGGAAGGCTGTCGAGAAAAGAGGGGAGAGTAGTTCTTTCTTGAAGTGGCGAGTCTTCCCATTTTTAAACAGACACTAAAGTTACTATTATGTTTATGTCTGCTTCAAGGAGCATGTGGCCAGTCCCTAATATACTTGACAATGCCTAAACAGGGGGTCTGGAGAGACTAATGTGCCCCATCTTGTTTGTGGACCACATCAGAGGCTCCAGATGCATTGGGCTCTAGCCTTATGAAAATACTCTCCATCCCCAACATCTCTGCCCCAATTCCTCAGCATCCCAGAGCTTCCTATGTCCTCCTCTTAGTCCCATGCTGAGTAAAATGTAGCAACAGATCCCTCCCTGTGCCTCCCAAGTCTGTTAGGCTCCAGGGAAATTTTCTGGACCTTGTAGATATCTCCCCATCTTCCTGGTGTGTCACAGACTCTGTGTAACACAGAAGTCTTCTTAGGCCTGGCCATGCTCTCAGGAATATTCAGATACCCACTATAAGAAGCCCAAACACACTACCCATCATGGTTATGTCCCCTTTATATAGACGTTCTTGTCTCCATGAAGAATGAGCTCCACACACACACCTGCCCCAAATTTGAAGACATGTTTCTCCCTAATAGGGCCCAAACCAGCTTTCCATGGTTTGTAGAAAACCACAATTTGTGGAAAACTACAATCTGTGCTGCTTATCCACAAATCTTGGTGTGTGTGTGTGTGTGTGTGTGTGTGTGTATACACAGAAATATACGTATATGCATAAGCATATATATACACAAAATTAAAGTAGTATAAAACAATAGGATAGATACAGTATTATTATTGTTCTGTATACATGTGAAATGTAATATGCCAAAAGATGGATAGGATTATTACATAATGGAGTGGTATTAGTGATTCTTAGGACAAGCTGGTTAAAGGTTTTTCTTTAATCTTGTTACACAATCTATGTTATCACACACTATACAGGCACCAAGTCTGATCTCCGTTCCCCTGTGTGCCCTTGCCCATCAATACAACACAGAGGCCTGGCAGAGCTCTCCAATTTCCCGGCTATTACCCAAATACAGCCCTTATTTCCCTGGGCTGCATCTAAACATTTTGCTTTGTTTCATTCTCCCCTTTCCCTAAAAGGGAAAGAAAAGGCAATTGGTTTAAAGATAAAAAATGAAAAGATGTGAAGATTCAGGGATAGAAGGAAAAGAACAGCTTTGATATTAGACAAAGTCAAAGGCATCTGAGCATCCATCCCCAGGAAGTCAGGATAGCAGCAGGTAGCAGGCCACCCCTGACATATCTCCCTGTAAGTACCTTAGCAAACAGGATCCAAGCCCTTCCCTGAAGTCCACTCTGTGCCCAGTCCACATGTACGCTGGAGTACAACGAATGGAAAGGGATGGAGATACGAGGGTGCCTGGCCCCAGCATTTAGAGCATCCTCCCTAACATTTGGGGGAATGTGATCAGCCTCTATGGCTGGAGGAAGGTTGGGCACAATAAACAAAGCCACGAGTGAGCTGGGATATTGGAGGACTCCCTCTCCATTGCTCCACACCAATAATAAAATGAGATTGCATTGCCTTTCATTGCACAGCTGATTCTGCCCTTCGCAGAACTCACTTGGAGCACAAACTTCCAGAGACAACAGCCTTCGAGGCAAGAACTTCATTATGCTCTTCTATTCCATTCTAACTGCTTTTGGAAAGGGGCAAGCGACCACATTGTTCCCCAAAACAAGAATGCTGGGACTGCAAACAGCGAACACAAATGTAATTGGAAAGAAAGTGCTGAAGGAAATCAGGTGTCTACAGTGCCAGCTACAGGGAAGGTGCAGAGCACCTGCTGGGTGCCGGGACTTTCAGAGCCCTGATTCCTTTGCCATCCCTGGTATAATTCTAAAGGGCAGAACATCCATCCCCTTTGACAGATGAAGGAGAAACAAAGTGAGTTGTCCCAAACAGACCCAGATCATGAAAGGCAGAGCCAGGTTAAGGTAAGCTAGCACTCTGGCTCCAAAGAAGGCTGTGCTGTCCCCTCTGCCCTGCTTGGACCCATGAAGGAAGGGCTGGGGAAGTTGGTCCTGGTGTCCTTGCCCTCTGAGCACTTCCCAGGGCAGTGCTGCTGGTGACAGAACACACTGAGATGGCAATGACTGTCTTTCTCCAGCTTTGGAAACGTGGTGGCTTGTGGAACTGCTGAACCCCTGTGAAATGGAGGTCACGGGCCACACTGTCTCTGGATGGGGTTGTCAGGATATCAGGGACTCCTTGGACACTTGATGCATCCTCATGTGCATTCGCCATCTGGAGGCACACCTAGTGCCTCTCCCAGAGTCCACTTTCACCCAAAGCAGAGCTTGGCCCTCTCAGGTGTCCCAAGTGTTAGCTCCCATGGTCATGTTCATGAACTGGCAATGCATTGCCATGCACAGCCTGAACCCTGGCTACAGTGACACCTGCACCAAATTACAAGATGCACAGTGAAAACCCAGACCATCTGTGGAGAAAAGGACAATTTTACAGTCTGCCGGTAGGAATGTGGGCTGGCACGATATTTCTGGAATGGCAATTTGGTGGGGAGACTCAAACGCTCTTAAAATGTGCATATACAGCAATTCCACCCTTAGGGATCTATCCTAAGGAATTATTCAGTTTCTGAAAAGATGTTTGTACAAAGATTTTCAGAGTAACACTGTTTAAACTAGAAACAATTGGAAATAATCTAAATGTTCAAAACTTAAGAATCAACTGGGCAAATGACAGTATTAAATGATGGAATATTATATTACCATTACCATGGAGTCTTAAAGAGAGCAATGATCACTAAGGGAAACAATTGTCTGTGGCAAACAAGGGCTAGCCTGGATCTGGCTCCAACAGTATGGATTTGAATCCCAGCTCCACTGCTTTCTGACTGTGTGAGTGCAGGCAAGTTGCTTAACATCTCTGGGCCTCAGTTCTCATGAACGCAAAATGGTCCATTGCTCACAGAGTTCTGATGAGGATTAAATCCCTCGATAAATGTGACATGCTTAGAACCTTGCCTGGCATATAGTAGATGCTAAATACATGAGAACCAGTATTATGCTGTTTAGTGAAAAAGAATCTGTTACACTGGAGTATTTGCACTGTGATATCCTTTTTAAATCATCATGTAAAAATAATGTTTTTATGTTTATGAAGAAAGGAAACCAAGCACCAAATACCAACATGGTCATCTTGGGGTGATGCCACCATGGGTGACTTCTGTTGGTTTCTTTTAATCTGCTGTGTTGCCCATGTTTTCTACAGCTTGGCAAGCATCTCTCCTGTGACCGCACTGTCCCAGAGGGGAATTTTAGTGATTCGGCCCCCCTCCTGAGCACAGTGTAGTGAAAAGAGAAGAGTTGTAGACAAAGACAAGTGCAGGGCTACACCCCCAGCTCTTCAAGGAACCAACAATCTTGGGGACCAATAGTTGTTTCCTAGAGACCTATTCTGACTGTGAAATTACAAGACACAATGCACTGTGCCTGGCAATAGTGAGGGCTCGATTCAAGCTCTCTCTCTTCCCTTCTGCAGTCCCCAGCTTGATTCAGGAGACCGATCTGTCAGCTGTTATGGGAACATCTATCTTCCCACACCACCCCCCCCACATCCATTCCTCCACCTTGACCAAGTCAGCAACATGCTCTGTGGGAGTCTGTGGTATGTGTATGGGTGTGTGTAAGTATGAGTACATAAATGTATGCAAATGTGTGTGTGTGTGTGTGTGTGTGTATGTGTGTGTGCATGCATGCGTGCATGCATAAGTACCACAGACCCCAGGGAAGCAGGAGAGAAGTAAACTCAGGTACCAAGTGCCTGGAGAACCACAAAGAGTTTAAGATAAACAGACTAACAGCAGGTAAGGAGCCTACCTCTCCTGGTCTCTCAGAACAATAGACAGATCGTCCAAAATGACATGCACATGTAGGGCAGACAATCAACAGGACTCTCAGAGGTGTTCACAAGCTAATCTCAGGTGGCTGTAAAGAAACCTGCCACCCATGAAGTGAGAGATAATGACCATTTACCTAGACCAGCCCCCAGAACAGGAAAAGCAGGAAAACCAGGGAAGGCTCCATGGGAGGGGGAAATGGCAATATAACACTCCCACAATTAGTGCAATGGCTGCTCTTCTGAAGTGTCCACGGGGCACAAAGTCAATTTGGCTCCTATCTTCAGATCAGAGTGAACAGGATGGAGCTGGACCATGAGATAACACAATCAAAGTGGCAGCAAGGCCATCTGGTATGGGGATGTCCTGAGTGTGTGTGTGTCTGTGGACATGAGTGCAGGTGTGAGGGCAAACACGCAAGTTTGTCATGGTGGTCACAGTGAGGCTGCCCATTACCTGAGGGACAAGACTGGGATAAGGGAAATGTCATAAGGCTACAGCAGCAGAAAATGGCTTCTGATGGCCAGGCATTAGGCCTGCAAGATTTCTGCAATGATTGCCTGTCCCATCCTAGTATTCTTGTATCCTAGAGTAACAAAGTCAGTGGCAAGGAGCTCACCAAGGGGTAGAGAGAATGGCAAGTAATTCCTCAAGCCACCAATGCCCTTACTCTTATATTGTCTTTTCTTTGATTCTTTAACTTCCTTTATAGAATTTTTAGCTCCATTTCATAAAGAGAAAGGCCTGGTATGTCAATGATAGCAAAGGTCTGGACACGGGCAGATCAGGCCTTCCCCTAGTGTTCTTGGCCAGTCACCTGAAATCTGAGCCTACATAACCTCATCTAGAAGGTAGAAATAGCAAGCCCACACAGGCTCATCACAGGAGGAGACAGCATGGAAAGTGTCTGATGCATAGAAGGAACTCAAACAATAAGACACTGTCCTCATGATCATGATAATCATCATCAGCATCATCCTTATAGCTTAAAGCTTGGACCCCCATCAGCCTGGTAAATTAGAAAGACTGTTAGCCTGGGTCACAGTCTTGGCCCAGTTACTGACTCACTACTGATTTGTAAATATGGAAGATGAGCCCAGATGGTCCTTCAGGTCTTCTCCTGCTTTAACATCCTCAAAGTGTATGATGTAGACCAGTGGGTCTCAAAGTATGTTCCCTGAACCAGCAGTATCAGCATCACTGGAGAACTTAATAAGAAATGTAAATTCTCAGGCTTCATGTCAGATCCACTGAATAAGAGACTCTGGGAGTGGAGCTCAACCATCTAATAATCTCTCTAGGTGGTGCTGATGTGTGCTCAAGTTGAGAGATCCAACAATACAGACCTTTGTGTCCATTAATTTCTGACCCTCTCTTGAGAGCAGGTCTAGAAAGGGGGGAGTATTAATGGCTCTAGGGTCTCGGGTTGGGGCACTAAATGGAGGAGCAGAAGTCATGGAGTCAAGAGACCAAGACTATTGAAAATAAACACTAAAGGAAAGTTATGTTTTACATCTTCTTCCTGCAAAGTGCTCTACTTGGGTCTTTCTCATACATTCTCTTCTTAGAAAGTTCAAAATAAACTTCTACAGCACAGACTGTGTCAATTTCCCAAGAGGATCAAGGCTCAAAACGGACTATGCCCAAGACCACAGAATCAGCTATTGACAGAGATTGAATGTCTCTCCAGGTCTCCTGGACTGCAAATGGACTTCCACTCTCCCATATCAAAAGTTCAACATCTAAGTAGCCCCAAAGAGTCACACAGAGCCCCCTGAGCAGCTGTCTCTGGTATCATACTGATTTTTTTCTCTTCTGCTACCAAATTCTTGCCAAGCTTTTGTTAATGATGTTCAGCCTCCAGCACCTGACTCTATGGAAGCTTTATGGTTGCATTCCCTTTTTGCACCTCTAACACTTTGGGACAGACAGTCTTATTCAGTGAATCAAGTATCGTCTTAGTGGAAGGAGGTTTCTCACATCTCCAAGGGAGATGGAGCTGGTTCAGTACAAAGGAAAGATAAAAGTCCTAACTTGGAAGAATCAATGGCTTCTTCCTCAAAGTCTAAAACTGCACACCATCAGCAAAACCAGGGGCCATAAACAACCTTCCCAGCAGGGCAAAGGGACACATTGATTTTCAATGATTTGTCAAAACTTTAAATTGTCCAAAGACCATGATAAACAACAATCTAATCTGAGTTCTTCCATGGGAAAGATTAAGAATGATCTAAAAGAAAGAGTAAATTGGTTTGCTTAGATACAAAATAGATTACAAAGAGAAAATACAGAATGAAAAATGTTATCCTGGGGAAGGGAAACAACTTAAGAATATATGAATTCAGGCAGCATAGAGGACAGGCATCCATGTGGTCAAACATTCTCTGAAGAAACATAGGGATAGGGCCATGCAGCTACTCCCTGCGCATGCGTGAGTGCATGTGTTCACATGCACACACACCCACACAAAGGAATGTAAGCCCCATGGCCATGCGTGTCCTGTTCATTGCCCTAGCATGATGTCTGGTATACAGTTGGTGCTGAATAAATATGTGTAAAGTGACTAATGAAGAACTGAAGGCATGAATGCAATGATATGGGGAGGCCTGGGGTCTTGAATCAAAGCAAGCTGGGCTGGATATGTCCTGAACGCCCCTCCAGATTTCTCCTTCACCCTTATCCATCCCGTTCTCTCCTCCACAGGCTGACCTTCCTGGACAAAGGCAGGAATGCCTATCAAAAGGCATTCCTGGGCCTCTGGCTAAGAGTCACTTTCTAAGATCCAGGTCTAAATCAAATATTAATACTAATAAAGCAACAATCATAACAATAAGCACCACTTGTTCAAGTGCACGTTCTCAAACTTAAGAGGGCATGAGAATCATCTGGAGGGAATGTTAGAATACAGACAACTAGTCTCCACCCTGCTTCCCTCTCTCAACTTCTGATTTACTGGGTATAAGGAGGACTCAAAGATTTCATTTCTAACATGTCCCAGATGATGCTGACATTGCTGGTCCAAGGACCACACTTGGAGAATGACAGTGTTAAAAGACACCCTACAAGGCACTGCACCAAACCCTTACATCACCTCTAATCTTTATGATAACTCTGGGAAGACCCAGGAGTATTAATCCTGTATTTCAGAGGAGGTAACTTTGTCCGGGAATTATCTTACAAAGGTCTCGCCTCTGGCACAAAAGGGATGTAAGAACCAAACCCGGTTTTTGTTAACTCAAACCCCTCACTCTCCTCGCCTCCTTCATGCTGCTTTAACTGAGCACTTGACTTCTTGGAGACAAAGTTCAAACGAGACCCATGAAACCACACCCTGAGGCCAAGGTGACTTTGACATCTGCGGCCACTTCCCCCCTCTCTGTTTCTTTAGCCATAAAAGGTTGTTGGGAACTAGCAACTCAGACTGTGCCAGAAGGAGAGAAAAGTAGTAAAATTGTGTGTGATCACAATTAATATTAAAGACTACCCCTGAAAGTGTTGGGAGGCCATCTCTGTGGGTTTAATGTTGAAGAGTCTCATTGCTAACCCCATTTGCGGCTTAAGTATTCCTTTATGGCCTTTGCTGAAATGTCAGCCTTGAGAGAAATACCTCACACAATAGTCTGAAAGCACTTTGAGGAGCTACGAAAGAGGTCACATTCTGACCAAAAAGATTGAAATGGAGTCCTATCTCTCACAGAACAAACTCTGAGCTCTACCTGGCAGGATGTACAGCTTTGTAAAGTCAAAGAATCAGAAAGATTCACCACCAGAGGGGACTGGCGGGGGCACTGGGTGAGTAGGAGCCTGCCACATGGCCCAGGGACAACCAGCCCTTACTAGAAAGCACTGTGATCACTTCTCATCACTTCTCGCATAACTAAGCTGAGGTCTGAGATATGGGCTGTACAGAATGAATCCAAGACCTCTTCCATATGAGGATTCTTCAAATACTAGAGATAGCCAATTTCACAGCTCAGGGTTTTCTTTACCAGGCTCCACACCATTTCTGGTTCCTTTATCTGATTCTTGAGAGGCATGATCTTCAGGGCTTTTACTGCTCTCATTACTGTCCCTGATTTAAGGTCATCTACCTCTCATCACTCTCTCTCTGTCCATCTCTGTGTTTGTGTGTGTATGCTCTCTCTCTCACACACTAAAATTTTAAAATGTCAGGTTCAAAGCCAATCTTAATACCTTTATATTGGAAGGTAAAGAGACGCCTCATTAGAGCTACCCATCCCAGGGAAAACCACTACTTCTACCCAAATAGGTTTTATATTATTTATGATGCTAGGGATGATGTGATGGTAATAACAGTAGTAACAATAATGAACTTGTGGATGGTAAAAAGAGTCTGATAATCTTTTGACAAACTGTTTAACCTTTTTTGTGTTTTGCATTCCTCATTTGCAAAATGAAAATATCACAAAACGCCATCAATGGTGAAGACAGAGTACATAAGCACCATGTCACATGGAATAGTTTCTTTATAACTGTTATTTTCTTCCCTCCCTTTCTCCCTTTGTTTCTGCACAAACAACATTATACCAACAGAGCGGAAATAAAAATAAGCTAAACAAAAATTGCCAATGATCTGGCTGATGCAATAAATCAAAATTGTTTTCATTAGCAATCGCTTCTTGATTTGGAATCAAATAACAAAACAATTCAAAATGTAAAAAAAAACTTAAATCATAAAACCCAGAGCAATAATACTCAGCGGAACAAACAGAATGGAATCAGCTCACATTTACAGCCAGCACGAAGGTGAAGTGCATCAGACCTGGGTACAAAGCAAATTACGGGGCAGAGCAAATCTGAAAAATAAAATCAGATTTAAGGGGAGTGAACATCCTCCCACCCTCTAATGAGGAGCATGAAAATAATCAAAGTTAGCATGATGGCACAGATATTGGTTTGATTCCAGAGCTTACCCTACCAAATTATTAAAACTGCAAAAGAAAGTAATTGAAGAATTCATAACGAGATTTGCTTGGCAATGCTCAAAACCCAAAGCAAAGTAATTTAATAAGGGAGGCACACTGGGGGCTTTCCTTGATCTTTGGACTGTATTATCCCAAACCCATCATCATCAAACAGAATTAAGCAGCAGGGTGTTATGAAGGGACCAACTTAGTCAATTGTATAGGAACCTGCTCCAGGAGACTGGCTAAGTCCCACTGCCCTCTGTGCCCCTCCTCACCCCCTTCCTGCCCTCTCTGCAACTGGGTACCAGCAATCCTCCTCATTTATGTTGAAGAAAGATGCACATGCCTACATTTCTGCACACTCTCATTTGTTACTCATCGAACATTTGTTTGATTTAAAAAGGATAAAAGGCTATGGATGTCCATGTGCTTTGCTGCTATGCCTACCTCTGCTCTAGGCCCTGGGAACAGACGAATGAATAAGAGACAGCCCTGACTCTAAGGAGCCTCTGAATCTAGCGGGGGATATGACAAAGCAGGGCACTAAAGATGGGGTGGCATCTGATGAAGCTGTGCTCTAGTATGCACAATGTGATAAGGAAGCCCCTGGCCCTGCCTGGAGGAAGGAGGAGCTGGGGGTGGGGTGGAGGGCCAGGGACTCAGGAAGAGTGAATGCTTCTGCTAAGGCTGGAGGAATAACTAGGAACCAGCCTGGCCAGCCAAGAAAGGGAATGATGTTCCAAGCATCAAGTACCATGGTGGTGTACCAGGAAAGGGAGAGAGACAGGAAGTGCTCAGGTTTCCAGGTGAGTGGAAGGCAGGAGCCAGTTTTACTCTGATCATGCTTCTCCTTCCATTTCTGCAAGATGCCACAGATAATGATACAGGTGCTGGAGTGAGAAAAATACTGAGCTCAAATCCTGGGTCCCAAACTGACTCAAGACTGATTTTCAGGAAGTGCCTTGCCCTCGTCAAACTTTAGTTTTCTCATTAATAAACAGGTTGTGTTGAAGAACAAGTGAGCTAAAGCATGGCAGAAACTTAACACCACACCTCAGTCATCCTAAGTCTCTCTAATGGTAGCCATCATGGTTATATTAATCTTGGATTAACATTGACCCCAGACCCAATGTTAGGAAGGAAATCCCTGGATAAAGTAAGAAAGGAAACAAAACTCTTTTATTTTATGAATAACATATGTGCAAAATAAGCCTTTGCCTTCATTTTGACCTTACATCAATTCTCACTCAATTTTAGGAGGAAAGTATCAAGCCCACTTTTATATATTAACCAAACTCAGCAATAGTAAATGAGTTAATGTATGAATGAATGAATGCATGAATGAATAAGAAACAAAATAGTTCAAATAATAAATTGTTGCAGAAATAACACATCTTGGAAGGGGTTTATATGTGTATCAATCTGATTATTAAATAAAGGTAGATGTCTAAGCATGATCTTAAGTCTAAGCAGGATCTTAATTTTCTCAAACCCACCAAAATACATGGATCATTGATGGCAATACCTCATGTGTACCAAGGGTGTGTGTGGGGAGAATGAGTTGAAAAGGAAATGATTTCTTCTTCATTTGAGTTCCCAGAGATAATAAAGCAAAAATACATATGTACCTCTATAAAAAGAAAAAGAAAGGGGAAAAAATCACAATACAGAACATGAGAAAAATAGAAAAATACCAATTTGTAAAAAGATTCTTCCTACCAAAGACAAATCCACGAGGATTTGATGGGGAAAAAAATGTGAAACCTGAGTATTCTTTTGATTCCAAATATAAGAATGTAATTCAAAGTTTTACTTTTGGCAATACTCAGCAATATTTTGTCAAGAGCTTTCAATGTTTATATCCTTTTTTAATAATGTAATTCTACTTTTGAGAATTTGACCTGAAGGGATAAATGTAGTAACTGAAAAAACATTTTACATGAAGGTGTTCATTATAATGCTATTTATATTTGTGAAAAATTAGAAATGGCCCAAATGATAATCAAGAAGAAAATGTTTAAATAAGTTATTTTACATCTATTTGATGAAATATTAATTTGCCACTAAAATAATTTTTATAAAGTTTTATAACAATATTAGAAAAACAGGATAAAATATATTTTCTAAAACATCATAATTATATACAATTATTGTACAGATTCAAAAAAGACGAGACAGAAATGTACACAAGAATTCCTAGAGCCTTATTTAGGTGATGAGAAAAGTTTGGTTGGTTCTTTTCTGCTTATTTTTAAAAACATTCTAAGCTTTTCTTAATGGTGATATATTTAAATTATAAATGTATATTTATATATAAGATTTCCTCTTAAAGCCTCATTACTTTAAATGTTGGCATGGATTGGAGGATATTTAACTTTAGTGCACTTGGAGTTGGGTTGGGCCACAGAGTTAAAGCAGGTGAATGAAGAAGGCTCAAGTATATTGCATGGCCAAGACAGTTAGGACTAAGGCTGAGACCCCAGGAGGGGGTTCTTTAGACAGCAACTGTTCAGCAGGGAAAACACCACTGCCTTCATTCTTCTACAAGGAAACTATACATTCAGTAGAAATAAAAATGCACTTCGTTTACATGGCATTTAACTGTCTTTTTTGCCTCTCTGGTTTTCCTTCTTTTTCCATGTATTTAATTTTCTGCTAAGCAATTTTCTCTCACGTTCTCACACTTGTATTGTCAAAACTGAAAAGGAATTGAGGCGTTTGGATTGCAAAATGTGTGTTCACAACAGGACTACCTTAGGAAGCTTTCCTCAACTTCACTAAACAGAATACATCCCTGCTTTCTGTCCCCATAGCCTTTCCCACATTAAATCACAGCCATTTGCTGTCTTCCAGAACTCAATAGGGATACCTTAAAGAAAAAGACTAAAGGTCTCACACTTCATATTTTGAGCTTAATGAAAATGCAATACATAAATACCATGGGATGCAGCTAAAACAGTGAGCAGAGGCAAATTTACAGTTTTAAATGTTTATATTAGGAAAGAAAATGAGCAAAATTCAATGGCCTAAGTCTCAACATTAAAAAGCAAAAATAAGTAAGAGCAAATTAAAACCAAAGTGACTAGAGGAAAAAAATTTTTTTTAATTAAAAAATTTTTTATTTTAGAGAGAGAGGGAGAGAGCACAAGCAGGGGAGGGGCCAAAGGGGAGTGAGAGAGAATCTTAAGCAGGCTCCACGCTCAGCACAGAGCCCAATGAGGGGCTTGATCCCACAACCCTGGGATCATGACCTGAGCCAAAATCAAGAGTCAGACTTTCAACCGACTGAGTCACTCAGGCACCATTAGAAGAAAAAAAAACTTAAAAAAAATCTGAAGTCAATAAACCATAACAACAGAGAAAATTCAATAAAGTCAAAAGTTGGTGTTTTGAAAGGAAAAACTATGTTTGTGGATTAGAGGAGCCAATATTGTGAAGATATCAATTTTCCTCCAAATGATCTATAGATTCAGTGCCATAGCTATCAAAATCTCAGGCATTTTTGAAGAAATTTGACAAGATGATTCTAAAGTTTAAGTGGAAATGGAAAAGATCTATGAATACTCTTGTAAGAGAAAAGGTTGCAGGACTTATACTACCTGATTTAAGGAGTTATTAGAATTATTATAAAGCTACTGTAATCAAGACATTTTTGTATCAGCATAAGAATAGATATATAGATCAATGGAACAGAATAAAGAATCCAGAAATAGGCCAACAAATATATGGCCAGTTGATTTTCAGTCAACATATCTATTTGTTAAGTAAACACACACTTTGTTTTTGTCTTTAAAATAAATGCTAGGTCAATGGAACGCATATATGGGGAGGAAAAGTGGACCTGGACCACTTCTTTATTCCACACACAAAAAACTACCTTGAGATGCAACATAAATGTAAAACACAAATATATGACATAAATGTAAAAACTAGAAGAAAACATGCAACTTTAAGGTAGGAAACTTTCTCAGACTAGAAACAAGAAGCATTAAACCATGAAACAAAAAGCCCTGCTCTATGGGGTTTTATCAAAATTTTAAAATTCTATTCCTTGGGGTGCCTGGGTGGCTCAGTCAGTTAAGCATCCAACTCTTGATTTTGGCTCAAGTCATGATCTCATGGTTTGTAAGGTAGAGCCCTGCATCAGGCTCCATGCTGAGCATGGGGACTGCTTGGGATTTTCTCTCTCTCCCTCTCTCTCTCTCTCTGCTCCCCTCAAGATAAATAAATAAATAAACATTTTTAAAAAATCCTATTCCTTAAAAAACACCATTAAAAAAATGAATGGGTAAGTTACAGACTGGAACTTGATATTTGATCCTTAGTATTTGATCAAGGACTTACATCTAGAATATATTGAAAACTCATCTAAATCTATAATGAAAAGATGCAGTGCCCAGTAAAAATTGACAAAGACTTGAGCATACACTCCCTGAAAGAAGCTATGTGGATGGCCAATAAGCATGTGAAAGAGTGCCAGATACCATTAGCCACCATAAGAATGCCAATTAAAGGATGGGATACCCTTCACCAAGTCCACATTTTTGCCATAAGCATCTTTGCTATAGATATCTTTGTTGCAAGCATTTCTGCCACATAACTAGTTGGTCATGAGTCACTTTTGCCATAAAAGATAAAAGAATGAAAAAGAAAAGAGGGGCATTAAAAAGCACACAATGAAACATGAAAAAAATAAAATTATTAAGCAGATCCCAATTTTCCAAAAACTAGGGTGCATATTTGCAACTGAGCTTTGCATTGCATTGTGAGAGCCTTTTGCACTGTTGTTTGTTCTTGGCATATTGACACATGTCCACTGATAGATGCTCCAAACTTCTATGGAAAATGTGATAGGCCAATGCTGTAATGCATTTGTAACTAAATTTTGTCATTGTTTTAGCTGATCTGTCATCATTTTCTAGTGTAGTCTAGTGTGCAATCTGGCTTTACCACTCTCTTATTTCACACTACCAGTAAGTTTTATCACTTTACTTTCTATCAAGTCAACATACAGAGTTGTCATCATCCTCTATTTTAAGACCACCATCTCTATGTGTTACTGCATAGACCACTTTGAGGGCTAGCTGAGACTTATATAGATCATTATGAGGACCAGCTAAAATTTATATAATATAAAAATGGAAAATTTTTCAATGGAGAAATGAAAGCGGACTGTCAACTGGTTATTTTATCTTTTATGGCAAAATTGCCTGATGGCCAATTAGTTATTCAGCCAAAATGTTTGCAGTGAAAATTCTTGCAGCCAGATGCCTGCAGCAGAACTACCTCGGACCATCCTTCACACCTACTAAATTGTCTACAGTCAAAAAGCTACAACACTAAATGCTGGTTAGGATGTACAGCAACTGGAGCTTACAAGTATATAAGTCAGGTATTACTAGTGGGAGTAGAAAATAGAATAACCACGTTGGAGGTGGTTAGGCAGTTCCTTACAGAGGTAAACACACATCTGCTCCATGATCCAGGAATTCTACTCTTTTGTATTTGGTAAAGAAAGATGGAAACATTTCTCTACAAAAATCTCTGTATAAAAACGATCATACAGTCTCATTCTTATTAGCCCCAAATTGGCAATGTATGTCAGCTGAAGGATGAACAAATACAATGAGGTTTGTTCATACAATGGAATACTATTCAAAACGAAGAAAGAAAAAGAAGTATCCGGAATTGCACAGTTAAACCTCACTGCTGCTTCACTGCGGAAAGAAACTGAACACAAATACACACATTGTACACTATTCTATTTATATAAATTACAAGAACAGGTAAATCTAATCTGTGTTACCAGAAAGTTGTAAGTGGTTGCTTCTGGGGGTAGGGAGAAGTATCCAGAAAGTGACATGAGGAAACTTCCCCAGGTGATGGAGAGTTTCTATAGCTTCTTTTGGGTGGTGATTACACAGTTGTATACAATTGTCTAAACCCAGGAAACAAATACTTAGCATGTCTGCATTTTACCGTATGTCTTGTTAGAAGACTACATTCTATTTGTCTTTGTATTTTTATTATCTTCTTTTCCTAATACACAGTTTGCTGAGGTCTACTGAATGTCAACCTTATGCTTCCATGACAGACACTTTCTGCTGTATGAATTGGTAAGCTCACAGCTAATCTGGGCGGGCTCTTCTCAGTCTCACAGACAGCTCCGAGAGGTGAATTCACTTGACCAAAGGCAAGCCACAGATTCAATTAAGTCAAAAGTGGAACTTAAATTCACCTCTCCAAACTTCTAGGCACAAGCTATTCAAACTACATTTCTTGAATGGATGAATAAGTGACTAAATGAATGAATAAAGAGACTACCCAACTTGAAAAATGGATATAGTGCCTTTTGAGCAAGTATAAAAGCTATAGAGATGAATAGTTATCCAGTGCGAGTTCTCAGAAGGAAGAGGCATATAGAATCCCTGGTCTACATTGACTCGGAAGCAGAGAAAGAACAAAATATGTGTCTTAGAGTATGCCTATAAGACCCATGGCTGCTGCGGAGAGTATGTTGTTCCTTTCATTACACAGGGCTACCTAGTTTGTACCAATCCCTTTACCAGGAGTCAGACCTGCATCGAGAGTTCCTTTCATCAACTTGACCAAAACTTCCTGATCACTGCACCTAGCATCCCCCAAATACAAAGGAGTATCATTCCTTAGAAGCTTCTTTCCCCTCCTCGGTAGGAACTTCCAGCATGCCATGGAACCAGGATGCTTCCTCACTTTGCTCCCTCCAAATGAAGAGCACTGTGGGCCACCAAAGTTCCTTGACCTCCCCTGGAATGCTGCAGTCTTTCTAGAGACCTCAAGAAGGACTTTCCTGTCACAGGGTATGGTCTCAGACCCTGTCCTTTTCTTCCATGGGGTACAGTCCCTGACATTGAGCAGGGAGTACGTGCAATGGGAGCAGCCCTTGTCATAGAGCAGTGAGCAAGGGGAAGGGATAAGATTCAGGTGCTAATGGGTGATACCCAATCTGGTCCAGGGTAAGCATTAGATCAGCATGGAAATAAATAAGATTTGTGGGCCTGTTTTCTTCCTGAATTTGCATTCACACTTTATGACCTCAACGATATTTACTGAGTGGAAAAAACCACCTTCTGTTACAACTGCTGGACTCAAAAGCTACTTCCATCTGAAAAATACTATCTCTAGCCACAGGGTCTGAAACAAGCTACTTGTCTATCTATTCAAAGAGCTCGATGAGCAGTGAAGATTGACATTTGAACCATAAACACTGTATTCTATTTGACAGTGTTATTAAATATTAGGTCTGATTTATGGAAAGGCTTAATAAATTGACAGTCCAGGTCAGCCCTGGCTCTGCACCGAAATTGGGTTATGCTGGATGTTACTTGATAGTGTTGATCAAACTAAAGGAAAAAAAATCCACTAACAACATTCAAGTCTGATTTCTTGTGACAAAGTTATTACCATATAAATTTGAACCACTTGTTAGCCCAATTCTGCATCTCAAAATTTCTCTAATTGATATTCTTAGTAGTTTGGAAATCAAAAGATAAATCCAGAGACTTAGAAAACCTTTGCTAGGGCTTGGAAGGACAGTAAGGCCTTTAAAAATGAATGTCAGGTAAACGTCTTGTTACTTTAGTGTAAAAGAGGAAGGGAAATAAAAGCATGAGTAAAGAGTATGCAAGGGGAAGAGACACACTGAGATACAGAAATGGGAATGTCACCCCATGGGAAGCAAGGTTGGAGTGAGTCTTGGCTTGGATTGTGCCATGGCTTACTCAGGTCCATGTGACTTTGAGCAAGCCACTTCATCCCTCTGTGAGGGGGATCCCTCAGGTCCCATTTCTACACGATGTAGATAATGATAATCAAGTTCTGTTTATGACGAGAAGAATAGTATACGTAGATCCTCTGGCACAGTGCCTGAAACACAGAGACTGCTCAACAGATTTCTGGGGAGACTAGGCCAGGCCAAGAGCAGAGCTGGGTCCTGGTGGAGTGAGGGAGAAGTCCCTGGGCCACCAGAGTTAGACCTGAAGAGGACAAGAAAGGACAGTGTGTAGGCAGACGACACACCACTAGATGGTATAGAGATAAGAGGATATATTACTAGATATGCCTACGTGCAACTGGGTGGACTAGAGCTAGGTGATGTGTTACCGCATGTGCCTATGGGCTGTTAGATGATGGACAGCTAACAGATGGTCTCCTTACTTGCTGTGCTCATGCACTCTTAGATGATATAGAGCCAGATAATGAGTACCTGGATATGTGTATGTGCTTTTAGATGACATAGACCTAGGGGTGGTATCCCTGGCACACCTGTTACTCTAGACCAGGGGTCCTCAAACCTGTTCTGTAAAGGACCACATCATATCTATTTTAGGCTTTGGAGACGATATGGTCTCTGTTACAACTACTCAACTCTGTTGAAGTAGTAGGAAAGATACCACAGATAGTTTGTAAATGAAAGAACGTGTCTGTGTCCCAATAAAACTTCATTTACAAAAATAGGCAGTGGGCAAGATTTAGCCCATGGACTGTAATGTTGCTGACATCTGGTCTACTCTTTGCTCAGGTCTGGCAGGAGCAGGTGGCTGAGAAAAATGAAGGCAGCTTCTTTCCTCTTGAGGACCAGCAGGGTTGCTTTCCTAAGAGAAGGCTATTAAGGGACAAGCCTGAAAGGGACCCTGGAGTTATTTTCCTTACCCCTCCCATCGAGAAGTCCATGGAGGGTAACCAACTGATGGTACTGATGGCACCAACTACATTTCAGATTTATGTGTCTCTGCTCAGTCAAACAGTAAACAGATGACTCATTTAGGGACAACCCAGTATTTATTGAGACTTACTGGGTGCCAGGCAGGTCTGTTATAAAAACTGTATGCTGTGGGTTCTTAGTAAATAAATAAAACTTCCTTCCCCTTACAAATTCCTTCCTGTTCTCTTCACCAGGGCCTGGAAAGGGCTGCCCCCTCCTTGTCTGAGTGGCCACCAGCATGAAGGAAAGGGTCACAGAGGTGGGCAACCATGACATAATCCCTTTCCCTGGTTCTGATACTGTGGAAAAGTAATCACCTCTTGCTAAGCAATTTCCCACATAAATTGGTTTCAAGTCAGTAAAATCTGCAGCATTCCCAAGGAAAAAATAATCGCAGCTCTCTGAGGTTACCCTCCACACCAAGCTCCTTGACTTTAGTAGCAATTAGACATCACTCCACTACCAAGTACTCTCCAGAAATGGAGCCAGAGCCACCAAAGAGTAACTGGAAATTACAAGTGAGGTCATCCTCCCTTTGCTTAAGAAGTTTCTGGCAATGTCCCTTGGGGGTATCCCCTCCTCACCTTTACCAGGCTGCCTGTGCTGCACAGAAGCAGGCTCTCTTTGGCTGGATTTCTCCTTATAGCTCCTGAATTCAGGACATGAACCTCACTTGGGGCATGGTCATCCCCAGCCTGGTCTGCAGCAGGTGGGTGGGATTCACAAGGTTTCCAAAGCTGTAGCCTGGGGTTGGGGGGTGGGGTGGGGCTTGAGGGGCAGCTCCATAGGGGCAAGAGATGGGAAGAGTTTCAGGCAAGCATTTAGGTGCAGGAGCCCCCCCAAACAGGCACATGAAGAGGACCTGAGAGCAAATCTGAGCTCTCCTTCCAGTAAAAAATGCAGCACACTCCATTTTCTGACAATACCATAAACTTACTTTTATGACACTAGTTATAAAACCCTTAACATTTGTCTAGTGCTGGCAGTTCAGTTTTTTCTTAAAGATCCAAATGCAAGAGAGAGATTTGTGACCCCAAAGCTGGTTTGGGGTTTATAAAATGAAGGTGTCATAAAAGTAACACATCCTATGTACTGGAAAAAAATTAGATTCTGTGCCACGAAGCTATAGGCATTTATAAGGAATCCTTTATTTGCATCTTCCACTACTCACATTTTTTTACATTGTTTTATTCATGAGATAAGACCTTAAATATTACCAGAGGGTGAATGATTTCCAAAGTGCTAGCAATGGGCTAGGGGTAAGTAGGATGACAAGTAAATATTCCCCTGATGACCCATCTCCAGATTTATCACCCTCCAGAGGGCTCTATGGTGGTGTTTGCTGTCTTATGGTACACCGGGAACAACACTAGGCAGGTTTGGAGGCTTTCAGAGACAAAAGGGCCTGACATCTGTGGGAGCCAAACTCTCCCTGGCTTGGTCAGGACTC
Source organism: Panthera tigris (assembly GCF_018350195.1). Classification (NCBI taxonomy): domain Eukaryota; kingdom Metazoa; phylum Chordata; class Mammalia; order Carnivora; family Felidae; genus Panthera; species Panthera tigris. Next base: position 43,295,370 of record NC_056670.1, read on the forward strand.
ACTCATTTGGAAGGGAAGGGAGGTGCGCAAACTAGGATTAATCACCTGAACACTTGGGTCAGGACACCCATCCTTTTGTCCAGGAATGGCCCCTTTTTTAATTAACTCATTAGTTATTTATTATAATGAGAAATGAAAAAAAAATTAAAAAACCCCGTGAATCTAAAGCTAACGCTGACCTTGACTTGCGATTCAACCATTTGCTTTTCTCCTCCCTGTTGCTCTGCCTCTCCCATCTATATGAACCACTATCATGAATTCTGTATTTTATCATTACTTTCGATGTGTGTATGCGTGTGTTTTATACATTTTACATGGGTATTAAGTCGTATGTTGTTTTCTATTCATTGATCCATATGAAACTGCCTTGAACGCTTTTTCTGACTTAATGTTATTCTGCTAAGATTCATCCAAGGTATTACATGAAGCTGTAGTCCATTCATTTCATTGCAGGTCATATTTTTTTTATCTTGGTAAAGCTCATTTGGATGGTTTCCAGGGTTCTGACTATAAGCAATGCTACCCTGACCTTTCTCACTTCTGAAGTGCATGCAGGAGTTTCCTTTGGGTAGATACACAGGCGTGGTATCACTGGGTCATAGGGTATGTGGATGTTCTGTTTTATAAGAGAATAACAAACTCATTTCCAAAGTGGTTGTACTGGGTACACTCCCACCAGCAATTAACCACCTGTTACTCCCGTCCTCTCCACCACCTTTCATTTTATGCAGGTCTAATTGGTGTAAAATGATATACCTTTATGTTCTTGATTTGCATATCCTAGACCACTAATGATTTTGAATATCTCCTCCTATAATTACTGGCCATATGCATTCCCTCTTCTGTGAAAGGCCCGTGCAAGTCTTTTGCCCATTTTTCTGTTAAACTGTTTTAATTTTTCTTACTTTTATAAAAGTTCTTCCTCTCATCTTGATATTAATCCTACATTGGTGATAACACGTTGTAAATATCCTCTCCCAGTGTGCGACTTGTCTTTTTATTTTCTTTAAAGTGTCTTACGACAAATGGAAGTTTAATAAAGTCAAAAGTAGCCATCTTTTCTAAGAAGTACTTTTTGTAGCACTGTTGCAATGAATCTTCATAAAAATGCTATATGGATGGGAGTATTGGCTGTCTATGAGAGACAAAGAAAGCAGAGAGCGGAAACTCAAAGGCCATTTGGCCCAGGCCTTACATTCATAAAAAGCCTTAAGTCAACTTTGTATTCATTACTTCCAAATGAGGTCACCTACAACCACAGAGAGTCACTTATTAGGGATGAAGGAAGACCTGGCAGCTCGAGGTTAGAGTGCCATCCTTTGTAAATCACTAAAAACAAAGAGATTTTAATAAATCTCGTAAGCATGGGGATAGCATATTTACATTGCAGCCTATTATTTTTGTTAAGGTATCACTTGGTTCAACGTAAACATTCAAAATTTACCATAACATATAATTTTGAAAATTTTACCTTTTAAAAAAACTTTTTTTAATGTTTTTATTTATTTTTGAAGGAGAGAGAGACAGAGCATAAGTGGGGGAGGAGCAGAGAGAGAGGGAGACACAGAATCCGAAGCAGGCTCCAGGCTCCGAGTTGTCAGCACAGAGCCCGACGTGGGGCTCGAACTCACAAACCGTGAGATCATGACCTGAGCTGAAGTCAGACGCTTAACTGACTGAGCCACCCAGGCACCCCTGAATATTTTACCTTTCTAAGGAGACCTCCAAAGGGCCTCTCTCAACTCTGAGAGGTTCCAGACAGGAAGAGCAGTGTGCTCCATTCACATAGTTGGTTAGCACAGAGCTGGCATTCACACCCAAGTGTGTCAGGCTTCAGAGCCCAGACGCTTTCTACTGTTTCACGTGGCTAAATGACAAGGAGAAGCCATCATGAGCTAACTGCTCTGTGAGAACAGAAGGGAGAAGAGGAGATGTTGAGGCAGGGTGGAATGCCCGTCTGCTCAGAGGCAGGAGTCCTAGCCACAGGTGCACGTCTTTCTTACACCATTCACTAGGGACCTCCGGGACAGTAGGCACCGCATGTGAGGGCCACTGGATAGCAGGATACTACCACCAGTAGCATCCTTAGAGGACACCTGCCTTCATCCTACCACCTTCCTCCTCACTGACCCCTAGGGGCTTTGCAGCATACAGTGAGTAAATGCCAAACACAGCCTGGAACCCCAGGCATCAGGACCTAACTACGAGTGAGACCCCACATCTCTGATCCTCACCTGTACAATGGGATAACAATGATTAATTCAGGCCATTGTGGGCAATTAAATGAAATAAATGAGCAGAGTCTAACCCACTGCCGAAGAATGACGGTTGCTACTTTGTCCTTCTTCTCTCTGGCCCTGGCTTCCTTGCTCCCTGCTCTCTGTCAGTTTCCCCCACTATGGCCTCCATCCTAGGTTTGCTGCCCTCACCACCATCCCCTAAAAACACCTCTTTTCCAAAGCACAGTTCCACAGACAGGCCCAACTGGCCAGCCCTTGCTCTGGGCCTTCTGCCCCTTAGGTGTGGTCTTCCCCTTTCTAACCCCCAGCTGCCCACAGTGTGCTCACCCTCTCCTCAACCTTGTCCCTTCAGTCCCTCCACCTCTTAACTGGTCCTCAGCTTCTGCTTTTGCTGGGTGTTCTCGCTTGGGATGCGCAGGCTCCTCAGGGCTACCATCCTATGGGCCCATGAGGAAGGAGGTCCATATGTGGGGGCTTACTCTGCCTGCTCTTCACTGACCCTTTGGAAACTTAGAATATACTTAATGAGCAGCCCCTCTGCTTCTGTTGCCAAGAATGGGCATCTACCTAAAGAATGTGTGCATCTCCTATGGACACTCAGATGCCTGTGAGAAATTTCTATCAAACTGGCTGAAGATGATCACCCTGTAGATGACAGGGCTACTCAAAGGAGTTGCTCTGAGAAGGTGTCTCCTACCTTGGAGACGATGGTGCCCACAGCCAGTCATAGCACACATGTGGCTAGGTGGCCAGCTCTCACCTACCTTCCTGATGCCTTCCGAAGGGCTGGACACACAGTTGTCAGCCCCTCCGTTCTTGCTGATGGTCCTCCAGAGTTCAGCAAATGTGCTGTCTTGTTCCAGGGGGTTGGTGCCCTTGGCTCGGAAGTACTCATACACAGCAGAATCCCGGACGGTACCGTAAGACATATCAACTTGTTTGGAGAGGTCCTGGAATGTCCTGAAATGCAAAAAGGCAGTGGAGCATGTGTACATGTTGCACACTGCAGGGATATAAATGGGCTGTAAAGTCCTCCTGAGGACCGAGACCAGCTGTGGCCCGCTATCCACATTCATCGCCTCCAACTTCAAATAGCTCGAGTTTCTCAGCCCAGAGCATGACTTATCAGGGCCTAATTCTACCACAGTTATGTTTCTTCAGTGTAGATTAATTCAGTAAGGTTATTGAATACCTAAAACCAGGTCCTGTGCTGAGATCAAGGGGCAAAAGGATGAATAAGACATCACCCCTGCCCTCAAGGAGCTTCTAGTCTAGCCAGAGAAATATATAGACAGACAATCACAATATAGGAGACAGGGCAACACGGGAGGCTGGATACTAAAGGTCTCCAACTCCAATGCCTACGGCACAGGAAGGAAATACATGTTGGCAACATGGATGATGATGACTAGTCCCTGACACTTAGAACTGGTGTGGGCAGAGGCACACACTCAGGTGGTGCCAGTGAATACGCATGTCCCCTCCAAAACTTGTGGCTCTTCTAGAGTTCCACCCATTGTTGCACTTTAAGCATTACCCCTCAGTTTGCCTTCTAATAAAGAAAGAAAACTGGATTTTTATATGAATTCTCTTGATTTTTAGGTGCTATTATTGAAAGATGGTGGAGATAAATCAAAGCATTTCCAAGAGCCTTGGGTTTATTGTACATGAAGGAGAAGCAGGTAGTTCAAGTCAGGTGCATGTTGGAGGTGGAGAGTGCATCGGGAAGGCCCACCAGCAGATGTCTGAGCTAGGGGTCAAGGAGAGGCTTTCTTGGGGGTAGGAAAATAGACCAGGAAGGACCAATTGGCACGAAGCTCTCACTTGCCTTAAGTGAGCATCACCTGGTTCAGTGTGTTGAGAGAATGCCACATATAGAATAAACTGGCAAAAAAAAAAATCCCCAAATGCTTTGTGGTGAGCCAGCCTCTCTCTCCAGGCTCCAACTAAATCACTCTTTATTTCTCTTCTAGAAATCTGTTTCTCCTTTGTAACAACAAGGATCATCATCCCCACTTCTCCATGAGTCACCGTTTCCATGAGGAGATCCCATCTTCTCGACCTGATCTACCCAACCCTCCATCTTCTGGTCTCATCTCCAGCTGCTGCCCCTGCCTCCATGCAACTCCACAGCCAATGCTGAAACGAGAAATCCCACACAGTCCCCATCTATGGCACCAGACCATGGTGCTTCCTCAGCCTGGAACCCGTTTATCTCACTCATCCACCAGATATTCTTCTGCAGACACCCTGAAGATCTGGGTGCCTCCCTTCCCCATGTGAAGCCATCACCTCCCTGTGCCATCTCTATACTTTGTACAGTTTCTATGGCTGCATAATATCACTGTGATTTGAGAGAACAGCATCCCAGAGTGAGAGGAAGCAACATTTCTGGAGTCCAACCACCTGCCTTACCTCCTGTCTCCACCAGCACTGATACCGCAGGACTGGCAGGTTAGCTAAACTCTCTGTGCCTCAGTTTCCAAAACACTTAAAACAGGGCTAGAAGTAGAGCTCGTGGCAGAGGGCTACTGTTAAGACTAAGTGAAATAACGTGTGTTTAGCTTGTAAAGCAGCGCCTGACGCAAACTGAGTGGCCAGTAACTAGTAGCAATTATTCTGCATGGTAGACTATAGGAATCTGGAGAACTAGAGCTGAGGCAGCCTCCTTTTTACATCCATGGCACTGGATCCAGGGCGGACACCAGTCTTCACAACATGCACACAGAGGAGCCAAAAATGGGTGCTTCTTCCTGCTTTGGAGATGCACTCCATGGAGTTCCTTTAGGCCCTGCTACATGGCCCAGAAACAGAGCTCAGTGTTTGTTTCAATACATTACAGATGAAAGGAAACACAAAATAACAAATTCGATGAAGAAATCTTTCTAATTATTGTTCATTATTTATATCTAATTGAAGCAAGATGTTCCTTTGCTTGAAGGGCCCCAAGGGTTGTAACTCTGTCGTAATTTGCCTGTAATGAAAGGAAGGGGGGATCTTTTTTCCCACGTTTTTTATTTTTCTCATGGTAATACAAACAAACACAAGGCTTTGATGAATGGGAAACATCAAGATGAATTACACAGTTGAGTCTAAATACTGAACTGCTCTAAATTACTGCAGTTTCCATGAGTATGGAATGAATGCGTAACTGCCAAGGAGCTCAGCACTACTGTTCCATCCCCACATTTGAAATGGAGATTTTCTCTCGCCTCTTAGTATTTATTCATGACGGTGCCCCTGGCCAGAGGCTCAGGGATCATCTCTGGATGACAAGTAGGCAGCCCAAATGTTTATGGCTTCATGTCCATTTCTGTCCCAGTAGACCTCACTGCTCCCGCCCCCAAACACCACCTCCTTTTGCTGTGCCAGCCTCATGGCTCAGCCCCATGGCCTCCATATATCATCTTTCATAGCCATGAGTCCATGCAGAGGGATCTCTCCTATCTCAGATGCACACACACTCTTTCAAGGAAAGTTTCCAAGCTCACTAACATGCCCAGCACACAGTAGGTACTTCCACCATACTTCTGTGTAAATAACACTATCAAAACATTCAGAGGTTTAGGCAGGAGGACTCCACTCTTCATACACCAAAGCCATCATTTCCTTGGGGTACTCAGCCTCTCATCAGTTTTGAAAGGGGGAGGAATGAAAGAGTATAGGTGCAATGGGCCAACCAGGCTCCGAGCCAACACTGGCAGTCAGGGAAAGACAGATGTGCACATCAGATAGCACACCCATCTGAACAAGCAAGGGATGCTTAGCTTGGAGAAGGCATCACTAACACACTTAATTTAGCATGTTTCTCAAAGTAGTCTCTTCAGCAATGACTTCTAGAAAGGGTCCCTGCACCCTCAACACAGAGAGATGATCTGCCCATCACTGGTGCTATGTCTATAAACCTCAATCATGCATGCTGACAACTGGTTAGAGTCATTCAAGCAGTTGTCCCACCAACAGCTGCTGAATAGCCACTTGGTAAGGCACCGTGGCACACACAGCAAGGAATGAATGGCAGGCATCCTCATGGGGTTCACAGTGAGGGATGGGAGAATGGTCAGAGGAGTAAAACAGTAGTCACTAAACAACATGAGAGAGCTGACATAGAGCTCTGCATGGGGGACCCTGGAAGCAAAGGGGAGGTGCAGCTGGCTATGGCCAGAGTTAAGGAAAGGCTTCGTAGAAGAGAAAATGTTAACTGAGCCATGAAAGATGGGTAGAGGTAGCTAGATGGAGAATCAAGGGGTAAGGTGTTCCATTAAGACAAGATATGACCTGAGAAGGCCCTGGTGGCCCATCTGGAACACACACCATGCGGCAATTCATATCAGCTAACACAATGCAGTGTTGGAATCATGCAGATATGGGTGTGAATCCTGCCTGTGGATACCTTAGCTGTTTGAGGTAGACCAGTAGTTCTCGAAGAATGGTCCTCAGAGTCACAGCATCAGCATCACCCAGGGCCCTTGAAGAAATGCAAGTTCTTGGGCCTATCCCAGTACTACTGAATCAGAAACTTAGGGGTGGTACTCAGCAATCTATATACTTTTTCAGCCCTCCAGGTGAGTGTGGTGCATGTGCAGGCTTCAGAATCACCTACTGAGACCCTAGTTTTATTCACTCATACTTTTCTCACAAATTTGGTGAAGATTAAGGATCACAGACATAGGTCTGGTGCATGGTCAATGTTTAAAAATGGTGGCCCTTCTGTTAGGCTGTCAATAAGCAGTTCAAATGGTCAAAACAGAGAACAGTATAAAGGACTAATCAGGGTTGGGGCTGGGATGGTCACACCTGGATGGAAGCAACCGAGGACAGGCAGCTTTTTTAGACTTTTCTAGGTTCATGAGATTGAAGCCTGCCTTGGCATCTGCCCATTTGCCTTCCTAGTAAGAGGCCTGTGGTCGAGTTTCTTGCTTCCATGTTATTGCCAAGGTACATGCAAATTCCTCCTCATCAGCATCCAATGGGTTGCCTTGTGAACAGTACACATTTTAGGTACCCAAGATGCCTAGAGTGACAACCTGAGGAATTCTGAATCCAGAGTAAGCATGGAGACACCAAAACTCCTTTGGCAGGCCATATGGACCCTTGTTTTTGTGAACCATGATGGGAACTGCCTAGCAGAGGTTTTTCCCGAGAAATTAGTAAGTGCCTGGGTGAGGGAAGCTTCTGGGGCGGGATGTCTTTATTTATTTATTTTTATTGAAGTATAGTTGACGCACAATGTTACATTAGTTTCAGGTGTATGACATAGTGATTCAACAACTCTATGCATTAGGCTATGCTCACCACAGATGTAGCTACCACGTGACACCATATGGTTTTATAACACCATTGCCTGTATTATGGAAGGAAGTCTTTAAAAGAATCTTCGCCAGGCTGCCCTGTCTGGGTTTGCATTCACTAATGAAGTGCCACATTGCAAGCATGCACATTCTGCAGCTGACCCTGGCTCCCTGTAGTCTACTGCTTATCTCCTTACTTTTAACAACCTGTAGTGTTGGAATCCTTCCATGGCAAGGCTTAGCCTTTCCTCCAAGCCTACTTTTGAGCCCGTACCTTTCACTCAGTTGTGCCCTATGGAAACTGAGTTTGAGACCAATGGGAGATGCTTCTTTATATCTCCTGGCCTGGATGCTAATTTTGGGAGTCTCCCCTAGCTGAAAGCATAGCTGACTCCTACAAACACACCAGACTGCCTTGCAGAAAGACTTTGCAAACATCCTTTGTCTCTGAGAGCAGTTTCCTCCAAATAAACATGCACACGCACTTTCTGGAAGTCCCACAACATCTCCTTCAGCTGTGGCCAAGGACAGTCTACCCAGCTCGGCACCACCTCCCTCCCCATACCTTTCTCCATAAATCAATCTTACTATTTCCTAGATATGTTTTCATTAACAAAGAGATAAATGTGTTTGCCACATGAAAAAAATCAATAATACAGAATTTATAAATACATCTTTGCATGTTACAGAAATATTTATGTTAGCAATGGAGATAAATACACTTGTAACAGGAGCAGAATCAATATACAGTATATGTAAAACAGATTTTAACAGTTGTGGGCTTGCCATAATCACAGGCCTGGTAAATCTAAATCCCAAAGCCCTATTATTCTTCCTTAAAAAAGCAAAGAAAATAGTGGAGTGACCCAAAAGGCATGGGAGGGTGGGGACGCTCATCCTAATGTGAAGCTGCATGAACTAAAGCCCACAGATGCCTTGATGATCATCCCAGCAGCCTCCTTTTTCTATTGCTTTTGTTTGACTCTACAGGAGATGATGCTACCTGAGTCATTTGGGATGGCCTGGCTAGGTTTCCACAGGCTGCTTGCAGGACCAGTGCTCTCAACTCCCCACCATTTGTCTGCCCCTCCTCAGTCTCTTCACCAGGGCTTCCCCCTGTGCCTCCAGTCTCTCTGGTTCCTCTCTCATGCAGTGTTCTCCTACCCGAGGCTTTGCCACCTTTCCTGGTCTCTCCTCCCCCACACCTGGGGCCGTTAAGGTGGACAGGACCTCGGAAGAAGGCTGACATACTCTGAGATGCCTCTCAACCTTGGGCTCTGAAAGGCTTCACAGGTGTCTTCATGTTTCCACTGATTCATCCCAAAACACCTTTTCTAAGCATCTGCTTGTGTCGAGCACTGCTCTAGGTGAGGGATACAGCATGAACAACACCAAGTTCCCGCTTCTGGGGCATTTATGTGGTAGAGGTAGGGAGACAGAAACAAACATATGAACAACAACAAAAACAGATGGAATGCCAGGGTCAGCACGCTTTCTGGAAAGGGACAATTTTACATATGTGGGCAATAAGGGCCACATACGAATCTGTCACATATCCCTTGGTTTTTTGTTTTTTGTGTGTGTGTGTGTGTGTGTGTGTGTGTGTGTGTGTGTGTTTTAGAACACTAAAAATGTTTCAAAAAAGAAAAACAGTGTAGTTTGCAGGCTGCTGATGTGGCCTGTGGGGGCGTAGTCAGCAGACTTCCAATGTCATGTATCCAGTGATCAAAAGTACTATGAAGATTAATAAAGCAGAGTAAGAATTATGGAAAATAATGGAGGACGAGATTAGATCAAGGGTGTAGGGGGTGTTTTAGCCATTGGAGTTCACACTGAGGGCATGTACTTCTCCAGCACTTTGAGGGTGCCCTTGTGGGTGGGACAAGACCTGGAGAAGATGTGCCTTCCAAGAGCAGAGGCTGGCAGGCTGGAAATCTGTCTCCTCCTCAGGAACAGCACCCTCAACATTTGCCAGGGCCCATCATGGAAGCTTGGGGGAAGGTGAGGCGGGGGCATCACACACACTCTTTTGTATCCAGTCAGTCATGAGAGTGACTGCAGTTCTGAATCCCAGGTGGGGAACCCTCTGAGGACATTTAATGACCCATCAGGATGAGGGCGGTGTAGCTCATGACAGGAAGACACGCACTTATAGGATATAGAAGGCCACAAAGCCCTTCTTCAAATATGAGCCCTGGGGCCAGCCACACAGGGCCTGGCATGTACTGAGTACCCAGCAGAGCCACACTCCTCTCCCTCCCCAACCTTCCCTCCACACCGCTTTCTTTCCATATTCCATGTTTTTGAAGGCTATGGAAATAAAAAGATGCCCAAACTAAACTGCTAGGAAAAAATGTATTTGTATACAGCCGATCTGCATTCTGGTAAAAAGTAACCATTAATAAATGTAAATAAATGTAAGAATAAACACAGGGGGAATAAGCCCTGAACAGTTGTGAGATTTCCACTTTTTACAAATGTGTTTCTATAAAATTTGCGTTTTTAATTACATTGTAAACAGAACGCAAATCCTTAAAAATTAAAAATCCTTCTGCTACCTAAGTGACAGCTCTGGGCCTTGGGAACTTAACTGTGTGCTGTCCTTGTCCTCCGTGTCCACCCCCTCTGCCAACTGCCCAGCATGGTCCAGATCCACTGCGAGGAGAGGGGCTCCTCTCCTACCTCATCAAATACCTGCCCTTCTGGCTATGAGAAGCAGGCTCCAAGGGGCTCTGATAGTTGTATCTTCAGTCCCCAGAACAAGATGAAAATGCCCAGCCTAACCCAGAAAGGCCTGAGCCATCCTGAGAATCCAGAGCCCATTAGGACTGAGGCTCCCTCACCAAGGCAGTCTGAAATTTCCCTCATGGGTGCATCTTCTGGATTGAGCTCAGGTCTGGTACCCTGGCAGCCAAAGTTTCTGAAAGGAAGGCATATGTGGTCATGTGTTTCAGATTTGGGAAACTCAGTCTGTACCCTGTAAGTGAGCAGGGCTCAGTGACAGGTCCTGAGGGATGGGCTGTGACTGTCACCTCAGCCTGGGTCAGATGCTGCTGAGCCGGGTAGCAAACTGAGGCCCTGGCATGTGTCAGAGGCTGAACGTCCATATCCTCCACTAAGTCAAAACCAGGGCAATACCATTGGCAAAAGATGCTCAGTCTCGATGCCTCCTGCATTCCAGATCCATCGTCTCTAGCCTCTTCTCAGGCCTCCAAGCCTTCCCCTGGGCTCATTATCTGTCCACCATGCTGTGCCCTGCCTTCCTCATTGGACTAAAACCCACCCGCCCTCCAGGAATCATTTCAGCTGACATCTCCAGTAGGAAGAATAGATCCTCCTGGATCCAGGCCCCATTCTTGTGTTCCCAGGGTAGCCTATCTTTGCATCTACCCCTTTGGACTTCATGTGTCCATCAACATGTCTGCTCCCCACCTCAACAGTGAGCTCCCTTGGGGCTGGACTCTGTCCACGTCCAGATCCCTGTCACTCCACATATGGTCTAACAGACAACAGGTGCTGACTTTGTGTTTCCTGAAAGAATCAATTCTGGTTTAAAACAACTCTGTGCTTATAGCTGAATATGATGGAGAAAAAAAATCCAGGCTGGATACCAGCACAGTGATGGGTCTAACTTTAGAAGCACAACTGCTAACCTCAAGTAGACCCTCATGCAGCCTGGTGTGCTTCCAAACTCCCCTGCCCAATTCATCCTCTCACTCTCTTAGATGACTCTCAGACCATGACCCCACTTCCCATTTCTTAAGACAGTAGATGCAATCAGTAGAGAACTTTGCTTCTTTATAAAGAACTTTCTTTCCTAAAACCACTGAATACCTGCTGGCCCAACGTTTAAAATGGTGGTCAGTCCTTGCTCCTATTTCTGTCATACTGTGTCTATCTCCTGGAGCCCACACTTCCTTGCCTTCTCAAATACATTGCTCTTCCAGTTGTCACCTCTATCTCCAACATCATGAAATTGCCTCTCTCTACGGATCATTTCCATCAGCATGAAAACACATACATCTTCTATCTTTAAAAACAAAACAAAACAAAACAAAACAAAACAAAACAAAACCCCCAAAAACAAAAACTCGTTCTTTGAAATCATACCCTTCTCCAACCACTCTCCAGTTCTTCTGGAGAGTCATCTATGTTAAGAGTCTCCATTTCTCTGTTCCCATTTTTCATGAACCTACCTTGGTTAAGTTTTCATTTCAGCACTGAACTGAAGCTGTTTTTGTCAAAGTCATTGATGATCTCCCAAATACGGTGGCCATTTCCCACTCCACACTCTACCCCAACCAGCAGAATTTGACAAACTTGATCACTCTGTCCTTCCTGAAGACATTCCCTCATTTGGCTTCTGGACATCACTCTTAGTTCTCTCACCTTGCAAGTGCCTCCTTATTCCTCTCCTTTCTACTTCTTCTTCTCTTCCCACACTCTGAATCTTGGGGTGTCCCACGTGCAGCCAATAGATTCCCTCTCTTCTCTAGTGACATCCCTTTCCCCATGATTTGGTCAAGTCAGTTGGCTGTAAATACATCTATACATTGATGCCTCCAGTGGACCACCCCAGCCCTGACCCACCCCATTGACTCTAGGCAACTGCCCACACCTGACAGCTCCATCTGGATGGCTAATAGGTCCCTAGACAGAACACGTTCAAACCCAAGCTCTTGAATTGTGAACCCCAAAATCTACCAGCAAACCTGTTCTTCCTCTACTTTGTCCATCTCAGACAAACACTATTTTCTGAGATGCTGTGGATGAAAGCTTTGGAATCATTGCTGTTCCTCTCTTCCTTGCATATCTCACATATTAACTTAGCATATTTGCTCTCTTCTATCATCAAGAGAGATCCAGAAGCAGATGCTTTCTTATCACCTTCACCATGCACCACTCTGTGTCTTATGTGGATACTGAGATCATCTCCCTAATGGTCTCCCTGTCTCCACCTTTAACTCTACAATATTCCTCAAGGGAATAGGTGGAATGATCGTTTCAATATCTAAGTCAAATCATGTCACCTCTTCGTCCATAACCCTCCAATTGCTTCCTATCTCTCAAAGAAGCATCCAAATCCTCACAAGGTCTGAAAAGTCCCACATGGTCAGAACCCAACACCTCTGCTCTCACCACAATGGCTTCCCTGCCTTCCTGCCTTGGGATTTCTGTAGCTGTTTTCCCCTCAGCCTGATATACACTTCCCTCACATCTTTAATTGGCTCACTTTCTCAGTGTCTTGTGTCTCTGATCAAATGTCACCCTCTCTGTGAGGCCTTTGCTGACAACCCTATATAAAATACCACCCGTCTTAAATTATATGATAAAAGCAAAGAAATATATCACAGGCTTTTGAATGTCAGTTCTTCCCCTGGAATGGGACTTGGTTGTTTGGTTTATTGCTATATCACCAGTGCCTACAACTGCATGACCACACCATCCTGGTTTGCACAGGGCAGAGAGATTTCCTGGGACATAGGACTTTCAGTGCTAAAACTAGGTAAGTTCCAGCCAAATTGGGATAATTTGCCTCCCTACCTACAATACTGCCTGGCACTTAGTAGACACTCTAATAAACATGGGTTATTATGTGCATGAATAATATATTAGTGAATTCATTTTTATCACTTTCCAAATGTGTAGGTTGTATATTGTATTGGAAAGGTCTTTTTCTTGAGTTGACCAGTCTCCTTTCAGGACAGGTGTGGGCTAGTCATCTGCAGAGAAGCAGACATAGTGATGGCTTGAGAGTTTAAACAGAAGAACTGTAGCCTTGGGCCAGGAAACCCAGCACAGAGCTATGTGGTCAGAGCTATCCCAGGAACCAATCACCAAGGAGCTCAGGGATGGGGCCGGGTACTCCCCAGCCTTCCTCCTCAGGGTACTGAAGCTTCAAGATCCAGTTTCTTTGTGGATCTAATGGAAATCAGCATTGGCTGAGAGAATCCTCTTGAGCCTGAACCCTGCAAGCAGCAGCTGTCTGCTTACCCAGCTCCTATGCCCCTTGGGCTCAGTGGGAGCCCTGCACAAACAGCCCTGCCAGCCGGCCGTACCTCCATGCCAGGAATATGGCAGACTCCCAGCTCTCAACACCCGCAAATATTTGCTGCCACAAATCAATACAAAAGCAGGATGCACCATTAACCTTTAATATATCAGTGCTGGGGCTCTTAATCCATTATGAGGCTGTCATGAATGTGACCGAAATGCAAATCAGGACAGCAGCCCTTCGGGAAGATGTGAAGGTGCCTTCATTGCCTCCTGGCACAGCCTGCATCCCCCTCTGCTCCAGAGAAACAGTCTGAGCCTCTTCTCTCTCTGCTGGCTTTTGTTTTCACTGTCCTTCCCTCCCTCTTCTCCTTTCCAGATGTCTGACTGAGCCCCTCAATTATGTCAGCTTCCCAGGCAGTCAGTCACTTGATATGCTAGAAGAAAGCTATAATAATGCTAACTTCCAGACACTGTGCTAATACATCATTTGTATTGCTTCATTAACTTTGGCCATACTCTCACATAAAGTTATTATTATCCCCCCATTTTAGAGATGAAGAAATCAAGGCTCAAGGAGATTAAGTAACTTATGGAAGGCTACAGAAGCAGCAAGTAGAAGGAAGAGCTGTCTTTCCACTCTGCACTGCTTGACCCCAAAACCCATGCACTTGATTGTCATCCTATAGCAATGTCAAGCAGCCCACAGCCAAGTGTGCAGGATAAATGAGCAAACAGACAATCAAAAATATCATGAAAAACACACTGTTAGAAGTAAGCTCAGAGTTATTGGGACAAGATGTGGACCTGACTAAAGCTCAGCAGATGAGAGACTGGGGTGGGGACGAGGAGCAAGGGTTAGCAGTAAAGGTGAGGCTTAAGTTCTGGCTTAAGGAGAAAGCAGAAACTGACACATGGAGGAGAGGAATAAAAGATGTTCTGGGCAAAGGTGACTGTATTTTCAAACCACTGATGTTTGGAGAGAATGAAAGCTCTGGGAACTATAGCAGGTTACCAGAAGGGAGCAGACATGGTAACATAACTAAGAAGCACTAAGGATGGACCAAGGGCATAATTACTTATAGAATACTAAGAGGGCAGTATGATGGGATAGAAGTTCAAAAATGATGGGAAATGAAGTACTGATCACAGGATCCGAGAATGTGTGAGATGGGCAGGAGGGCACATTCTATGCACAGGGCAATGGGGAAGTTACCACAGAAAGCTGTCACATGTGCTTTAATTTTTTTTTTTATTTTATTAAAAAAAATTTTTTTAATGTTTATTTATTTTTGAGACAGAGAGAGACAGAGAATGAACGGGGGAGGGTCAGAGAGAGAGGGAGACACAGAATCCGAAGTAGGCTCCAGGCTCTGAGCTGTCAGCACAGAGCCCAACGCAGGCCTTGAACTCACAGACCGTGAGATTATGACCTGAGCCGAAGTTGGAGGCTCAACCAACTGAGCCACTCAGGCACCCCTAAATTTTTTTTAATGTTTATCTTTATTTTTGAGACAGACAGAGATAGAGCATGAGTGGGGGAGAGGCAGAGAGAGAGAGGGAGACACAGAATCGGAAGCAGGCTCCAGGATCTGAGCTGTCAGCACAGAGCCCAACGCGGGGCTCGAACTCCTCAACTGAGAGATCATGACCTGAGCTGAAGTCGGATGCTCAACTGACTGAGCCACCCAGGCGCCCCTCTCACATGTGCTTTAGAAGGCAAAACTGAAGAGTACTGGTGAACCCACGTGCTTATATGTGTGTGCATGCATGCATGGGCACATGTGTTTAGGGCCTGGGCATGTGCATGTATGAATGTGCATGGAAGGACCCCAGAGCAGTAAGAAGAAAGGAAAGAGGGAAGGGGGGATTGCTGGAGGGCTGGGAGACTCAGACTAAGAGAAGTCATGCACTGTGACAGAGTTTTAAATAAAGGAGCAGCTAGGGGCTCTTCAGTCATGGAATGGTGACCTCGTAGGAGGAAGATTTGTGTGACAGAGAAACCAACCAATGCAGTGAGTGCAGGGATCACAGCACAGGAGACATCTGCCCACCTGAGCTTGTTTATGAACCTGGGTAGTCAGCACTCACAGTGCAAGAAAGCAGGGACTCAAGCCCTCCCCATGTGGGGAAGCTGGAAAGAAAACACTAGCACATGTGAGCCTGTTACTGAACAAAACAAAACCAACTGTAATTAAATGTGAAGCTACAAGATGCTAGCTGTTCTGAATCAGCGTGCAGAAAAATTGCTCAAACAAGATACAGACTGATGGAAAGGTTAGGGAAGGGAGTTGGGAGGAGAAGGTATGTTCTATTATTGATGAGTCTTGTTTGGGTGCAGGGATGGCAGGGGCCCTACCTCGTGCCAAGTGCTGTAATAAGGGAGGGCTCATTTCATCTTCAGACTGTACCTTTATGATAAATTATTCATCCTACCTTATAGATGAGGAAATTATGAGGTTTTTAGGGCTACTTTGTGCCAGGACCAGGTTGAACTTGCTGGTCTGCCTGATGTTGAGTTTTTCTCTAAGATGCTTGAGGGATCTTCCCACACCAGCTCCAACTAAGGATGGTGTCCATGCCATGGACCATGGACCATTCACTATAGCTAGCTTTCTCTTGGACGAAATCTCTTCAAATGCCATTAGCAATGCCAGGTGCCAGACACACCACGTCAGGGGCCCCATGAGCCTCAGCCTGGCACTCTCTCTGGCAGGCACCACTGGGAGCTATGGGTGCCTTGATCAGAGGAACATGGCATACACTGCAGCACCTGGATGCTGGAAGAACTGAGCACAATCCTGCTTTTAGTTTAAAATAACTACCCATCCCATGAACTTCCCAGGGTTTGGGAAGGACACTCAGGACAACTCTGCCAGTGTCCAACAGTAAACTCTATGATGGGAGCAACACACCCAGGTGCATAACACTAGATCAACCACCAAGGGGTACTTGTTGGAAAAGCACACTGTGGCTTCCACAGACCAGAAGACAAAGAGAAAGACACCAACATTTAGGGGGCATCCAAACATATCCATGCCTTATGTTATTCCCTCTTTATTGGATCCTTCTAACAACTCTGAAGGAAGCTATCACAGTCCTCATTCTTAGGACCCTGAGAGATGAACTAACTTCCTCAAGAGTTAGAGACTCATACCAACCTACCCAGGACCCTACATCCAGCCAGCACTAGAGTTAGGCATATAAACCAGTCTGTTATGGCTACAAAGCCTGGCTCTACTTGACCTGTTATACTCTTGAGAAGCATGAACAACATGGTCCAGTTTAGTAATATCACACTGCAAGTCTGGTGCCTGGGTTCTGGGCTCTGCCCAGGGTACATGGTACTTTCCTACTCTGAGGGGCATCCATAATGGGGCGACCATACAGGGCAGGAGTCCAAAACCTTGACACTGGAGTCAGACTCTGGTTGCGAATTTCATGCTACCACTTGCTAGCTCTGTGGCCCTGGACAAGCTCAGTCTCTCTTTGCATCATTCCTTTCTATACAACAGGGATCTTCACGGATTGAGTGAATTCAGGAAGCACTGAGGACAGTGCTGGCCCATGGAAGACACTTAGTATACAGTCATATCCATGATCCCAATTATGCAATGAGAGATTTGCACATTATAGTTATAAAATGCCAATCTTCATGACAGGTTCAGAAACAGCTGGTTTGCCTAGCATAGGGTTTGTTTGTTTTGAATTTGAATCCCTTTAATATGAGCATGTGATTTCTGGGTCACCACAAACCCCAGAACTCTCCTTGGTCTTAAACCTGCACTGACATTCTTGCCTGGCCCTGTAAACATTTGTGATTGGAACCCCTGGCCAAGATGAGATCTCAGGTCTTCCCACCATATTTCACGACTCTATGGCCTGGGTTGGCACTAAATCCTTATCTTATTTAGGATTCTCTCTTCTGACAAAGCAGCACCATAAACTGTTTTCTCTGAAACATAGCTGTTTTCTCTGAAAGCTGGAATCTCATTTTGAAGTGTCTGTCGGGACTCAGAGCTATTGTAGGGAAGAGTTCACAAAGAACAGGCCTCTAGCAATTAAAATTCAGTTTGTCTCGACGCCAGGAGCTTTGCTCCTAAGGAGCACTTACAGCCATCTCCCCAGACGCAGGGACTGCTGAGGCTTGTCTTCAAGTCATGTCAAGGCCACAGCCACACCACACCCAACAGGGCAAAGCAAATTAACTACCTTCAAAGGTTGCTGTGGGCCTCCCTGACTCTTAGCAACATAATATTGTCCCCATAGTGCCTTGGGATGCAAGATAATGCATGAAACACAGCCACAAGCCCAAAGCAGAGCCCATCCCTTCCTCAGTAGGACAAGAGGGTCTTGCAGCAGGAAGAGTTGATAGTGAATATTAGGAGGAAGCTGTCTGCAATCTTCAAGAGACAAGAGCCTATCATGGGATCCCTCAAAGGACTGTGTTATTCAAAGTCAGTGTGCTTTCTTTGTCCCTTCAGAGAGCTGTGTCTCCCTGAAATGTCTCCCTCTTGCCACATTCACAGGGAATTGGACCAGGCAGGACAGAAGCTGCCTCTCATTCTCTAGGATTTAGAGCCTGGAGCACCAGGACCAAACTCTATCTGGATGTTTATGTCCAGATCACAAGATTCACTCAGTGAACAGAACAGTTTGTTTGAGTGGATGAATGATGCATAAACCACACATATCTGCTGCCTCATGCATGTTTCCTCATCTTCTCTTCTATTCTGGATGTTCTGGTCAGGTAAATAAACAGGGGATGCTTAAATCTCTATATAAAGGAATTTTTAAAAATACCCATCATGGGTTTGACCAGCCAGGCTTGACAAAGCAAAAGTAAAGGGAGCATTAAAAGTAAAGGGATCCCTCCCAGTGCATCCAATGCCAAGCAGAGACAGGCTCTAGGCTCCTTGTAGACCACAGTACTTGTCTTTAGGGAAGAGGCCACATCCCTCCCTCCCCCCATGCCTGAATGAGCCATGTGCAGCATTTTCCTGATGGGAGGCCTAGCAGGGGAACTTGGCTGACCAGAACACAGATGCATGCTGAGTTTTAGGAGGTGTGGTTCCCTGCTGCATGGTTTAACAATGTTTTGAGTGGGAGGTTATGATGAGTTCTGACCATGATGATTGTCTAGACAACCTCCATGGCTTCACATTTTTTTCAGAAGAAAGGGGCCCCTCCTAAATACAACTCCCTAGGCCTTGCACAACTTGTGTCCACCTGGTCCTCCAGCCAGCACCCCTACACTTTCTTTCCTGACCACACTGTTCCCTAAGCCCACTGGGGAGCTTCCTCTCACCTCTGGTCCTTCTCATATGCCATGTGGGCCACTTCTCCTTCCTAAACACACAGGTATCTCCTCATATTCTAAGTCTTGGGTTACATATCACTACCTCCAGGATTTTGTTTAAGACATTCTTTCCATTATGGATTGAATCATGTCCCCCAAAATAGATGTGTCAAGAGTTGTAACCTCCCAGTACTTCAGAGTGTGATCTTATTTGGAGACAGAGTCTTTACAGAGGTAACCAATTTAGATGAGGTCATTAGAATAGGTTCTAATCCAACTACTGGTGTCTTTATAAAAGGCAAATTTGGACACAGTCACATACCCAGGGAGAATGCCATGTGAAAATGAAAGCTGCGATCGAGGTAATGCATGAATCCACAAGTCAAGAAATTCCAAAGATTTCTAGCAAACCTACAGAAGCCAGTAGAGACACAAGGAATAGATTCTCCCTCACCGACTTTGGAAGGAACAACCCCACCAACACCTTGTTCTCGAACTGCCCAAGCTGGGAGGCAATGAATTTCTGTGAAGTAACCCAGTTTGCAGTGCAGGCACACATTTTATGGTGCTTCACTCTACTGTGCTTGCAGATGTTGTGTGCTTTAGAAATGGAAGGCTTGGGGTGGCCCTGTTTCGGGCAAGGCCATCAACACCATTTTTCCCAGCAGCATTTGCTCGCTTCGTGTCTGCCACATTTTGGTAATCCTCATGATATTTCAAACTTTTTCATTAGTGTTCTGTGTGGTAATCTTTGTTGTTACTATTGTAATTGTTTTGGGGTGCCACAACAAAACCCATAGATGATGGCAAACTTAATCGATAAATGTGTGTGTTCTGACTATTCCACTAACCAGCCATCCTTCATCTCTCTCTCTCTCTCTCTCTCTCTCTCTCTCTCTACCCCCTCGGGCTTCCCTATTTCCTGAGACACAATACTGAAATTAGGCCATTTAATAACCCTATAGTAGCCTCTATGTGTCCAAGTGAAAGAAAGAGTCACATGTTTCTCACTTTAAATCAAAAGCTAGAAATGATTCAGCTTAGTGAGAGAGCAGGTCAAAAGCTGGGATAGGCCAAAAGTGAGGCCTTTTGTGCCAAACAGCTAGCCAAGCTATGAATGTAAAGGAAAAGTTCTTGAAGGAAATTAAAAGCACTACTCCAGTGAACACACAAATGATAAGAAAGTGTAACAGCCTTATGGCTCATATAGAGAAAGTTCTAGTGGTCTGGATAAAAGATCAAACCAGCCACAACATTCTCTTAAGCTAAAGCCCAATCCAGAGCAAGGCCCTGACTCTCTCCAATTCCATGAAGGCTGGGAGTGATGAGGACTCTGCAGAAGAAAGTTGGAAGCTAGCAGAGGTTGGTTCATGAGATTTAAGGAAAGAGGCCATCTGCATAACATAAAAGTGCAAGATGAGGGTGCCTGGGTGGCTCAGTCGGTTGGACATCCGACTTCAGCTCGGGTCATGGTCTCATGGTTCGTGAGTTCAAGCCCCGCGTCGGGCTCTGAGCTGACAGCTCGGAGCCTGGAGCCCGTTTCTGATTCTGTGTCTCCCTTTCTCTCTGCCCCTCCCCCACTCATGCTCTGTCTCTGTCTCTCAAAAAAAAAAAACTAAATAAATATTAAACAAAATTTAAAAACAAAAGTGCAAGATGAAGCAGCAGGTACAGATGTAGAAGCTGCAGGAAGTTATCTTGAGTATCCACCTAAGGTAATTCATGAAGGTGGCTACACTCAACAACAGATTTTCAATGTGGACAAATAGGCTTCTATTGGTGAAGATGCCATTTAGGACTTTCAGAGCTAGAGAGAAGTCAATGCCCGGTTTCAAAGCCTCCAAGGATAGGCTGACTCTCTTGTTAGGGGCCAATGCAGCTGGTGACTAAGTTGAAGCCAGTGCTCATTTACCATTCCCAAAAATCCTAGGGCTCTTAAGAATTATGCTAAATCTACTCTGCTTGTGCTCAATAAATGGAACAACAAAACCTGAATGACTGCACATCTGTTTACAACTTAGTTTACTGAATATTTTAAGCCAAGTGTTGAGACCTATTGCTCAGAAAAACAAATTCCTTTCATAATATTACTGCTCACTGACAATGCACCTGGTCACTCAAGAGCTCTAATGGAGATGTAAAATGAGATTAATGTTTTCATGCTTGCTAACACAACATCCATTTTGCAGCCTGTGGATGAAGGAATATTTCAACTCTCAAGTCTTATTATTTAAGACTTACATTTTGTAATATATCACTGCCATAGATAGGAATTCCTCTGACAGATCTGGGCAAAGTGAACTGAAAACCTTCTGGAAAGGATTCACCATTCTAGATGCCATTAAGAACATTCAGGATTCATGGATAGAGGTCAAAATGTAATCAATGTTAACTGGATTTGAATGAAGCTGATTCCAACCCTCAAAAATGACTTTGGGGGTTCAAGACTTCCATGGAGGATGTTAACGGAAGATATAGTGGAAATAGCAAGAGAACTAGAATTAGAAGTGGAGCCTGAAGATGAGACAGAATTACTGCCATCTCATGATAGAACATTAATGGATGAGGAGTTGCTTCTTACTGCTGAGCAAAGCAAGTGATTTCTCAGGATGGAATCTACTCCTGGTGAAGATGCTATGAAGACTGTTGAAATGACAACAAAAGATTCAGAATAT
The DNA here is from genome assembly GCF_018350195.1 of Panthera tigris. Lineage (NCBI taxonomy): Eukaryota > Metazoa > Chordata > Mammalia > Carnivora > Felidae > Panthera > Panthera tigris. The sequence continues at coordinate 43,316,869 of NC_056670.1, forward strand.
TCCACAAACTTAGTTGATAAAACAGCAGCAGCAGCAGCAGCAGGGTTTGAGAGGATTGGCTCCAATTTTAAAATGTTCTGCTGTGGGAAAAATGCTATCAGACATAAGCATGCTACAGAGATATTGTTCATGAAACAGTCAACTGGTGCAGCAAAGTTGACTGTTGTCTTTGTTTTAAGAAATTGCCAAAGCTGCCTCAAGCTCCAGCAAACACCACCCTGATCACTCAGCAGCCATTAATGTAGAGGCACAACCCTCCATTAGATTATGACTCTCTGAAAGCTCAGATGGTAGTTCGCATTTTCTAACAATAAAGTTTTTTAAAATTAAGGTATATACATTGTTTTTTAGGCATAATGCTATTATTGTATACTTAATAGATTACACTGTAGTGTAAACATAACTTTTATATGTACTGGGAGTTCCCCAAAATTCATTTGATTCACTTTATTGGGATTTTTGCTTTATTGTGATGGTCTGGAACTGAACCCCCATATCTCTGAGGTGTGCCTGTCCTCTGTTATGGCAGCCCCAGGAAATGTATACACCTTTGTGCTCTGACAATCACCAACACTTCCTCCATCACACTCTTTCCTCACTGCACTATATTGAGTCACTGGTTTACCTGGTTCTCTGAATCTTCAAGTGCCATTCTATGAAGGTGGAGATGATGTTTTTCTCTTTCACATTTTTATCTCTGGAGCCTAACACAATGCCAGGCGCACAACAGGAACAAAGGATCTCTTTGCTGTAGGAAGGTGTGAATGAATGAGTGAGAGAGTGAATTAACAAATGGGAAGGACAATCTCTGGTTATGGGCCACTCTTATATTATGGTCATTGTGTCAATTACATGGTAATATTACTTGAGCACTGTTACCTCACTCCTGCCCAGCCCAATAACCGTGTGATGCTCAATAAATGTGTGACAAATGAATAAATGAATAACTGTATCAATGAATGTGTGAAGAGGCCTGGGCTCTCTCCTGGAATGTAGAAATCACAGTTTCCCTTCTAGGATGAGTTCATTCCTGGCATCACACTCCTAGAGATGAACCCAGCCACATGGAATATTCACTCGATCTTGGTGTGTAGCAGAGCAGGAACACGGAGATGTTGAGATTCCCAGTAGAGAGCTCCTAACTGGGAGGCAAAAATCATGGCCCCTTGCACAGTTAGTATGAGAGTCCACATGCATAAGCCTTCAGCAAGTGGAATTATGCTGTTTAAAGAACACTTACTAGAGGTGCCTACGTGGCCCAGTCGGTTAAGCATCTGACTTCAGCTCAGGTCATGATCTCACAGTTTGTGGGTTCAAGCCCCGTGTTGGGCTCTATGCTGACAGCTCAGAGCCTGCAGCCTGCTTCAGATTCTGTGTCTCCCTCTTTCTCTGTGCCCCTCCCCTGCTTGTGCTCTCTCTCTCTCTCTCTCAAAAAAAAAAAAAGCATCAAAAAAATAAAAAACACCTACTATGTGTCAGACACTGTGTCAAATCCTCATGAAACCCAAGGGAGCTAGGCATAAACATTTCCAATTTCCTATGAGGAAGCCAAGACAAATGGGATAGGGGACTTGTCTATGGTCCTGAAGCCGGCAAGGGCATGAGCAAAGATTTCACAGTGGTGTCTGACTCCAAAATGCTCTTCCTTTGAAACTAGAGGATTACTTTGAGGCTAGACTTCCATCTCCAATTTCACAGTATAGGTTTTCAGTTTTTCATCCCTTGTAATGACTGAATGTGTTCATGTTTTATCATTCCACATGGACTGAAGAAGTATTTTCAAAGTCCCCGCCAACCTTAGCTGTGTTCGGGGAACCCAAGCAATGAGCTCATTCTCTTCGCTGAAGAGTGGAGCTTGAAACCACAGCTGTGGGTACCTTGGAGGTCATGGAGGCAGCAATACTAGAATCAAAGAAAATGAAACTCAAAAGGGCCAAATAGGTCCCCTCTCTACTTGGAGAATTTCCTTTCAACTTTCAACATGAATATTTTATTAAGTGGCATATGTCAGTGAAAGCACTGGCTTTGATTCAAACAAGCAGACATTTGAATCCAGGCTCTGCTACATACCAACTGTATGAACTGGTTCTCTGCCTTGGTTTCCTTATCTGCAATAATAGCTCAATGTAGTACAAATTAAATAATAGAACGTATGTAGAACACTTAGACAACTTGTAGCACATAACTGTATTGTATAACACAGTGTATATATGACGTACATACCTATATAGAGAACACATATTATATCAGATAATATAGTAAAATAATAGTAATTCTTCAATAAATGATACCCATTGATGTAAATGGGTGTGACTGATATTTCAGTAGACTCCTCCACAGGGGCCACATACTCCAGTTCCCTTTCCACATAAGCAAACCCCAGCAGCTCTCAGGGCCACGCTGGGGCAGTGGTCAGCCCACAGCATGCATTCAAAGCTCTGGGCTGAGTTCATGATAAGGGGCATCAGCACATAGATCCAAAGGCCTCTAAAGCACCACTCTGGTCCACATTGCCACTTTTCTCTCCTTCTTCCCGTGACTGTAAAGAGTTACCATGGTAATTAAAGAGTGAGATCCTAATTCTTATGATATTAATTAAAGTGAAAACCGCAGATGGTGTTTAATAACAACTTAGTCCCAGCAGGTTCCAGGCACTTTACCTAAATCAAACATATCATAAAGTTGGCATGAGAATCACAGAGGCTAGCCCTGCCACATCTGGCCCGGGACACACGTTCTCACCTAGAGTGAAAGTAACAAACCATCTCTATTACTTATGCAGATATGGCCTTAAATTGCCTGACAGTCTGATTCCACCCCACCACCTCCTGGAGCCAAAAATAAAGGAGTATTGATTGCAAAGATTAATAATGGAGCTTAAGAAGGAAAATGGTGCAAAACACCTTTTTCTCTCCTTTAGTGATATAAATGCCTGCCACCCCTGCAACCTAATTTTGTCACCCAGAACACGGGAGTGTATTAATTAAAGTGACACCAAGGACAGGAAAATCTGAGCTCTTGGGGTGATGACTGGAAATACATAAATATGCATCTCCAGGCTGTCTCGGGAAGGGAGGCACGTGGCCAGGCAAGATCAGCATAATTTCACCACGGGGAAGGTGGAGAGGAGTGTGCACAATTTACCCCTGGAGGTCACAGCTCTGATTCTAGTGACTGCATCTCTAGACCAGACGCCCCCTCTTTTGTAAGAAACCAGACCATCACTTTTGTAAATATCCCCTTATATGACCTGGGGAGTAGCTAATATTTAATGGATAGTTATTATATACTCAATTAATTTTCACAATATACTGACAAAGATAGAGTGGTACCATTTTATAGATGAGGAAACTGAGGCCCAGTATGGTTACTCAATGTCTTGGCCAAATATCAACACCATATTTGACTAAAATAGGAGGCAGAAGAGGCCAGGGTAGAATGAACAGGTTTTATCCATGGGAGCAGTCCTGGAACAGGGTTGGAATTTCCCTCTACAAAACCATCACTCGCTATTGTCCCTCCCATCAGCACTGGGACACTCACATCCCAGCCAGGGAGGCCCTTCCCCACAGGGAAGGACAGGTACCAGCTGCCTTGGATGGAGAAGTGTAAGATTCATGAGGAGATGATGGATGATTTTAGAGACTCTCATGTTTGCATTGTTTTATTCAGGTCAATTTCACTGTGGTCAGTGAATCAGTTTTCACAGCCCCCTGTGCTCTGTGCCCTGATTTCCAAAACTATAAGAGATCTGACCTCAGCTTATCCTGAGCTCCCTTACCATCATCACTTGTTGAGCATCCATAAGCATCTAAAACATCTAGTTCCAACTGGACCTCGTGGTGCCCATCCAACCCTGCTCTTCTCCTAATACTCATGACAGCTATGGGCATCACCAGCCCTCCAGTCCTGGGCTGCCCCTTCACTTCAGCCTTTCTCCCACCTGCCACACCCAAAAAGTCATGACCAATCCATCTCTCTCAGATCTCTCTTCCTCAAACAATGCCACTGCCCTAGTTCAGGAAAATACAGAAAATGTTCATTGGGCTGTAAAAAGAAGAGAGCCCAGCAGAAGCAGAGAGGAGCAGACAGATAGAGGAGTGATAAGTCTCATTAACACAGACAAGTAGAGGAGATCTCACCCCTCCAGTATCCTTCTATGACCCCAGGTTGGGGAAGATGACCTTATATGTAGCACACTCTTCTTTAACCAAGTCTTATATACAGTATATGTCTCATACTTGCTTGATTGCTCCCCTAATAAGCTGTTATCTAAAAAAAAAAAAAAGAAAGGTAAATCAGAGAAGATTATTAGTAAGTGCTTACTAGGTACAGAGCACTGTTCTCAATATTTACAGAATAGCTTTTTAGGTAAAATCTATTATTCTTCCCAATTTACAAAAGAGTAATCTGGGTCCCAGAAGGTTAAGTTGCCCAAAGTCATGCCTCCATTAAACATTGGGTCCAGGATATAAAATCAGGCAACCTGTACTTGTAGTCATGCTTCTGTGCTTTAAGCTCCATGAAAATATTTGACAGGTCTGGCTTCTTCTCCACTGCATCCCCAAAACTGCCTGGCACACAGTAGGTGATCAATAGAAATGTCAGTGGATGAGTAGATGAGTCCAGCCTACCCCAATGCAATTCACGTCATTACATAAACCCTGCAATGGTTCAGGAAGACTTTGCTTCTGGCCCTGCTGCATGACTCGGCTTCCCTTCCCTGCAAGACACGAAACCTTCTCCCTCCTCACCTTTCCATCAACTCAGCCTGAGCCAGTGTCTGCAATGGGAGAGCACCCACCATGCCCAGGCAAAGCCCAGCCCTGCAGAGATCACATATACCTTGGCAGCTGAGTTCTCCCCAGGCTCAGAGGAAAAGCCTGTGACAACCTGCTGTGTATTTTGACCATCATTATTATGATATAAGGCACACTAGCCATGTGAGGGCATCAGGTACACACATGCATCCCAGAGCCTGTCAGACACAGGAAATGCTCTGATGCAGAGGCTCCAAGGGAAATCCTAAACAGACAAATTCAGCTCCAGCCCTGCCCTTTGCAGCCAAAAGCAGAGAGGGGAATAAAAGAAGGCTATACACAGAGATTAAATTTGTTTCTGTGTGTGAGCAACAGAGTGTGTGGTTATGACATTGTGTGTGTGTGTGTGTCCACCTCTGAGTGGGTGTGTGTGGGCTAATGTGTGTCCTCTTGCTGTGAAACTCTGCAGCAGAGGGAAGGAAATGTGTCCATTCTTGACCCTAGACTGAGGCCTGGTTTTCTTAGTATGCTGAGCTGAGAGAAGCCAATTTTGAGAAGTTCTACAGAAACTATTTTGTCAGACCCAAGTCAGAGCTAAGTTGTTGTTAAGCTCACAAACTGTTAGAGTATGGGAAGACACTTCAGGAATCTTGTAGAAGGACAGTCACTTTTCCAAGGACACACAGCTGGTAAGGATGCCAGCACTCTCCGCCCCTATTCAGGAGACTTTGTATAATGTCTGAGGGGTTGCAACAGAACCCACCAAAGCTAAAAAGTAGACTTCATCCCATGTTTTAGCAATGCAGTAAGAGAAGGCTCCTAAAAGGAAGGCCACCAGTATTCACACTCAACGTGGCACATCAGAGAGTCACATTGGTCACTGTGTTCTCAACAGCTCATGACCCTTCTGTGAGTCCAGAAACCAAGTCATGACAGTGGACTTGGTCTAAGGGGCCCAGATCTCAGGAGGCCAGAGGGAAAAGAAGTGACCCAGGTTGGCAGCCACTGTGGATTTGAGTCTGCAAAGTCAGGTGTTTGGAAAGTATTATCGAAGTTAGGAATCCTCTTGATTCCCGTAGGATTAATACAGGACTAATCACTGGATTCCCGGGTCCAGGCTTGAACAAGCATGAAGCGCTAACCAAGTTTGACTCAACTTCCATGGTCAGTGGCTATTTCATGGCCATAACCCAAATTCAGGACATTGTCTTCTCTTCTGGCTCCACTAAGTCCATCTCAGGTGGGGCAGGGGGTGGGTAGAGGGAGAGTATGATAGTGAGGTCTCCTGCTTATTGAGGACTCCCCATGTGCCAGACACCGTGAAGAGCACTTTACAGACATCATCTCTTTACACAATCATGGCACCCATTGAGAAGATCCAATTTTCTAATCTGGCTTACATTAAAAATTTTTGACTCCACCTTCCTGTGTCTCTATGTGTACTACTTGCCATACCTGTTCCAGTTCACAGGTGACTTCCTTTCTGCTCCTTTCCATCCACTTTTCTAGACTGAATGTGTGAGCTTGCCCTTCTCTCTGGGCCATTTCTCTGGCCCATGTGCCATGACTTGCTCATTAGTTAAAAAGCTGTGCACTGGTTTGTTCTCCTTTTATATGACCTAGAGGAAAAAGTCTACATCTTTCTCCACTTGGAGAACACCTTGAACATATCCTGCTGCACAACTCAAAGCTCTGGAAATATAAATTATAAAAGTGCTATTTTGAAGACTGATAAATGATAAAGGCTTATATCTCACATGACATTTTATAGTATTCCAGGAATCAGCACATAGATTACATTGATTGATCAAGAGGAGTATCCTATGAGATCAGCTGCAGTTAATTATTCCCATTTGAAAGGTGAGGAAATGAAGGTTCTGAGAGGTGAAGGGTTATTCTGGACCACAGAGCTAGTGTTTTGTGGAATCCTATCACCTGTCCTTTTAGTCATACCAATAACACAAGAAAAGCTAAGAGCTGACACTGTAGATTTTTTCAGGTGCTACATAAATCCATCCATAGCAGAGACAAATGGATTTCCTGCCAGTGACACACCCAGTGTATGTTAATATGATGCTCATTCATTATTAATGCAAATCATAACCAAATGCACACCAGGTCTTTTACCCTAGGAGGAGATATATGTAGGACAAATCCTAGGTGTGGAAGTGAGGAATGGAGAGAATCATTCTGCCTTAACTGCTGATAAATTCCATTGGAATTTATTGAAAATTATTTTTTAGAACTCATTTCTGGGTTCACGTTCAATGTTCTATCAATGGCTTTACAGCTGTTTCGGAGGAGATAAGAGACCGTCCATCAGGCTCAATGCTGCTGGTTTGTGTCATTTCCTCTCAGGAAAATTGCCCAGCAAAAAAGAGAAACCTATCTCAGAGAAAGTTTCCAGAAATTATTCACACTATTAGAGCGTCCAGAAGGAGGCTACTGTTAGTGTCTACCCTGGGGCGGCTCACACATGAGAGACGTGGCTGGGAGGGAATGATGAGATACAGCAGGGCTAGCAACTGACCCTGCATGGACAGTCTAGCATGCAAGTGCCCTCCTCTTCACCCAGTTTCTCCCAGTTTAGGGGGTAGTAAAGAACTCGACCTGAGGCAAATTACTCCAGGAGGAGATTGACATTCCAGTTGGAGAGAAGGCTGCTTTGAGGAATGACACTGTATGAGTGTCACTTGAGGGGTTGCCTGATCCAGTCCTGTGGATTGTGGCTCAAGATCCTTAAGGGAGATGTCTGAGAGAAGGACAAAGCAAGTTAATTAAAATGCGTTTATGTGGTGAAGAAGGAACACCTACCTCTCTTCCATCTTTATCTCTCCCAAACAGAGGGAGATCATAAACACAATGAAGTCAGCATTCAAACTTCAGGGATTAGAGGAATGATGTCCCTTCACCATCCAGCAGGGCCCCTGTATAAAAATGCTGCAAAGCTTAGTGTGACATTAACAAGTATAGACAAAATTGGGGGTGTCTGCTGAAGGTGTGTGTGCAAGAGCAGGGCAGGCTTGGTTCTTGACCTGTGAGGGTGAAGTCAGAGGCCAGGGGTGGAGTCAATGTCAGGGGGCCACAGGGAGGCACAGTGAGCATTCCAGGCACCCTGTGAGGGCTGGGACCCGCAGGGGAAGCCATGATGGAGAACTGAAGTTCCAAGATCAGGCCCTGAGTTCAGAATCCTGGGCTTGGTCAAAGGGCAGTTGTCAAGTTCTCCCTCCTGCCCTGTCTGTGGCCAGGTGGTTTTCACTAAGAAGCCTGTGCAGCACATAGGGGACAGCTGCAATGGGAGAATTTTTGTGGCAGCAAAGAACATGGGTATATTCTGAGTCCCTGCTCATAGAATGAAGAACAGTCATATGTGCAGAGGACACTGTTTGCATCCTTCCTGGATCCCTTTTTGCAAGGATGGATCCATCCCTCCTGGAGCACTGCCCTCCATAGAGTGTTGCTGCCTCCCCTAGAAATGACCCCCTCTCCCATCTCCCCTGCAAGGGGCAGCCCATAGCCAACAACTGAATGATCTGGAACTGTAAAAGGCCAGCCCCTTTGCCTGATAATAGGACCAACTCTGTGCTCTGTGGGGCTACCCTCACACCAGAGCTCTCATGGAGGATCAATCTGGAGCTAGTTTTCAGTTGATATCACATCCTTGTTTAGCAAGGTTTCCCTGCCTTACCCTATTTCCCTAATTCTGCTTCTCTTGAGACTCTACTTTCACACACACACACACACCCTCCTAAACCATGTGGGCAAGAATCCTGGGCTCAGGCTCTGCTTGCTCAGGTTCCAGTGAGAGGCAAGAGGCCTGGAGCAATGGGGTCAAACACACCATAATGGAGATGCAGACTCCAATGAGCTTCTCTGAGCCCCAGGATGGCAGATGGAAGTTAGAAAGACGTACATTTCCAAGTTATGAGGCACAGAACTGAGCAATGTCATAGGCACCCATTAAATCCTACAGGTCTGACTTAATTGATAAAACTCCATATTTTCACATGGTTGGCTGTTTGCATGCTGGCATCTCTGTTCTCTCCCAAGTCCTCATGACCCAGGATCTATGAGGACAATTAATTTCACTTGCTCACCAGATTCAAGCACAATAAGTCACTGAATTTGCCATTAGTTAATGGCAGGCAGAGTTATCAGAACCATACTTTTTCTGTTTGGGGAAAAGATGAAATAAATAAGGCCTACGATAAAACCTGGCTCCACAGCAGATAATATTTACAGACAAGTTGAGAAACAGATTCTTTAGCCCCTATGTTAGCACATGCTAAACTTTCCTGATGATTTAGGACTGGGTGACAGGTCTCCTCTGGTAATCTCAGAGCAGGGATTCCTAATCCCCAAAACAGCCAGGGTGACTTCAGTGTTAAGCCTGGAATCTATTTCTAAAGCAAAATCTCAAGAGCCAAAGCATTTGATAGGACAAGAGATAAAGTAGGACTAGGGCAGGCGTGATGGCTGTAGACCAAGTCCCTTGTTGGCCAGCACACCCAGTACCAAGTAGCCAGTGTGCAGGAGGAAGAGGGCACAGTCTGAGTCACCCTTGTGATTTGGGAGTTGGAGGAAGAGTAAGGTCAGAGGTCAATGAGTTCCTGGATGTGTCAAGAACTGGGAACTGAAGAAAAGGCAAAGAACAGAGAAGCAGTAATCTTAACGGAGGACATACCATGTGCTAGATGCATTCACATAGTTGTCTTTATTAACGTTTTCATCCTTATAGAGAAAGGATTAATATTTCTATCTAAGAGTCCAAGGAAACAAAGCCAAGAAGATAAGCCTATATTAGTCAAGGTGATTTTCACCAACTATAGCTCTACACTCAATTCTTTTCTGAAATCCTAGAACTTCTAGGATGGGATCTTCTCTGGAGAGAATGGAGTCTTGGGTCTGACCCTGAATCTTCCCTAGGAAGTAGTGCTTATGAGCTGAGCTGTGAATGAAAAGTAGAATATTAGGTGTACATATGCTACAAAGAACATATCAGAAAATAGGAACAACATAAACAGTGATGGGATAAAGGGCCCAATGAACTTTAGACTGTTGAGATTTAGATAAGTGAGTTGATAAAGCTGCATCTTGAGACACAAAAACCAAGATGCTGCAGAGGGTGATGGTGCCAGGGAACGCTCAGACATGAAAACAAAACAAAACAAAACAAAAAACAAAACAAAACAAAAAAACCAAAAACACATGCACAAAAACAAAAAGCAAAAAACAAAATCCCTGGAATCTGTGGAAGGGATTTAACTAGGACACGTGAAGGCAGGATGCTGTTTCTCATTCTTCAGTGACAAGGCACTCAGACGCCAAGAATCCCATTTCTCCATTACTCCTTACCCTGCTCCTGCAACCAAACTTAAAGTTGGCCAGAGCTAAGGCAAGGCCTGGGGTAGGCTTCCTGGCAAGAATGGAGTCATTTTTAATGAGCCTTTCAATTGAAGTCTCAGTGGGGCAGGAGGCTCAGGGCCCTGCTGAGTGCCAAAAGTGGCCTTCCCACTGGCCAATACACCTTAAGAAGAAACCAACATTGGAATGATTCAGCAGAGAATCATTGTTGACGCCCTAAAGGAAAAGATAAAAAGGATGGACATAACACACTCATTTGACTTCTCTTCCAGCCTTCTTTAAACATATTCAAAGACAGTTATGACCTCAGGCTTCCCTTCTGTCCTTTATCAGCTCTAGGAGCACAAATAATAAATGTGGACTTCTAGAAGGATCAATACCCAAAGACAGGCTTAAAGCTTGGCTTCTTCTGCAGCTTGTGGCCTGTGGAGAAGACTCATCTCTTCAGGTGGTCTTTGTACCTCTATTCTCTGGTTCCCTTCTCAATCTGAATCTTACCATTAATCTCATTTTAAGAGACTTTGCCCTTGATCAGCCCCTCTTTCTCTTACTTCTGGTCCCTCTCAATGTAAAAGCATGTTCGGGTCTGCCTCATCTAAAATCCATAACTACAACATTCAAATCTCCCTGGATAGCTCCTCCCCCCACCTCCAACCCCACCGCCACCACCTCTGCAAGCTACTGCCTCCTTTCCCTTGCCTCTCACCCTTTAAGGTCTCAATAATGATATATCCTCACTTCTTCAACTTTGGTTTATACTCCTTGAAATTTAAATTACACCCTTAGCATGCAACTAAATTTCTCTCTCAGTGGATAAAGGAGAATGAGCTACACTCAGCCAAGTCCCACGCTGCTGCTTAACATGCCTCATTATAGGTAATCTACACCTGCCATAAGAGAAAACAGGCTCTCAAAGAATGCTGATGACTTCATATGTCATTTAATCCAGTGTTCTTTGTAGTTTCTCATGCCCCATCAGATACAGGGATAGAATATCCTCCTGTTGGCAGCAAGGCCTGACTATCATGGCAATGGTTCCCATGGTAGTGAGGAGCATAGCTGCAAACCCCAAAGGGAAACTGATATCAACACCAGACCAAATGCCTCCCCTACCCCTACTGCATCCCCACAAAGCCTGCTCCCTAGAATACCATAGCAATCCAGCTCCCTGGGCCTCTTCTCCACCTCCCTAACCACAGACCTCTCCCCTCTTCCTCAGTCACACCTTACATGTTACTGCTGCCCAAGGTCCTATCCAAGCCCTACTGCTTTATAGTCTACAGTATCTCCACTTGAAATTTATTAACTTTCATAATGATGTGTGGAGGTCTTAGCGAAAGACTCTGAAGGCTCTGGGTTTAGCAGTTCTTACTTCTCCCAGATGAACAGGTGCACATTTCTAGCTGTTCCTCAATTCATTCTAGAGGGATACAGGAAGGCCTCTTAAGAAGGTAACAACTGAACTGGTATCAGATATCAGTGCCCTGGAGAAGCAAGAGAGCAGGGCCTTCCAGGGAGATGGAGAAGGGCGAAGAGCATGGGATACAGAGTGAGAGATCCCCTGGTCTGCTAGGCAAAATTGTATTACTGGTAGGGGTAGGGAAGTATATGAGATCAAAATGGTTCTAGAGAAAATGCTACCCAGCTACTGAAAAGTAACAAAAACAGTAGTGATATAACAAAGGCAAAAAGTGTCTCTAAACTAATTTTAGGACACAATGGCAAATGATCTGCAAGAGTCACTGCAGTGATGTTAATTCACTCCATTCCCCACCACTGAGGCAGTTCCAACCCTGTGTAAGAATAGCCTGAGAGTGGTGAGCAGGTAACAATGATGAAGGCCTAGGGAAGTGGAGTGGGTCAATGTGGGTGGTTAGGAAAGTGTCACGTGGCACTGGGAGGGCAGCTTGATCTCTACTGCATCCACCACAGCCTTGACCGCAATAGACTATATGGTAACCTACACCACTGACCTGTTCTTCCTTGCTATGCCCAAGACTTTTCCTTCGGCTATTCCAGGGAAGTCTTGGATCTCTCAATAATAATAAAGGGTACATGTGAAGATAAGTAAGCCTAGAGGGGTTACACCAGCTCACAGCCTCTTGCTGCAGCCTATTCACACAAACTCATCTCCCAGATGTGCCATGTGCCGCCATGATCATGGTTGACTCCTGATTGAAACCCTCATTCACTTACTCATTAAGTGTAGAAATCCTTGATCTTGTATGCAAGGCTCTTTGTCCAGGGACATGGCCCAACCTCATTTCAAATTTATTTCCCCAGCTCCCTTACAAACCCTATTCTCCACCTAATCTGAACCCAGAGAGAGAGAAAAGGAACACTGAATGGATTCTCTGGGCACTTCCTTGGGGTCCAGCACTATATCCAATACTTTTAAATGCATTCTCTTTTTTTTCCCAATCCAAACAACCCTCATAAATCAGACATCAGCATTTTCATTTATCTCTGGAAAAAGAAAAATGAAAAATAAGATAAGAAAAGTTTAGTTTCACAGGGTTTATTAATTCCTAGGGCAGGGACTCAGACCTTTGTCTGACAGTTTCCACATCTTTTCTCCTTTCAGTACAACATGATGCTTCCCCAGAATACATTGTGGATTCTCACCTCTGCTATTACCCAAAATGCATTGCATGTACCTGGAATGCCCTGCCACTCACCATCACTTTCTAGATCTTACATCTCCTTTATGGCCCATCTCCCTTCCTACTACCTCAGCCAAGAATAATTATTTCCTCCACACTGCCTTTGACCCACGCATCTGACACATCATTCTGGGTTGTTCTGCTGGAATTTCTGCTTCTTTCCTACTTCCCATGTCAAACAAGAATCTCTCTGATGGAGGGTCCTTTCCAAGGGTGACAATAGTTGCTCTACTCTCCTCACACATGCTCAGCACAGTGTTTACACAGAGCTGATGCTTAACCAGAGTTGAATGAACATTGGGGTACCTCAGGCAATTCATGCTCTCAGTGAAATCCCTGCATGAGTCATGTACTAGCAAGCACGGGGAGAGCATCTCATTCTCTTTCTCATCATGGGATGCAGTTTACTTTAGGTGGGGAAGCAGCAGAGAGAAACAGGTACTGGATGATGATGACTAGAAAGACAGACTTACCCTCTCAGAACCAACAGCCTTCTCTGCAGCAAGAGACAAGGATTCCAAACAAGAGCTCAGGATGAATCCCAGGCCCAGTGCTTCCATGAGCTGTCAGGTAACAGTGAGTAAGTCTCTCAATCTCCTAGATCCTCTGTTTTCCTTTTCAGTGAAATGGGGATAATATGGTACACTCCTCCCAGAGAGTTAAGATGATAATATGAGATTATGTTTGTAAGACAAAATTAGAGGGTCTAGTGCATAGTAGGTGTGCAGCAATTACATCCTATGGTTGATAGGGTGAATATTCAACAATGGACTCTCAAAAATCCATTAGTAAAAGTAAACTTAAACGTAAATTAGAAAAAATCAAAGTAAATTAGTTACCGAGTTAATAAATAAGAAGTCCTGAATTGTAGCATTCACCAATTTCTATGGTATAGATGCTCCTACGATGGCCAATTTTAAGTGAGCAACATGATGCCACAGAACTATCACTGGTCAGCTCCAACACGCCATTGCTTATGACACACACACACACACACACACACACACACACACACAATGTTAATTCCATTTGCCACTCCCTCCACTTCCTACAAACACAGACAGACTTCTTTGCCAGATGGAACAGGAAACAATAACTATGGTATCCAGTGGAGTGTGAATAGGAGACTGAGACCTGAGGCACCCTTGCCAACAGAGGTTGAGGTCTCCTACCAAACAACCTGCATGGCCTCAGCAATCCAGAGACCAGACTGGATTAGTCTCTGTGTCTGGGTGTGGCCATGCTCATGGAATATAGGTGCTTGGAAAGAACAACAAGGCTGCCTGTTATGAGAATTCTCTTTAAAGGCACAAGAAAAGCCTCCTTCTGGCATCCCCCGAGGAAGATGGATCATGGCTAGACAGCTCTTCAGAAATTTCCCAATTTCCAAGGATATGAATCCTTCATTTTCCTCATGATTCATTTCTACTTTGTTTCTCAGTTTGCCTCAGCCAGTTTTGTAAAGCAACTTCTTTCTACAACCAGTACCTAAGTGGCACTCAGTTTCCATGGCAACAAGTTGGGCTAGTAGCTCTCACACACCCGACTTATCACCACTCCCAGATAAAGAACAATTCCAACAGATATTTCTCCTATCTCTAACTGAAATCTACTCAACAAGAGAGACATCACTTTACAGAAAGTTCTAGAGGTTGTTGTAGATATGCAGAAAAAAATAGAAAAAACAAAATTTCACTGGACAAAAGTGAACATGATCTCCTGCCACATGTTTTGAGGGATGTGTGAATGTTAAGACAGGGTGAAAACCGACTCTCTCTCAGTGGCAATATACAAATCCCATTGGAGAGAGAATCTCTAAACCTTAAGAGAGGAATTTTTAAAAGTTCTGATCTAAGAATATGAATGTATCTTCACAATATTGTTTTAGAGCCCTTAGTAACAACTTGACATGGGGCATATTAAATCCTGAGGACTGGAGAGCTAAGATGAGGTGCTATGGACCACACAAAGGTCATGAAATCAACTCTAAGGTATACTTATTTCCTCCTCTCCTCATTAGAGGGAGAAAAAACTTGCCATACAATCCTCAGGGATTTTTCATGGCCACTATACATGAACAAATGTTTGAAAATGCTTCAGAGTAAAATCTAGAAACTGCCTCTAGTAAAATATGACATCAGAAAAGAAAACTTGAATAGTCCTACAAGCATTAAAAAAACGAATTCCAGGGGCGCCTGGGTGGCTCAGTCGGTTGGGTGTCCGACTTCGGCTCAGGTCATGATCTCGCAGTCCGTGAGTTCGAACCCCGCGTCAGGCTCTGTGCTGACAACTTGGAGCCTGGAGCCTGTTTCAGATTCTGTGTCTCCCTCTCTCTCTGACCCTCCCCCATTCAAGCTCTGTCTCTCTCTGTCTCAAAAATAAATAAACGTTAAAAAAATTTTAAAAAAAGTTTAAAAAACAAAACAAAAACAAAAAACAAATTCCATACTTTGAAACCTTCTTACATTGAAAACTCTTGGCCCAGACAGCTTCACTGTAGTGTTCTACCAAGTATTTAAGAACTAAATAGTTCTAGTCTTCAACAAACTCCTGCACATAATAGCCGATGAAGGTTTTCTCCTGTGATAAACAGTGGCTCAATGCTTATTAAACCTATTTCTTCTTAATGGACACAAGGGTACGTTACATCCTGCACCCTTCCTGGCAGTTAGGTTGGGATCATCTGATTAGATACAAATTAATGGCATATGGGCAGAATGTTAATTCTTGGAAACCACACATATGAGAGTCTTACAATATATACATATTATGGATCTCTTAGTCATCCCTATGCCAGTGGGGAGTCACCTGAACTATACTGGACTCTAATGGAAGCCAGAATGAATTGTATTAAGACATTTTGGCATGTGGTTATTACCACAATATAGCCCAGACTAACCTGACAGACACACATATTCCAACACAATTTATGAAACTATCATAACTTTGATAATAAAATCTGACAAAGATAGAAATGAATGAAAACTTATAGGTCAAACTCAAACATAAATATAGATGCAAAAATCCTAAACAAAATACTAGGATAATAAACACAATAATATATTTTTAAAGATAAACATTATAACTTAATTTGGTTTCTTTCAGGAATACAAAGTTGGTACAGCATTAGTTATATCAATGTAATTTACTACATTAATACACAAAGCAGAAAAAGAAAACTCTATGATCATCCTCACAGAGGTAGAAAAAGGATTTAATAAAATGCAATATCTATTCATCTTAAGAAAAACAAAACAAAAACTCAGCTTCATAGGAATGAAGGAAATTCTTAATGTTTATCTATAAAACATAACACACATCATTCTAAATGGCAAAATACTGAAAGGTTTCCCTCTGAGACAAGAAGCAAGATGAATAGGCCCACTCTATTAGCTTGGGCTTCCATGACAAAATACCATAGGTTGGCTGATTTAAACATCAAAGATATATTATCTCACAGTCCTGGAGATTAGAGGTCTGAGATCATGGTAGGGGTTCTGAGGGGACACAATTCTATCCCTGGCCTGCCAAAATTAATGTCCTTTTTACATTCCAAAGACAGTACTCCATTACCACAGTCCCAAAAGTCTTAACTCATATCAGAATTAATTCTAAAATATAAAGTCCAAAGTCTCATCCAAATATTGTCTAAATCAGATATAGGTGAGACTTGTAGTATGATTCATCCCAAGGCCAAATTCCTCTCACTGTGAACCTATGAAATCAGACTAGTGATGTGCTTCCAAAACACAATGGTCTGCCAGGCATAAGATAGGCATAACCATTCTAAAGGAAAAAATTGGAAGGCAGGAAGGCAGGAAGGCAGGCAGGCAGGCAGGCAAGAAGGAAGGAAGGAAGGAAGGAAGGAAGGAAGGAAGGAAGGAAGGAAGGAAGGAAGGAAGGATGGATGGGTGATGGGTTGCAAACAAGTCCTACACCTAGCAAGGTAAATTCCATTAGATCTTAAGGCTGAAGAACGATCCTCTTTGGTTACTTTGCCTGTCACCAGCTCTGCAGGGCCAACCCTCTCCTTTGGTTATGAGTGCCCTGCCCCTGAGCTTCTCTGGGTGCAGCGCCCCTCTTCTCAAAGCACTGGGCAGAGTCATCTTAACCCTGTGAAACCAGAGAGATGAGCCCCATTCTTTGAAACCAGGCAGGAAACATCTTTTCCCCCTGGGCCTAGAATGGAAATGGCAGTCCTGATGATTTCTGAATCACCTTCAGGTTCATTTTTCTCTTTCCTTGAAGGACAGTGCATATTCACAGCCAAATAGCTCTATGGTTCAATCTTGCAGGATCCAAGAAGTCCAAGATGACTTCCTTCATTCCACCTAATGTTCTCTGAACCCTTTGGTTCAAACTGGAAATGTTTTTGCTGGTATATTCCCACTCTATTCCTGGCTTCTGCTGAGATGGCTGATTAAGTCCATGAGTCACACTCCTGATCTTTTTATTAAATGGTTGTTCATCCACATCCTTAGTGTTCTATTTAGAATAAGCTTTCTCATATTTGGCAATATGGATAGGCTGATAATTTCCCAAATCTGTGAGTTTTATTCCTCTTTGCTTAACAATTTATTCTTCAATTCATCTCTCCTTTCATGTCTTACCATCACCAGTCAGGAAGCAGTAAGATGATCCTTCAACACTTTGGTTAGGAATCTCAACTAAATACCTCATTTAATTGCTCACAAGTTTTAGCTTCTACAAAACACCAGAACACAGTTCAGCCAAATTCTTTGTCATTTTATAACTGCCTTTCCTCCAGCTTCCAATAACGTTCCTTATTTTTTTTTTTAATTTTTTTTAACGTTTATTTATTTTTTGAGACAGAGAGAGACAAAGCATGAACGGGGGAGGGTCAGGGAGAGGGAGACACAGAATCTGAAACAGGCTCCAGGCTCTGAGCTCTGAGCTGTCAGCACAGAGCCTGACGTGGGGCTCGAACTCACGGACCGCGAGATCATGACCTGAGCCGAAGTCAGCCGCTTAACCGACTGAGCCACCCAGGCGCCCCATAACGTTCCTTATTTTCATCTGACACCTCACCAGAGTTGTCCTTAACATCCGTATTTCTAGCATACACCTAAAATTCTTCCATCCTCTAACCATTATCTAGTTCCAAAGCTGCTTTTACATGTTTAGATATTTACTATAGTAGCACCCCACTCCTCAGTGCCAACAACTGTATTAGCTCAGACTACCATAATAAAGTACCAGACTGAATGGCTTGAAAAACAGGAATTTATTTTCTCACAGTTCTAGAAGCTGGAAGTCCAAGATCAGGGTGTCACCAGGGTCAGGTTCTGCTGAAGGCTCTCTTCTGGTTTGCAGATGGCCACCTTCTCACTGTGTCCTCACATGTCAGAGATAGAGAAAGAGAGAGATCTCTCTTCCTCTTCTTATAAGGCCACAATACTATCAGATTAGAGCCCCATCTTTATGACCTCATTGAACCTTAATTGCCTCCTAGAGACCCTATCTCCAGATACAGTCACATTGGAGCTTAGGTATCTTCAGCCTGTGAATCTTGGGGAGACACAATTTAGCCTATAGCAGCCACTAACATTGCTTTTATTCAAGATTATGCTGGAAGTTGTGTTTTGTTCATTAAAGGGGAAGAGGGAATAAAACTCTAAGAAATGGAAAAAATAAACAAAATCCTCATTTTTCACAAGTCATATGATTATGCACATAGAAATTCTAAGAAAATCTAGAGTTAAATTAGCATTAATAAGACTGTCCTGAAAAGTAACTAGATTTAAAATCAATACGCAACTAAATTGCTTTTCTATATACCAGCAACATAAATATTCAAAATAAATTTAGAAATTATAAGATACCATTTAAAATGCCATGAAAATTTCAGGTACCAAGTAATAAATCTAACAAAAGTTGTCTGTCTTTATGGCAAAATCATTATTGAGAGAAATTAAACTGAGGAAGAAAATACCTAAACAAATGGAGAGATTGCCCTTACATGGGTTGGAACATTCAATACTGAAGAAAAATACAATAAATAAAAAATGGAAAGACAGATATACTATGTTCATGAGTAGAATGACTCATGTCATAATTAGACCAATTATCTCAAAAATTATCTGCAAATATGTGTATCTTTTGTTTTTGTGAAATCTAAGAAGCTGATTTTAAAATGTATATTAAACAATGATGAAGGCAGTTCTGGAAAAGAAAAACCAAGATGAGTGTGGCAATTACACAGGTATTACAAATAGATCACTGGAAGAAAAAAAAAGAAAGCCCAGTGACAGTCTCTGGGACATACAAAGACTTCTTATGTGATAGAACAGGCACTGGAAACTAGGGGGGCTGGTCAAAATCCTTAAAATTTCATAGCACAAAAAGTGAACAATAATGCATACAAATTTTAAAAATTGGCTGGAATCCAGAATGGAATAGAAATTGCAACATAGTAATCTAACTGTAATACAAATGTGTGGCATAACCTCCAAAAGGCTGGGGGAAGAATAAGCTAACACAGGTAACTATGGAAAATGGTGTTTTACTGTGAAGTGTAAGGGTCAAGACAAAGGAAGTATCCAAAACATGGTGTCCTGATTGGTAAATTTGTCTCTCATGAGAGTATGGGCTAATAATTCTGAAACCGCTGTGCATATATACTGGAGTTCAACAAATAAATAAATGAATGGTGGATAGTTAGATGGATGTTTCTGACCATTGGAGGGAGAAATTACAGAGAAGCAAAGGGAAGAAACCAGAATAAAACACGTGGTACCAGATTAGAGTCAGGGACAATAGTATGAGTTCATGTTTAGCTTAGTCAAGGTCCATATGAATAAATAAAGAAATGATTATAGATACATGAGTTATACACATACAGATACTTCCTAACTCTAACTTCTGAGAGGGTGTAGAAGTGGTGATGCCCAATAGCAATGAGCACACATAGAGCCCATATGTTAGATTCTAATACCATTCTTAAATAAAGATCCTTGGAGAAATGTCTGATCCTGGGGCTGGGGCATGGAATATATAAGATGATTGTGGAGCACCTCTGTAATGTCAGAAAACAAAAAAGTTCTCAGAAATCACAAGAATGGGAGTGTGCAAAAGGGACACAGGAGCCCAACCAAAAGAGCTCTCAATGGCCAAAGGTGAAATAATTTGAGAAACAAAATAGATATAGTAGTACTTGAAGATTATAACTTAAGGATAAAATATTCATGAGTCCATAATAACAAATTAATAACTGAATAAATAAATAAATGTGGACAAGAGGAATACTTCTCCCTTAAAGAATTCCAAATAACTTATGTAGATACTCTCTCCTCCAGGGAGTGGAAATTAATATCCCTTCATACCTGAGTGCAGGTTGTGCTTAATGACTTGCTTCTAAAAGGTAGAATATGGAAAAGAAGGAAAAGTAACTCAACACTGAAGAAACCTGGAGAACCCTACTTTGGCCAGGTGAACAAAACTAATGGAACCAGTAATAAGCAGCGTCTATATAATGTAAACCTGACATGATGTGATGAGAAGGAAAAACCCATGGAAAAAAGAAATCAGGAAAATCCTGAGAAACATTCGACAAAATATCTGACCAACACTCCTCAAAACTGCCAAGGTCATGAAAAACAAAGTCTGAAGAACTGTAAGAGACCCAAAAGACAAAGGAGACATGACAATTAAATGTAATACGTTATCCTGGATGAGATCCTGGAACAGAAGAAAGACACTGGGGCAAACTGGTCAAATCCAAATACACCATTGCATTTAGTTAATAGTAATATACTAATGTTGGATTTTAGGTGTGACAAAATACCATCATAATGTAAGATGTTGACAACAGGGGAAACTAGGTAAAGAGTACACAAAAATTCTCTGTACTAGTTATACAATTTTTACATAAATATAAATTATTCTAAAAAAAGATTTACTTAAAAGCATCAGAGGGGAAAACTTGAAGTCTTCAATAAACAGTGCATAAAAATTGTTTATTCATATGACTTCAATGATAGTCTCCAAAATAAATTCAACATGGATAAAAACATTTATGTGAAAAATCAATAACACACAATTTTTAAAACAAATTACGTGACCTGGAGTTAGGGATGATATTTGTTAAATAACACACGAATAGAAGAAACCTGAATGGGGATAACTGATAAAGTTGACTGTATTAATAATGAATCTTCTTCGCAGTACAAGACACTGTAAGTAAAATAAAATATAAGCCACAGATAGGAAGAAAATATTTGTGCACATGTGACAGATATATGTATGACTGATAAGATTAAAACAAATAATCCAGTTGAACAAAAGCAAAAAATATAAATAAAAGATGTGCAGAAGGATAAACCTAAGTAAAAATAAACTTATGAAAAAATGCTTAGCCTCACTTGTAACCAGGAAACTGCAAATTAATATAGTCATAAAATATCTTGTCATACCCATCAGATTTTCAAAAGTGAAAAGTGTGAAATCATCAAATATTCACAAGGTTGATAAACAAAGGGTACTCTGTTACACAGCTATTAAGAATGTAAATTTCCAAAACCACATTACAGAGCAATTTGGCAATATCTAATAAAATTAAACAGGCCTGGGGCGCCTGGGTGGCGCAGTGGGTTGAGTGTCTGACTTCAGCCAGGTCACGATCTCGCGGTCCGTGAGTTCGAGCCCCGCGTCAGGCTCTGGGCTGATGGCTCGGACCCTGGAGCCTGTTTCCGATTCTGTGTCTCCCTCTCTCTCTCTGCCCCTCCCCCGTTCATGCTCTGTCTCTCTCTGTCCCAAAAATAAATTAAAAAAAACGTTGAAAAAAAAAACATTTAAAAAAAAAAATTAAACAGGCCTACATCAATGAGCCAGCAATTCTATTTCAAGGTATGTATCCCGAGAAATAACATCCATGTGTTCATTCACAGGACACATACAAAAATGCATTCTACAGTGCTGTCAATTCTGGCAAAATATTGGAAACAACCCAAATGTCAATAGGGAGACAGGTAATATAAATATAAATATATTATATACTTACATATTAAAATTGTGTATTATATATTACATACATTTACATATTTCAAATATACTGAATATATTAAAGATATAGATATTAAATATATTAAGATACTAAAATATATTAAAATGTTTTACTGATGCATATTATATACGGTACCATTTTATGTATACAGTTATATGTGAACTTGGCAGACTCTGAATTCATGTCCATAAATGCCTCTGGATAGAATAGAAAAAAAAATAAAACAGGACAAGTTTCAATGTGTGTTCAACTCTGTAAGATTTTATTTCAAAAGCATAATTTGAAGCAAATTGATTAAGTAACATTGCTTCCATGTGGGTGGTGGGGCATAAGTGTTTGCTATATTATTTTTAAATATTTCTCCCAACTTAAATGTTTTGTGTGAAATCCAAGACAACTAATGAGATGTGAACTGTGATAAAAACACAAATATTGAGCAGGTCCTGAATTAATTTACTTACAGAACTAATATTTGGCAATTCTGGGTTACTGTGGTTACAGAAAAGTGATGCAAATGTCATAATTTTTTTACAATGTAAATATAATAACTAGCAAAAATGAAAAGTAATGCTTAGGAAATGGGAGGCGACCTATGTATGGTAATTTCCTGGTACAGATTCAAATAATGGAAGCCTGTAGTTAAAGTGCACGTGAATTTCTTCAGTTTTTCAGATTTAATTGTATAGCCACAGAAGAATAATTTAGAAACTAATGTTTTCCTATGATAAAAAAAAAGCTATCAAATTTCAGCAATACATTTAGTTTTGCTTACATTCATTTTTTCCTCAAAGTTAAAATAAATTATAATCATTTTACTGAAAACAGATTTGATCATATGATCCCATTTTTTTCTAGATTGCCTCTTTCTATCCATCTATAAATATGCAGAGCCAGATATCTAAAATGATTTTCTGCAAATAAAAATATTAAGTATTTAAGGCAAAGTGGAAATTTTTTGATAATTATTTTTTTTTGTATTTGAATTTTTATGGTAAAAATAAAAAATATGGGGCGCCTGGGTGGCTCAGTCAATTAAGCGTCCGACTTCACCTCAGGTCACGATCTCTCGGTTTGTGGGTTCGAGCCCCACATTGGGCTCTGTGCTGACTGCTCAGAGCCTGGAGCCTGTTTTGGATTCTGCCCCCCCCCACCCCCCCTCCATGCTCATGCTCTGTCTCTCTCTGTCTCTCAATAATAAATAAACGTTAAAATTTTTTTAAATAAATAAAAATTAAAAATATATATTTATTTTAAACATCCATTATTTTAACTCATAAGGCAATGAGAATGAGATGCAATCTGCAAGAAACAGTATGTGATGAGGAATTTTAAGGAAGGGAATATCAACTCAATTGGAAAAGTTCAAGAACAATTTGAGGAAGAGCAGTCTTTACTCCGACCTGGAGGAATGCTCAAATACCACAAAGAACAGAGGATTGAATGTGTGGTGGGAAGTGGAGGAAAGCAATCTGAAAATAACTGGTTTGCCCACAGTGAAATGCCTGCATTTAAAAGTGTAGGGATAATAGTATATTAAAAACACAGTTTCAGTAGCAGAAGCTAGCCATTAATACAGCATGTGAAAAGTGCTAGGAAAGTGAGGATTGTTCACCGAGTCTGGCAGATCACAGAAGATTCACAGAGAATGGAACACTGGAATAGATTCTTGAATGGAAAATTATGAGGTTTCCAAGAAGACAAGAGGATTAAAGTATTCTGAGATGGGAAAAAAATGAGAAAGCACAGGAAAGAGAGACAACTTTTTGAAATTATAATATGTGTGAGGAGGACTGGGGAAAGGTGGGGGCTCAAAGGTAGTAAGGATTGTAAGGGTATTCCCTCCTGTGCTTTCTGAAAGAGTTTTGACTTCCAGCAGCGCAACACTAACAGACTTTTTCTTGGGTGTTGGGAAATAACATGATCAAATTTGTCTTTTAAAAAGGTACTTGGAAGGTACTGGATAAAAGAAAAGCAGAGAAGATGGGTTTCAATATATCCAAAGGCAGAAGGAAATCATCCAGGTGTATGAACACATGTTCCCAAGGTACAGTGAAGAAGCGAAGATTTTGGGAAATACGAAAAATCTAAAGGTGGCAAATGATTTCCTGTGGGAAAAGAGGACAGGCTGGGTTAGGGATGACTCTGTGACCAGGTGGACGGTGATGCTCTTCAACTAATGAATAATGTTGGTGGAGTGGTTCAGGGGTCAAGCTAATGAGCTCAGTGTTGAACATGTTGAGTTTAGGTGCCTGGCCTGGACCAGGGCCACAGATGTCACATCTTCAGTATTTGCTGGTAATTGAAGCCTTCAGAGTAGATTAGATTGCCCAAGAAGAGTGAGCTAAGCAGTGAGCTGAATGTGTAAGTCTGGAAATATACCATGTCAGGCATCCTCCAGCCTGTCCTATACTTAAGTGGCTGATTATTTTTAGGTAGCCTGTCAGATTACATTTATCCATTTTGTTGGTTTCAGCACTTTGTTCCATCTTGTTGACATCATTTAGAGTCTTGATTCTACCAGTCAACACATCAGCTATCCCAGACCTTCCATTTTAAAATGGTTTCTCACTATCACACACTACGCTCTCAACCTCCTTATAAAATAACTATAATAGGAATAAATGGTCACATAATCACTTAATAATTACAACTTTGAAAATAGCAAATGTGCCACTTCTTTTACAAAGGTTTTTGGAACTGGTAGAAGATAAAAGCCAGAAGTGAAAAGTCAATAGGATGAAATGTCAAGGAAAATGGTTAATAAAATGAATTACCGGGGGAAAAATTGTAGTTACTCAAATGAAATTCGTACTGATGGTAGAGAAAACAGAATAGGTGGTATGAAGGTGAAGAACACGTCAAAAGTTGCCTCTGAATCCAGAATAAAAGAACAAAGAAATGGAAGGCAAGTGAAAATAAAATGCTAATAGTTACAAAGACTAGAGACCAGAACACTACCTTCAGAATATATTAGTTACAAAGATAGCAAATAACTGTATTTATAATTGAAGGGAAAAAATATCCTCAAATACAACAAACCAACAAAATATAAAAGCATGACAACCGAGAGATTCACAACATTTGATGGAAATTCAATGAAAAGAAACATACACTACTTATGTGTGTACTAATAAGGAACGACAGGAATTCAAGCTTAAAATTGGTAGGAGAGTAAGGAGCCAAAGGAAGAAAAATAAAGTTGGTCATTCACACCCTGTGGAGTCCTACATGGTAGAGATACAAACTTAAATCCAGCCAGTTATCCTTCATATTATAAAGAACCAGAAATGAAACACACATGCAGGAATCAAGGAGTTTAGAAGAGAAAATACCTATATTCTGTTGTTGAAACACCTACTGAAAACATACTTCAACCAATCAAAAGTTAAACTGACAGTAAGAACCTAACTACAGAAAAGCTGTATATAGAATGATATCTAAATTAAAAAAAAAACTTATTGGCAGGAGCTACACCCAACTTATCAAAATTATCTTAAGGAGAAATATTTTAATAATCCATACCTATTAGAATTGGCCATGAATTGAATCTGCAATAAAATAATTACACATTGAAATACACAGTCTTGCATTTTTTGTGCTTTGATATGTGTATTTGTCTTTAATAAGTTATTTACTTTTAAATAACAAGCTTTGTATTAAACATTTATATATCCTTAAATTTTATATTATCTGTGAAATTGATTAGCATGTCTCTGTTTTCTTAATTGAAGTCTTTGATGATTGTTAAATGCTATGGTTCCAGGACTTTGGGCCACTCTCCTAGGCAGTCATTTGAAAAGTTAAGCCAAGTATTATTTTATTAATGTTCTGGGACCACTTTTAACCAATTGCAAATCTGTGTAACAATAAACCACATTTTCCATCTTATTCAGAAGATTACTGCATATGCCCATCAATTGCACTGCTGAAATCAAGATATACTATGTCTATAGAGTTATCCTAATTTGCTGGTCTAATAACCCTATCAAAAACAAACAAAAACAAATAGGAAGATGTTAGCCTACCCCAACATGATTTTTTCCTGGGGAATTGATACTACTCCTAGGAATCTTTCCTAAGTATTCACAAATCTCCTTTCAAATGCATCATTTATAAGTTTTTCCATGGTTGCACATGAAATTGGCATATCAAATAAAAAATTCAAAATTTCAACTGCTTTTCAAATATTTAACCATCACCAATAATCTGACACCATTCCCATTTTCAAATATGAGCAATATACTTGCATATATTTCCGTAAGTTTCCAATGTCTTGGGATAATTATCCGATTGCATCTAGAAGCAAGATTTTAAAAGGCATCAAAGGAACAATGAATCTATTTATTGAGGACCAGCTGAGTGCCGACATCACGGTGAATCTCACAAAGTTTCCTTTAATTAACTGATATAGCACACCACTGAACTGGCAGAGTTGTGTATATTTTGGAATTGAGAAAGCAAAGACTCTGATCCATAAAGTGACCACCTAAAATCATGCATAAAGCATGCCATGATGCTTAGCACAACATTTGGATCCATTGATTTTTATATTGCAGCAATGATTCTACTTAACCATCCATCAATAGCACGCAGTATTCCCTAAGTACTCACCTTCTCTTTCCTTGAGACACATTTTTAATCAAAATTAGGGCTTAGAAATTAATTCTTCCAAAACTTTACATTTGTTTTCTCAGCAGTTTTCCCTAAAGTGAATTCAGTAACTTGGCCCTACCTGCATGTGTTTTCACAGGATGCCCCCTGTTTTGTGCCCTACCTTTCAACTTCTTGTTTTCTTGTAGCCATCTGACTCCATGGGAGAGCCCCAGGACATCCTCCTCTCTTCCTCACTAGGATAATTTGTGATTAGACCACTACCATTTCATTCTTTAAAGGTGTTTCCTTTTAAATTTCCTGTAATCTGAGATAACAGTCAAGTACCCCTAGCTCTTCCTTCTCTTTCATGTCTGTTACAAAATATTTCAATAAGGTAGTTTCTCTTCCTTTCAAATTTCCATTACTTGCATTGTCAGCAAATCATTTCCTTTTCATAATAATTAAAATGAGAACACCTTCACATGGTTTTAAATTTGCCACAAATATCTTGGTTGTTTTCCAAGATACTTGACCTCATCTTGTTAGAAGACAGTCACTGAACACCAAAAACACCTGGGTTGGCTGGAAGATTAAATGGTCCCACAGTCACTGAACACCAACAGCAGTGACCACTTCATTTAAACTACTTGTTTCCACTTTAGTGGATGCTACAGTCGGGGTCCCATTGCACACTGGGTGGTCTCACTTCAAGTTGTCCCTCTCAGTGGTTCTTGAGACAGCCTCTCTGGCACCCAAATGCCCCCCATCACACAGGACAAGCCCAATAAGGAGTTTGTTCTCAGCAGAAAATATTGTCCCTAATTTCACTGGCAGCCCCATTTATGCTACTTTCTCTCTAAATCCATCCATTTCTTCCTCCAACTTTCAATGCTCATTTTTGTTATTACTTATTTTCTTATTGACTCTAGGTTACCTGAGTCTGTCAAGTTCCCTCCTTTATTCATTCATGCATTTACCTGACCCCTACTAAATTCTAGCTAAGTGTCAAGCCCTTTGCCTACTGTGGAGAATTCTAAAATGAATGTGACATAGTTTCCACCCCCAAAGAGCTTGTGGTCTAATGAAGGGAATAACCTATAAATGAATAGTAATAATTCAACTTAATAAGTTCAATGATAGAAACACAAAGAGAAAAAATAAGTGAAAGTTAAAACTGAATTTAAGAAGCTCTATATAGAAGCTGCCATAGGAAAAAAATAAGAAAACCATAGAAGATAAAAAAAAAAAAACTAAAAGGAAACAAAACTACATCATGAAAAATACAATTCTTAAATGAGCTAAGTACAGGACATAAAATGAGATACCCACTAAGGCTTAGCATTCGAGGCAGCACAGAACATGCATGTGGTTAAATAAAAGTAAAACTGGAAAGGTGGCCAAGGCCAAGCAAAGATGCTGTGCTAAGGAAGATGAATTTTAACTGGAAATGTATGTGGAGTCCTTGGAGGTTTAAACACCATGTACTGACTTGATCAGAACTTATTTTATAAAAGTGTTTCTGCTGGCAATATGGAGAAAGGGTTGAAGAGGTGAAAAGAGTAGAGATAAAGGAAAGTCTGAAGGCTGTTGTAATAAACTAAGTGGTCATTGAGACCTGGACATGGTAGAGAGACTATAGAAATGACAACTATTTGAAACATTTAGGAGGTAGAATGAATATTACCTATTGACAGAGTAGTCCCAGAGAGTACAGAGCAGGTAGGTATTTAGAATCATCCCAGTTTGAGGGGTGTCTGGGTGACTCAGTCAGTTAAGCATCCGACTTCAGCTCAGGTCATGAACTCACAGTTCATGAGTTTGGGCCCTGTGTTGGCTCTGTACTGACAGCTTAGAGCCTGCAGCTTGCTTTGGATTCTGTGTCTCCCTCTCTGTCTGTCCCTCCCTCCCCCACCCCTCTCTCAAAAATAAATAAATATTAAAAAAATTAGAATGATCCCAGTTTCTGCTTAATTAATAAAAATAAGATTCAGGGAACCTGGGTGACTCTGTTGATTAAGTGTCCAACTCTTGATCTCAATTCAGGTCATGATCTCATGGTTCATGAGTTCGAGCCCTGTCAGGCTCTGTGCTGAGCATGGAACCTACTTGGGATTCTCTCTCTCTCTCTCTCTCTCTCTCTCTCTCTCTCTCTCTGTTCCTCCCTTACTCCTGCTCTCTCTCTCAAAATAAATAAATAAACTTTAAAAAATGATATTCGAGAAGAAAGGAGGTTGAATGAATAGGTGGAGCAGAGGACAGTTTCAGTACAGTGAAACTACCCTGTATGCCACTATAATAATGGATACATGTCATTATACATTTATCAAAATCTATGTAATGTATAACACAGTGAACGACCCTTAAGTAAACCATGACATTTAGTTAGCATTGTATCTGTGCTGGCTCATCAAATGTACAACACTAACATAAAATGCTAATGAAAGGGAAGTTGGGGGTACCTGTGTGGCTTAGTTGGTTAAGTGTCCAACTTGGCTCAGGTCGTGATCTCACAATTTGGTAGTTTGAGCCCCGTATTGAGCTCTGTGCTGACAGCTCAGAGCCTGGAGCCTGCTTTGGATTCTGTGTGTCCCTGTCTCTCTCTGCCCCTATCCCACTGGTCGTCTCTCTCTCTCTCTCTCTCTCTCTCTCTCTCTGTCTCTCTCTCTCTTTCAGAAATAAAACTTAAAAAAAATTAGGGAAATTTGTGGGAGAGAGTATAAAAGAACTCTCCATACTTCCCATTCAATTTTCCTATAAGCCTGAAACTGTTCAAGAAAATAGTTTACTATTAAAAAACAAAATATAAAGTGCGAGAAGCACCAACTTGAGATCTCCCAGCACACTGGGCATGACACTTTATGTTAGCATTGAGGAGGGTCATCTCTTGAGCATAGTCCATAGAGTAAGTATGGGAAAGCCCTGTCTTTCCACTTCCTTGAGAACCCACCATCTGCCTCAGAGGGCTGGACTCCATGCTTCTGAAATTCTTTCACAACATGATGCTGCAGCTGTTGATGTGACAGGAGAGAATGGGGCATGCACCCCATCACAGGAGCTGCACAATACATCTGCCCCTTACGAACCCAGCTCCCTTGAATCATATGATTTTTGCACTCATAAGCCTGAGCATGAATACTGATTCTACAGCCAGTTTGTGCATATGGATGACTTAGCACAGCTATCAAATCTGGAACTTTTCAATTCATGAATCTCAGGGTTCAGATGTGAAACACTACACACACAGCAAACTGCATTTCACACTATTCTAATGGATCCACGAATATAGGAGCAAAAAAGAATAAGAAGGATGAAAAAAATCAAAAGATGTGGAAAATCTCCAATTTGGCCTTTAGAAAAAGGTGTCCTGTCAACACTTTGCCCAGTAGGAGACCAATATGTATACACAACATATGCATTTGTCCTCAAGATAAAAATAGAAACAAAAATGCCAAAGTCAACTCTTTTTCATTGCATACATACAATATGCACATACACACATTGTTACACAATGTGATAACTTCTAAGAAAGACAAGTACTGGAGTCTCTAAAGAGAAAAACAGAAAACGGTGATTTAAACTGAGGTGTATCCAGGAAGGCCACTCTGGAGGAGATGATATTTGAGCAGAGGCTTAAAGGATGGTCAGAGTTGACTAGGTAAAAAAACAGAGACGAGTATTCCAAAAATATAAATTAGCTTAAGTAAAAGCCACAGAGTAGGAAACTACCTGTGACCTTTGATGAGCATACAGGAGCCAGGGAAGCAAAAATATTGAGAAATTATAGCAGGTTAAGTTAGAGAGGGCATTCAGAATGCCCCTACAGCTTTGTAGAAACTCTTGAAATAAAGTAGTATTGGTCTTCCAACTTAGTTCTTCTTTATCAAAATTCTTTCCCCCATACTAGACACTTTGTATGTGCATCTGTATGTATATATACATGTATAGTCTACAGAGTAGACTCTCTTTCTCCTCTCTCTCTCTCTCTCACATACACACACAGTCTTTGGAATTTTGATAGTGGTTGCATTAAATCTATAGCTCAGTTAGGAAGGTCTTCTATCTCAACAATATTGAATATTCCAATCCAATCCATGGATATTGGATATCTTTACATTTATTTAGATCTTTCAATTCTCTTGGAAACATATTTCACTAATTTTTTCACTGAGGAAAAATCTTTTACATCTTCACATCTTTTAAAAATACATTCCTGGGAGGAGCCAAGACGGCAGAACAGCATGGAAGTTTTTTGTGTGTCTTGCATCCATGAAATACAGCCAGACCAACACTAAACCATCCTACACACCTAGAAAACTGACTGGAGGATTAACACAACAATCTGCACAACCTGAACCACAGAATTCAGCAGGTACGTGGCATGGAGAAGTGAACTTGGGGAGCGAGAAGGTGCAGGAAGGGAGGTGCTTTTGTGAGTGGAGAGAGCACGGATACAGGGGGTGGGGGGGAGAATACGGGAAAAGCACCCCTCTCCAAAAGCAGCTGGAGAGAAAGTGGAAAATTGGACACAGTCACAGGGACTAAACTAAAAAGGGAGAAAGGAGAAAGGAGAGGGTTTAAATTCCATTAAGACTGTAAACAAGGGGAGTGTAAAGGCTGCAAGTCCGCAGCTTGATACTTGGAGGTGCTCTGGTGGGAAGGGCGAATCCCCAGGAATAGAGTGGGGTCCGGGAGGTTCTTGGACCACATGGGGAAAAGTGGTTCCACTGTTGGAAGGACATTTGGTAGAGACGGTTGAGGCCACCTGGTCCCAGCAGACCCCAGAGAACGGCCACATTTGCTGGTGCTGGAACAAGGTCATTAAGGGCAAAGCCTGGTGCCAGATGTGTGTTGTGATTTTCCATAATCCCTGAAAAGCTGCTGCTACACTATTTCACAAACCTTTTCTGGGGCGAGCTGGCACATGACCATAGTCTCGGGACACTGGCAGCAGCAGGGTCCAGCAAGTGTTCCTGGGTGCAGCCGACATTCGGCTATTGCTCATTCAGCCATTGCTCGGTGAGAACCTCTGACAGAGGGAGCGAAACGGGTCAAAGCCTCAGTCCTTTAGAAGTAAGGGACCAGGGAAAACAGCCGCATCTGAGACAAAACCCGGTAGAGAGGTACTACCTGGGGCCTGGTCACAGAGAGTGAAAATGTGGGGAGTGGACAAAAGTTGAAGAGAGAAGACGGGTACACAATTGCTGATCTGGGAGAACAGATTGGGTAGCTGGGTGGCACCATTTTCATCACTCTCACGCATGCGTATACACACCTATGAGCCCAGCAACAACACACCCCAGTAGGTTACCAGCGCCATCTAGTGGAGAAAGGAGCTGTTACACTAAGCCCCGCCCAGTGGGCCAACTTCGCTCTCAGGAACACAAATCTCACCGCTGGCTTAGTTTATGGACCATAAAGTGCTACACAGACTGATTTCTAGGGGAAAATGAAATAATTTCAGTCCTACTTCAATCTGTTAGCAGGTCCATGTTTTCAATTTTCTTTCTTTTTTTTTTTTGTTTTCTCTTTAACACTTTTTTTTCTTCAATATAGAAAGAGAAAAAAACTCATTTTTTTCCAATTTTTATTCAAAATATTTTTCTGTAATTTTTATTACTATATTTTTACTTTTCTGTAATTTTTTTTCAAATTCTATTTTACTGCCATCATTTTATTTTAGCCTACTTCGGGGTATTCACCTTTTCAAATTTTCAAAAAATTTCCTTTTTCTTTCTTTTTCTTTTTTTCTCTTTTTTGTTTCTTTTCTTTTTCTTGAATGCAGAAAGAGAAAAACTTCATTTTTACTTTCAATGATAACACCACAACCCAAAACCTCTAGGATGCAGCAAAGGTGGTCATAAGAGGAAAGTATATAGCAATCCAGGCTTTCCTAAAGAAGGAAGAAAGATCTCAGATACACAATCTAACTTTATTGTGTTAAGGAGCTGGAAAAGGAACAGCAAATAAAACCCAAAACCAGCAGAAGACAGGAAATAATAAAGATTAGAGCAGAAATTAATGCTACCGAGACCAAAAAACAGTAGAACAGATCAATGAAACCAGAAGCTGGTTCTTTGAAAGAATTAACAAAATTAATAAACCACTAAGCAGTTTGATCAAAAAGAAAAAGGAAAGGACCCAAATAAATAAAATCAAAAATGAAAGAGGAGAGATCACAACCAACACAGCAGAAATAAAAACAACAATAAGAGAATATTATCAGCTATTGTATGCCAATAAAATGGGCAATCTGGAAGAAATGGACAAATTCCTAGAAACATATACACTACCAAAACTGAAACAGGAAGAAAGAGAAAATTTGAACGAAACCAGCACCAGTAAGGAAACCAAATTAGTAATCAAAAATCTGCCACAAAACAAGAGTCCAGGGCCAGATGGCTTTCCAGGGGAATTCTACCAAACATTTAAGGAAGAGTTAACACCTATTCTCTTGAAGGTGTTCTAAAAAATAGAAATGGAAGGAAAACTTCCAAACTCTTTCCATGAAGCCAGCATTACCTTGATTCCAAAATCAGACAGATAACCCACTAAAAAGGAGAACTATAGACCAATTTCCCTGATGAACATGGATGCAAAATTCCTCAGCAAGATATTAGCCTAACTGGATCCAACAGCACATTCAAAAAATTATTCACCATGACCAAGTGGGATTTATATCTGGGATGCGGGCTGGTTCAATATCTGCAAAACAATTAACGTGATTCATCACATCAATAAAAGAAAAGACAAGAACCATAGGATCCTCTTAATAGATGCAGAGAAAGCATTTGACAAAATACAGCATCCTTTCTTGATAAAAACCCTCAATAAAGTAGGGATAGAAGAAGCATACCTCGAGATCATAAAAGCCATACATGAAGGACCCAATGCTAACATCACCCTCAATGGGGAAAAACAGAGAGCTTTCCCCCTAAGGTCAGGAACAAGACAGCAATGTCCACTCATGTCACTGTTATTCAACATACCATTGGAAGCCTTAGCCTCTGCAATCAGGCAACACAAAGAAATAAAAGGCATCCAAATCAGCCAGGAGGAGGTCAAACTTTCACTCTTCGCAGATGACATAATACTCTATATGGAAAACCCAAAAGATTCCACCCCAAAACTGCTAGAATTGATTCATGAATTCAGCAAAATTGCAGGATATAAAATCAACGCACAGAAATTGGTTGCATTCCTATACACCAACAATGAAGTGACAGAAAGAGAAATCAAGGAATTGATCCCATTTACAGTGGCATGAAAAACCATAAAATACCTAGGAATAAATCTAACCAAAGAGGTGAAAAATCTATACGCTGAAAACTATAGAAAGCTTATGAAAGAAATTGAAGAAGACACAAAAAAATGGAAAAAGATTCCATGCTTCTCGATAGGAAGAAGAAATATTGTTAAAATGTCAATACTACCCAAAGCAATCTACATATTCGATGCAATCCCTATCAAAATAACACCAGCATTCTTCACAGAGCTAGAACAAATAATCCTAAAATTTGTATGGACCAATAAAGACCCCAAATAGCCCAAGCAATCTTGAAAAAGAAAAGCAAAGCAGGAGGCATCACAATCCCAGACTTCAAGCTATACTACAAAGCTGCAATCATCAAGACAGTATGGTACTGGCACAAGAACAGACACTCAGATCAATGGCACAGAATAGAGAACCCAGAAATGGACCCACAAACATATGGCCAACTAATCTTTGACAAAGCAGGAAAGAATATCCAGTGGAATAAAGACAGTCTCTTCAGCAAGTGGTGCTGGGAAACCCTGACAGCGACATGCAGAAGAATGAACCTGGACCACTTTCTTACACCATACACAAAAATAAACTCAAAATGAATGAAAGTCCTAAACATAAGACAGGAAGCCATCAAAATCTTCGAGGAGAAAGCAGGCAAAAACCTCTTTGATCTTGGCCGCAGCAACTTCTTACTCAACACATCTCCAGAGGCAAGGGAAACAAAAGCAAAAATGAACTACTGGGACCTCATCAAAATAAAAAGCTTCTGCACAGTGAAGGAAACAATCAGAAAAACTAAAAGGCAACTGACAGAATTGGAGAAGATGTTTGCAAATGACATGTCAAATAAAGGGTTAGTATCCAAAATCTACAAAGAACTTATCAAACTCAACACCCAAAAAACAAATAATCCAGTGAAGAAATGGGCAAAAGACATGAATAGACACTTCTTCAAAGACATCCAGATGGCCAACCGACACATGAAAAAATGCTCAACATCACTCATCATCAGGGAAATACAAATCAAAACCACAATGAGATACCACCTCACACCTGTCAGAATGGCTAACATTAACAACTCAGGCAACAACAGATGTTGGCAAGGATGCGGAGAAAGAGGGTCTCTTTTGCATTGTTGGTGGGAATGCAAGCTGGTGCAGCCACTCTGGAAAACAGTATGGAGGTTCCTCAAAAAACTAAAAATAGAACTACCCTACGACCCAGCAATTGCACTACTGGGCATTTATCCAAGGGATACAGGTGTACTGTTTTGAAGGGACACACGCACCCCCATGTTTATAGCAGCCCTATCAACAATCGCCAAAGTATGGACAGAGCCCAAATGTCCATCGATGGATGAATGGATAAAGAAGATGTGGTGTACATATATACATTATATATATATATATATATATATATATATATATATATATATATAATGGAGTGTTACTTGGCAATCAAAAAGAATGAAATCTTGCCATTTGCAACTACATGGATGGAACTGGAGGGTATTATGCTAAGTGAAATTAGTCAGTCAGAGAAAGACAAAAATCATATGACTTCACTCACATGAGGACTTTAAGAGACAAAACAGATGAACATAAGGGAAGGGAAACAAAAATAATATAAAAAAGGGAGGGGGACAAAACAGAAGAGACTCATAAATATGGAGAACAAACTGAGGGTTGCTGGAGGGGTTGTGGGAGGGGGATGGGCTAAATGAGTAAGAGGCATTAAGGAATCTACTCCTGAAATCATTGCTTCATTATATGCTAACTAATTTGGGTATAAATTTTAAAAAATAAAAAATAAAGTAAAAAAAATTTTGTTTGCTACTTGTTGGTTGTTAGTATATAAAAATACAATTGATATTTGTATGGAGACTTTGTTTCTTATAAACTATGAAGATTTATTTATTAAATTTAATTTTATTAGAAGATCATTAGGATGTTCTTCAAAGACTATTATGCCATCAGAAAACGAAGACAAGGTGGGGTGACTGGGTGACTCAGTTAAGCATCCGACTTTGGCTCAGGTCACCACCTCATGGTTTGTGGGTTTGAGCACTGTGGCAGGCTCTGTGCTGACAGGTCAAAGTCTGGAGCCTGCTTCAGATTCTGTCTCCCTCTCTCTCTACCGCCCCTCCCCCAATAAACATTAAATTTTTGTTTAAAAAAAGAAAAGAAAGAAAGGGTTACTTCTTACTTTCAAGTCTTTTATTTCTTTTATTGCTTGTTGGTCAGGCAGGAACACACAGAACAATGTTGGTGGAAATGCAGTGAAGATGTCATCATTGAGTATATTGTTAGTAGTCAGTCCCCTATGCTTGTTATCAGCATGGAAGTTTCCTTTAATTCACTTATTTTTTAATAATGAATGGGTGTAGAA
Source organism: Panthera tigris (assembly GCF_018350195.1). Classification (NCBI taxonomy): domain Eukaryota; kingdom Metazoa; phylum Chordata; class Mammalia; order Carnivora; family Felidae; genus Panthera; species Panthera tigris. The sequence goes on from NC_056670.1 coordinate 43,352,923, forward strand.
TTTTGTCAGATGCTTTTCTGTACATTTGAGATGATGATGGAATTTTTGTCCTTGATTTTATTAATATGGTAGTAACATTGATTGGTTCTGAAATACTGAAAGAAGCTTGTATCCCAGGGAAAAAACTCCACTTGAATATGACATATTATCCTGTTTATACATTGCTGGATTCAAATAACCACTACTGTTTTGTTGAGGATGTTTGCATCTAGGTTCACAGGGGATACTGGCTAGTAATTTTCTTTTCCTGTAATATCTTTTTCAGCTTTGGGTATCAGAGTTAGGCCAGTTTCATTAAATGAATTTAAAAACATTTTCTCCTCTTTATGTTAAGAAAGAGCTTATGACTTGTCTTAGTTCTTTGAATGTTGGATAGATCTCAACAGTAAAGCCATTTGGCCTCGATTTCATTTGTGGTAAGGCTCACAATCCATTATCTTTAATACATAGATATTCAGATTTCTATCTCTTTTTAAATCAATTTTTGTAAGTTGTGTTTTAAAAAAAGATATATCCATTTCATCTAAGTTTAATTTATTGGCATAAAGTTGTCAAATAACTTTTAAAATACTGTCTTATTATCTTGTTAATTTTTTTTTAAATTTTTATTTATTTGAGAGAGAGACAGTGAGCATGAGTAGGGGAGGAGTAAACAGAGAGGGAAAGAGAATACCAAGCAGGCTCTGGCTGCCAACAAAGAGCCCAGCGCAGGGCTTGAACTCATGAACCGTGACATCATGACCTGAGCTGAAATCAAGAGTTGGATGTTTAACCAACTGAGTCACCTAAGCGCCCCTGTCTTATTATCCTTTTAATGTCTGAAGGATCTAAAGCAAAATCCCCTCTTTCCTTTCTGATATTGGTAATTCAGTTTTCTTTCATTTATTTTACTGTTTTTTAATTTGTTTTTCTTGATGAGTCTTGCTTGGAGTTTACCACTTGGAGTTTAAACTTATCAAAAAACCAACTTTTGCCTTTGCTACTCTTCTATTATCACACACATTCCATTTCTTTCTTTAAAATTAGTTTGAGTTTAGCATATTCTTATTTCTCTATCTTTTAAAGGGGGAACTAAGAATCATGAACTTAAACATTCTTCTGCTTCTTTTAAAAAAATTTTTTTTAACATTTCATTTTATTTTTTGAGAGACAGAGAGAGACAGAGCGAGAGAAGGGGAGGGGCAGAGAGAGAGGTAGAGACAGAATCTAAAACAGGCTCCAGGCTCTGAGCTGTCAGCACAGAGCCTGATGTGGTGCTCGAACCCACTGACATGAGATCATAAGCTGAGCTGACGTCAGATGCTCAACGAACTGAACCACCCATTGCCCCTTGTTTTCTTCTTAATAGGCATTTAAAACTATAAAACTTTTCTTTTAGCACTATTTTAGCAGAATTACACAAATTTTGATATGTTGTGTTTTCATTATCACGTGGTAAGAAATATTTCTTAAACATTTCTTTTGTTTTTTTTTTTCTTTGACCCACAGGTTTAGAATTATGTTATCTAAATTTGACTGGGGATTTTCTAGATTATTTATTTTTATTGTTTTCTAATTTAACTTAATTATACTGGTAGAACATACTCTGTAAGATTTTACTTTTTTGAAACTGGGTGAAATGTAACTTTAATGGCCCAAGAAATCATCTGTCTTGGTGGATGTTCCATGTATACTTGAAAGAAATGTCTATTTTGCAATCATTGGGTGTAGTGTTCTATAAATGTCAACCATGTCAAGTTGGTTTATAGTGTTGTTTAGATCTTCTACAACCTTACTGGTCTTTTGTTTACTTGCTAGATCAGTTTATAATGGGATGAAGTTAAAATTTGGACTATTTTAGATTTTTCTGTTTCTCCCATTAGATTTGTCAAATTTTACTGCATACTTTGATGCCTCCTTATTAAGTGAATACATATTTAGAACTGTTTTTCTGATGAAATTGCTCCTTTTATTGTCACACAACATCCTATTTTATCCCTTGTAATACTGTGTGGTATACAGATGACCTTTGAACAACATAGGTTTGAACTGCATGGGTCCACTTGGATTTTTTTGGATACAGTATAGTACTGTAAATGTATTTTCTCTTCCTTATGATTTTCTTAATAACATCTTCTCTTCTCCAGCTTACTTTATTGTAACAATACAGTATATAATACATATAACATAAAATGTGTGTTAATTGACTATGTTATCAGTAATGCTTCTGGTCAACAGTAGGCTATTAGCAATTAAATATGGGGGAATCAAAAGGTATATGTAAATTTTTGGTTGTGCAGAAGTCAACACCACCAACCCTTGCCTTGGTCAAGAGTCAATTGTGAAGTACTTTACTACTGAGATAGCCTAACCAACTTTCTTATGTTTTTTGTTTGCATGGCATATCTTTTCCCTTCCCTTTCAATCTACCTGTGCCTTTAAGTTTAAAACTCTTGTAGACAGTGAAGTTTTTCCTGTTTATAGTTGTTAATGATGGAAGTTTTAGTCAGGTACCTGCTACTCCATCATGGCAGGTACAGGAATTCCCGCATTCTTTTTTATGAGTACCATTTATATGCACCACCTTCCTTTTCCAGTTTGTGGTGCCCCGAAGGAAGGAACTGATGTGTAGCTCTGTTAAAATGCATTTGTTAGATGCAGCCAGTGACTTCAGTCTATTGTAATTATATAGATCTTTTTTTTCTCATCAGAGGCATTGCTTTCCAAACTTTAATATAAATAAAAGTCACTTGGAGACTTAGTGAGACACAAATTTTAAATCGGGAGATCAAAAACGAGGCCTGAGATTCTAATCTATGTCAGCAATACTGGTCTGTGAAACATGGTTTGAATAGCAATAATGTATAGGATTTGCTAACTTGCAAAGAGTCATTCGGGTCTTCTCAGCAAGGTTACCAACCTAAATGACTTGATGGTAGAAGGTATGTATGTGAGAGTGTGAAACCAACAGATGTAAAAAAAAGCACACAAAAAAAACCCAAAAACAAACACACAAACAAAAACAGAGGATAGCAGGACCAGATGTAACCAGAAGAGTGCTAGCACCACCAGTCATTCAAATTTAAATATTTAAAACACTATGATCTACAAATTAAAAACAAACAAACAAACAAACCTTGTGAGGTAAATTCACATCATATCCAACTGTTTATAATTCTTATTCAATGTCTTTATCCATATATTAATTGTAAAAATAAACACTTGATGTCCAACTTAATAATAAGCCATGTGTAAATAGTCTTTAAGTTCATTCTTCAAAGAGCAATTGATCTACCTTGCGTTTGACCATGACTTCTTAGATACAACGCCAATAGCATGATCAATAAAAAAAACCCTGATAAATAGACTTCTTTTGGCCTAATTGATAACTAGCCCTATCCTTCATATTATTCCCCATTTTATCCACAAATATATCTTAAAACGAGATAGGTCTTAGGAAAGCCCATATATATATATTTCTCTCTTTCTTTCTCTGTATATATTTTTAAATATAAATAATAACTTACTAATATATAAATAAACATAAATATATATTTATAGTTAAATATAAATGATATAAAATAATAATTATAAATAATATATAAATGTTTAATTATTCATCTCTCATAACCCTTTTACTTATTAATACATAAAGTTCTTCCATGTCTTTTCATACCTTGATAGATCATTTAATTTTAGTACTGAATAATATTCCATTGACTGGATGTACCTGAGTTTATTTATCCATTCACCTCTTGCTTCCACATTTAGGTAATTACAAGTAAAGCTGTCATAAAAATTCATGTGCAAGTTTTTGTGTAGATATGTGTCTTCAGTTCATTTGGGTACAATGCCAAGGAGTGTGACTGCTGGATCACATGGTAAGAGTAGGTTTAGTTTTGTAAGAAACTCTCAAACTTTCTTCTGAAGCTGCTGTACCATTTTCCATTCCTACCAGAAATGAGAGTTCCTGTTGTTCCACATCCTCACCAGTATTTGGTGGTGTCAGTGTTTTACATTGTGACCACTCTCATAGGTGTGTAGCAATATCTCATTGTTATTTTATTTTTCAGTTCCCTAATGATACATATTACACATCTTTTCATATGGCTCTTTGCCATTTGCCTATCTTCTTGGTGAGATATCTGTTCAGATCTTTTTTCCCATTTTTAAAATGGGTTGTTTGTTTTCTTATTGCTCAATTTTAAGAGTTCTTTATATATTTTAATTAAAAAAAATTTTTTTACATTTATTTTTTGAGAGACATAGAGACACAGAGCACAAGTTGGGGAGGGACAGAGAGAGAATGAGACACAGAATCCGAAGCAGGTTCCAGGCTCTGAGCTGTCAGCACAGAGCCCAACGTGGGGCTTGAACTCACAAACTGTGAGATCATGACCTGAGCTGAAGTTGGATGTCCAACCGACTGAGTCACCCAGGCACCCCAAGTTCTTTATATATTTTAGATACTAATCCTTTATTTGATATATATATTTGCAAAGATTTTCTCCCAGTCTGTGACTTGTCTTCTCATTCTCTTACCAGTATCTTAGTCACAGTTTTAAATTTTAATCAAGCCCAACTTACCAATTTTTCTTTTATTGATTGTGCTTTTGGTGTTGTAGCTAAGAAATCATCACCACACCCAAGGTCATCTAGATTTCAGTTTATCACAAGACTGCAAATAATTATAAAAACATTTAAAATAAAAAGCTTACAGCAAGTTTTGTGTGTATAAAGATCATTTTTTACATCAGGAAGATTGGAAGGAAAACCAATCAGAATAAATTAGATTGTCAGTGTGTTCAATCTTTTTATTTTCCTTTCTGAAATTGTATGAATGTGTGGGCATAAGACAAAGCTCTTATCATGGATTGCCTATCTTTCCCTAGCTTAGCACAAGAATTTATCTGAAGGAAGTATATGCTTATTTTAGTTTACAAATTTGATGTTTCCAAATTCTATGAAAAGAAGAAGAAACATTTTAAACACCATGACTAGGCCATCTATAGCAACCTCTCCGTTTTATATATACAGAAACTAAGAATGAGAAGGGACAAGTGACTAATGTCATCTACCCAGCTGGTGACAATACCAAAACAGAGTTGTCTATTTCCTAGACTATCATCTTCTCACTCACTTCTCCCAGTCATGCTGCTTTTCCTCAATCCGGGAATCCAAACCTCAGGGCTATTATTTTGACTACCAATATCCTTGTCAGCAACAACAATTGTATCTAGACTTATATGATCTTTTCTATGTGCCAGGTTATATTCTAAACTATAACATATATTTGTTAATCTCCCCTCAATAGTCCTACGAGATAGATGCTATTCTTACTCCTATGTATAGGTGGAAAAGTGAAGTACAGAGAGATTAGGTAAATTACCCAAGATCACACAGTTAGTAAGTGGGAGAAAAGATTTGAACCCCGGCAATCAAGCTTTAGTGTCTATGTCATTACAACCACACTCTGTACATCTCTTAGTCATGCCACTGTGCTTCTGCTTGCCAACATGAGCCTCCAGGCCAAATGGGATCCCTCTGAATGTGATCCTTCTGAATTCTACTCACCTAGAACTTTAACCAAAGCATTTCCTAAATACAGGGCATTGATGCCTGCACTGCCAAACCACCTGCCAATGCTACCATTTTCAAATGAGTCTGCTTTCATCATAACGGGTGAAGATCAATCTGTAATTGCAATGGAGAGGAAAGTAATTACATTTTGAGGCATGTTTAGTGAACTAAAAGTAAGATAGGCCCTCATCCCTGAATGGGCCTCATACACACTCCAAACGAAAAAGCTAAAAATTGCTTAAGGTAACTGTTTTATATATATATATATATATATATATATATATATATATATATATATATATCTGTTCTCTAAAAAATTTCAATCTCTCTTGGATACCAGCCTTCCCTATGTCTTTAAAGGAATTTATAGGTTTTAAAGACCAGGACATTTACATGGACAGTGACTATGAACATTTATAAGGGGTATTACAATCATTATTGAATGGTTTTATATTAGTTTGAAAATGTATAGGCTGAGATCATTTAGATTAATAAGAAAGATTCATCAGTAAAGAGAGGACATATACCCATCATTAACCTTCCAGATACCTACTAAAATGACTGTGTAATTTTTTAAACTATAGGAAATAATGTATCATGAACTTAAGGAAGGATGCTACCCACTTATCAGATATTTTGGGAAAGCAAATTAGTGGGAGATAGTAATGGAAGATTCAAATTCATCTTGCTTTGAAAGTGCATCATCTCAGTGGATTTCCCTTTGTATATACGTGGACAAAACAGTTGAAAGTAATGGAGCAGTTGAAAGCAATAATGGAAGGCCCTGGAATTCCTCTAACTTCTGCAGAATACAGTGTTCAGAAATCCCAGTTCACTGGCATTTATCTCTGACACAGAGAAGAACATTTCCAGAAAGAAGGTTAAGAAACACTGTGGCTTTTCTTACAGTTGTAGAGACTGCATCAGTCAGGATTCTAGAAACAGAAACTTTATCAGGGCAAAAGCACTAAAAAGGAAAATTTTCCATTAAGGCACAGGACTGGTAATGGGAATTTATGTCACAGTTTCTAGTTAAACTCACCAGTCCAGGTTACGATCTGAGGGGATGATTCTACCTGCAGCCAGGTTAACTATTAGGAGGCTCACAGAGTCTTTACATATCAGTTTATGGAACAAGTTATCCAGAATCAAGGAAGAACAAACTAGACATCAAAACAACAAAATGGAGGTACAAGGAAAGGATTTAGTATGAAATAAAAAATATGTAAATATTTTATATTATATTGCATTGAAGACACTAAAAACATATTGTTTGAAAAGTATATGTTAAAGAAAATATAGTTTTAAAAATATTTGGTTTTCTGTAGGCATAATTCACTATAGTAAAGACTCTTACAACTGAAAATTAAAAATTCCATAAAGAGTGGCAGAGACATAAAAAGAGGTACTAACAGAGTGATAGGGAGAGAAAATGAAGGGTAAATACAAACATAAAAGGAGAATTTATATACTCATTAATGTTGTTGAAAAGGAAATGAACACTGGAAAAAATCTAATCAAAAATTTGGAAGACAAACTGAAGAACTCTCAGAATAAAAAGTAAAAGGATGATGAATTGAAAATTATCAAAGAGAATACAACAGACATGGAGGACTCATAACATCAACATATGAAAAGTTGAATTTCCTGGAAACAAAATGAAAACAAATGAAAAGAATGTAATACACAAGGAAATATTTAATAGATAACAAAATTATTGAGCTAAAGTTATCAGGTTGTTTTTGCATGTAAAAATAACTCAGAATTCTAATCATAATTAATAGCATATAGGCCAACTCATTAAATATTGATGGAAGTTTTTAAATTCAATGATGTTATTAAGGTTAATTATGAGGAAGAAAGCATAGAAAAGGAGGAGAAGTAAAGGAGGAAGAAAAGAAGAAGGAGGGGAGAAAAATGAAAAGGGATTAGAAACAGAGAGAAGAGACAAGGAAGAAGATAAGCAGGGAGATAAGGAAAAAGTGGGAAATAATGGAAAGAAGACAGAGAAGAAGGAAGAAGGGGGAATAGTTAGGAAGAGGAGGGGGAGAAGGATAAAGGGAAGGAGAAGGAGGATAAAGGGAAAAGGAAGAAGAAAGTGATGAATAGAAGGGATAGGTGGAGAAAGGAATAAGAGGGAAGAGGAGAAGGAGAAGGAAGGATTAAAGTAGAGGGAGGAAGAGGAAAGGCAGCAAGAAGGGTATGAAGGAGAGAAGAGAAGGAGGAAGGAGAAGAGGAGTGAGAAAAAGAAGATGGAGAAAAAGAGGAGAGAACAGAGGAAAGAGTGAGAAGGAAAGATAGGAAAAGAAAAAGGAGGGGAGAAGATAGTGAATGGAGTATTCTCAGGCTTCTGTATAGCATTACACACAGGAAAAACAATGGAGCAAATTCTATAGAATCCATACACTAGAGCAAATTCTATACAATATTAAGGGAAAAGTTGTAACACAAGAATATTATACCCAGCTAGGTTTTAATTCATGCATAAATGCAACAGAAAACGATTCTCATATATATTATCTAAGAAAATATACCACTCTTGCTAGATCTATTGCTCAAATAACTACTCTAGCTGAACAAAAAGTCACCAATAAAGAAATGAACAATGGCTAAGTTGCAGAATAGAGAGATTCAACAATCACTGAAACCCCTGGAACATAAGCTTCAGTCCAAATAATGACCACAAATGCAGATGGGATAAAACAAAAGAATGAAAATGTCAAACATATATATTAGAGAAACTATTATATATTAGAAGAAGGAGGATGAAGTGGAGAAGGAGACAAGAAATAACAATAGTAAACTGGGCCTAAAAACTCAGATTATAATACCAAAACATGATTGAGTAGGTGGAAGGAGAGGAGGGAAAAAAAGTATGCCAGTATCATCTTCCATAGGAAGAGATACAAATATATGGTTTCACATTTGATTCTGAAAGAGAAATAGCAATGCATGTAGATTAAGCATAAAGGAAACCACTAAAGAGTAAAAGATGATGCTTACTTTCCAGTTGTGGTGGTGAAGGGTGGGGAAACCACAGTAATAATAATGGTAATAGAATGCTAAACATCATAAAAACAATTTAGAATGTATAAGTAGAAATGATAGAAGATTAAATATATTTATATTATACTACCTGTCAATTGTATGCCAATAAATTGGAAAACCTAAATGAAATGAACAAATTCCCAGCAACACACAATCTACACTAAAGAATAATGAACACCAGGATGCCTGGGTGGCTCAGTCGGTTAAACATCTGACTCTTGATATTGGCTCAGGTCGTGATCTCACAGTCGTGGGGATTGAGCCCCATATCGGGATCTGTGCTGAGCATGGGCCTGCTTGGGATTCTCTCTCTCTCACTCTCTCTCTGCCCCTCCCCCCTCAAAATAAATTAATAAACTTAAAAAAATAAATAATAATAAACACCAATCATTCTCAAGTTTTTACCCAAAAAATTCAAGAGAAGGGAACACTTCCTAACTTATCCTATGAGGCCAGAATTATCCTGCTACAAAATCCCAAAAAAGGGAAAAGAAAACTACAGACCAATATTCTTGAGTAATATTGATGCAAAAATCCCCAACAAAATACAGTAAACTTGGTTTGCGAGCACAGTTTGTTCTGGAAACATGCTTATAATCCAAAACACTTGTATATCAAAGCGAATTTCAAGAACCATTGGCTCAGTTGTGATCATGTGACATTTGGTGTCACATACTACTCATATTGCAAGACATGGCTCATTTATCAAGTTAAAATTTATTAGAAATGTTTGCTCATTTTGCAGAACACTTGCAGAACAAGTTACTCATAATCCAAGGTTTTACTGTACTAGGAAATTGAATTCAATAGCATAATAAAAAAAATTATGCACCAGGACTAACCAATATATTCTTGGAATACAAGGATGGTTCAACATACAAAGATCTATCAGTATAAAATAGTACGTTACCTGAATGAAGGAAAAAAAAACACATCATCTCAGGGGAGGAAAAGCATTTGACAAAATGCAATACCATTTCATGATAAAAACTCAACAGACCAGGAAGAAAAGGAAACTACCTTAATATAATAATGGCCATGTATGAGAAACTCAAAGCTATCGTCATACTCAATGCTTGTCCTCTAAGGTCAGGAACAAAACAAGAATGTCCATTTTCAACACTTCCGTTCACCATAGTACTAGAAGTCTTAGACAATTAGGCAAGAAAAGAAAAGATTTTCAAATTGGAAAGAAAGAAGTAGAAGTATCTCCGTTGTCAGACAACATGACCTGATATATAGAAAACCTTAAAATCAGACACACACCCAAACACACAACTATTAGAATTAATAAATGAATCAGCAAAGTTGTAGGATACAAAATCAATGCACCAAAATCAGTTGCATTTCTATACGTTAACAATGAACAATCTGAAAGGGAATCCAAAAGCAATTCCAGGTAAAATAATATCAAAAAGTATAAAATACCTAGTGATACACTTAAAACCAAAAAAAAAAAAAACAAAAACAAAAAACCACATATAGTGAAAACTAGAAAATTTTTCTGAAAGAAATTAAAGACACAAATAAATGGAAAGACATCTGTGTTCATGGACTGGAAGACTTCATATTGCTAAGATGTCAATACTACCTAAAGCAATCTACAAATTCAATGTAACCTCTATCAAAATTCCAATGGTGTTTCAGGAAGAAAGAGAAAATTTCATTCTAAAATTCCCCCTCCTACAGGGGACCTCAAATAGCCAAAACAATTTTGAAAAAGAACAAAGTTGGAGACCTCAAATTTCTTGAATTCAAAACATATTACAAAGCTATAGTAATCAAAACAGTGTGGTACTGGCAGAAGACAGACACATAGACCAATGGAATAAAGTAAAAGCTCCAGAAATATTATCACATTATATGGCCAAATGATTTCAAACAAAGGTGTAAAAACCATTCAATGAGAAAAGGACGGTGTTTTTAACAAATGGTGCTGGGAAAGCTGGGTATCCTCATGCAAAAGAAGAAGTAGGATCCTTAACTTAGTTCATGTTAAAAAATTAACAAAATGGATCAGAGACCTAAAAATAAAACCTAAAACTGTATAACTCCTAGAAGAAAACGTACGAAAAATTTCATGACATTGGATTTGGCAATGATTTCTCAGAAATAACAAAAAAGCAAAGGCAACAACAACAATAATAAAGAACAGATAATATGGACTTCGCCAAAATTAAAAATTTCTCTGTGCCCAAGGACACTACCAACCGAATTAAAAGGCAACCCATAAAATGGGAGAAGATAGTTACAAATCAATATCTGATGAGATAGTAATACCTGGAATATACATACAAAACTACAACTCAGTAACAAAAACAAACAAACCGATTAAAAATGGGCAATAGATTTAAATAGACATTTCTCCAAAGAAAATATGCAGAGGGACAATAAACACATGAAAAGCTGCTCAACATCACTAATTATTAGGAAAATGGCCAGTCAAAACCAAACTGAGATACCACTTCACACCCATTAGGACAGTTATTATAAAAACAAAAACAAAACAGAAAAACAAGTGAGGGTGAGGATGTGAAGAAACTAGAAATTTTGTGAGTTGTTGGTGGGAATGTGAAATGGTGGAACTGCTGTTGAATATGATAAAGTAGTTCGAAAGAAAGAAAGAAAGAAAGAAAGAAAGAAAGAAAGAAAGAAAGAAAGAAAGAAAATTAAACACAGAATTATCAGATGATCCAGTAATTCCACTTCTGACTGTATACCTGAAAGTACTGAAAAGATATACTGAACATATATCTGTACACCCACGATTAGAGCAGCATTATTAAATAGCCAAAGGATGGAAGCAACTCAGGTGTCCATCAACAGATGAATGGATAAACAAAATGTGGTATTAGCATACTATGGAATGTTTCTTAGCTTTAAAAAGGAAGGAAATTCTGACACATGCTACAACATGGATGAAACTTTAATATATGCTCAGTGAAATAAGACAGTCATAAAAGGACAAAAACTGTACTACTTCACTAATATGAGGCACCTAGAATAGTCAAATTTATAGAGACAGAAAACAGAATGGTGGTTTCCAGGGTCAGGGAAGTGGGGAATGGGGAGTATTGTATAGACTTTCAGTTTTGCAGTATGAAGTATTCTAGAGATTGATGGTGATGTTTGTAGAACAATGTGAACATACTTAATGGCATTAAGCTATACACTTAAAAGTGATTAAAATGATAAAATTTCTGTTATGTATATATTACCACAATTTAGAAATTAAAATTAAAAACTATAAACATGTATTTTAATAATTATTCTAATATCTAAAGTTGTCTTAAAACAAATTGTGAAGTTTATCCACTAAGTTGAAAACAATAAAAAATAATAATTTAGGGGCACACACCTGGGTGGCTCAGTCGGTGGAGCATCCAACTTTGGCTCAGGTCATGATGTCACGGTTCACGAGTTTGAGTTCTGCATCAGGCTTGCTGTGTCAGCACAGAGCCTGCTTTGGATCCTCTGTCCCCCTCTCTCTCTGCCCCTCCCCACCTGCACTCTCTCTGTCTTTCATAAATAAACATTAATAAAATAAAATAAAATAATTTAAAAATTAAAAATACAGGAGACTTTCCATTGAATAAATTGGGGAAAAATGTTTAATTACTTCCTAAAAAGTAAGGGATCAGACAGCTTCAAAAAGGAGATGTTGTGGCAGGGGTGGAGTGGAACAGAGTGACATAGGAGAAACATTTTTTTATACTATTAAACTAAAGTTTGCTTTACTCCAAATTAAATTGTTATGAATTAAGATGTTATTTGAAATGCCTGGGGCAACCACTAAAAATATAACCCAAAAATATATAGTAAAAGAAACAGCATAAGAATTAAAATGGTATATAAAATATATCTATTTAACACAAAAGAAAGCAGTAATGGAGAAAATGAGGAACAAAAGAGGTGTAAGACATAGGGAACAAATAGCAACATGGCAGAAGTGAGTTCTTCCTTATCACTAATTACATTATATGTAAATGGATTAAAGTCTCCAATTAAAACAGAGACTGGTAGAATGGATTAAAAAACATAATTGAACTACATGTTGTATAGAAATGACTCACTTTAGATTCCAAGACAGATTGAAAATGAAAGAATAAAAATATATTTTGTGCAAAGAATAACCAAAAGAGAACTGGAGTGGCTACACTAATATCAGACAAAGTAAACTTTAAGGGAAAAGTTTTTATAAGAGACAAAGAAGGACATTATATAATGATAAAAGGGTCATTCGATAAGAGTATTAAAAAATTACAATTAGAAACAAATCTACACCTAACAATAGAGGCTCAACATATATGAATCAAAATTGATAAAATTGAAGGGAGAAATAGGCAGTTCTGAAAAAAAATGGTCAGAGAGTTTAATATCCCACTTTCAATAATTGATAAACAACAACAACAGAAGATCAGCAAGTAAATGGAAAATATGAACAGCACTATAAACCAACTAGACTTGAAGATGAAATAGACAATATGAATTGCCCTATAGCTATGAAAATTTTAATTATTAATTTAAAAGCTCTAAGAATATGAAATCTTCTAGATGGTTTCCCTGGAGAATTATACCAAACATTTAAGGATGAATTAACACCAACTTTATATAATCTCTCCCAGAAAATAGAAGATAAGGGAAGACTTCCTAAATGATTTTATTTATGAAGCCAGTGTCACCCTGAAACCAAAACTAGACAAAAACAGTACAGTAAATAAAGTGCAAACCTCTATTTTTCATGAAGGTCGATGCAAAAATCCTCAATCAGCATATCAGCAAACAGAATCCAAAAATATATGAAAAGAATCATAGATAATGACCAGGTGAGATTCATTCAAGGTAGGTAATGTTTGAAAAACAATCAATGTACTCTATCATATTAATAAGCTAAAGAAGAAAAATCATATGGTCATGTCAAGCAATGCAAAAAAAAAAAAGCATTTGAGAAATCCAATACCCATTCATGATAAATAGTCTCAGCAAGCTAAGATCTATCAGTTTAATGCAATTTCAACTATAATTAATGCAATTCCTATCAAAGCCATGGAAAAATTCTTTATAAACACAGACAAGCTTACTCTAGAATTTATGTGGAAAGGTGAAGGCCCTAGAATAGTTAAAACAATCTCAACAAAGAAAAATAAAATAGGATGAGTCACTCTGTCCATATATTAAGGTTTACTCTGTAGCAATAGTAATCAAGATAGTGTAGTATTGGCAAAGGGATAGGCACATCATCAATGGAACTGAATGGAAAAATGGAGAACTCAGAAACTCACACATGCCCAACTGATTACTGACAAATCACAAAAGAAATTCAATGAAAAAAGGATAGTCTTTTTAATAAATGATGCAAAAGCAATTGGACATTCATAGACAAAACCATATATATATATGTATATATATATATATATACATATACAGTTTATAAAAAATTAACTCAAAATTGTGGACTAAAATACAAAATGTAAAATTACAAAGCTTTTAGGAAAAACACAAAAAACAGGAGATTATCTTCATGGTCTATGGCTAGGCAAGAGTTATACTTGACACCAAAGGTATGATCCACAAAAGAATACATTTATAAATTGGACTTTACAGAATTAAAAACTTTTCTTTGTGAAAGACCTTGTTAAGGGTTGAAAAGAGAAAGTACAGAGTGGAGAAAATATTTACAAACAACATGTTTGACGAAGAACTAGTATCTAAAATATATAAAGAACTTTCAAAACACAACAGTAATAGTCAAACAATCCAATTAGAAAATGGGAAAAATACATAAATGGATATTTCACCAAAGAGAATAATACTATATAGATAGCAATGAGCACATGAAAAGGTGTTCACCACAACTACTCATCAGGGAAATGCAAATTAAAACCAGAATGAGTTATCAATCCATGCCTATGAAAATGATAAAATACAAAATAGTGAAAATACCAAACGCTGGCAAAGATGCAAAGAAACTGGATCATTCCCACATCACTAGTAGTAGTAACATAATATTCCACAGTCACTCTGGAATACAGCTTGATACTTTCTTATAAAACATGCAATTACCACATGATCCAGCAATTGCACTCTTGGATATGTAGCACAAACAAATGAAAATTTCTTCACACAAATATCCATAGTGACTTTATTCATAATTGCACAGAACTGGAAACAACCCAGATGTCTTTCAAAGTGTGAGCTGGTGAACAAGCTGTGGTACACTGGATACCACTAAGTGGCAAAAAGCAATGAACTATTAATACACACACCAACCCGGATGAATCTCCAGAGAATTAAGCCAAATGAAAAACGCAATCCAAAAGGTTCGATTCCATTTATATAACATATCTGAAATGTCAACATTTTAGAAGAGAGAACACATTAGTGGTCACCAGTGGTTAAGAACAAGACTAGAGGGGAAGAAGTGTGACGTAGATGGGTGTGGTTATAAAGTGAAAACACAAGGGATCCTTACAGGAATAAAATTCTTTAGCACCCTTACTATGGTGGTGAATACACAAATCTACACATGTGAAAAGATTGTGTAGAACCAAATGTGCACACACATGCACAGAGTAATGAGTACAAGAGGAGAAATCAGAATAGAATCAGTCAATTGTATTAATGTCAATACCCTGGTTGTGATAAGATACAATAGTTTTTGCAAAATGTCACCACCAGGTTGAAACCAGTTAGAGAATATCATGAGATCTCTCTGCATTATTCCTTATAACTGCATGTGTATATGTAATTATCTCAGTAAAATTGTAAACCAAAAAATAAAACTGGATAATTTCATACTAAATTTTGAATCCTGCCCAGCATCCGAAGTGTTTTAAATAGGCAGTTGGGAGTTGTATCAGCTGGTTAAATGTGGATGACCAGTAGGGCTATGGATCAAAAGAATCCATATAATGATAGTATGATGAATTCAAGCAGAAATCACTGAAGGCAGGGACACAGAAAACCTTAATCAGGGATCAAGTGAGAGATGACAGTGAAGCCAACAAGGAAATGCAGACTAGATCTGTGCCTTTGGTCACCTCAGCACCCACATTTCCAATACCCCTTCACTTTGCCCAAGTTCATTTGCAATTTACATAATATGTGGGAATCTCCTGAAACAGAGGCATTTCCAATTTATTTCACCATGTTGAACTAATTCTTTTATGCCATATTTTTACCACTTTGATAAAACAAAGAAACGTTCTCATTCCCCGGTTTCAGTAATTTTATAATTTTATAAATATATGTGAAATAAGTTTTCCAATCACTGTGATAATGACAGGTTTTTAAAAATAATTTTAAGGTGTTTGAGGGTTTGAAAAAAACATCTTACACTTGTGGTCTTAATTAATTTTAATTTAATGTTTAGCAAATTTTGATTAAATAAGTTTGTAATCAACACTTAAATGCCTGAGGAAATTTAATTTGTTAATTTTTAATGTTTTGATTTCTTAGTCTTACAAGCAGCATTTCAATGTTCAGAGAAGTATTATTTAATTCATTTATACATTTATTTAATTGTGTATGAAATAAAATACAACAGGAGTGAAGTTCCTTATGGGCTAAAGATCATAATAATCAACTTGCAGATCTGGGATCTAAGTCATCTGCCTCCATGACACCAGGCTGCCCTGGACAAGACTACATGCTCTCTTTACAGCCCCTCGGAGCTGAGTGGTCCTAATCTAGAAGGATGACTGGATCTTACCTTATGGGGTTGTCCATCCTGGACACGGTAAGGAATGCAGCAAGATTCGCCGTGTAGGAGGAGCACACGATGAGGGTGAAGAGCCACCAGCTGCCCATCACGATGCGCATGGCCATGGAGTTCACTGAGGATTCGCCACCTGCAGGGGGCCAGCACAGTGGATTGGTCCTGGGCTTCCACTCTTACTCCCATCCCCACAGAAGTACTCCAGCCTGAAGCCTGGCTTAGGGAACCACTACTGGGGATGGGCTGGGGAATAGGGGAGTGATTTGCTGACTGGTTATGGGGGACCACCGTGACAATTCTGGGAAAAAACCCAAAGCCCGCCAATCTCAGAAAGGAACGAAGGCCCACCAGATATGAAAAAAACGTAGGATTGGCCTTTTAGTGATGTAGTGTTTGTCAAAATGCCAAGGATAGAGTTCTGAATATCAAATCTTCCAGTTAGAAGACTCAACCTCCCTGTGTTGTTTCCAGGGCTGCAACCTGATGTAAGATCCTTTTCGAATTTCAGATTCATAGAGAGTAGTCTCAGGAATTCTGTAAATATAGAATTACCTCCTACCTGGAGGGTTCCCCAGCTTTCTTTCAAACCTCAGAAATGAGATATCACTTTTATTAATATTCAGCCCTCACTAGATGATGTTTTTTTTTCCCTAGGATTTTCAGAAATCATTGCCTGTGACTTGCAGTCAGAAGCTGCCCCGTTGAGGCCAATTATTTCTCCCTGGTCCCTTAGGTGGTAGCAGAAGAAAGCTTCTCACTGACTGTTCTTATATAACCTTGCAAACAGGTGCTACAGGCTTTGCCATGGTGCAAATAAGGCCAACACTCACATTAGGGAACTTTGCAATTTGTTGTTTTGGTCCAAACTGCATAATCCTGTAACTCACCAAGTGCTCTCCAGACTTCACAAAGAAAGGGGACTTTGTATCTCAAGAATGGATGGAGTACTGCTTAGATGATTACAAAACAATTGTGATTTTTTTTTCCTATTAAGACTTCAAATTTAAGTGAGATTCAGTTTCATCTGACATACCCCATGTGCATAGCAATCAATCTGATGTGGGAGGGGAGAAAAGTGCAAAGCAGAACTCCAAAGTCAATTTTATCTAAAGTGCAGAATTAGGCTTTGAAGTTGAGTTCCTTGTCACTTCATTTAATTTCTATCTGATATAACTCAGAGAAACTGAGTGCAGCATGATATCAGTATCGTTCTAGAGATTAAATAAAACTGCATTTAAAAGGACTTTGGCAAAACGCATCTAAGGAATCTGCCAATGGGCAAAGTTCTTCCAGGCCCGCGGAGCTACAGCAACATCAGGAAACCAGGAAAGTACCTTGCTGTACGAAGGCGCCGTAGACTATCCAGATGGCACTGTGCAAGGTGGCCGAAGCGGATGGTCGGGGCTGGGCAGCACTTTGAGCCCTCACGGCCTGTATCCGATTCAGCACAAATATGAGCACACCCACCACAGGGATGGCGGCTGCAATGCAGGCCCAGACAGCAAAATCAAATGGAGCAAAAAGAGAGAAGATGCTGATTTTCTCCTCGGGCTTCTTGATTAGGATCCCCACTGAATAGTCCATGTACCGCTTGCTGAAGTCCACAACGCTCTCCCTCTCCGGGGTGATCGTGATGGCAGAGATGGCCAAGTCTGCTCTCTGAAAGGCAAAGTCATCTGATCAGAAAGCAGTCCTCAGGTTCCTGCTGGGTCCCACCCTGTGTCAAGGCTCGCCCTCTGCCCTTTGGGTTACTCGGTCCAGAGGAAATGGATTCAAGAGGTGACACGCTGTGACCTTGAATACTGTAAAAAAAATAATCCAGCACTAAATTGTCTGCTTGAATTGTAGTTTGTCTTTACTTTCTTGTTCTTCTCACAAACTATCACTATCTTCTTCCTTTTGCTGGTATTTCCCTCTACTCCATCCCTGCCCCCCACCAAGAAGTCCCTTCTCTCTTCTTCTAGGCTTATCTGCATCCTTCTTATACCTCCATTAAGCCTCTCCAAACTTCCATTAGCCCACATGATGTCTCCCTTTTCCGAGGTTCTTCAGAAATTATACAGTGAGTTGTACAACTACTTTATATCTCATCAATGTCTCAGTCCCTGGTTGTTTTGTATGTAGACTCTATGCCGGAGAGTAATGTCCTCCAAGCAAAAAGGGGTTATCTACTTCTCTTGATTGTCCACTGCCCTTAATTCATGGCCTCTCAGACATATGGGTTGATTCTTCATATAGTAAAGCCACGTTGTAAAGAGACTCTCTGGGCACTCTGTACTGTGACCTCTAAAGCAACTTGCAAGATTTCTGCTTTCCAAGATGGGATTAATTTTAAAATAGACAAAGACTCCATTAAGATGGAGTTAGATGTGAGATTAAAGCTGCCAAGACTGGTGGAGGTTAGGATACTTATGCCTAGATGGATGGTGGCAGCCAATAATGGGCCTGGAGTCCCCACTTAAACCACTGGAGCACTAAAATGTATAATGACCATCCTGATCTTGACTCTTGGACCTCTAAGTGGGAGGCATCAACAGAACTAGGTTTATTTTAGGGGCGTTTAGGTGGCTCAGTTGGTTGAGCATCCGATTCTTGATTTCAGCTTAGTCATGATCTCAGGGTTGTGAGACTGACCCCTGTATCTGCACTAGGCATGGAACCTGCTTGAGATTCTTTCTCTCCCTCTGCCCCTCCCCCGCTCATGCACAGATACACACACACTCTCTCTCTCTCAAAAAAATAATAAAATAATAAAAGAAAAAAAATATCTCCTCAAAAAATAAAAATAAAAATAAAACTAGGTTTTAGAATAACCAGCTCTAACAACTAATTCAACCTATAATTGGGAAAACATACACAGAAAGATTTTATCAGAAAAAAAATTATCAGGTCTAATATATGGGCTAGAGGGGCAGCAGATATACTGATATTGTAAACTATGAAATCCAAAAAATAATATAAAAAAATAATAAAATAAAATAAAATAAAATAAAATAAAACAAAACTGAAATCCAACAACATATCTAGAGCAAGGAGAAAAAATGTTGGAGGTAACGTTGGTGAAGGTCTCCTCTTAGAGTTGTTACATTTGCATCTCTGGTTCTTGCCTCTTTTTTCAAAAACTCAAGATCCAGGGATTTATTTTTAAGGATTTAGAGAGTTCAGACCATAATTAAGGATTAAGAAGAGATCTAGTGGAGCAGGATAGGTTTACAAACATAGGAATAAGGAAAAGTAATTAATTAAACCAGGTCCAGAAGAAGTACAAGGGATCAACTCATGACACAGGTAGAGGGATGGCTTGTAACATGAGGATAACAATCTCTATGGGATATCGCTGAGGGGCCCAACAGAGGACAAGGTAAGGAATTTGGGCTGTCCTGAAGACCTAGCTGAGGTTAGAGACCACACATTGTTCACATACCCATCTGAGCAAATTTGTGATTTTCTCCTCTAATTCCATGCAGCAACTTGGATGTCAGAGTCAGCGGGTAGATAATATAATCAAGTCAGGGTTTCAGTACAATAAGAAACCCAGAACAAAAAGAATCACAAAGATGAAGGGAACAGCATTATCTGATCAACCACTGAGGGCACACCAGGCAGGGAAGGATGCAGTATCACAAGGGCACAAAATTCTTACAGAAGGATGAACCTCAGTGGAACAGGGCAGATACAAAAGACCATATATCATATGACTTCATTTATGTTAAATGTTCACAAAAGTATTTCTATAGAGATAGAAAATAGATCAATGGTTGCCTAGGGCTGGGGTTGGGAATGGGATTAACTGTAAATAAGTATGAGGGATATCACTGGGTTGATGGAATTATTCTAAAACTAGGGGCACCTGGGTGGCTCAGTTGGTTAAGCGTCTGACTCTGGCTCAGGTCGTGATCTCATGGCTTGTGAGTGTGAGCCCCACATTGGCCTCTGTGCTGACAGCTCAGAGCCTGGAGCCTCCTTTGGATTCTGTGTCTCCCTCTCTCTCTCTGCCCCTCCCCTACTCATGTTCTGTCTCTCTCTCTTCCTCAAAAATAAATAAACATTAAAAAGTTTAAAACTAGATTATGATGATGGTTGCACAACTCAGTAGATTCACTAAAAATCATTGAATTGTATATCCTAAATGGGTGAATTTCATATATAAATTAATACCTCAACAAAGTTTTTTTAAAAAAATCTTAGGGGAAATTGGAGACATTTGGTCTGCCTTTATGAGTTTATAAAGCGAAGCACCAATGTTTTAGGAGCAAAGGTTCAAAAGAGTCAGAAGGTTAACAGGCAGTCGTCATGGAGTGAGACAGTGACAGTAGTATGTAGGACGCTAACAAGATGCATCTGTACGGGTGCTGATGTGGAGCACAAACAAAGGTCACTGGAGGTGAGGCGGTCAAAATGCTGGCAGCCCAGGGTTGTCCATAGGGATGTCAGAAACATCAAAGTTGGTGGCAACATCAACACTAGAGAGGGAAGGCTTTAGCAGATACCACCATCATAAATGATTGTAAGGAAATGACCCAGAGGTCATGGGAGGACAGGAGGCTTGGATGGGAACACAGTGAACTGGCCTCATACCATGAGTCTCAATGAGGATCCAGGCTCTATAGGAGACAGGAAGAGTAATTATTTGAAACTAATTTGAGGAGGTAGAGAATGCTGTATCACTTACACACAACAATACAGACACATGCACACACCCATTCACACACACACACACACACACACACACACACACACACACACTTGCATATACACACCCCACCTGTGGGTCATGAGGGAGAAAAGAATAAGCATTCATTAACTTCCCATGAGAACTAAGTTCTTATTTCAGCCCAAATATGGGGGTAGGTTTCAAGAAGGGTGTATTATAAAGCAGGCTCAGCAGATAGGCTCAAAAGGAAAGACAGCAATGAGCACTGAAGGAAAACACAGAGTGCCAGGAAATGAGAAAAATAAAAGAGCAGAAATGGGTGGGTTGAAGAAAAGAGAGTCTTAGTGAGTGAAGAGTGAGTGGTAGGCTGTGGTTTATTTAGTTAGTTCCAAGGTTCTAACTGCCTAATGGATCAAATTTAGATATCACCCCAGAGGCAGACTAGGGTGCCCCTCCCCATGGTCCTGCTTTTGGGACCTACCTTGCTGATGAGCTCCCCGATCATTCCGTTCCAGGAGGTGTTATGGAGCTGGTGACCATACCTGCCATCGGGGGCTTGGTAAATCTCATATTTGAAGCCCAGAGCTTTGGCCAATGCATCCAGGACATCTATGGAGAACCCTTTGTAGCGCTTGGGCTGTCCAAGGATGTTCTCAGCCACCATCACGAAAGGCTCTTCCTGAGGACAACAGAATGGATGTTCTTCAATTAAATAACAGATTCATTAACACATATATTTCCAGGGTATTATTGGAAAGATCAACCTGATGAATCATAGCTTTAGAATGTTTCCCAACATGGGCATGTATATGCGCAATTTAGGGCTGGAGTCTGAACATCTCTGCCCTTTTTTAAAGCAGTTTATGGAAACTCAGAGCATAGTACGTAGGAAGATCCCTGCAACCAGCATATTGATGGAGGAATGGAGATTTACTTGTCCTGTGTGATGCTATCCCAACTTCTGCCCAGAACCCCATTGCCAGAATGACGTGATTTGTTTTTATTCCTTCATTTGTGACATTCAGGACTCCGTCCTTAGGAAATGCCATAATTCTTCAGGAGCCACATAAGAACTGTGGTTACTTCTCATCCAGGATAAAGAACGACAATAAAAGCTCTATGATATTTGATTGAGAGAAGACAGAATTATATCTATCAGATTGTACTAGAAAATGGATTCTGATTCATGGGAGAATGTCATACCATAAGTCAAAGGACAGGACAGAATTAAACCCCACAGTGTCCGAGCCCAAAGCCACATTCACACATTCTGTGCTTTGTCATGTGTGCTCCTGTAGGGCATGCGGTCCTCTGGAAAACACCTCAGCCTTCCCCGCCACAATCCTGTGAAACTGACCAACAGTGGACTTTTGGCAAATAGCCTCAGAGAACATACCTCATTAATTTAACTGGGAGTGTGTGTGTGTGGGGGGGGGGGTGGGGGGGTGGGTATAATGCCTATTATGTGATGTGCATTCAGGGAATGCAGGAACACTGCTGCCAAAGGCTTCTAGAGCCAAGGAGATGTCAGTGCCTGATGCGACAGAGGGGACATTTGAACCATGTCTGGCCAGCTGATAAGAAGTAAATCTAAAATGTCTCCTACAGCTCTGGAAAGGTGAAGGAAGAAATTGAAAAGAAGATGATTCTAAGGTCTCTTAAAGATCTAAAAGTCTATGATTCCAGGACATCCATGCAGAAAAATTGCAACAAATGGTTTTCATTATAAAGTCTGCGCCACATGGGGGTCATCAGCGGGATTGGGTGCTGGAAGAATGTCCTCCTCCGAGCATCTTTCTGGGGACTCTGGCTACTAGCAAAGTTCTCTTAAGGACCACGAGTAGGTCAACATACTGTTTACATCCAGGAGCAGGTAGAGATGGGCCAGCAGTGGATCCAGATTTGTGATCTTTCTGTAGAGCAGCCCAGTCACCTCCCATGGAAGGCCCTGGGGCGGAATATCCGATCTTACTCTTACATCATTATTTGCAAAATTATTTGCCAAAAAGGCCTTATGAACACTCAAGCCACTACTCAAGATCCCCTTCTCTCCAAACCCAGTATTAAACCAAATGGAGAGAAGCCTCTAGCTCAAAATCCTGAATGGTGAACCTCCCCAATATGCCCATGATCCTACCAAGACAGTCACCACTTTGAGAGTCAATCCTTGGAGGCGGCTGCCCATGGGCCTCTCTTGCAGGCTGCCATTCAGACCTTTCTCTGAGTCCCACGTCGCCAACTGTGAAGGAAAAAGGGAGTGTGAGGGACAGAATGGGCACCTGTGTGCACCTAGGAACTCGTCTCCTAAACTGGGATCTTGAGTCAGGCAGAGAGGCGGACAGCAGTCCAATCCATTTCCCAGACACTCAGAGCCATCTTCAAACCTTAGAAAGAATACAGGTGTGATAGAAAGTTCCACTTCTTCCATCAGCTCATCTGGAACTCAAGGACCTGCCACGTCTTTAAAATAAAACCAATTGGTAAGAACTTGTTTCTAGAATGAATATTTCTGTATAATTTTATTCTGCCTGCCCACTGAGGTCATGTCACTGTGTCTCCCACAAAGTGTCTTCTTTCTTAATTACAACTTTACTTGCCTGGGCCAGAGGGCCCTTGAGTTCAGCCATCGCTGCCACCAGGGCAGGATGACAATCAGCAGTGAACCAGGTAACAAAGACCCACATGTACAGCTTGTTTTGCACCCTGATGCCTAGTGCAAAGGTCAAGAGCTCACTGCCTGTCTTCACTGTAATGCATATTTCATAATTTTGCTTGATATGCAGGTATAGGCTAAGAATACACATACTCTGATCCACCATATTTTCCTGAGCTTGCAGAGTTTATCCAATAGGCTGATGCATCTCTGGCAGGCACCCTGAGGTGGTCAAGGACACCCTATCCTGGCTCAGAAACAACAGGAGACACAGAAGTTCTTGGGACCTGCTTCCCCTCTCTGCATCCCTGTAGCGTCCGGGCAACCATGATGAACTTTTTTGTCTGATCAATGATTCTCAATCATTAATTGGTGAAATGTAAACAAAATACAGATACCAACCCCCATCTCAAGGGAACTTAATCAGGATCCCAGCACTGAGGGATTTTAATACTTCCCCAGCAATCCTCATCGAGAAACCCTGTTCTTCTAGGTCACCGCATATTAGATTCTCTTAAGAAGGCTTTTAAACATATTGAAGGCTGGGCCTCACCCCCAGAGATTCAAATTTAATTGGTCTGTAGTGGGCTAGATATGAATATTTTAGCTTCCCAGGTGATTCTAATGCACAGCCAGGATTGTAAACCACTGCTATAGATTAAAGCAGTGATCCTCAAACTATAATATGCACACAAATTATCCAGGGATTTAATATGCACTTTCTGATTCTGGAGCCTGTGATTATTCCTGTCTAACAAGCTCCCAGGTGACACTGCTGCTGCTGATCTATGGCCACCATTTAAGTAGCAAGGGGTTAAATAATCAAATAATCAAACCACTGCAGGCAGCATCTACTCTTCGTCAGAGAAAGTCCACAAGTCCCCTAGTTAGGCTGAACAGAAGAACTATTCATCTGTGGAGAAATGTCACCAGGTGTCCTAAAGAAGCCACCAGTAGTACCACCTAAGGACACTTCTATTTTCCCAGCATGTCCTGTAGCCTTGATGTCTACAGCAGGGTCTGCACACTGAGCTCTGACTGTGAGGCCACAGTTGCAAAATCTGTAGGACCATTCCACCTGGAAGATACTAGAACCCCGAGACCTAAAGCAGGAACATCAGAATGAGATACATGGTTGTAACCTGGTTTAAAAGGAACGTGGAAACTCCAGCTGTCACTTTGCACACAATGCCAACTAAGACTCACTCCATCCTAAGTAATAGGATACCTAGTGGTGATGAATGAATCATTTAGTTAAGAGCATGGCCATGTACTCTGAGGAGCTCCTCACAGCCACCACTAATTAATTTCAGAGGCACTGCAGTAAAGAGCAAAGTTAAAATCTACTCAAAGTCCTGTTCAAGGATAGCAAAGATACCATGCTCTGGTAACTGGTATCATCAGAATGAAAGCTCATGGCTATTTCTCCACTGGGTCTCAGGAAATAGCACTGGGACCCAGAATCACTTCCTGCATCTGGGTCAAAATTCTGGTCAAAGGGAAGAGACAAACCCAGACAAAAAGAGTCAAGGTGTTGATTCCCTACATTCTTTGGACCCTCTGACATGGACGAGGGGACTCATGATGTGCATTTGGGCTGCCTGCATCTTATTCGCATAACTATCAGGCATTGGAGCTGCTTAGCCCTGATGGGTAACCTGCACCGACTGAGTTGGGTGGTGTTAAGAAGGTCCCTTGGACCACCTCAATGACTGAAAGAGTCATAATGAAGGCTATCTTGTCCTAATGATAACATGTGAGTTCCAAGTACAAGATATTCTGCCTTGCAGCAAGACTTGAATTCCTAACGTGCTGCCAAACCCCCTTGGCACAGGTGAAGGGGCATCTCAACTCTGTGCTACCCTGGCTTAGATGAGCAAGCACCTGGACTGGGGACCTGTTTGGACTTGATCAAAGAAATTTTACCTGGCTGTCTAGTGGGATTGTAATCAGTCATGGGAATGGAGAACGGAGGCACAGGAAAAAACAGTTGGAATGAAGCCCTGTCCTTCTAGAGTTTTAGCTCAGCTGTGAGAAAGGCTCTGCCTCTCAATGCCTGTCCATACAACCCTCTTTTTCTAGCCCCCTGCCTGGCTCAAGGCAGCAGCACCTCTGCCCCAGAGTATTGCCATAGCCTCCTCACTGATCTTGTTACCCCCAACCTCTCCCTCTTATAGCCTCCTCCATCATGCTGATATGTATCCTTGTAATAAACAAACTGAGACACGATCTGTGTCAATGAAAATTTTAGAACAACTTCCCATTTCCTACAGAATACATTCAAACACTCTGAAGCTTGGCCTAAAAGAAAGGCCTTCCTCATTGAGATCCAAGCCTGACCATCAGCTTACTTCAGTTTACGTAGGCACAGTCTATGCCAACCCCACCAAACCCTGCACCTTCCTCATGCACCTCACACAGCATGCTTCTTCCTGACCCTACATGTAGTTCCTTCTGCCTGTAATATCATCCCTCTTTGGTTGGGTCTGGTACATTCTTATTCATATTTTTTAAAAATAAGTTTCCACTTTAGAATAGTTTTAGATAAACAGAAAAGTTGTAGAGGCAGTTTAGAGACTGCCCATATACCCTACACCCAGTTTCCCCTATTTAAGATGTTACATTAGTGTCATACATTCATCACAGCTAATGCAATGTTTAGCCCAATTTCCAATTATACACAGCTGCAGTAGAAAGCATCTCCAGTGTCTTCCATATTGGACCTCAGTCCGTGATCCTACTGTGCTATTTGGGTTTGTTATCCTGTCCACTGAGATTAAAACCTTGTCTTCATAAACTGTCTAGAAATTTGGGCCATTGGACTAGACTTTACCTTGCTTATTCTCATCTTAGAGTTTCCAACCTTGCTTTGAATGCCATGTTCTTCTCTCAAATGTCAACTTACTCTGTATGGTAAAGATTTGGGGAAGAAGATAGGAACTTGGAGATATGAAGGCAGCATATGTTCAGTAGTCAGCTGACTGATATTCTGGTTGTTTCTACCACTTACCTGAACGACCTCAGACAGCATGTTTTACTGTGGTGCTTAAAACACAGAAGGCAGTCTACAAATATTTTTTAAATAAATATGACGCCATTGAGATTCCATTTTCTTGTATAAAAAGTAAAATAAAAGTAACTTCCCTGCCTACCAAATGTTCAGGGGCTATTCAAAAGAAACAATTGCTTTGAAATAATCTGTTATAAAATAATAATGACAAAGTAAAGAATCAGGATATAAAAACTGTGCAATAAAACCTTAATTATGTTTCTTTAAAAGGGTGGTGGTAAAAATGGGAGGAGCTTTATTAAAATGTAACATGGGAATATATCCAGGTGGTGGAATTATGAATAATCATTACAACTTCTTGACAGTGTTCTATGTTTTCAACAGGTTTTTCACCTACTTACACAGGAAGGAAAATAAGCTGTTGATTGAAATAACTAGTATATGTGACAAAATCCTGTCACAGGTATTTGTATGACTAAGGACTGAATGGAGGGGAGTGATCAAAGTCAAATAATTTGTCAAGGCCAGTCTGAGGGTCAGAATCCAATAAATCAGTCCCCTTGGCTGCCAGGAGCTGTGGCCAAGGGGTTCCTAATGCCTAGAAGAGGCAACTGTGGGTTCATCCAGCATGACATCTCCCATTCTATGACCTCTCCAAGATGGTGTGGACCCCATGAGCCTACTGGGTTTGGAGATGGGGAAGTGGCTACTGCTGAGGTCTAGCTCCATGAAGACAATCCTTCTCCACCAAGAAAGAAATACAGCAATCCTAAGGCAAAGCCATTTAAATCAAAGCTCAACTACATGAGAGGGAAAAAAATCCTCCAAGCCTGTAATTACCCCTATTTTTTGTCTGAAAGTATTTAGGACTTAAAGGTTTTTATTTTTGTGTGTTTTTGTTTTTTAATGCAGACCTCTCTCTCCCTGGCCTTCAGGGCATCCTGTACTCTGACAGAGAAAGAAAAGATACTTCAAAGTGAAACCAAAATTCTGCCTTCAAACACATCAAAGTACAACCATGTTCCAGGATCCAAGATCCTTCAGTTGGGCAGGGAAGTTTATTATTCCCTCACATCAGCCTGAAGCCGAGTGCCCCAGGCTGAGTGAATCCCCCCATTTCTACAAAGCCTTGTGTTCTTACCCGAATCTTAAGACGAGAGCAGTAAACCTTCACCATTTCTAATGAGACAGAGAGAGAGAGAGAGAGACAGAGACAGAGACAGAGACAGAGACAGAGAGAGGGGAAGGAGTAGGGGGGGGGGGCAGAGAGAGGAGACACAGAACTCAAAGCAGTCTCCAGGCTCCATGCTGTCAGCACAGAGCCCAACGCGGGGCTCAAACTGAGGAACTGTGAGATCATGAGCTGAGCTGAAGTTGGACGCTTAACCGACTGAGCCACCCAGGCGTCCCAAACCTTCATCATTTTTGAGCCATCCCTCTGAACACTTGATATATAAGACCAGAAAAATCATGGTCCAAACAGAAGACTCTAGGGGGATTTTTTAAAAAATAAAATAAAGCCTTTAAATAGATTTCCAAGCTTGCCGCCGATCAAAATTAGGAGACTGTATTCTGCCTCCTTCCTGAGGCTGCCTGGTTCTCTTGGCTCAGAATGGCGAGGAAAAAGTTTCAGTCAATGAAACCAAATGAGGCTGATAGGCTTGATAAATGGGAAGCCAGAAAAAGCTTTCCCCCGTAGAAGTCCTGACACTTACTCATACAGCTGCAGACCATTTCATTTGTACATAAGTGCATCTACTCTGACTTCCCCTTGTATTTTGCAGACAGAATTTTGTTTATGGGATCGATGAATTTTATGGCCACAGACACCCACTTTTGACAGCTGACCTGTCAAGATCAGTGCCTGAAAAACTAATTTCCAGCACTGTTAAACAATACGAGAACTGCCACTATTTGATAAGACAGCTCTGGTTCTCATTCATCCAGGAGGTCTGTTCTACCCAGACCAGAAGCATGGATGGAGCCAGAGGTTAGAGCACAATCATCCCTTGAGAGGAGATATATGGTCTCAAAATCTGATTATGACAAACAACTGTTCAAGAGATCAGCCAATTGGAGAATAAATTTCATAACCCACTGGTCTCAGGAAAATATATTTCCTGAGTTAATCGGGGTGTTCTTCACGTTAGCGTTTGAGTTGTGAGATGTGGGGATTTGGGACTCTGTGGCCCTGTATTTAATAAATGCAGGGCTATTAACCATAAATGGGAAAGGCCTCCTTTGGAAGACTGGGCTTTGTGGTCTATAATCTAGTTACAGAGGTCTCTTGAAGTGCCATCTCTTTTCATGGGGAGGAGGGACGAGAGGAGAGGCAGTCTAACTGCTTCACAGCCCAGACACAGGATATGACCAGTTCCATATACAGAGCCTCACCAATTCCTGGGGAGAGAGTGAGGGAAGGAAAGAAAGTAGGTTTGTTTCATCTCAAATCTCATATTTAACTATATCCAACAAGAAAGTAGATCAATAACCTATATTTCACATTTTACAACTGGTGACCAACCACTTCAGTGGTAAGCTTATCTCAAGAGAGCACTGAAGGAAGGAAGTGAAGTTTTTACAACCAGGTTGGTCATACCTCACAGCCATTGCCGGAATCCAATTTGAGCTATACCCTCATTGGCCAGTGACTGCTTTCAGCTGAGCACACAGCCCTGGCTGGGATATGGGCATCAGTAGTGATAGCCACAGTGGGTTTATAATTATGGCAGTGCATGCACTTTTCTAAAACCATAATCCTTCTATTAGCTTTTGTTCCATCATCCCTTTTTATTAGAGAATAGATGAGTTCAGTATATGTTTGAAAGGATCATGGCCCTGGGTGGGAATGGCGTAAAGGGGGAACCCACATCTTGAATCAACTTGAGTTGGGGCATTCAGCCAGCAATGATTTCAGAGAGTCAACTGCACATTTTAAGCTTCTAAATGCAGGGACATGTTTAGACACAAAAGAGCATCTTGGAAACAGAATGTAAGAATCTGAGCATAGAAAATAATTTGTAGCCAGGGTTTCTGAAGTATGGTCTAATTTAAAAGTTCATTTGGGAATTCCAGTATATCAGGGCCACTAAGGTATGGGCCTTGGAGAGTATGAACCATAGAAGATGACCATCAGGTCAGATGTACCCATTAGACCACTCTTGAAGCGCCAGATGTACTATAATGAGAAGAGGAGACTCACATGAGAGTGAAGGACTTACAGTGGAGAACTTAAAGTCTCAGCCCAGGACCCTGTATGCAGGGAATTGAGCATGTGGTGAAAGTTACACACTCTTAAAACAAAATCCCTACAGAATTTGTGTTAAAGATCCAGAGGACAGAGCCATGAGAAAATGAAAAGAAGAATAAAATAGGCCAGAGAGCTATCACAAATGGGGGCTTAATGAAAAACCTTTAGCAAGGATGAGAGAAAGATATTCCCTCCCCCCCTCCACAATGGTACTGGAGAGGAGAACCAGGAAAACTAGCAGAAGTGCCATCAATATTGGCAACCAGGTCATTCGTGATGGAGACCATGAACATGCCCCAGTGCTAGCCACCATTATCTAAAAGGACAGACACACAGGACTCACTGTGCCCACAAAGGGATAGAAGGACTGCCCAACTCCAGTGGTGCCAGTGATGGAGTCTTTCTGTCACATTAACAGTAAGGACAGAGGCAGTTCCACTCTGCCTAAGATGTAGAAATCAGCCAGACAATGTTGCATTCATTGAAACAAACAAAAATTCAGATAATCAACAAAACTATATTTAAAAAAATTTAGCTTCTAAGAGACCTGTGGTCACACAACCATCATGAATTTCAAAAGATGAGAAGCCCCTCCAAAGAGTCACAGGACACAAGAAATGTTTCATCTTTGGCAGAGTATGGAACAAGAGATGTAACAGTGGATAAGAAGGAAAAGGACTGAAATTTTACCAAAATTTTAAAGGCCAAGTGTGGGCTAGCATGAGAGTGAGGCTCCCTGGGAGCCTAGACACAACAGAGGCCACACCCATTCATCAGCTCTTTCCTCCAAGCCTTTAGGGAATGGAGTGGAAGAAGGAAAAACAGAACAGAGCATCCAAAAGTTGTAGGACAATATCAGATATATGTGTATCTATAATATTATAGGACTTGTATCTGCTATATATGAATAAATCTTATAACTCAATTATAAGAAGAAATTGCAATTTTTAAAAATAAAGGATTTATTTTTCCAATAAATATGTGGAAGGATAATATGAACATGAAACTATATATGCTCAATATCATACGTCATCAGGGAAGTGCAAAACAAGACTACAAGGACATATCACTAACCTCCTTAGAGTGGCCAAAATTAAAGACTGACATTATCAAGTGTTGGTGGGGATCTGGAAAGCAAAGGTACAGCCACACTGATAGACAGTTCGGCAATTTCCTAGAAAGTTAAACACTTCATATTAAGTATGTCCACACAGGGGTCGGTATGTGGATGTTCATAGAAACTTTATTCATAATAGCAAAAAACTGGAAACATTCCAAATGTTGATCATGCTCATCAGTGAACGGATAGACAAAATGTGGCATACTTATACAATGGAATACTACTCAGCAATAAAAAGCAATAGGCTACTGACATGTGCAACAGCACAGATGAAGCTTAAAAGCATCACACCTAGTGAATGAAGCCAGCCACAAAAGACTTTATGACTCTATATACATGATGTCCTTGAAAAGGCAATATTGTTGGTCCTGAAAATAGATCAGTGGTTGTCTGGGGTCAGGAGTTGGAGGAAGGTATTGAATGCAAAGAGGAAGAAGGGCTATGTGGAGTTGTCAGAGCTGATTGAAGAGTGTATACCTAAAGTAGTGAGTTTATTGCACACAAACACAAATACACACACACATTGCTAGTGATTTGGAAAGGGATGAAGCCATGTGCTGGAGAGATGAAGTAGTGGCACTAACCTCTCAAGTGACCCACCTATGACCTTTGGCAAGGATGATGACTTTTAAAGCAAGGATGATGATATGATACTAACTCTGACTGATGTCAGTACACTTGTTCATCATTCTTGGACTAGCTGAAGTTAAATAAGTATCAAGTGGCCAAGAAATTACCTATCAATCTAGAAGAACTGAATGTATCTTTATAAAGGTTTAGGAAGAACATGAGTGCAGCTTTACCTTCAAATAGTTCCTCAGTGTGTGGGGGAGAACATATTTCATAACATTGTATGTAGTATGATCTACCTTTTAAATGTTTATTTCCTTTTGGGTGATAGTTCACATGCATACCTAAGACAAAAAGGTAGTTTTAAGTGGCTATTTCTGGCCTTGGGTAGGACAATAGGAATGTTTACCTCTTGTACTATACTATCCCATGATGTATGGATTGTTTTATGGACAGGAAGCATCGCTCTTATAAGCAGAAGAAAAGCAATAAAGCTATTTTCATTTTGAAACTGCACTGCAATCTAGCTTGTAACTGTAATGTTGATTTTGTATCTTTCTCTAAATGTTTTAGATGTATTGGTTTTGTCTCTCTAAATAAATGGTATGTTCTAGCAAAGGCAGTGTTTGCAGTGAGCCAAGCCAAGCTGGACACCTACGGCAAGTTACTTGAATTGGTCATATGCTTTCTCTGGCATCAAATATCCCCACCTATTATCAGTTATTAATAGACATTAGTTATTGTTATTGTCAATACTCTCTTTGCTCTTAGGTCTCTACTATGCCCAGGTCC
Organism: Panthera tigris; assembly: GCF_018350195.1. Classification (NCBI taxonomy): domain Eukaryota; kingdom Metazoa; phylum Chordata; class Mammalia; order Carnivora; family Felidae; genus Panthera; species Panthera tigris. The sequence continues at coordinate 43,385,296 of NC_056670.1, forward strand.
ATACCAGCAGCTTACAGAATTCTTGCCAATTTGAACACACTAGAATCACTGGCACCATCCACACTATCTACACTCTACATCAGTCTGAAGTCTGACAAGGTTTACCTCCCAACAGCCAGCACTAGGCGTCTTTGCATTGTTAAGGCAGCATGTGTCTCTCACCATACTCCCTATAAACTCTTGGCTCTCTCCTCTCCCTGAAACACTCTTCTCTTTCTTTGTTCTCTGACTCCTAGTCACCATTTAAAGATCACTCCTTGCACCTTATACCAAGAGTAGGTGTCTCCCTTTGGCAACCCCATCCCATAGCACTTGATGCTGATGGAAATGCTTTTCATGATACATTCAATTCCATGTCTATCTATTCACAAATCTACTATATCACTTGTATGGCAGGGATTATCTGTTCTTCATTTCAACTCACTCAATAAAATTTTATTAGAAAAATTAATGAAATTGACCATCCCCTGCGTACTTCCTCATTAACTGGTCAGAATTTCACACTTTTCTGAAACTCAATCCTCCAGGTACGTCCCATGTCTCAAGTTCTGCAAAAAGGCTTTCTCAGCACTGATTTATTTATGATGGTTGTAAGTGCCCAGGCTGGATTTCTCTTTTTCCTGGTTTTGTTTTGCCAATTTACTTTAAGACTCTGAGTCATGAAAAAATGTTAGTAAAATGAACAATTCAGAAGACATTTCTTAAAACCCACTTTTTATGTCTTTACCTCCAGACCCTCGTTACACAATGTGTGGTCTATGCCAGGTCACCTGGGAACTTGTTTAAATCCAAGAATCTTGACTGTACTCCATGTCTATTGAGTCAGTGTCTGCATTTTAACAAGAATCTCAGGTCACGTATAGGCACGGTAAAGTTTGAGAAGCACAGTGTCTAAATTGTGCCATCTTTATTTCTTACCTGGAATCTTTTTATAAGTTGCTTTACCTATTTCTCACTGCCTCCCTTAACTGCCTTTTATCGAAACCCCACACGGAAGCCAGAGTTTTCTTTCTTTTTCTTCTTTTGCTGAAAATTATTTTATTTCACTCTCCTTTTTAAAATTCTCAAGTGGCTCCCTGTGAAATCAGATTAAAAGCATATATCCTTTTCATAGCCCATATAAGTCTCCAAGCCCTGGTCCACGCCTGCCCTTCAACCTCATCTCATGCCACACGTCCCACCTGCATCCACCGATGCTGGCCACTTTTCAGTTACTCTTCCAAACCAATGTCTTTCCTGCCTTGGGAACTCTGTGTGTGCCCTTCGCTTCCCTGATAACTCTTATCTCTATCCTTCACATCCTATGGTTGGCTCTTTCCCATCTGGCAGATCTTACCCAATGAGTTATCCTCCTAATAAAGCCTCCCAGGTCACTCTTCCAAATTCTCAAGCGCAAGACTTATTTTCTTTATAGCTCTCAAATGTTATCATTTCTAATATCACCCTCCACGATAGGAGGGTGTTTTGCTTGGGTTTGCTCAGCACCATGCGTTAAACATCTGATACAATTCCTGGCATATAGCAGACTCTTAACAAGTTTTTGAGGAATAAACAAATAAATGAGTAACCTAGTCTAGGGGTCAGCAAACTTTTCCATAAAGGGTTAGAGCAAATACTTTAGTCTTCTTGGGAAATATGGCCTCTGTGGTCAACCACCCAATGAGTGTCGTTGGGTTCCAATAAACAAAATAAATGGCAGGCTGGATTTGGCCCAAAGGCTATAGTTTACTAGTCTCTAATAATTGACACCTTTATTTCTCTTGTTCCCTCTGTCTAGAGAGCTCTCCCCTCCAGCTGAACCTTTCAAAACATTATCCTTTTTTCAAGATTTAATTTATCATTAAAAAAATTGTTTAATTGTTATCCTTTCAAGAAGCCTCATTTTATCTCTCCAATCAAAAGTGACAGATCCTCCTACATCCTTAAAACCTTACCCTTGCTCCTTTTTCATGGCACTGATTACATTCAGGTTTCCTTGACAGTTCCCATAGCAGATTGTATTTTCTAAAGAATGTTGTGACAATATTTCCCACCCCACCTGCTCTTCTATAATGTGACTTCACCACGCCCTATCAAGAAGTGAAGTTTAATTCCTCTCTCTTAAAATCCGGTCTGAATCTGATGCTACTTGTCTTTGAGGCTAGGTTTTTTAAAAAGGCCATTAAAGATTCTGCCCGACTCTTGAGATACTTGCTCTAGGACAAGACTTCTCAACTTTGACATCATTGACATCTGGGGCCAGATAGTTCTTTGCTGGCGGGGCAGGAGTTGGGGGGCGGGGGCTGTACTGAGCATTGTAGGATGTTCAGCAGCATCCCTGTCCTCTACTATATGCCAGTAGCATCCCCTCCACCAGAATAACAACCAGAAATATCTCCAGACATTGTCAAATATCCCCTGGGGGATATAATAGACCCCCATTTAGAATCATTTATCTAGGAGAATCCAGTTGCCATGTAAAAAGTTCAACACCCTGAAACCACATGGGAAAAACACCGGAAAAATCACATGTAGGTATTCTGGGTAACAGTTCCAGATGAGTACAGCCTTCCAGCTACCTCTGCCAAAGTGCTAGACATGTGAGTGAAGCATTTTGAACCCTTAATACCAGCCCATCAGCCGGACAAGTAGCACCAAATGATTTCATATAATGTTAAAAGATTGTCAAGCCAAGCCTTAACCAAATGTCTGACATGCAAAATACATAAGATATGATGAAATTGTTGTTTACAGTAATAAATTTGGGTACATTTGTTATGCAGTAATAATAACTTGAACAGAATTTGGTACCTGAAATGTGGTGTCACTATAAAAAATATATAAAGTATGTAGAATTGGCTTTGAGACGATGTAGCAGAAAAACCTAGAAGGACCTTGAGGAGACTTTTAGTAGAAGCAAAATAAACCCTGAGGGCACAGATTATGAGAGTTTAAAGCAAAGCGAGAAAATAATACTGGAAGTTGCAGGAAACAGTACCATTGTGATATAGTGACAGAAAATTTAACAAAACCATCACCTGCAATAATAAGGAACATCTACTTAATAAGCTGACGGATCTGGCTAAGAAAGTATCAATCAGAATTTTATAGTATTCTGTTTCCTCTTAGCTGCGTATCATCTTGTAAGCACAGATGCATAAATGGTTCCTAGGTGAACTACAGAAGGAATTTTTTTTTCAAGCAAAATTTAGAGAAAATATATAGAAGCCAGGATTTGTAGGATTCAAAAATGAAACTTTCTCAACCCCAGTCTCTTCTAGCCAAAAATTCTAAAATAATAGAGGTTCTCAACACAAAGAACAAATCCCACATACTACCCAGAAAATGTGGCCCCATGAAATCAAGGGTACGACTATAAAATCCTTTCTTAAGGTTTTAGAAAATACTCAGGAAAGCATCTGGTAGACCTTTTAGGGAGACCAATCTCTACAATCTGAAAGGTGTGTGTCTCAGACCATCTCTGTTAGACAACAGAGCTACTGTGCCCCATCACAGCCTGTTGGGGAGCTCCAGATGGAGATGAGCCCAATTCCAAGAAAACTGTGGGTATGGTCTTCATCTGGTATAGCGAACAAACAACACACTTAATAAAAACCCACACAATTTTTAACAGAATTATAACGACAGAAGCATATCCAGGTCAGACTAAATGGGACAGAGAGAATGAAAAAGGAAGAGAGACTTCAGATCTCCAAGCTCCTACAGGCAGGAAGCAGCTGTGAAAATGACACAGCTGCAAACAGAGTACACATTTTGTGGAAAAGTAAGGATAACTTAGGAGGCAGAATCAAGAGCTCAAAGGAGATCAGACAGAGAATCATTTGTGGGAAGCAGTAACAGGCCCTAATTAAGGAGCTAATGACATGAGCCCAGGTGGATATGAGAATTACTATGGCCCAGTGACCACTATGTGCCTCCTATCTCCTCCCTCTCTTATGAATGGGGATGTTTATTGCAGTAATACTACTGTGGTCTTATCGTTACATATATTGAATGTGGAGAGGTCAGATAACTTGTCTCTTTAGACTGAGGTCTTCAGATTGAGGGGAACTACACTTGGAAAGCTACATCCAAGAATCTGAACCAAGGAACTTCATTTTTACTTTGACCTAATCTAGATGACAAGATCCTGGACTTTGAGCCAATGCCACAAGGGAACAAGGCTCTGGGCTTCTTGAGGGAAGGAATGAGATTATTTTTCATGTACAGGGGTGTGTGTGTATCATTGTGGTCGGACGAAGGAATGAATCTTCCAGATTGTGTGTTCACAAGAGTAGCAACAAAATCATCTATCTCATATGCTCTTCTAGAATGTGGCTTTACCATGTCCTCATCAACACGTGGAGCCTAACCCCTCTTCTCTCCCTTGAATCTTGACTGGTTTCATGTGTAATTTATAAATTATGGTGGAAGTAACACCCGTGTGATTTCTGAGGCTATATTCTAATGGCCATGCAACATCTATTTGGTTCTATTGTGACACTTGCTCCAGGAAAAGCCAGCTACCATGTAAGAAATCCAACCATACACTGAAGAGGCCACACGTAGGTGCCCTGGCAGATAGTTCTAGATGAGCTCAGCCATCCATCCTCTCTGCCACAGTGCCAGACACATGAGTGAAGCCCTCTTAAACTCTCCAGACTGGTCCATCAGCAGGCTGTGCAACTAAATGATCTCAGTCAATGCCACCAGGAGCAAAAATTCACCCAGCCAGGCTCTACTCAAAGTCTTAACCTGTAGAATCTGTGAGACACTGTTGCTTGAAGCCACTAAATTTGGGGGTAGTTTGCTATGCATCAATAATAACAGTTTGCCAAGCATTTGTCCTCATGCCCATCTTACAGGCATGCCTGGGTCATTCCTCTCTGTGTTCTCACAGCACCTAACAGGTGGACTGATGGCACACAACAGGTTAACCTACAAAGGGCTACAAAGCACTACAAAGCACTGCCACACATAACATCTCATTCGAGTGCCACCAACACTTTGTGAGTGAAGTAGAACAGGAATTATTATCCTCAGTTTTGCCAGTGGAGAAACCGAGGCTCAGAGAAGTTACATGACTTGCTGTGTGTCCATTAAATAGTTTTAGGAGGCTGTAAACTCTGGACTTCTGAACCCAAGTCCACTGGACTTCTCTTATAAAATGCTTCCTCAGCACACAGTAGGGTCTGCATGAACATTTACTCGTTTCACAAAGATAGAAAGAATGAATGGGCCCAAGATGTTAATTTTGATGGTAATGGAATCTCCTCTACACTCTGGAGTTACTAATGAGGCATTGAAAGAAGGCACCTCCCTGAAGTCAGCATTTTGCCCAGTCCCATTTTCCCCAAATTTTATTTGATTTCTGCGAGCCAGATCATTGCACCAGTATAACTTGAAAACCTCACAGGCCTCAGACCTCCTTCTTCCTGCCCCTTGCTTTTAGCCCAATACTTTAGAGATCTCTCCAACTGCACAGAAGGCAAACAGACTCTTATTCCCTTAGCACCAGACTCAATTATTCTTACCCAGAAAATGTATATAAGGGTGGCGATAAGAGAGCTAAACCCATCCCTGAAAGTGGTTTGTATAGATACCCTGGAGTTGATATTAGGAAATGGGTGTCAAGAGATGGAGATTTTGAAAACATTTCATGTTATGTGGAACAGTGGAAGCCTAGAGCAGAGACAGTGTGGGAGGAGAAAGACAGCTCTTCCCATTTCTAATTTTCCCTTTCACAGTCCATAATCAGAAGGTAAAATGATGTTTGCTTCTGTACCAGTGATTCTTATTTGTATTACACATGTAACTCAGATCTGAAGGTAGCCAAATAAAGCATCTTTGCTTCTACAAGAGTGAAAACACAAAATGATCAGTACTCAACTCTGTAAAATTTGGTGGGTGCTCTGCATTTGATGAGCTTCAAGACTGTGTGCAGGGAAATGAGTCACAGGAATAAAAGACATCTGGCCATCTTGGCTGTGTGCACCTGAAGGTTGGAAACCGAAGAGTGCCTCTTGGTGGCCTCTAGAGACTCTGGACTCACATCGAATACTCAGTAAGGGCATTTCATAAAAGGACATTGACAAGTGAACGGAAATGAATAGAATGGCACAGAATGTTCACGTGACTCCTTATTGAAAGGCACTATGGTAGAGTATAATGTGGTATGGTTGAAAAACTTGCAAATCAAGGGTATGATTGCCTGGAACATAATATATGACCTTGGTCAATAAACTTGAATATCCTGTGTCTCATTGTCATCACTTGAAAATTGGGGTAGGAATTTTTTATATCTACCATCTCTCCTAGTGAAACCATGTATGAAAAAGCAGGTTGAGAGAGCTATAAAATGGAACAAAAAGTTGATATTGTACTAATAATATTAAAGCAATGTTTATCTTTTGCAGAATGAGTTTGGACTTGAATTTGAATCCTACCTCAATCATATGCTAATTAAGATAATGAGCAAGCTGCTTAACCTTTTTTAGCCTCAAGCTTTGCTTCTTTAAAGCAGGGGATATAATAGCACTGATAGGTTTTTATGAGTTTACAATCCACCAATGCTCTCTGATCACTTCCAAATTTATATTCCTAGATCACCTTTCCTTCCTGGACTCCAGACTCCAATGTTCAGATTCCAAACTGACATCTCCATTTGAGTACCTCATAGATAACGCAGAGTGAAAAATCTCCAAAATGTAATTTTTCATCCTCAAACTCCCCAAATATACATGATGCGCTGTTCTTTTGCTTTCTTCCTTGTCTCAGTTAAAGCACCATCATCCGCCCAGTGGCTTAAGCCAAAGATGGCAGCATCATCTTTGATTCTATCTCCCATATACAAGCCATCTGCTTCTTACTCTGCTTCTGAAATACATCCCCAAACCATCTCTATTGCTGCCTTGCAAATCTCAGCCACCATTATCATTTAGATCACTGAAACTGCTTTATAAATAATCCCTACTACTACTTCTGTTCATGGCCAGGCTCATGTGGTCACAGGCAGTTATAGTTGATCAAATATCAATATGTTCCCCTAAACTTCTCAGCCTCAATGAGGTTGGGGCTACCTCTAGGGAATATCTTCTCCATGCAGTGACTCCAGGGATCCACGCTACATCTATCCTGTGATTATACCTTATCGACATACGACTTCCATGACACCAGTGGAGAGATGAAAGAATAAGCACACAAACTCGCATACGTGCTGGACCAAAAGTAAGAATCCTCTTGGCAAACATTCTCATTTGTTTGACCTCAGGCACAGGGCCTCATGACGAGTGGATGGATTTCTGCAGGAGGTGAAAACCAAGGATGACTGAAGTTTGCTTAAGCAACCAACTTTGTGTGACCAAGAAATAAACTTATTATATCAAGCCTCTCACAATAACACACTCTGGCTTATCCTGACCATAGTGCATCCTTCACACAGCAGGCAGAGTGACATTTCAGAAGCATCAATGATTTCATATCACTCCTTCATTTAAAAGGCTCCCTGAGCTCCCAATTAAAATAAGATCCAAGCGCCTAAGCATGACCTATTCTCCAAGATCTGGTCCCTGTTTCGTCCTCTCATAGTATTCTATCACTTCTTCCTAGTTATGTAAAACAGCTACACTGGCCTTCTTTCTGTTTCTCAGACATTCCAAAACTATTTCTAGTTTAGATCCTTTGTACATGTTCTTCTTCTGGAAGCGTTTTTACCCTGAATTATTCTGAGTTGGCTTCCGTGCATCATTCGGTCCTCATTTTCTCCAAAGGGATTCCTTGCCAATTCTATCCAAGCAGACTCCCTCTCTATCCTGTTTTCCTATTTCATTTCTGAATAGTATGGATGACTACATGAAATTATCCAACTTATTATTTAATTGCTAAAATGTATATAAATGTATAGTGTATCTCCCCTCACTGGAATACAAGCTACATGAGGACAGAATACTTTTGAACCATGCTCAGCCAGACCCTCAGCACTTATTAAAATGCGGAGCACAGAGCAGGCACTCAATAAAAACTAATGATTATTACCATCATTAAAACAAACAATGCAGAAAGGCATGCCTGTTTTTATAGTTAGCTGAATTCCAACAGGAACATCTATCCCAGCGCAGACAGGTGACTGGAATGTGGATCTGGATGAATCCTAATTTAAGATCATATGGAGCCTTCCCTCACCTAAAATTCAGAGAGGATTCAGCCCTGCTCAGAAGCACATGACTCTTCTGACCCACTATCAAATTTGGGCATCTGATTACCTGTCATGATTGTTTGAAAGGTGTGATACTCTTATGTCAAAAACAGGGAGTATGACCTGGTCTCACAGACAGAATGGCCCACAACATAAAACAGTTTTAAAAACTGAAATGAAAGGAAGCCAGTAATTTTATGGGAAAAAAAAACCCCAAATATATCCACAAAAGAGAATATGCAATTATCTAACAAGGATGGGAATATGTTCAATTTAATATCACGAAAAAAATAAGTTGTAGTCATGTGCTATCTCTTGCTTACAAAAATATTTTTTAAATTGTAAAATACCTGGTGCTGACACAGTAAAATGAGCACAATTATAATACAGGCTAAATTGACCCTCTGTGGAGGGTACTTAAGAGCCTAACAAATATACCTCTTGACCAGCCGTTTCAATTCTAGGGGACTTTCATAGGGAAGGAGTTCTATATATGAATGACCAAAAAAAAATACCCCCAAAAATGATCCTCAGAGAAATAAATATAATGGTGAAAATAAATAAAAACGAAACTTTAATGCCCAATTATATGAGAATTGTTAATAGTTATGGTCCACCCCCAGGTATATTATACAGCATCAAAAATGATTATTAGAGATTGTGATAACATTAGAAAATATGTCCCTAAATGTTGGGTGGTAGTAATGAGAAAGGAAATCTTGTCACTGTTGAAGAAATGTTTAGTTAGTAGGAATAGAATGTGCTCTGTCAGTGGGTTGAGGGGAAGCTCTGGGAGACAAGGACATGAGATTGAAGGAAGATTCTGGGTGTTTACATTCTTACAGTCTCAGGAAAGAAGAGAGCCAAGAGTGGATCAGAATCCAACTAAATGGAGCAGAAAGTCTGGTTAAGTCTGAATTGCAAAACCACCTCTTCTGGTTGCCCCGGTTACTGGCCTCCTTCTCTGGATAATGACATTATAAATGGGCCAAATCACATGCAAATGAAGCAGGCAGATACTAGGGAAGAAAGAGTTGGCCCTAGGAAGCTGTGTCTTGGGGCAGGTCTGAGGAAGTCTGGGAAGGGTCTGTGCAGGAGACAAAAGGTGGCATTAAGAAGAGACGATGGCACATTCAGAACGTGAAGGGGTTACTACCCCGAAGCTGGAGAACACCAGATCTGCTGTCACTCCCACCAAGGTGATCCCATCACAGCCTGGGCTCACACACCTCACCTGTTCAGTCTGGTGTCTTTTGTTACGTGGAGAAGATACCTCAGCTCCAAAGAATGGGACAGCTCACTGTTCTCAGTGGTTTTGGGGGTCATTGTAGGTAAAGGTGGGGAATCAAAACTACATGATTTCAAAAGAAAAAGAAAACGTAAATGATAAGTACATGCTCTTATTACATCCATATATATTTAATAATATATATATGGTATGTGATATGGGGATATATATTTCCAAGATTGATAGATACAAAAGTTAGTAATTATTCCTTTTAGTAATGAAATTATTCCTTAATATTTTTCTTTAGAATTCAATGCATTTTTTAAATGTTCTCTAATGATCTTGACTTGCTTTTATAATGAGAAAAATAAACTGTAATTTTAAATTAGGCCATGCTTTTATGCAAGAAAGCTCAGTGTTCATTGGCAGAGAAGCCCAGGGATAAGGCCATGCCAGTGACCAGCTGAAAGTCATCATCCCCACATTTGTGCTAGCCAGCCCACTCTGGCCAGGGAAGAGCCACATCAGGTTCCCCAAATGGCCTTTCTTTAATCCACATTCCTTAATGAAGCTTGGAATAGACAAACTGTAGAAAGAGTCGATGTGCCCCATGAGTGTATCTTTATGATCCTTGTAATTGGTACAAGACCAAAGCACACACAATCCCAGCACTCAGGCCCTTTATGAGCTAGGATTGTTGGGGAGCACAATCCTGGGCCAGCACTGAGCTCTGCTCTTGGAGACACCCTCCAACTGGAGAAAGAACAGAAATCTTGGCCTGCAAGATTGGGGTTGAGATGTGTCTGACCACCTTCTCCAAGGTTGGGAAGGTTTTGAAGGTGACCTCGTGCCAGGGTCTCCACACTTCCTGGATATTACTCCTTCAGTGAAAGAATGTTAAGCCTCAAAACAATATATGAATGCTTATCTGTCATATGTAACTATATCATATATAAGATACATATATACAAATATATTATATATATTATAAAAGAAATATAATGTAGAATTTCACAAGTGGAGATACAGGTACAATAAGTTATTGTTAAATGTCTTGTTGGACTTGATAGATCATATGATTATTGGAGAATAGTTCAAGAGTCAATATACACTTAAGGCAAGGTTCATTATTAACTACTATAAATTTAATTTGCCATCATAAATAGTTCTATTGATGACTTGGAATTTGCTTTTAAAGTTTATTTATTTATTTTGAGAGAGAGAGAGAGAGAGCAAGCAGGGGAGGGACAGAGATAATCCCAAGCAGGCTCCGCACTGTCAGCACAGAGCCAGACGCAGGGCTCAAACCCTGGAACTGTGAGATCGTGACCTGAGCCGAAATCAAGAGCCGGCCGCCTAACTGACTGAGCCACCTAGGTGCCCCGATAACTTGGAATTTTTTAAACCAACTTCCTGTAATATCCAGACAAATTATCATTGTTTTTGCTTCCTTATGTGGTTGACAGTGAGCTCAGCTTTAGATCTGAAGCAATGTCCACTCTGCCATTTTCATACTGTTAGCTGTGTTTGCCTTATTAGTATTATCTTTAAGCTGTAAATTATTAACAGGTAACTTTTAAGCTATTTTTTTCCTCATTCTTAAGGATTATTGTAGTTATAAATTCAGTATTATCCATAAATTCTTAACGGACAAATATGAATTACAATATATTCTAATTTACTGAAATCAGATAAAAACTTGGGCACTCTGGCAAACCATCTGTGTTCTGAAATCCCTACTTTCCCCTTGGGGTATCCCACATTCCACACATCAGTGCTGCTTAGAGTGTCATCCGTGGAGCAGTGCCAGCCCTCAAACTGTTTCTAGTCCTCAATGAGATAAGCAGAGAAATCAGAAGAAAGTGTGTATAAGCACCTAACACTTTGACAGGTTACACTGTGAGAACTAATTTATTAACTAAGAGAGGTAGGAGGGGCCTGTATATTGCATGTCTTTTTTTTTTTAATGCTTATTTTTGAGAGACAGAGCGTGAGCAGGGGACCAGCCAAGAGAGAGAGAGAGAGAGAGAGGGAGACACAGAATCTGAAGCAGGCTCCAGGCTTTCAGCTGTCGACACAGAGCCCAATGCAGGGCTCAAACCCAAAAAACCACGAGATCATGACCTGAACTGAAGTAGGACGCTCAACTGACTGAGCCACCCAAGTGCCCTGCATGTCTTTTATTTCATTTTATCTTTTCAGGAAATTCATTTTATTATGCTTCATGAAAATGTTGGTTGGTGGCAGATCAAGAATAAGAATAATTAGTCCTTTATTACAGATAACTGAGAAGCACTGCCATATGACACGTGGACAGTCGGATATGTGGACAGAGGGCAGAGTCAGGCACACAGGCAAGGCCAGGGCCAAGGCCGAGATTGGCGGGGCTGCTAAAGATACAGCAAGCCACCTTTAGATTCAGACAGTTCATTACTTATATGGATAGAGATAGGAAGAGTAGCCAAGTGTGCTAGATCCTGGGTCTTTTTGCCACACACCAAAAACGATGGCCCTGAAACAAAAGGGCTTGCATGATTGTATCAGGAACCATGCAGGTGCCCTGCTGCTAAAGAGCCAATTCTAGACTTCAGTTAAGCGGTTTCATACCCCTCAGCTATACTCAGTACACAGAAAGCCCTGTAACTCATCACCGCCTGAGAAGCAATGAGAAAGCATCTCAGGGCAGCCCCCAGGAGAAATAGGGAGGGCGGTGGGAGATTATTATAGCAACTCTTCCCAGGTGTCCCTTCTTCTCCTGTTCCAGGAAGGTCACAAAGTATTCCACCGACACGTACGTAAGCTGCAGTTACAGCCTCTGCCTGTGTGGCCTGTCTGGATATGTGCAGGGATGTGAGAGCATCATGGGAGAGCTATTCCCTGACATGCACATAGCAAATACTGTAAAGCTTCATTTCCTTCTCAGGTTTTAGGAAATTAAAAAAACCTATAAAGAAATGTTCTAATTTTATCCTCTATCACCCAACGGTCCATTTTGCTCCTGAGATCATGATCTCGTGAAATCCACACATGACACCAGAATCCACACGACAGCAACCTCAGTGACTACTTAGACACTCAACGAGTGGAGGTGGAGGGAGCTCACTTCTATCACAGGCGTCATTTTCCAAATCTGGGCAATGGTTCACAGAGTTATTTCTTCTATTGAATCTTCAATATATTCATTAACTAAACAAACATTTATTAAAGGCTGCCACATGCCAGAACCTGACAGACACAGGTCACAAAGATGAATGAAGCACAGTCCCTGTCCCAGGGAAATTTATGATCTGGAAGGGAGAAAGATACAATAATGCAGAGTAATTAAAATCATGGGGTACATATAAAAGGAGGGTTTGTCCATTGCATTGTGGAAAGTCTGAGGAAAGAATGATCCTCTAAGCCTCGAATACTAGGGAAAGTTATGGCAAAGAGTGAGATATGATATTAAAGAGTGAATAGGATTTCCCCAAGCAACGAACAGCAGAAAGGTCCTTGCTAGTTAAAGAAGACCATACACAACATCATGGAGGTCAGAGAGAGCATGCCATGCTGAGAGCACCTCCTTCCATCCAAAAAAAGTCCCCCTTTCCTTGGGTTCCATCCTGTGGACCAAGAAGGAGACTGCAGGGCATAATAGAGGGAGGAGGTTATTCTTGGGAGTCAAACTCAGGTTCAAATGCTAGTTCCCTTGCCCCACTTGCACACTGCGTGATCTTGGGCAAGTAACCTAGCCTCTCTGTTTCTGTTTCTTCACCTGCAAAATAAAGTAATAGCTAAAAGAGTTACTTACAGGATTAGGGTCAGTTGTATATAAAATGACTGGTGTACTGAAAGTACTAAACATATTTTTATCGTTGTTATGGTTTTTCTGCAACTACTTGGGCTGTTTCTGAATCAGTCTAGTTTTTCTCACACATGACAGCCCTCCTGGTACACTCAAAGCAGCCTGTTCATGCACCTGGGAGGTTTCAGGCTTTTCTTCCCACCAGCTCCTCCAACTGTTCCTCATGAGGCATGTTTCAGGGTGACCCTTTGCAAACACAATCCAATATTGCTTCATACGTTGGTAGACGAGCACCTAGAAAAGGCCCTGGACTCCAAGCCTGGTCTGACCTGAGCAGGTGTTTCTGTTACCTACTGCAGCAACACAAACCACCCAAAGCCTACTGGCCTAAAGCAGCTACAATTTATGATTTCTAACAAGTCAGTGGGTTAATGGGGCTCGCTGGGGGACTGCATTCAGCTGGCGGACCAGCAGGGGGCTGGGGTCACAGGGCCCTGCTCTCCTGTGGTTCCAACTTGGGGTCCTCTGGGTGTGGCTCACTCAAGGTAGCATCCTAGTGCATGACGCAGAAGCTGAGTGGCCTCCTGAGACTCTGAAACTTCCGCAGTGTCCCTTCTGCCACTTCCCACGTGTCAAAGCAAATCACTGGCCAGCCTAGTCTCCTGGGGTAGAGCAAGAGACTCCCCGTCTGGAAGGAAAGGAAGGCAAAAAGCAAGCGCCAAGGGTGCACATGCTAAACTGAGGAACCTGCCACCCTTAGAGAGCCTAACACAGCAGGGGACAGTGGCATTCTCACCCTTGGGGCTCTAACTTGGCACTGTGTTCAGGCACACATGGGCACCTGTGCAGGGGGCCCAAGGCACAGCAAACTCCAAAACACACATGATAGGGTGGCTCTGATGCCCAGCTCCCTCCAGAGATCTGCATCTTGGTGACCTAGACAGGAAAGGTCTGACTTTACTCCAAATGACATAGGCCTCTCCCCCGGCACCCCACCTCAGTCCCCTTACTTTAAAACAAGGGAGTGGCATCCAGACTTCTCAGAGCCCTTCCATGCCTCTTCGAGGACACACTGAGCCACCCAATGAACTGGATACTACCAGACGTACCTTTGAAACTTCCCTCACTGTGATCTCCCTCCCACCCACTCCATCTCTCTCTCTCTCTCTCTCTCTCTCTCTCTCTCTCTCTCTCTCTCATCCCCCAGCTACACGTGTGCAAAGGCATCTGGCCATTTGTCCATCTGTCCTGTACACCGGCCTATCCACCTCTTCTCTGTTGATTGAATCACCAAATATATAGGTTATCCCAGGGGCTGCTGAGCCCTGCACAAATATGAACCCCTCGAATCCTCATGACAACCTCAGGAGGTAGGTACCATTCCCGACTCCAGGTACAGTGGGGAGACGGAGGCAGGGAGTCATTTTCAAGCATAAGGGGGGCGGGTGATCGCATGTCTGCCAACTACCTGCACAGAGACCCTCCAGGGGTTGAGCTGTTGGGTTGTGTCCCGAGCTAAGAGCAGGATCTAACACATTAGAAACAGGCCTGGGAACTCAGGATCCCCCGTCTGCAGCTGCTCCTTCACTGGCCTCCTCCCTGCCTGAAGGCCTCTAATGCCTGTGGGGGCTCTGCTGCTCCCTCCCTAGGAAGAATCAGCCCTTCCTCTAGGAGCACCTCGCTGTTCATTATCTGTGGGTAAGAAGTAAAGACTTCGAGGCCCAGCCAGGACTCCATCCTGACAAAGCCCAGCTGAGCTCTGTTAATGCTGAGTGGAGCTGATGCACACGGGCAGGGTCGGGGCAGGAAATCCCTCCATCTGTCCTCTGGGGGAGCTGGCAGGCACGGAAAAAACAGACACCGCAGTCTCCGATCAGGGAGTTGAGGAGAGGTTTCCAAGTCCAGGTGGTCTTACAAACTTGCAAAGCATCTCCCGGTAGTAGCTGCCCTTAGTCCTGGAGGAAGTGGGGAGGAAGCTGAATTTCGACACAGTTCAGGAACAGCTTCAATGGCGTGACAGCCTGTCTGGGGGCACTGGAGAGTGGATACAGGAGGTGAGGGGGGGCATGTACTATGTACAGAGGTTGAGCTGAACCAGGTTCTAATTCTAGCTGCACTCCAAACGTGCCGTGTTAACCTGAACAAATTCTTTTTTTAAATTTTTTTTGCATTTATTTACTTTTGAGAGACAGAGAGACGGAGCACAAGTGGGGAGGGGCAGAGAGAGAAGGAGACAGAATCCAAAG
This sequence comes from Panthera tigris, assembly GCF_018350195.1. Taxonomy (NCBI): domain Eukaryota; kingdom Metazoa; phylum Chordata; class Mammalia; order Carnivora; family Felidae; genus Panthera; species Panthera tigris. The sequence goes on from NC_056670.1 coordinate 43,400,727, forward strand.
CAGGCTCCAGGCTCTGAGCTGTCAACACAGAGCCCCGACGCGGGGCTCGAACTCACAAACCACAAGATCATGACCTGAGCCAAAGTCGGACGCCTAACCGCCTAACCCAGGTGCCCCTAACCTGAACAAATTCTTAACTCTCCAAGCCCCAGTTTCCCTCCCTGCAAGGTGGGGGCAATCATCTCATCTGTTCTTAGATTACATGATGAGGGCACTAAAAGGTATCTAGCACATCCTTGGAGTTCAGTAAGGCCCGCACATGCCTCTATGCCAGGAAGTATTCTAAGGGGGAGTGGAAGCTCCAGCCAGACCAAGAAGGCCCAGTAGGCAGGGCTGAGGTCACACATCTGAGTACTCCCTGCACAGCCTCACACAGACCAACTGTCCTTGGCACCGAGGAAATCCTTGAAGAGGCACCAACAGAGGGAGTAGAGAATCATGATCAGAGGGTATTTCTGCAGCCAAATTCCTTGATTCAATTTCTGTACCCGCCACTTCCTAGCTACGTCATTTTGGGCAAGTTCCATAGCTTCTTTATACCTCAGATTTTTCACCTGTAAAGTGAAGTTAATAGGTGTTTCAATTACCTTTTGCTGCATTGTTGAACAATTGCAAAACTTAGTGACTTAAGACAAAAATCGTGTTCAGTTTTTTATTTGCTCATGCTTTTGAATTTGGACAGAGTCTGGCAATAGCTCGTCTCTGCTTCATGTGGCATCAGCCAAGAAAGGTCGCTGGGGTGGCAGGATTCACTTCCAAAGTGGACTCACTTCCAAAGTGGACTCACTTCCACAGGCTGCAACGTGGTGGGCTATCAGCTGACAGCTCAGCAGGAGCCACTGGCCAGGGCCTCAGTTTACCTCCACACAGTTTCTCCTCACTGCTGAGCACAGTGGCCTCGGGGTCATCAGACTTCTGATGGGGCAACTGGTTTCTGCCAGAGCACAGAGTAAAGGCTGACAAGTGTCATAAGGCTGAGGCCCAGAACTGTCACAGTGCCACAGTGTCCATTTTGCTACATTCTATTGATTAAAGCAGGTCATAGGTCAGCCCACGTTCAAAAGGGAAGGGACAAAAAAGGGTGCAAATACCAGGAGGTGTGAGTCATCAAAGACCACCAGAGAAACACTCACCATCGTCCCATCTCCCTCACCAAGAGGATTAAATGTATGGCTCTTGACAAATCGTGAGTGATCTGCTCATACTGAGAGGTGGGACAGTGGAGTAGCCAAAGCCATAGAATGTAGCCAAACTGCCGGAGTCCCACCACTTACCAGTGATGTGACCCATGACATCTAGTTACCCCTATGCCCCCCAGAGTCCTTATATATAACATGTAGGTCATAACAGCACTTGCTTCTAGAATTGCTTATGAGGACTCGGTAAATGGGTGTTTGCAAAGTGTTAACAGCACACTTTAAGGGGCACCTGGGTGGCTCAGTTGGTTGAGCATCCAACTCTTGCTTTTGGCTCAGGTCACGATGCCCAGGTCATGGTATTGAGCCCCACATCGGGCTCTGCTCTGAGCATGAAGCCTGCTTAAGATTCTCTGTCTCTCCCTCTCTGTCCCTCTCCCCCCACCCTGACTTGTGTTCTCTCTTTCTCTCTTTAAAAATAAAAAAAAGGGGGGTGCCTGGGTGGCTCAGTTGGTTAAGCCTCTGACTCTTAATTTCAGCTCAGGTCATGATCTCATGGTTTGTGCGATCGAGCCTGCCTTCGGGCTCTGTGCTGACAACACAGAGCCTGCATGGGATTCTCTCTCCCTCTCTCTCTGCCCCTCCCCTACACATGCTCTCTCTCTCTCTCTCTCAAAAATAAACATTTAAAAAAAATAAATAAAAATAAAAAAACACATACGTTAACACTAAAATGAACAAGCATTAGTGTTTAACAACAACAAAGGGCCTGCCACATAGCACACGAGACAGAAGTGCTTGCTGTTATTATAATCCTAATCAAAGCTAAGTCTAGTCTCAGAGTCTTCCCCTTGATGAAGTCACTAGCATCAGCACTTCCCACCAAGCAAAGTGACTTCCACAGAGATATTGTCTTCTGCCTCATCCCTGAAGATCAGTCAAGGTCGCTGAATGCCTTTCCTGCCCTCTACCATCCTGGTGCTCCCTGCCAGGCAGTTCCGTTTGATGGGACTTGCTCCTGGCTCCCGGGCCAGCCCTTGGCCTGCTATATCCTTGCAACCCCACCAAATGGCTAAATGCACCTGTTCTTGGGGAAAGACCGGGAGCCCCACCCAAGCCGGTCCCCCCCACTCTGTCTTCCTGAGTAGGAGCACACTTGCTATGTTTTCTCCTCTTCGTGAGCAAGCAGCTCCCTCTAGAAATACATCTCCCTGACTTTTCTTTCACTAATCACAGCATGGAAACAACCTCTGGAAAACCAGAGAGAACTGTCCTCCTGGGTGGTAAAAGGCGATTTGCTCAGTGATAGAAAAATAACATTTTTTATCCAATCCATAATTAGGTCTAGGAGAAACAAATTAAGTGAAGGCAAAATTATGTTTCTTTAAAGCATGAATACTGATCTGCATAATGATGTACATTTAATGGTTTTAATTTCCAAGGGAAACTATTTTTAAAATGAGTTTGCAAAATGTATTTTTCCCTTCAATTCTGTGTCTATAAAGTTAAGTCCCCAGGCCTGGTGCTGTATCACTCCAGCCTGTAATCCTAGCTAATTAGTGATGACATTTTAAACTTAATACAGCAAACCATCTTCCACCTCTGAGGGCACCCTGCCACGCCAGGTGAAAAATTAGCGCAAGAAAGGAAGAGTCCCTAAAGCATGCTGCCTGGGGATGTGCTCTCACGTCCCATGTCCCCACCATCTCCTACCATCCCCAGGCCCATGTCTTCTCGGGCGGGGAGTGGGGGGCCTTGAGAATACCGGTGTTGGTTAGTATGAATATGTAAAATGGCAATGCTGACATCCTGTTCTGTCAGGAGGTCTGTAGCTTACCTCCTCGGGAGATGGTGTCATAACAGAAAACTTGGAGACAACCAGCCCTCCCTGACCCCTTAGTTCAGCCACACGTGAGAAATATGAAAATGCTGACCTGCAACTGTTTTTGACCACACATGGCAATTTTATAGGGTTCAGCTTTACTAAACGCCTACATATGGGAAATGCTCAGTAGATTTCAGATGTTATTCTTACTCTCATTCTTACGAACTGCATGATTTCGGCCACTTACCTGGGAGTTGAGACAGTAGCACCTACTCCTCAGGTTGTTTGGAGAATCAGATGAAATTACGTGAGACAATGTACTGAGCACTCTGCCTGACACACCAGCCTATTTCCCAACAATTTCATCCTCCCGCTTTGCCAATTTTGGGTTGGCTCCATTCGTTTGCTGCCAAGAAAACTGAATTAACTACACACAAGTCATAGGGACCTTGCACCCCTCTACCGGTAAGCCTGCCCATGTCTTGGAAAAGCAATTGCAAATGGTCACACTCATTGTATTAGCTAGTGAGACAGAGGTTGACAAAAATATGTATTTGCAATGTTCTCCATGGTTTCTCAAGCACCACCTACATAATTTTCCCATTTTCTCTCTCTTAAGAACTCCATGAGGGAGGGGTTACACCTCAGTTCCCAGTGTGGTAGCCATTCTGCTTGGCCATAGTGATTTGAGGATCATGGACCTTCGTAAAACACCCTTGCCAGGAAAGCTGTATCACATGGATGCCAAACCCCAGCAGGGTCACTGAACCCCACCTGTGGCAATGAGGTATTCAGCCAAAAGCAGAGGCAGAAGGTCTTGCTACAATATCCACACATTTTCCCACTCACCACTCACATCCACAAGATGTGGCTTCAGCCTCACGGCACTGATGATCCACTAATAACACTTTTAACCCAAAGTTAAAGGTTCTGGCTTTTGGATCCCTAATAAATTTTTGGTAAACTCTTTAAAAGATAAAGAGAGTCTGAGCTCATCTGAGCAAATAAAAAGTAACTTTTCGTGCATATCCCAGGAAGGCCAGAGCACCTGCTACATGCTATTTTGGTTTGTCCTCTTAAGGATGCCTGCAGCCAGCTTTACAATCCTCATTGAGCCCCAGAAAAGCTAACCCATTAGCTCCTGTCACACGTCAAGTGGAAGATCCAGGTTTCAAAACACTAATGTTTTTGCCTCAAGTTTTATAGATCACACCCCCAAACCGAAGACCACAGCTTTTGATGACAGCTTGTTAAGGCTTCTGCATGGATAAGGATGTAGTACAGAGGGACGAATGGACTCCTGTTCCTTCCAGTTTCTGATCATCCATTCAAACAGATACTTATGGAGCCCTTTCTATGCTGGGGTGGTGCTGGGAGCTGAGGAGCCAGCGCGCTGAGCAAAGGGTGTGGCTACTTCTCTCATGGCAGACAGACGTCCCATGGTGAACAGAAGAGACAGACATATAAAGTAGCAGTGGTATTGTTGTGCTGTGCAAGTCAGTGCACGGCAACCAACCCAACCCAAGGTCATGGGGGAAGCCTTCTAAAAGAAGAGACAATGACAATAGGTCCTTAAGGTTAAGTGTTAGCCAGCCACAGGGAGGAAATTGGAATGGAGGCCATGGGACAGATAAATCTGACATGAATCCCCAGCAGGTCAGCCCCCCATAACATAAACTCTGAAAACCTTGGAATCCACATTGCTCTGGTCTATCTGTCCTCCAGTTTAGCAGCTCACTTGACTATTTCTAGCTGAATTTGGCAATTCGGAAGAGGTGAGGATACCACAAGAACACAGGACAAAAGAAATGCTTAAGACAGGGAAACATTTTTATCAGCCTACTTGAAATGTAGTTTGCTGCTCTCCAGTATGTTGAAAACATTGAAAAGCCTTTACAAATATCTCAAACATCTGCCGAGTGGGCCAAACGCCCCCCTTCCCATTCGCTCCACCCACAATCTCTGTATCCATCAAGCCTCCTATTACACGACGCTCAATTACAACATGTATAATTTTGCACCATGTTCCTCAGTCAAGGGCCCTTGCTGGGGCAGTCTTTCCCCCACCGTCCTCTGGGTGCGCACGGTGATGCTGATGAAATGCACGTGCATGATAATTAAATTTGGCATAATTACTTTTCCAAATGATCACTGACACTCCATTGTTCCAAAAGGATTAATCCTCAGAGCCTTCCAAATGCAGTCTGTTTCCTGGATCTAAATGAGATTTCAAAGAATTTATAATAACCACAATCCCTAATGCACACTTTGATATATCCTTTCTTTGTTACAGTCATTTGCTGGTAAAATCCTGCTGAATTAGAATTCTCCTAGGGTGATGAGGTACCTGTCCACGGATGCCAGCTACTCTGTCACAGACATTTCACTCCCAGATCGGCCCTGCTGGAGGGACTATGCCTCAATCCACTTCTTCCTTTCTACCTAAGCACTGCCTACTCCACATGCCAGGAAGAAATAGAACAGGCTGCTTGCTCCCTTCCTGCTGACAGAAAAAGCTAACTGGGGCTTGCCAGGACGCAGGGAAGGCAGAGGGGAGAAGAAGAGAATCCTCACTCTTGAGGGTATAAAAACGCCTGATAGTAAGGTTGGAGCATGTGCAAAGAGTGAGTGCCAGCTATGAGACAGGTGATTTGCAAGATGCCTTATATACATTAGCTCACTGATGAAGCAGTGTGATCCCAGGAGACAGCTATGTCTCCCCCCACCCCCCACCCTCCCCACATACAGGAGGCCCTGAGCAGCCTCGCTGTCAAAACCTAGCCTAAAGCCACACCCCTACCACACCTACCTCAGGGCAGACTAGAATTTGCAACTATATCTCTGGGGCTAGAAATCTCATGCTCTTTCTGGAAACCGGGAAGCCACAGCAGAACACAGAGCATCTGGGAGAGGGGCTGGGTGGGGCCCCTCCTGCTCTGGGTGTGGCCAGAGCAAGAGGTGCCACTCTTCTTCAGAACTTGAGATTTGACTTTCAGAGGACAGGCAGAGTGCCCCGGACTCTTGTTCTCCATTCGCCAGTGACCCCCGAGCCAGCTGCCCAGGCCACAGCCCTAATCCCCATTCTTTCTGGTTTCCTCTTCCTCATATTCTCTGTGTTCTACTCCACAGAAAGGATGCTATGGCCCTCTGCCCAAGGAGGCCCCCTGGGACTGTAGCTAGCTACATCTTATCGTACGAAGAAAAGACACAACCATAGATCTTCTTCTCAAGGCTATGAGAGGGGAGGACCCGGGGAGGCCCATTTGCCCTATCATGGAAGGCCCCTGGCATTGGGTTGTCTGACTCTCCATTTTCCCATCACACCTGACAACACATCACTATCCTCCCACCTTCTGGTTTCCACAACGCAACCTATCTCACAAAGCATTTCCCAAATGCTAGGTAGATTTTTCATAACAGTACCAATTTATCTGGCTAAGAAGACTCCAAAGTGACAAAACATCAGCAGCAGATATCGCCAACACGGGTCTCATTTATAATACACGTTTGTACCTTATTCACTGAAAATGGATAGCACAAATGGCACTCACAAGGAGATTTGGGTATTCCTGCAATTTTAAATAGCATCCTCTGCATTAGTTAGAATCTTCAGTATTTAGACAGATTTGAATATGTATAACATTTATTAACTGTAACATTAGCTCTGACATTTCAATTTAATCAGTGTTACTACAGACAAGTAAAGTAATTCTCTCATACTCATACATAAACAGTATTATCTTTTCATTTCCAAAAGGTACCATTTTGTGATATAAGACGCTTGGGGAATAATTTTGTCTCTGTGTGAGAAGGTAGATGAGGAAAACACGGCAAAGTCTCTATGAGACTGCATTTAAAGATTAAATAATACATAAATTACAGAGGAGGGCACAGAGAAGACCTCTGGAGACTGCAGGATGCTCCCACATTAGTTCATAATAAAAGTTAAATAAATATGTTTTCTGCCCACAGAAATCCAGTTTGTTCAGGAAAAGGATGATGAGCCTCTCAAATGATGACACTTTCCATGAGGAGTGACAAGAGGTGATCTGAGATGCTCAGTAAATCCTTCCCAGGCCAAGGGGCAGCCGCATTTAATAATCAGAGAGATCCAGTGTCTCTCCACACTGCTGGGTGCCATTCTGCAAAGTGATTGTTCTCAAGGGCAGCACAGAGTCCCTGTGAGGTGCACCATTTTTAGTAGGGGTACATCTGGCAAATCAACCCATCACAGGCCTGAAATAAATGCAGGGCCTTTGCCTGGAAACTCATGGCACTTTTTGGCAGTATTCACAAACCCTCAGTGAGACACTACAAGGACAGAGAAAGCAAACCCAGGAGGAAAAGGCTTCCCTGGTCCCCTGAAGAGCCAGCCTTCAGGGCATGGAGAAACCCAGCCACTGGGCTGCTGTAGGAGTCCACAGGTGCCGTAGGGTCCAGAGCAAACTAGAATCCAGGATATGGTGGGTAGAAAGAGGCAGATGGATGCCCAGCCTGTGCTAACGGGGTTGCCCCAAACCCTTGAAAACATACTTAAGACTTTATTTCTGAATCTACTCTAAGTTAGTAAACCTGTGTCCTCGAGTTAGCCTTCGTCCATCTGCACTACGTTAGTACCTTCACCCCAATCACAGAAAGCAGCCAGAGTTTGCTCTGGTTTTAACTTACACTTCTGGTTAACGTTGGATGTTGGCCAGAGTATGGGCACAATTCAAGGAAAAGAGAAGAGGAAAGGTGAAAACAAAAATCAGGATCTACTTGTCTGAAGGCAAGACCTCTATGGTTCTAGAATATTAAAGGGTAGTTTGACTATAAAGCACAGATGCACCAGGCATTTTTCTTGGTCCCATGGAGGCCAAAGTAGTAATGGTTAAATGGTCTCTTTCGAAATGCCTGGTGTATCTTCATACATGGTATTAATTTAGAGCTTATGATGTGCTACACAAAGCAACCGACATATGTCTCATTTAATCCTCAACCTCATACATTCATATGATTATGATGATCTCAATTTTTAAGCTGATGAACTGAGGCCCAGCGAAGTGAAATAACTATCCCACGGTCACACGGCAACATATTGGGATCTGGTGTCTGCCTCCAAATCCCTTATGTTAAACCCCTCAGAGTGCACAGGAAGCGATCGTGGCTACCCCCCATGGAGTTCTGCATGAGGAGGGAGATTTAACTAAAGGGAACTACTTGGGCCCATGGCTCTTCTGTTGGTCTGGCCTGACCAACTGCTGGGGGCAGGGGGAGGGGGGCCAGCTATGTTCCCCCCTGGCCTTTTGGTTTTATAAAATGTGCAACAGTTAATATGTTTAACTGAAATCAATTAAGACCACTGTTCTCTCCAACTCTCTTTAGTCACTTGCTCTTACATCTACTGCTGGTGGAGCACATGATAAAAATTTGGGGAAGCCAAGTTTCAGTACATTTGGTTTGAGTTTAGTGGGACATATTTGTGTGGTCTAATGTCACTTCGGTGCAGAGTTAACTTATTGCCACCTGACTCAGGGTGGCAATCCAGAATTACTTTTAGCCATGCTGTGTGCTGACTCATCTGGCCTCATAACACCAAGGTGCACAAGTGAGGTCATGTCCAGCCCTGGCCACCAGAAGTATGTGGCAGTGGTGGAGAAACTAGGTTTGAAATCAGAAAAATGGAAAAATGTTCCAGATCTTACAACTCACATATAAAAACCCCAAATTTGACAGTAATCTTAAATTTATAGAACTGCAACAATGATGGGAAGCTAAATAAAACTTTTCTAAATAAATACTAATATAAAAAACTTTCAATCAACCGTACCAGAGAAAAGATTTAATTATCTTTCTATCCTTGCTATAGACAAATAAATTTAAAAAGATCATCATATGAAGGTAAAATCAAACATTAGCCAAAAAAAGAAAGGGGAAAAAGTATTATAGAACTGTGCACCAGGCAGAGTGTGTGTGTGTGTGTGTGTGTGTGTGTGTGTGTGTGTGTGATTTTCTTGTATTTGTCAATTTTTTCATGTCTTTTATGATTTGTGTTATGATTTATATTCTCGGTGTATAAATATTCAATTTCACACCTGATTTTATATTCACAAGTTCATGTCCTTTTCCTTAAAAAACAATCCTTTGATGTTGCATACGCTTCATGTCTCACAAAACGGGGACCTCCCCGGCCTGCGAAGCTAACTAGAAGTGAAGAATCTTTCCTTCACGGGGTAATGATACATCTACACTCCTCCTGTTTCCTGTAAGCAAATCCACATACATGATTGTCAATCCCGAGCTCTAGAATTCCTTTATAATGAGCTTTTGGACCTGAGAGAGAACTAGGTCCCAGGCCTTGGTATCAAGGCAAGCTGGACTCCTCACCCACAGTTCTTTATCTTATTGTAAAGGTTGTAACTAGTATTTCCATTTTAGCTTTGCCTGCCAGAGCCAAATCTGTGTGCAAGGTAGCAGGTGAATGAACTTGTATAATCCACATTTCTGTGACTCTACCCTCCTCACACGCCACCATCCTCCACCCCCGGCTTTATTAATCTTTTGTCCTTCATGATCTTGGCTCTAATTCCACCAACTACTCTTATCTTTTTTTTAACTCTCTTTAGCTGCTTCCTCTTCTTTAGTGAATCAGATTCATGAAAAGTGCACATAAGTTAAAAAGCATATCTATATACAAGAAGCAAACTTATCTTTACAAGGGTGCAATAAACTTTATACAGAGATGCATAAATAGACAAACAGGACCCAGAAGTCCTGAGTCATCTGCATTTTGCTGGAGTTTTCAGCTCATTGTTAATCATTCCATCAGCAAGAGTTTTAGACCTGGGGACGGATAAGGGCGAGGTGGCATTCAGGGAAGGGACTGGGCATTCCTTCTGTTATCTTTTCATATGCTTGACAGCTGACATTTTCCTCCACCTTTATGCTCTCACTTTCCAAATGGAGCCTCTATTCCACCTGTGGATATTTCTTTGGGCTGGCAGCACCCATCCTATCCTGAGACAGAATTACTTGGTAGAAATCAACAAGCCATGGAGTATTTGCCGAGAGCTCTCTGCTAGCAAATGGCTGTGGCTGGTACTGGTGCTGTAGCCACCATGAAGGCACATTAGACACATGGAGCATTTAAGGTGATTTTTTTGTATGAAAAGAAGATTGTGGCCCAGGCAGGCAACCACAAAGGCTTGGAAACCCAGCAGGTGATGAAGTTGAGGAGTGCAGAGTAATCCCGGACAGAACAGGAAATGCAAACACCAGAAGCCCTGACAAAAAGATTTATCACCTTCCTAGGAAATCCCAGGCTAAAATCCATTAAGGCAGGATGAAAGTTGAGAATGTTTTGCCCTTAACCAAACCCTAAGAAAGTACAGGAAATATGAATTATTCAATAAACGGTATTGGGACAACCAGGTGGCCATCTGGAAAAATATTAAGTGGGATCCATTCTTTACACTAGGCACACAACACACCACAGTGAATTCCAAAAGGATCAAAGCTTCAAATGGAGTAAATTAAAACTCCAAAAATACTGGGAGAAAACATGGAAAATTATTTAAATCTGGAGTCCATAAAGAGAAAAGAACGGTAATTGGACTACATAAAAACCTTCCATGTGGTAAGAAGGTAATAATAACAACAATAATAATGATAATAAATAAACTACCAATATTCTGAAGAAAATATTAGCAAAGCACAACACCATGGGTAATCTCTCTTAAGTGTAAAAACACTGACAAATGAATAAGAGTGAGACACATCAAAAGCCCAATTTTTAACATGGAAATGTATATGAATAGCAGTTAACAGAAAATGGTTCTAAAATATCTTGGACAGATACACAGAGTCTTGTTGGAGAATAATAAAAAATACAAACTCCAATTATTCTATGTCACAAATTTTCATCTGTCACATTGGCAAACATACCAGGTTGGTAATGCACTGTGTTAACAAGGCTGTGGGGAAACTGCTCCCTCCATACATTGTTGGTAGATGTAGAAAATGACTTGACCCCTATGGAAGGCAAGTTGGCAATATTTAGCAAAATTGCACACAAAATAATCCTTTTAACCAGCAATTCTATTTCTAGGTATTTCTCTTAAAGTGATTCTCACACTCTTCTGAATTAATATACGTTCAATGTTGTTCATTCAATGATGTTTCCAGCAGCAAAAGATTGGAAACAGCCCAAATGTCCCTCTATTGAGTACTGGTAAAATAAATCATGGCCCGTTCACTCACAGGCAAGTACTGCAGCAGTAAACAGAAAAAAAATCTGCAGTAATGCACCTGTAAAAATAGAAATTGAGAAGTTCTTTCTGAGCTAATATGAGGGAAATTTTCACTCTACACTTTTACACGCTTTTCAAAAAGAGATTTTTTGAACCATGTAAATGTATTACACAATCAACTATTCACAAGTTAAAAAAATTTCTAACCTGATGAACTTTTAGAGTAATATTTGCCTGAGTTCTACACCATCAGAAATACAGGCAAATACTTTACGTTAGTGGTGGTGTTAGTGAGGTGGCTAGATGGAAGCTGTGGACTGAGAGACTTAGGTGTGCCTCCTGACCTTGGCACTAACCCTTCCTTGTTCCGGGCCAACCCACTCAACACCCCTGGGCCTTACATGCTGGAGGAGACAGTGGGTAAGTAAGGACTTTGCTGCTCTGAGGGACGGCTATAAAGATTTAGCAAGCAGCTCCTGATAGTGCCAGCCAAGAACGAGCACTTGACATGTGTGTATGAAGTAGAAGCTTACCTTCAAAACAATTCTGTTTTAAAATAACAAAAGCGAAGCTTAGATCAACTTCATGATTTCCTCAACAAAGGACAGGGGAGACAATTGATAGAAGACAAAATATAAAAGATTAACAAATAAATAAATAATACTCTTCCACTCCCTCCACTTATGAGAAAAAATAGAAACATGCTTTTACAAGACAGGTCCAGGATCTTGGTTGGGGCAGAGCTGATGGTCACCTACGCAAAGCATGGGCATGAGCTGGTGTGGCCTGTGAAACTTGGTACTTACAGTACCAAGGGGACAAAGGGAAGCTGGAGATTCCTAGATGGAGGGCATCTACCAAGACCCAACTCACGCTGTCATACCTGGATCCTCCTATACAAACAAGCAAGCACTAGTGGTGATCAGAGTGCCTGAGGCCAGGGGTCCATTCTGCCCTGGGCCCCTCCTTTCTCACAGGCAGCCAGTAACTTTGTTACTGGTGCTTTACCCACCTTCCACCTATAGTCCACTCATCAAACCCATTCACAAATGTGTCCTCACAATTCCACATCCCAGCGGTCCCAACTCTGCTCAACATGAGAACCTCCTGGGAGTCTTTAAAGTAGATGAATGGCCGGCTCCCACCCCCAGACTTAAGATTCAAGTGGTATGGAGTGGGACCTGGACACTGGAATTTTTAAGAGCTCTCAGAAACCCATATCCTATTGCTATCTAATTTTATTTCGTTGAAGGTGTCATTATCTGTCTTCATGGAGATTATAAACTACTGGAGGAGCAAAGATTATTATAAAGGCAAATACCCTGACTTTCTTCTACTAAAGAGAATTCTTCATTGGCCACAGCTCAGGATAGAAGGACAAAACGACCCCAGGACTCTGCAAGTTTGATCACTTTTCAAATCCCATCTTTCAGGCAAACTGGGGAAGTTGGTCACTGTAGCACAGGATAGGACATCAGTCAGCAGTAGTAGACAGATGTTTAATATCATTAGATACACACAAAGTTTATACCTGAAATCATGGGAAACATAGAGGAAAGAACAAATCCACACCCCAAATGTATTTCTGTCCATGGCCACCTCGAGACACATTCACTCAACCAAATTCTTGGGCATCTAAGTACCAGGTTCATGTTGTCCACAGGATCTACAGATGAGGCCATGCCCTCTGTGGAATGCCTGAGATGAGTACACAGAGGATGAAAGCAGGATACAATGGGATAAGGGTGATCACGGAGGAGGGAAGAGGTTCTGAGGACCATGGGGAGCCCCAGCTCCAGTAGAAGGGGCCCCAGAGACATGAGACTAGCTGTGAGCTCAGGCTCTTGGGATGGGCACATCCTATGCACCATTCCATCCTCTGAGGCAGGAGGGAAACCCAGCGGGGCTCACACGCAGGGGAGCAGGGGCATGGAGTGATGGGGTGATGAGCCAATGGCTCGATGAGGTAAGACACAGGCAGCAAGGGAAGCCAAGATGAGGTGGCAGTGGATGACACCTGGCAATGAGACTACAGGTCCAGGTTGTCAAGAATTGTGTAGTTATCCATTATATATACATACATGCATGCATATCCACACATGTACACGTACATATACACATATATGCAGGTAGTTCTAGTCACAGCTAGTCACTGTAGGTCCTTGAGACATTATGATGGGCAAAAAAGATACAGTTCCTGACCTCAGGAAGCTCACTTTCCAGTGGATGAGAGAAACCCATAAGACATAATTTCACGGCATGGGGACAAGCATGCCTCACATGCTGTGCTGACATTTTGGGAGTTTAACTCACAGTCAACAGGAAACCAAGAATTCCAAGCAGAAAGAAAGACCTCTCTCAGCAATGACCTTTGGAAAGACTCCTGAGCTGGAAGACAAACATGAAAGCTCCTGAAAGCTGGGGCGTGACAGACATGAACTGGGAAGAGTGTGGAACAATACAATATCCCCGGGACATAACAATATTTGGAAGGGTGTGAAGGGGAAGAAAGCACCAAAGTCTGACAAGGAGCCGACTATTTAAACAGAAATGTTTTTAAGCTGTCATCCTTCAAAATATTTTCGGCGAAGCAGGATGCCTTTCTTTCTTCCTGCTGTTCATGCACCCGAGTTGCTGCTGGAGAAAAAGTTGGGTGAGGGTGCTCCGACACCTTTCATGTGAGGGAGATGTCATAGCTCGCAAGCCCCTGTCCTTGTAGCATTTGCTGGTGTCTCTCACTTCACGAAGGCTCCCAGGGCAGACACACAAAACACATCAAATGGAAACAAGGCTCGATTTTTGTTTCCCTGCCTCACTCTTTCAGAAGACTCCAAAGCCTGCCTTGGGAAAGTGTAAACTCTGTTACCCAGTAAGAGCTTTGCAGTTCTCCTGCCAGGGTCTCATCCCCGCCACTGGGCTCAGATGCTTACTAAACACTGACTCGGGGCCAGGCTCCCAGCACCCCCAGCAGACACTACTCCCATGTTCCAGAAGGACAGAGACCAACAGGACCATAAACTGCTCAGCAAATCCCAAAGGACAGGCTCAGCCACTCCTCTCCCTGCCCAGCGCGAGCTTTTCTGTTTTAATTAAAACATGTTGAATACCAGGAAGATTGGACAACGTTTGACAGCGTTATCTGCTCTACAAGCAGAAATGTGATGAGGTTAATCACACCATCTAAAGAGGTCCTAACTGCCCCTTCCAGGCATGTTCCCCTCTCAGTGTGCCCCCGAGTGAGCAGTTGGCAACATCAGCTAACCTCACAGCTGCAGAGACAAGGGTGGAAAGGGAAAAGGAAAGCTAAATGCCGAAATGATGGGTGGCTCCCATGATGTCACCATGTTGACAAAGCATCGGGACCTGCTTGGCTTTGCACACAGGAGCCTGGCGGGGTGATGGAAAGATGCCTGCCTGGGAAGGGCAGGCTGCAGCCTGGGGCAGATTCTGATTTTATCTACCTTCCACAGGCACGAGCCCCAACCAGGTGCTCTGTCACAACTCAGGTGGGGCCAGGTCAAGACAAGGTGAAATAAAGGGAGCAAAGCAGCTCTACCTCATGGCACTGCACAGAGTGGGAAGAGCATCACAGGCCCCTCGCCCAACCCCAGCCCAGGGTCTCAGGGCACATCTGCTAAGTGGAAAAGAGGGTCTGCTAGACCTCCCATGGGCACTGCAGACCAAATGGACTCAAAGCCAAGGCTACCAACAGCTGGAAGTCTGGAACATGCTGACCTTCAACTTCCAACAGATCACCTCAGTCCCAGAAATCAAGTGTGCTTGGAGGAGAACCACTGAGAACCTGTGTCACAGGGAGAGTAAGAGGCTGGTTCTCATCCTTCCCCACTCAGCTATAGGCCCTGTCTCTGCCAGCCACTGCCCACGTGACCTTGGGCACACCACTTAAACTCAGTCTGCCTGAGTCCCCCTAGCAGTAAAATGTGGATGATAATCCTTCCTAGGGGGTAGCTGCCAGGACTGAGAGGTGATATGTATAAGGTGCTGGGAACATAGCAGGCCCGACAAGAGATTAGATGGATCAGTGACACTCATACGCCAACTTCCTTAACACCCCATCTGGAAGCAGACCATCTGGGTCCAGCCCTGTCTCCACCCCTTTCTGAGCTGTGTGATCCTGGCCGAGCTACACCTCCCTGTGCCTCAGGCCCACATCAGTTCCTAAGTCACAGAAGGATTATGAGGACTCAATCAGCCATTAGATATAAAGTGCTTCGAAGAATTTCTGGCACATAGTAAGGGCTTAATAAAGATCTGCTGTATTACGACTTCCAGGGTATGTGGTCTTGTTGAGAGAGACCAGGATACCCTGCTTGGCCCAGAGGGTGGTTCCATATGGGTACACATGTGCTTAGAAACTCAGGCGGCAAGGGAAGCAAATAATTCTCTGTATCACAGGAAATGTTTCCTCCCATCCCTGCTGAGTGCCAGGAGCTTCTTCTTAACACCCCAACCAGAAGCGGAGACGGAAAGGTAGGTGCTCCCAAGATTAAGAGCTGGCATTTGAATCTCTGCTCTCAGATTGAGTGTGAAGGCAGCAGAGCTCAATTTTAAAAAGTCAGTATCAAATCAAGGATAATTTTTCCTCTTCTAGAAAGGAACAAAAGCTAATTGCCCCAGACTTCTGAGTCCTAATATCATTTGAAGAAGAACATTTCCCTTCAAATATTGAGACACCTCCACACGCTCCCGCTACACTATATAAGCACTTCTGGTACCACCAGAAATGAATTCTTTGTCCTCTAAAATCCACAGTTGTTTTTTTTTTATAGTGTCTCTGACAAATGAATAATCTTTGCTTTTTTTAAATGTGGCACTATTGATGACAGAAGCTACAATCTAGTGGTGGTTGACCAGAATAAAACACAGTTCAGATAAGAAAATGCTCATATGATGTTAATGAGCAGGAGTGCTCATTGGCTCTGGAGTCTTGGCTCTGGAAATGCTAACTTGTTCCTCTAATAGTCTTGAGTAAAACTTGTACTTAATGAACACTTACTACATGCCTGGCCCTGTGGTAGGCATTGTACACAAAGAATCATATTCAATAAGTCTGTGAAGTAAATGCCACTGTCTCCATTTTCTGGCAAAGAAACAGGGATTGATTGTGCATTAACAAAAAATAGTGCAGACTAGTTTTTCACACAGTCAGTGACTGATTGGACCTAGATTTGAACCCGGAAATGTCTGGTCTCAGAAGCCATGATCTTAATCACTAAGCCCTGACAGGGTCTGACAGAACTTGCTAATCGTTCAGGAGGCCAGGAATTCTCAATAGCATTGGTTTGACCTATTTTTGTTAGTCTTTTGTCGAAAAATTAATCTTCCTCAGGGCATAAATTAAAAGTTTAATTATAGTAAATCCAAATTAATATTCTTTTAAGTGTTTCATGACATTCCTATGTTAAAAAGGCAACCAGGTCTGAGAACCACTAGAGTGAGCATAAAATGAAAATGAGAGCAACAATACTAATTACAACAATTAACAATTAACCTTCAGATTAGAAAGGTGTCTGCACACAGTAGTCTGAATCTATATCATAACATTATGCTAAAGAAATGCTTGAATTGTCAGCAACCAATGTCTTTCATGAGATCTCTGTGGGATGGACAGTATTATTGCCTGTTGACAGCCTGAAAACAGAATCTCTTCATTTGGAAAATGTTGATTGAGCATACCAGACATTGTTCAAAACCTAAACAAAACAAGCAAAAATCACAGCTTTCCTGCATGCTATAGGCTAGTGGAGGGAGTTAGGCAAAGAGCAAAGCAAAAAAAGTCAAAATAAAGAGTGTGTTACAGAGTATGATGGTTAGTTTTATGTGTCAATTTGATTGGGCCACAGGGTGGCCAAATATTTGGTGAAACACTATTCTATTTATGTAGGGGTGTTTCTGGATGAGGTTCACATTTATATCTATAGACTGAGTAAAGCAGATTGCTCTCCCCAGTGAGGGTGGGCCTCATCCAATCAGTTGAAGGCTTGCATAGAATGAAAAGGGCTGACCCTCCCCAAGTAAGAGAGAAGTCCTCCTGCCTGACTGCCTTGAGACTGGGTCATCAGCTTTTTCCTGCCTTTGAACTCAAAGTAAAACATCAGCTTCTCCTGGGTCTTGAGTCCGCCAGCCTTCAGACTGGAAGTATACCTTCAGGTCTCCTGAGTCTCCAGCTTGCCAACACAGCCTGTATATTTTGGGACTTGTCAGCCTCCTTAATAATATACATTATATGTGTTTAATATGTGTATAATTATATATATTTAATAATATATTCCTATTTAATATATTTAATAATAACATATATATCATATACAGAATATTTATTTGTCTGTTTATTTATTTCTCCTGTTGGTTCTGTTTCTCTGGAGAACCCTAGCAGACTAATACAAATGGTTGTAGGGGAAGGATGGTGAATGTTCAGGTGTTGACATTTTAAGTGAAGTGAACAAAAAAAGGACTCATTGAAAAGGAGATATTTAAATGAAACCCTGAAGGATTTGAGGAAATAGGCCAAATGAATATCAGGAAGAAGAGCCATTCCAGGCTAAAGGAACAGCAGGTGCAAAAACTCTGAGGAGGTATGTGCCTCATAGATGTAAGGATCAACAAGGAGGCCAGGGCAGCTGTAGTGATGTTAACACCACTACAGCTGCCCTGGCCTCCTAGAGGTCAGAGGTGACAAGTCACCATGGTCTCGGGAGCCATCCTAGACAAGATTCATGTACAAGCCTGTGTGTATGTCTGTGTATCTGGGTAGGTATAAACCCTCTTCCAGGAGAGATTTAGGCCAACTTACAACGCTAACTGCAATAACGCTGCATACATTGACATGGGATCAAAAGAAAGAAAGTAAGTAAGGATGAAAATACACTGGGGCCAGCCCCTGACTAGAAATCAAAGATGGTCTCCACATCTCCAACAGGTGAGCCCCACTTTTGCTCCCAACCTCCTAGGAGTCAGCACGAACAGGGGCATGCTGTTAGTAACCATGTTCCTCATATCCGGAAGATACATGCAAACAAATAGCTCTGGGGATTATGACTATTTTCGGCATGATAATCAGAAAGACTTTCCTGGGGATCATAATCCCAGACTGTGAAAAAAGTGGCCAATAGCAGTCGCAGCCTCCTTGCAATGAATGCAATGAAAAGCTTTCCAGATCCTGTTTCTTAGGTGGCAAAGTAGAAGGCACCCTAACCAGTTCTGCCAAGTGTGCAGGGAGGACTGGGCATTTAAGGGCGCCATCTTCAGATGCACACACTGACTTAAGAATTTATTTTAGTGGCGCCTGGGTGACTCAGTCGGTTAAGTGTCCGACTTCGGCTCAGGTCATGATCTCACAGTTCATGGGTTCGAGTCCCACATCGAGCTCTGCACTGACAGCTCAGAGCCTGGAGCCTGCTTCAGATTCTGTGTCTCCCTCTCTCTCTCTTCCCCTCCCCCATTTACACTCTGTTTCTCTCTCTCAAATATAAATAAACATTAAAAATTTTTAGAAAAAAAGAATTTATTTTATAATATTGAGGAGAGAGACCTCTGCTATTCATGTAATCCTGAGTGGGGGGGGGGGGTTGCAGCTGATTTGTGGACAGAAAGAGTGAGGGTGACCTTGGACTGTCCAGGCACTGCCCACAAACCCTGGGAGTGTAGATCTCTGCTTGCTGGTCAAGTAGTGACCTCAAAGCCTTAGCAGGAAATACAGCCAGGTAGAGATGACATTCTTTTGTAGAAACCATGGGTGCTAACTGACAGTCTCACCTGTGCCCTGAGGCAAGCCAAGGATTATCTCTGGTGGGACCAGGAATCACCTCAGGAAACTACTGGGAGTCAGCTTCCGTGCACAGGCACTTGGGCAATCAGGGACTGATTTCATCTAACATGACCAGAATTCTTTTACTCTGAAAAAATATAGTCATCGTCACCAGACACTTGCTTGAGCCAAAATAACCCCCCACAAGAGCACCCAGAGAAGTGCAGCCTTTGAGAAAGGATAGCCAGACCAGAACACATGAGGAGACCATGTTATGTGGAAGAGGTTGGCTCGTTCAAATTGGGGTGCCCCTGACATGGCAGGGTAGATGTGGGCCTGTTAAGGACAAGAGGATGCAATGTTTAATTTCTGGGTGGTTTCCTGCGTAGGGTCTGTGATGTAACTGCCCTCCATCATATCAAACGTTCACTAAAATCTGCTACAGATGAAAAAGAGCTGGGGAACACGTCGCAAAGAAAGTAAACGTAGATTTTAGGGAAGTTGAAGAAATGTGGACCTTGTCTTAGAAGAACTCTTTTGGACGGCTTATTGCTCGACCAGGAATCTCCCAGTTCAAGATGTTAAAAGCATGTCAGCTCCATGTTAAAGAACGTTTGACTCTCGTCTCAATAGCGGGGTTCAAGCTTATCTAGTAATATATGTATATACATCAAACACAAGCTCTGATCATTGGTTTATATAAACTGATCCTCAAGCCCCTAATCATACACGCATACTCCTCAGCACCCACCTTGGATGTGGCCATGGAGGTTGATGGGTAAAGGACAAACCTCTAGAGAGAGAGTCAGGAGCCGCAGAGGACATGAATCAGGAAGTTCCCCCAGAGAGCAGAACTGGACTCTGACTGAGGAGCTTTGTCTACTGCCAGGGCAAAAGAACTCACGGGGCTGCCCTGGGGATTCAGCGTAGCTCCAGATGACTGCTATATGGCTCCTTTTCTTCCTCCTCCTAAGTGGGAGTGTTTATCACATTCATATTGTCCCAATTCCAGGACTATGGATGAGGGTTTGGGGGAGAGGGCTGCAGACAATCAGAGGTACGGGCTGGCTTGTTTTAGTGCCTAAGGCACAGCACCACAAGGATCCTCATCATAAACTAATGGAATCCAGAATCCCTGTCCTTTGGACCTGATCCAGAGACTGGATGGGACCTGAGTGCCATTTTTGATGATGGAGTGAGTACGTGCTATAAGAGGGAAGAAAGATGAAATATTATATGGTGACCAGAAGGGCGGATGGTGGCACTGTTGTAACTGACTACCAAATTCTTTTCTCTCTGAACACACAGTTGGACTGCATTCCAGCCTCACTTCCATTTTAGCATGGCCATGTGACTGAGTTCTGCTCAGTGAGATATGACAGGTAATACTTCCAAGCCTGACAACAATTCTCCACGGAGATTCTTGTGCTCACCTCCATCTGCAGACAGGACACTCTTGCCCTGCAAGCATTGCTTTGGGACAAGCTGTTCAGTCTGAGGCCAATCACATTCTGTCTCCGACACTCACATGCAAGAGCACACGTGTATACACATACACACATGATAGTGATCAGGAACACCCATTGTGGATTTTATACGAATGAGAAACTTGACAAGGGTGGAGGAGCTTTTATTTTTTATTTTTAAATTTTTTTAATATTTATTTATTTTTGAGAGAGAGAGAGAGACAAAAAGCATGAGCAGGGGAGGGGCAGAGAGAGAGGGAGACACAGAAGCCAAAGCAGGCTCCAGGCTCTGAGCTGTCAGCACAGAGCCTGACGTGGGGCCCGAACTCATAAACAGTGAGATTATGACCTGAGCTGAAGTCAGACACTTAACTAACTGAGCCACCCAGGCACCCCAAGGGTGGAGAAGCTTTTAAATGCTAAGGCTAAATATTCAGGTAGGCAATGCCCTATGCTGGTCTCAGCACACCCCCAAACCTTTACTGAAACTCTGCTAATGCAACAGCCCTGTGTTCGGGTCACTTCTGTACCTCAAAGGATAAGAGTCTGGTTCCACAGTGGTTCAGAGAAACCCCAAGGAAAGAAATGCACAGTAGGACATCGAATGAGCATGAGATGAATCCACGGATGTGGGGAAGAGAGGAGAAAGACAGTGACGGGGAGCAAAGCAAGCTTCCCTGAGAGGCCCAGAGCTCCCAGTGTGGACAGGGGGAGGGATGGGGTTGCCACCACAGCCTGGATGAGGACTCAGCCATTTTTACATATTGATAGAAGCATGACCTCCAGAGTCTGAGGCTTGCAAGTGGAAAGAAATCTGTCTCCACCAGTCCTTGAGGACAAAGCTGGTGACTTCCTTTTTCCCTGTTTCTGGTGGCCTGTGCATCCAGAGAAGCAGCTCCATTGGACTTAACGGCAAAGTCTCCAGTAATAAATGGTTGGCACTCGACTCTACCACCACGACCAGCATCATCCCCAGACTTCCAAACCCTGGAATTGCCCTGGGAAATTTGTCTGGCTCAGGATAAGATTGAAGACAGAACATTAGCTCCCTTTCAATGGGAGGAAAAGGAAAAATAGCCACCAAGGTACATCAAACAAGTGCACACATACACATACAACACACCATACTCACATGCTCACACACACACACACACACACACACACACACACACAATTTCTGGCCCAACTACATAATGCTAGATAAAATGAAATGTTTTTCATAAGTTTTTCCACCAAGCAATCATCTTTCCAAAAATGCACAGGCAGTGAATCCCAACTCACAGATAGAAAGCTGCCCAGATCAATGGCCAGACTAAGTGGCATAACATTTTTTTAATACTGCTTTTATGTCATTTGCCAAGCACTCATTAGGCACCTACCATGTGCCAGACATCACGTTAGGCATTTGAGAAACTGGGAGTAGAGGAGGGCATCCCCATCCTCGGAGGACTTCGCAACCAGACTACAGTGGCCACCTCCTGGGAGCTGGAGCCAGTGGTAACTCTGGCTCTCACGTCCAAAAGGACCCTGTGCCTGGGGAGTCACGCCTAGAGTTGATGTGACAGTCCTGCCTCTTTCCCAATGGCTCATTGGGCCACCCATCTGCAGGTACGCTGGACTCCAGAAGAAAGTGGGGGCGTCCTGGAAAGGTAGCAAGGAGCTCAAAAAGGCAAAGGTAGTCTCCACGAGCTGTGAGGCAGGCTTCTCCCCTTCATCCCTCCCCACTCTCCCACCTCACCCAGGGGCTTATTTCTATTGGCAATCTCAGTGGTGCACATCCACATTTAGATAAGTGGCACTAAAATAAAATGGACTGTAATTATTGTTATAGATTACAGTAATTACAGAGGGGGAAAGGGCCGATTAGATTAGCACGCCCACCCCCCACCAGGACCCGGCTGATATGAAGGAGATTTGTGCAGAGGGCGATAAACCTGCTGTGAGCGTTGGATGTCACTACAGCCTCCCAGGGCCCAGGCTGCAAAGGGCAGGGAGGCTGAGGAGGGGCAGTGGGAGGGAGAAGCTTTTAACGTGGAAATAAATGAGCCATTAGAGAATGAGTCCTCTTGCCAGGCTGCCTAGGGGTCACACGTAGCCAACCCTGCAGTCCATGTGAGGGGCAGAGTGATGGCTGGGCTTCGCACCATGATCTAGTGCAATCGGGGACTGAGTCCTCCCAGCTCCAGTCTGCCATCTCCCATCAGGGCTACAGAGGTCTGTCTAGAGCACAAGACCTACCAAGGATGACTGAGATACTGTCAAGTGACTTAGACTCTCTCTGAGCCTTGCTGTCCTTCTTGGTGGATGCAGAGACCATTCCCATTCATGCAACGTTGTAGTGAGATCACAGAAATACAATGTCTAGGACAGACTATGCCTCGCGAGGAGAAGGGTCTGGTAAATGTGACTGCTCCTTCCCCTGTCCCAGCCACTCCTGTCCCCATTGAATCTACTGGGACTGTCATCCTCAGGGCCAGTCTGGCCTCCTGACCTGAACAATGCTGACCTTGGGTGGAAGAACACAGCCAATGGTTGCCTTGGCCATGAAATCTGCATTGTCCTCTGAGTAATGGCTCTGCTGTCCACCTGTACCCCATTCATAAAAGGTCCTGTGGGTAAGGCTACCACCTGAGCAGCTCCTGGCTTATTCATGGATTGGGTATCCACCTTGGTGCTGGCCTCCAGTGTTCCCTCTCATTCATCTGTCCTATAGGAATTACAGCCCTATTTTGAGTCCTGGGTCAGGATAACTGGGAGCTGATGTCATGGGTATCTCCTACCCAACCAACCCTATTTCTCTTCCCAGAGCCTGCCTAGCTTCAGTGACACTTACCACTACTTGGACACTCAGGGCCACCCATTTGTCTGAAACAGGCATATGCCCAGCCAAGCGTACTGCCCCACCTGCTGGACCCCCGCCATCTCCCAGGTCAGACCATCCTTTGGCCAGCCTCAGTAGGTGTGTCTACTGCCAAGGCCCAACACTTTATTTTTTTTAATGTTTTATTTTTGAGAGAGAAAGAGAACCGGGGTGTGAGCAGGGGAGTGGCAGACAGAGAGGGAGACACAGAATCTGAAGTGGGCTCCAGGCTCCGAGCTGTCAGCACAGAGTCTGACACAGGGGTCAAACTTGTGAACCGTGAGATCATGACCTGAGCCGAGCCAAAGTTGGACCCTTAACCCATTGAGCAACCCAGGTGCCCCAAGGCCCAACACTTTCTGATGCTCTGCCTTCTGACACGCATCAGCTGAGGGCCCCCCAGAATTCCTTCCCATGCATGATATTTCTGCCCCTGGATCTGAGAAGGGGATCTATCGCTCACAGAATCCATTCCAAAATCACTGCCCAGGGTTTGCTACTGGTTACACTCTCTGCCCTCATCTCCAACTACGCCTGCAAAATGCTCATCACATCATAAGTATCTGCTTACTCATCGGTCACCCTCAGAAGGCTATAAACTTCATGCAAAAAAACCGTTATTTTGCCTTTTAATTACCACTTAGCAGAGTGTCTGACACATGGTAGACTCCAATTAAGAGTTGATGAATGAATGAAAAAAAAAATAAGAAAGTATTAATGTCTAGAATCTTCCCAGCCTTTAACTTTCTTCATTTACTTCTTCTCTGTTGGGGGGAAACTTTCCTTATGGAATGCAGTCAGGGGTAGGGAGGCTCAGTGAGTCTGGCCAGAGGCAGAAAGTGCTCAGTGCAGGACTATACGGTGCACTGACAGACAGTGATATGAGTACAGTGCTATATGGTGCACTGGGCCCAGCAAGTCAGGAAGGAAGGAGGATGACTCCCATTCGCTCTGCGGAAATAACACATTTGAACGGAGTCTGAAAGCACTGGAAACTCTTGGCTATGTCAGGCTTATCATAAGGCCTGGAGACACAGTCTTCGTCAATGTAAGTAAACTAGGAGGTCTGAGATTCTATATGGCCTCCTCTTACCCGGTAAGGGTGGAAACCCTAGGCTTGACATGGGGCTTGTACAGCTTGGCTTGTGTTGCTCATCATCTCTGCTCCTTATGTTCACTAAGAAAACTTGAATCCAATTTAAACGCTTTTCTGAGAATCTGCAAGTGGCTACCAGGCCAGTTTTTCAGGCTCGGTGTTTTGCCTGTTGGCCCCTGCCCTCTGAATAGAAAAACAAAGTACTGATATAGCCATGAACTGAGAGCATTGGCAATGCTGCCACATCACCTCACCAACCAAGCTCCCATCCCTATTTCCCACTGTCACACATCTTTAGGCTAGCATTTCCAACACATTCAACCAACCTTGACCCAGGAGCATCCGCAGTGATATAGAGCCTCAGAAGGATAACTGCATAGTGGAAAATCTTGGAACCCTGCCTCCCATGGAACAGACCCCACCCAAGGTAGCCTCTCTGGTTGCCCTCCACATTCTCCTGATGTCCCTGTTGGCCTCTCTCAAAGCTAATATCTGATAAGGTAAGTCTGATGTGGGTCCTTCTGTACCATGTAATGCCCATGATCAGATCTCACTAGTAGGAGGAACAAGGCAAGGTCAGTCACTTTCCTCCATGTCCTAAATATACTGCTGAGTTTGACCCCCGTGGCCTTGGTTCTCTACTCAAATCCTTATCCCCAAATCCTTAAGAGCCCCCTCAGGAATGCAGGCTCCTATGCCAGCACTTTGCTCTTCTCATGAGGTGGAGGCGGGGAGGGCAATCATGACCAGAGAAGATGAAGTCCCTCTGTTGAAATATAGCTGCCTTACCCCGGCATCCACCCAGCCAGATGAGCTCCCTCTGCTTTAAGAGGCAGAACCATCGAATCCTCCTGAGCCCCTCATGCCTCCAAGAGGACCCAGACTCTCAACTGGACTAGTCTCAAAGTCAGGCTCTCAGGCAGAAGTCCCTGGAGCCCTTGGGTAGAAACAGAAGTTGCGAAGCCAAAGACATCATAGAAGCCATCCAACTTCCATCAATCCCTAGAACTCTCAAGATTTGTCACACCTTGGTGCCTTTGTCTCTTCCTTTCCTCTGCCAGCAACATAGTTCCCAAGACTCTTTATGTGGATTTCATCCACTCAATGTTTAGGCTTCCATTTGTATACTACATCTTCAGAAACAACCCAGCAGAGCACCAGTGGGAGCACAGCCTGCCCCATCAGAACTGTCCCATCAGTTCTGTCTCCATCAGAACTCCTCCTGTTTCCTTCTTAGCATTTATCACAACCTTTAATTCTTATGTTTAGGGTGTTCTTGCTATGGTCTGTCTCCCTGATGTCCTCTCTGCAGCACCTGACACAGTGGCTGGACCAGAGGAGGGCCAATGACAATTTGCTGGCTGGTCACATGAATTTATTCTCTGATGGAAGGCAAACACTAAATGTTTCTAAATATAAATCATCAATTGAAGATGTCTTCAGTCCCGACTATCTGGGAAAGCTCATCACTTCCTGGGATACCTGATTTGTTTTTGCCATAGAACAAACACCCTGGTACTCTGACTGGAACTTGTTTCCTTCTTCAGTGTGGTTAGTAGCAGGCTCCCAGGTACATAAGAAGTATCTGCAGCTGACCTCTAATAACTGCACCATCTGAGAGGGTTTGGGCAGCTTTAAAGGCTTCAGCTCAAGTCAGGACTTGCCTGGGAAATACAACTGGGCTAGAGAATGTGGGAGGTGGCAGGCAGAGTGGGCGCATGCGTTTTGTATTCTAAGTTTTCAGCTGGCTTCATCTCGCATCCCTGCCCTCATTTCTCTTTGCCCTGATTTCCCCCATTTCTTGATTATGGGGGCGAAAAACCAACTTCCAGTTGTACATGAATATTTCTGTAAGCTGCCACTAATCCGTTTTTGGCATGAGGCAGGATATAAATAAATAAATATAAATAAATAAATAAGCTCTGTCTTCCCCCCAGGGTGCCCCACTCCACTTGGATTTAGGTCATCCACATGTCTATGATCTATTTTCGAATTTCAGGATTCTGGCTATGTAAGCAGGAGCCACAGAGCTGGCTCTGGGACCAAGACACCTGCCAAAGCCGACACTCAGCAGGGCCCTGCCACTAGTGTGCAGGCTGAGACCAGCCCCAAGGGTCTGGGGAAGATGCCAATGTAGCCCAGAGTGATGGGCAGCCCACAGGGACTGGCAGCACAGCAAATCCAGAGGAATAATTGGGCGTCGCATCTCTCCCTGGCCTGGAAAATGGGGCTTGGGGACAAAGACGGTCTCTGAGGGTGAAGAGAAGGTTTCACAGCTCCTGGTGCAGTGGCCAGGATGAAGTGTGGCACCTGGTATCCAATACCTCACCTGGCTGCACAGGTAGGTTTCAGGTGATGACCTCTAAGCACGGCCTTATGGATTCCATTGCCAAGGTTAAAGCAGCAAGCACCCTCAAGTTTCACAACAGAGAGGGAGGTTTGGGCTGACTTCAGACCTGCCCACGGGGTGACAGTCACGGAGGCACCCATGCGATTTCGGTGCCTCTCAAGCCAGCTGGCAGGGGTTCACAGCAGAGGAGCAGCAGCAGCCCAGGCCCCAGCCTCAGCCAGTCCTCAACATCCCCACGCTGTGGCAGAGGGAGCTCTTCACATGCAAAGCCTCCCTCTACCCTGGGAATACAGTCCAAGTGCACAAGTGTGGTTTACAAGCAGCCGAGCGGTTTGGGCCTGCTGCTCTCCTGCTCCAACCACCCCGAGGAGCCTCGGTTCCACGATGGCAGCATCCCCCCTTCTGGTGCCTCTCAGGCAGTCACACCTGCTCCACCACCTGCAGGTAGGCCTCTCCCTCTTCCACAACCTTGCCTGGATCAGCTCCAGGACTCCTGGCTTAGATGTTACTTTGTCCAAAAGCTTTTCTTGATGCCACCCCCCCCCCAAGCTGGGCTGGGACCACTGTTGTATGTTCTGTAGCACCCTGTCCCCCTCTCACCCCCCAGGCACAGCACTTAAAGTATCACAAGAAACATCTACCGGATGGGGTAAGGACCAGCCTCTAAATGTGGGAGGGCAAGGCCACGTCTCCTTTTGTCCCCTGCCATTTCTCTAGCACCTAACCCCATGACTGTCAGATATCAGGAACTCAATAAATACAGATTGAGCAGCAGAATGATTAAATGAGATGACACTCCGCCAAGCAGCAGCACTTTGTCACCAGGCAATTGTCCTCAAGGGACCTAGTTCAACACTCAGGGGCCATTTCAGGCCCTGACAAAGGGAAACTGGCAAGAAACAAACAAGGTCTAGGTCTGTGGGGGGACAGCAAGACAGAGGAATTACAGGGGAGATTAGGAACTGGCCAAAAGTTAGCAGTCACAGAGAATGGGGCTAGTGGGGCAGAGAGGAGGGCAGCAGGTGAGATAAGGTGGAGATGGTTCAAGCCCCATCAGGAAGAGTACCAGGACACATTGGAGTCACTGGCTTAAGTGGGTCCACACACTGGGTCAGACCAGAAGATGCCTTGGAGGAAGTGGCCAGGTGCTTAGTCCAACCTGCCTTCTGGCTTGATCAGGCCACAAGGGGATAGACACCACCCTACTCGATGAATAGACACCCAGAGGCTGACAATGGAGGTGGCTGCTGAAAGACATGAGGCTTTTACAGAGTCAGGCACCTTGTTGTCCTAAGGATCTCTGGCTTGTCATTCCTCCTCCTCAAACCCTTCCTCCCTTCCCCCCACCTACTGCCCTGACCAAGCCCTCATCACGGCCTGCGCAGAGTTTTCTGCCCCTCAGCTCTCACTCTACTGTTAGAGAAGCCCTCTGAGAGGCCAGCTAGCCACATTCCGGCACTTTCCAAGCAGGGATGAGAGGCTCATCGCCTGTGGCTCTGGTCTTTCTGTGGGCCTGGTGGAGGGTGGGGGTGGGACACACTCTATTGCCTCCATAGTCTGCTTTCCTCTGAACTCTGCCTTTCCCAGAGACGATGAGGGATGCTCACCCCAAGGTAACTGGAGCACACCTGCTGGGCGGTGGCACTCGGGTGAAATGACAGACGCTAAAGAGCAGAACACAGGTGTCCCCACATGAGTGTTGCAGGGAGCCCATGGAAGAAGCGAGCAATGTCACCTAAGAGGCCAGGTCAGGCCCCCCCACCCCACCCCAGGACAACAGGGGGCTGGGCAGGGGAGAGGCCATGCTGCGGCCTCTCCCAGTCCCAGCCAGGAGACATGCTTCAAGATGTGGTGGAGCGAAGGAGTCGAGGACAAAGAGCTCAAGTCATAACAAGGAGAACGTAGATCTGAAGGCAATATTCTGAAAGCCCCTTCAAATTTTGAATGCTTAAAATTATTGAGACAAACACACCTTGCACCAAGTGAGCTCAAACTCTGTGAGAGGGCATCACCAGTTCCCACGGAGCCCAAGCATTGCCCCAACTCCCCCAACCCCAACCCCGATCCCTCGCCTCACTTAACAGGGAGCAGGTGCCCCTCAAAGAGGGGCAACAACCAGGAAGGAATCAAAAATGAGCAGAATTTTCCCCCAAAATGGGCAGAGGAGGCAGGGGTAGGTGTGGGGAAGAAAGGAACATCTCAAAGAGCAGACGATAAAAATGTAAAATCCACCACTAGGGATTATCCTTCAGGGAGAGGAAAAACAAATACAAGGATAAAGAGTTTAGACAAATATTCTCTCCAGTCTAAGAGACACTGTAGACAACACAGTCTCTGAAAGGGAAAGGAAATCTGGAAGACTAGAGTAGAGGGAAGAGAGATTATAAAACCACAGAGACGATGAAAGGAAATGGTGGGGCTCTGGAAAGAGAAGCCTGGGAGACCCTGGGCCCCAGTGCAGGGGCTGCAGAGGGAGGGCAGCTGCGAGGTCCCAGCCATGGGGCAGAGAGCAGAAAGGTGCATTTATGGGCTAGGCTGTAACTAAAGCTCTCTGTCTACTTCCAGCCAAGTCACAGAGCACACCTTTCCCCAAACCCTCCTTCCTCAGGCCTGGGACCTCGGCCCCCACTGGAACTGTGGCCCAGCCTGCTGGATGATCATGACGATGATGTCCCCACTGTCAGTGCCACCGGAGAGCCATCTTGACGTGCAAAGTTCCTGAAGGCTGCCGCAGGAGAAACAAGCTGTAGCTGTCAGTTCTGAAATGCAGACAGTGTTGTCCCTGTCTCCGGATGATGCCACAGGACCCGGGGCCTCAAATAAATCTTGTATTGATATTTCCACCAGTGGAGGGAGCCCTGGCGAGGTGCCTTTCAATATTTTTTAAATGATTTTTCCTCTTGGCTGTACTTCATAATA
The DNA here is from genome assembly GCF_018350195.1 of Panthera tigris. Classification (NCBI taxonomy): domain Eukaryota; kingdom Metazoa; phylum Chordata; class Mammalia; order Carnivora; family Felidae; genus Panthera; species Panthera tigris. The sequence continues at coordinate 43,430,375 of NC_056670.1, forward strand.
AGTCATCAGACACTGAAAGCCAGAATCCTCTTTCTTGCTGAAATGATTTGTTCTCTGGCAGGAGGTAGGGTTTATTACTCTGGAATACAGCTCACGATCCAAGCTGAGAGTTGCCGAAGGCCTCGGGCCCCAGTCTCCCCCTGCCCTCCTCCTGGCATGGGCTAAATAGAGCGACAGCTGAAGCTCTGTCTGGGCACCTAGATCCGTGGGGCAGGTTCCGAGGCAGGGCCACCCCAGGCCTTCTCAGTGGAAGGTGGAAGCCTCTCCTGCATGACATCCCCGTGGCATGACAGAAATAACACCCCAGAGTTCTGCAGGGGGAGCCACCAGTGACTTGGGTCTGATGTCCCTTCCAAGAAAACCACACAAGAGTGCAGGGCTCCTGAGAGAGCGGGCCAGCAGAGCAGAGGGCGATTCAGGTCCTTGCCCAACAAAAACACAACAGTGACCCTGCTGCAGATCAGCTCAGATTTAATCAGATGGCTTCTCGGGCTCTACCACACGCTCGCCCCACCCCATTCCCACTCAAGGCAGGCACCCGGCAGGAAGGAAGGAGAGCTGCCCGTGGAGAGTGGTGTTCCCCATGGGTCAAGATGTCCAGGTCTCTGGGAGCCCTGGCACCACCAAGTCCTGCTGAAAGCTGTTGATATGGCCCCTTTCTTTTTACCACCTTCAAACAAGATAACTGTTGATGGATGGTGTGCCTGATGCTCAGACTCCACAAAGGAGGGCATCCATGTGGGCATCAAGGAGATGGTATGCAAAGCCCATCGTACCTGGCTCTGGTCTCTAACACGCACTGAGGTTGCGATCCCACAAATGGTGAGCAGGTACCTCATCCTGCCACCAAGCACCCACATGGCCTGATACAGGTATTAATAGGCTCCCAATAGGCTTCCAATATCAAGGATATGAGATTGCCCAGCCTGGATCCAAATATGCAGAACCCTCCATCATGACAGATAAGAAAATGCTGTGTTGCTTGTTATTTGTCCGGTGTGGTCTTAAATCTGTCTCCATCTTTATGACTAGTTTTAGGAACCACTGACTACCTCAGAATCTGGAAGAGGCTCACAATTACAGAAACTTAGAATTGGATGGACTTTTGGAGGCCAATAGCCAAAAATCCCACTGGCAACAGAAATCCCCTCATAGCATCTGGACTCTACTTGAATACCCTCAGTGATGGGACACTCACTACTTCACAGGGCAGCCCCCTATCTTCTGACAGCTCTGTTAGAAACTTCCTTTAGTTGAAAACTGTCTTCCTATAATATCTTCCTTCTGGAAAAACACAGAGCACACTCCCCCTCGTTTCTAAGACATACTGTCCTAGGACTACTTCTAGGGACATGTGTGCTTTTAGGAGGTAAGGCCTTAATTATCAAAGGTCACCTAATCCTCCCAGGCAGTCTCAAGAACCATCTCCTTTCTTGGATTCCGTCAAACCCTTCAATGCTTTCCAGCATCTCTGCCAGAGCCTTGGTGGATGAACGTCTCTCTTCTAGACTATTTCGGCCTCCACATCTTCCCTCATGCCTCCAGGCTCTCTTCTCCCAACCCCTCACCACACAAAGTGATCTTTCTACAGTGAAACCTAGATATTATATAACAGGTAACCTGCATGGAACTCAGAGAATATGACAGGCGCTGGGCTAAGCCCACCATCTTATTTTAAAAGTCCCCATTTAATAAGTGAAGAAAAGGGTCTTTACCACATCTCTAAGTAGCTTTCTCAAGATTAAGCATCTGGCAAGTGCCAGATGTTAGCTCCCAGCTCCAGTGTTCCTTGCACAAAGTGGGTGCACCCCCACCTGTTGTAGGTCAGCACCCGAAGATGGCCCTTAGCAGCCTCTTTAGGCCCATTTTCCATCTTCCATCTTCCTTTCCTCAAGGGTTCTGTGTCTGGCCACCCTGAACCCACTGCCCCCAGCAGCAGCAGCAGCTATGGCACTTTCTGACACACACCTGTGTGCTTCAAGCTGCACACCCATGGCCCCTGCTTCCTCTGCAGGGAGTCCTTAAGCCTGCCACCACCCGGCAGCTCCCGTCCACCCAGCAACTCAGGTGTGGTCTCCTCAATCAAGTTTTCCTGAACCTCGAATAATCACTTCCTCTTCTGGAGCCTTCTGCCCCAGCCCCTGTTACATGGCAGGCCCTTGTGTGTTCATGTATCTGTCCCCACTCCAGATGTGAAGCCCTTGGAGTCCACCCCTACCTTTTATTCATAACTTTATTCACAGAATCTAGCACAGGCCTGGAAGGTCAATGAAGATGTGCATGAAGGAATCCAGTCCTGCTTCTAGACTGCTGGCTGTCACATGCTGTTCTCCAACCTCAGTGCAAGGTGGTCTCTGCAGGGCTCCGTCTTCCAGGCTTCTTGTTTTGGTTTAATATCAAAGTTAATTGATATTATCTTTGCCCAAAGCGTAACATGTCCTAGACACCCCATAGATGGTAACCACTACAGCTATTGCAAAGAAAACAAAGTTCCAGGAAGATAAGGAAGAGTATATTGAAACATAAGAGCATTATTATCTTAGGAGACAGACCCTGGTATGAGGAAAAACCCACAGGTCTTAGGTTGAATGATTTAACCCAGCATTTTCTAAAGTGCACTCTACAGAGCACCCCTCAAACAGTACCGGATCCTGCGTGGGGGATAGTAATGGCAGCAACAGCAAGGAAAGTCCTGTGAAAAATAAACTTTGGAAGAAAAAAAAATGGTCATGATGAAAATTAAACAGATTTCTTTACTACAAACTTTTAATATGCTAATGTGTGCTGTGAATCATCATAAGATAGATTGAACATACAGCGTTCCTCATACTTAGCTTTCCCCAGAGTCCCCTTCCTTTGGGAAGCATCTTCTTGAAGTGCTGTTGCTCAGAACATACTCTTGGAAATGCTGTATTAATCTCTCTGTCAGGACAGGTGTTTCAGTGGATTGTTTTTACCCAAACGAAGGCTGTAGATTCTCCCCTGCTGAGGTTATTTGGTTAAGCCTCCACCAGTCTGCCATAATGATTTGAATATCAACTCTGTCACCCATCATTTTAACCACTTAACATGATCAGTAATCTAATCATTTACACAATTTATAATATCATAGGACAAAGACATGCATAGCTATTTCTATCCCGGAGACTGAATCTCAGTGTGTCAGTGTTTACGGAGAAAACGTGTGTCAGACAGAGTTTTCAAGCTCATGTGCACAAAGAAGTCAATCCTGACTTCCTTAAGTCTTAAGCATGTTTCTAACCCTGTCCCTCAGCGACAGCCAATGACATCACACCAAAAATATTTCACGAAATAGGTGTCCATGAAAGAAAGCGACTCTCAACAAAGGAGGCATGCTCCATGTCTGTTTCCTCAGAATATAAACATTAGAATGTCTAAAGGATTGATACAGTGAAGAGCTTTCAGGTAATCTACTAACTGTATCGGTTCTTCCCCCCCCAACCACCTCTGATGCAGATGTAGTGACAAGTTCATGGTTTTACTTCTAAACAAGTACCTGGGGTGCAGCCAGTACTTACACTGGGTGCCAATAGAGCCAGGTGCTCTGAAAGCAGCTGAGCCAGAGATAAGACCATGCATTTGCCTGCTGTAATCATGAGGCCACATAGCTGTGCCCTTGAGGTCAGGCACTCATGGAGAAGCAGAAGCTGGCACACTTCCAAGTGATTACTTTCCCAGCCCCCAAAGAGATAACAAGTTCAGTGTGGATTATTTACCAACCTTTTGCACTATTTAGCTAGGTCTCTGGGTTTAAAATGGCAGATGGCACATTCTCCCCCAGAATCTAACTAAAGTATTTATGAAGACACAGAAATGATTTTTAAAAAAATCGGTTGAGCATCTGACTTCTGCTCAGGTCATGATATCGTGGTTCACGAGTTCAAGCTCCCACTTCGGGCTCTGTGCAGACAGCTCAGAACCTGGAGCCTGTTTAAAATTCTGTATCTCCCTCTTTCTCTGCCCCTCCCTTGCTTGCATTCTGTCTCTCTCTCTCAAAAATAAACATTAAAACATTTTTCAAAGAAAAAAATGAAGACAATGCTGTCAATTCATCTTATTGTAAATATTGGGGAAATTTCCATTGAATAGAAGTTTGATGGATAAGGATTGAGAAATACAATCAGTGGACTGCCTATACTTTTCTGCAAAAGACAGGACAGCCTCGCTTTTCTGAAACATCATCAGTGGATATTCTAACATCCACTTCTTTGCTTGCTCTTGAGATTGGAGCCAGGGTCTACACTAACTTGAATAGTATGCATCAATTCCCTTCATGTGTGCTTCCTGCTCCTGGGTGGCCAGATGATTTTCTAGATTTTCCCAAACATGTGACAGCAAAGGTAACCAGAAAGTGTCCTGTAGAACATCAGTCTTACAAGGGGCATCTCAAAGAGCTTCATCTAGCCCCCATCCCAATGAGCTACACAGCCATCAAAGGCTCTCAGAAGCCATTTACCAAAAAGTCTTTTAGAGTTTATTTCATTCGATTTCTTTTTTTCCTTTTAATTCACATCCAAGTTAGTTAGCACATAGTACAATAATGGTTTCAGGTATAGATTCCAGTGATTCATCCCCTATGTATAACACCCAGTGCTCATCCCAACAAGTGTCTTCCTTAATGCCCCTTACCCATTTAGCCCACCCCCTGACCCAAACCTCTCCAGTAACGCTCAGTTTATTCTCCGTATTTTCTCTGTATTTTAAGAGTCTCTTATGTTTTGTCCCCCTGCTTGTTTTTATATTTTGTTCAATATTTATTATATGCATTTGAATTCATGGCATTTTTACTTTCCACTTAACATCTACACACATTCGGAAGAACTACTGTTCCCTGAAACATATTTTCAGAAAACGCTCTAAATTCATTCAGGGAAAACAGTTTCCAGAGAACTACAGGGCAAGAAGTGGAGAAGAAAGGGAACAGGCAAGGATACACTGTATCCCAAGAAACGTAGTCCCCACCAGCAAAGCTCATTTGGCCAAGACACTTTCAGAAAGAATCTTAACATCTTACAGCAGGCACCATGGTGATTACCAAGTAATCTGTGTCAAGTGCCAGGGAGAATGACCATAGATAGAACAACGTATAATATAGTAAACAATGGCTGCAAAATAATTCCGAGGACATTTCTTTTTTTATGAAACTGTTACAAAGAACCAAAAGAAGAAAACGAGCTAAGAGAAGAAGTCACAGGAAAAGACACAAATATAAAAGCTGAGCTCAAGAGGGGAGTTGGTGAATTAAAAGAGGGAAGGCTTGCAAATAAAACCAAACCTCTAATCCCCGTGTTCAAGTCTACACTGGAATTGACAAAGAAGCTATAGAATGGGTGCAGTGACACCTCCTTTCCCTGGCAACGTGACAGACAGAGGTGACAAGGGCTAGGGTGAAAAGCAGGGGGAAGATAGAGAATGAGGAGCAATACCAGAATTACAGAAGACTCTTGGGAATATATGCACAAACCAGCAAATATGCACAAATGTTAACAAAACCAAGGAAGACACAAAGAAATGCTTTTTGAATTTTAAACGAATCGATGGTAAATCAAAAGGATTTATAAGGCTCAAAACGAAATCATTTCAATTAAATCTAGACACATTCTGGTAAAAAAAAATACTTTAATTGAACAAAGAGTATATGCTGCGATAAATTCTCACAAAAAAAAATACTGTTGACTAAAATGCATCTGATTTCAGATTTTCCCTTTTTTACATTACAAACAAAAAAAAAGTAAATGTCTCCAGCTTGTGTAAGAACACAAGAAGTACATTATAGGTTAAGGAGGGCACTGTCAGATATAAAAGGCTCAGAAATGAACAAAAGGTGACATACTTGGAAAAATTCCAAGCATATAACCCAGCCACCTGAAAGAGATAACAGGAGTCCAGAAATCAAGATTTGCAAATCATGGTAGAAAAACGATGACACTGAACACTGAAATAACTGAAGCAAATAGTTTATATGTCTTAATCTCTGCCTTTCCGATAATTATATGCCAATTTGCCTCTTTCATCTGCCATGCAAGTAGAATATCAAAAGACAAACAACAACAACAAAAAACCAAAACCCATATTAAATGCCCTCATTTGGAACACCGGAATGCAAGGGGTGGGATGGTAGTAGAGGCCTTCCTGGGCCATGCTGGTCACCACAGAAAAGGAGAGGAGAAGAGCAAAGGAAGAAACGGGAAAAAAAAGCAGTCTAGGAGTGAGGGGGTGAGGCATGGTGGAGGAGAAAATAATGAGGGAAGTCTGGAGATAAATTTTTCAAGACTTAAATAAAGACCCTGAATGCCCTGAATTGAAAGCACAACATGGTTAAGATACAGGGAAGTAACAAAACGTACGAATCGGTATTGTAATGAAATTTAAGGATACCCAAAACAAAGGAAAATATTTGAACTGTTTCCTCAAAGAAAGAGCAAATAACCTATCAGAACCATTCGACATCAGACTTCTCAGCAGCAACGCTGGGTTCACGAGACAACGGAGTAATATTTCTTAAGGCTTTGAAGCAAAGGGACATTAAATCTCGAATTTTATATCCAGCCAAATTGCCTTTCAAATACCATAAAATAACTGTCAGACCTACAAAGCTTCATTAGGTTTGTCGCACAAAAGCACATTTTAAAAAGACTCTGTGAGAAAGTACTCAAATAAGAAAAGGAACAAATCTAGAAGATGTTGTAAGAGATTCATAAAGTAGGGGAGAGAAATACCTGTAAAATTGTCTTTTGTATTTCAAAAGGATAAGAGCACCCCCAAAAGAAAAGGACAAAGTAGATCCATAAGAAACCAAAATGAAAATTCTAGAAAATAGCAAGATGATGTGGGCAATGGGAAAAGCTAATAGTACAAAGTAGCTACATATTTATCACTTGGGAAAAGGCAAAAGACATTTTAATTTTTTTAATGTTTATTTATTTTTTTGAGAGAGAGAGAGAGAGGGAAAAAGTGCGAGCAGGGAAGGGGCAGAGAGTGAGGGAGACACAGAATCTGAAGCAGGCTCCAGGCTTTGAGCTGTCAGCACAGAGCCCAACGCAGGGCTTAAACTCACAAACTGTGAGATCATGACCTGAGCCGAAGTTGGACACTTAACCAACTGAGCCACCCAGGTACCCCTGAAAGGCAGAAAAAGTCAATAATTTAAATCAAACCTTCAAAGAATAGAAAAATCCATATTTCTTAGTAATCATAATAAATATTATTTTCAGTTCAAAGACAATGATTGGGGGGAAAATCCGCTGTGGGTTGTTTACAAATTGTGTTTTAAAGGACACAGAGAACTTAAAAGAAAAAGGATGAGAAAAAAATATATACCAAGCAGTACTAATTAAGAAAAAAAATTAAACCAACATTAAGGCAAAAAGCATAAAGAATACAGAGAGTCACTACAAAATGTTGAAGAGTTTAATCAAGAAGATATATGATATGTCTAAACAAACATATACCTAATAATTAGCCTCAAAATGTATAAAGCGAACATATACAGAATTGCAAAGAGAAATGTAAAAATCTAGCAACATAGTGATTAATTTCCAAGAAGCTACTTCAATCACTGGTCAAGTAGACCAAATAATTACCAAAAATGTAGATGTGAACAGCAAAATTTAATAAACATATAATTACGCACTGGAAAATTTAAAAATATACATTCTGCTCAGATACATAATGGTATATTTTTAAAAACCAGTGCATACTAAACATGAACAAATTATTTTTGACCAAAAGTATAAGTTAATAATAAAAACATAAATAAGATATTCCTGTGCGTGTGTGTGTGTGTGTGTGTTAAGTACATCTAAATAACTCAGAGATCATAAAAAAAAAAACTCACAGTGGATAATTCAAAACCATATAGCGCTAAATAATCACCACCAACACTACCATATAACACAATTTATAGGATGTAGCAAGTGATAATATGAGGGAAATGTATAGCTTCCAATTCTTATATTGAAAGAGAGAAAGACCCGAACATTTAGAAAGAAGATGACAATAATCCCAAAAACATATAAGAAAGGACATAAAGGTAAGAACAGAAAAAAACAAAATATGTGTATTTATTTACTAAAAAATTATTTTTATAGAACTATTTGCCACACACTGTTTTAAGTGTCTTACATTTTAGTAACTCATCTAATCCTCATAACAACTATATTCTTTAGGAAAAGGTGGAAACTGAAGCACAGAGAGCTTAATTAATTTACACAAGACCACACAGCTAATAATTGCTATAGCCAGAATGTGACTACAAAGTCTGGGCTATTTGTTTTGTTAAAATAGAAAGAATCAAATCAAGGATGAAAGTTATTTTTTTAAAAAAAGAATAACAAAATAGATACACTTCTTGTGTTATTGATTTTTAAAGAAAAAGAAAGAGAGGGAGAAAAGGTACACATAAAAAATATTATGGGGATGCCAGGGTGGCTCAGTTTGTTGAGTGTCTGACTGGATTTCAGCTCAGGTCATGATCTCAGGGTCATGAGATGAAGCCCCACGTCAGACTCTGCACTGAGTGTGGAGCCTGCTTGGGATTCGCTCTCTCCCTCTCTCATGCTTGCTCTCTCTCTCTCTCTCTCTCTCTCTCTCTCTCAAAATAAATACATAAACTTAAAAAAATATGAATGAAAGGGTAACCTAATTACCAATATAGCAGAGATTAAAAAGATGAGAATATTAACTCTTTTATGAGAATAACTTACAAAAATTTGAAAAAACATTTGTTAAAACTAACACATAAATAAGCCAAGAAGAAATAATACATGAAAGTTTCTATAACTCTTACAGAAATTTTTTTTCAGAATTTTTAAAGCAGTAAAATTTTTCCCACACATAAGTTCTTGACGGTTTTATAGGCAACTTACAGTAAATTTATAAAGCACATGTTCTTTTTTTTTTCAATATATGAAATTTATTGTCAGATTGGTTCCCATACAACACCCAGTGCTCATCCCAAAAGGTGCCCTCCTCAATGCCCATCACCCACCCTCCCCTCCCTCCCACCCCCCATCAACCCTCAGTTTGTTCTCAGTTTTTAAGAGTCTCTTATGCTTTGGCTCTCTCCCACTCTAACCTCTTTCTTTTTTCTTCCCCTCCCCCATGGGGAAGGGAAGTTAAGTTTCTCAGGATCCACATAAGAGTGAAAGCATATGGTATGTGTCTTTCTCTGTATGGCTTATTTCACTTAGCATCACACTCTCCAGTTCCATCCACGTTGCTACAAAGGGCCATATTTCATTCTTTCTCATTGCCACGTAGTACTCCATTGTGTATATAAACCACAATTTCTTTATCCATTCATCAGTTGATGGACACTTAGGCTCTTTCCATAATTTGGCTATTGTTGAGAGTATAAAGCACTAGTTCTATAAAAGATCTAAGAGGGAACAGACCTAGCCCATCTCCTGATCCAAGATAATTCTGATCCCGAAAGACACAAAAATAGTGCAAGAAAATTTCACCAAGCCATTTCTCATTTATAAACACAGATGCAAAATACCTAAACAAAAATATCTGAAACAAAATTCTGAACAGCTGATGGAAAAAGCCATGTCATCACCTCACAGAGGCAGAAAAAGCTTTCCATGATACTCAATACTTACTCGTGATGACAATCAGGATACATTAAGAAAAGTTCTTTAATCTGATAAAAGCTATCTGCAAAGTACCTTTAATAAACACAACTTTAATGGGAAAACAGAAAAGCAATCACTTTAAAATCAGAAGGATGAGAGGATGCTCACTATTACCAGATTATACTAGAGATTACAGAATATACAATAAGAGACAGAGAAAAAAAGACTTAAGTATTATTGATGAGGAAATGAGTCATTATTTTTAGACTACACATTCATTTATATATAAAACAAAATAATCTTGAGAAAAATTACTAGCTGTAACAGATGAATTTAGCAAGGAGAATGATTATAAAATCTATTCCATCTGAAGTCAATTGCATGTCTATGCACCAAACCATTAGAAAAAAATATATTTAAAGGACAGCACTTACAAGATAATTCTATGAAAATATGTACAAGATCTATATGGAGAAAGTTATAAAAAAATCACTGAACATCATTAAAGAACTGAGAAAGTGAATATTTAACCCATGATGAAGGAAAGACAGACATAATATGCTGAAGATATCAATCATCCCTAAGTTGATCTACATAGGTAAAGAAATTCTAACCAGAAAAGCAATATTTTCCAAGGAACTCAGAAGAATAAAGAGCTAAGAATGCCTAGGATATTTCTGAAGAACTCAAGGAGAGGACCCAACTTAAAATATAGTATAATTCATATGATTCATTATCAGGCCATAGAAACTATGATAGTTCAGTATTAGTACAGGGATAGACCAACTGGCCAACATAACAGCATAGAAGGCCCAGAAAAAGATCCACATATATATGGAAATTTGTCACGAGGGAAGAGGAGGCATGATGTATTATGCACAAAAATCACTTTCTGATAGATTCAGACCTTAAGTTTCAAAGGAAAACATTTAAACTTTAATAAGAAGTACTCTTAATCCCAGTCATAACAGAGTAATCAGTACCATATTAGCCCTTCCAACACAAATAACTAAAAAGTTGCACTAAATAATATGCAACACCTATTTCAGATATCAGACAAGAGGCAGTGAAGAACTATGATCCTTGAGAGGAAAGAGACAGATGAGGAGAGCCTTACAGAATCAAGCAGGGTAAACACACACACACACACACACACACACACACACACACACGTACACACACACAGACACACACGTCCCACCAAGGCACATTATAATCCAACCGCTAAAAGAAAGAGAAAATCTTAAAAATCAACCATAGAAAAAAGAAATACTATTTAGAATAGGAAAACGTATGAAAGTGCTACTGCAGACGTTTTACCAATCCCAGTACAGGCCGGAAGATAATAAAGCAAAATTCTTAGTGGCGAATTTTTTTTTTAATTATCAAAGTAGAATTCTCTATGCGGCAAAAATAAAATCCCTCCAAAAATAAGAAAAAGTAAAGCATATTTACAAACAATGAAACTCCCAACAAAAACTTTTACAGGAAAATCTTCAGGCTGCTGGAAAGTCATATCACATTGAAATGTGGATCTATAAATAGATTTTATCTTTGATTTATCTGATCAATAAGGGGCGAAGGAAACGATATATACATATATGTGATTTTTAATTTTTTTCATTTTTAAAAGACACTTGAATGCGTAAAACAAAATTAATAACAGTAAACTGTGGCTTTAAAAAGTAAGTAAAAACAAAATTAATGACAATAAAGTATGGGATGGTGGAAACTGGAAGTATTATCAAGTGTTCTTACATTGTACATGAATTGGTACAATATTATTTGAGGGTAGAAGGTGATAAAATGAAGATTATTATAAATCCTATAACAAGCATTAAAAATAAATGTAAAAATTAAAGACATATATCTAATAAACCGATAGAGGAGATAAAATGAAATACTAGACATAATGCAAAAGAAGATAGTAACAGAGAAACAACAAAAAAATCCAGATGATACAGATAGACAAACAGCAAACTTGTAAGTTTGGACCTAGTTTAGTTTAGATTTAGTAAGTTACACTTACTAAACCTAGTAAGTTTAGACCTAGATCTAACCATATAAATACTTACAGCAAATGCAAATAAAATAAACACACAAATAAAAGGTAAAGGTTGTTAGAATAAATTTAAGCCAAATATGTTGTCTAATAAAGAAGTGTTTACATATTGAGGAGAGCACCTGTTGGGATGAGCATTGGGTGTTGTATGGAAACCAATTTGACAATAAATTTCATATTAAAATAAAGAAAGAAAGAAACAGATTAAAAATACAAAGATTAAAAAAGATATACCATGCGAACCCTAACCATAAAAGGGGTGGGGGGTAGTGGCTAAATTAATATCTGATCCAGTACCCTGGAGAGCAAGAAATACGGATTTTTCTTTTCTTTTCTCTCTCCTCTCCTCTCCTCTCCTCTCCTCTCCTCTCCTCTCCTCTCCTCTCCTCTCCTCTCCTCTCCTCTTTTCTACCCTCCCCTCCCTATGCCTTCCTTTTCCTTCCTTTCTTGCTTACTTTCTTTCTCTTTAACTCTCTGTGTCCAAGGACCAGCAAGCAAAAAGAGAAGACACCACACTTATGGGGAGGTGGTATAACACTATTTACATGGTGGGGGCAGAGAGGAAACCTGTGATCCATTTGGGTGCCTCTTGGTGCTGCCTTGACCAACTGTGACTGTGAATTACGAAGTACAGCTACCCAGCCTGAGAAGTATTATTCCTAGGAGCTCAGACTTCTTAGGGTTAGGGTTTAGTTCATACCACTAGATAAACCGTGGAGCCCAGCAGAGATGATATACGAGGGCAAAGAGAATTAGAGTGGATCAAGAAGTGAGGGAGGGAAGCAAACCATAAGAGACTCTTAAATACAGAAAACAAACTGAGGGTGGATGAGGGGGTGCGGGAGAGGGGAAAATGGATGAGAGGCATTGAGGATGGCACTTGTTGGGATGAGCACTGGGGGTTGTATGTAAGCGATGAACCATGGGAATCTACCCCAAAAAACCAAGAGCACACTTTACACACTGTATGTTAGCCAATTTGATAATAAATGATACTTAAAAAAATAAAAAATAAATAAATTACATTAAAAGAAAAGAAGTGAGGGAATGAGCACCAGTTGTGGCTCTGAGTTCAAGGCCTTTTTATAGTAATAAAAGTAATGATGCATCTATGTATGCACCTGATAAAAAACTATTGAAATACAGGACCGAAAAATGACAGAAAATTCTAATATCCTTTTCTCAGCAATTGGTATTTTAAAAATATCAGTAGTTACACAGAAGACTGAAGCAATACTCTGTACAAACTTGACCTAACAGGCATGTATGGACACTCCATCTAACAACTACAGTGGAGATGAAGTCTACTCACCCAGATAAACTATTGTTCTTCTACCAAACAAGTCTCAATAAATTTAAAAGAAATGAAATCATACAGATAATATCCTGTGACCAACAAAAATCAGTTAAAAAATTAGTAACAAAATATTTTTTTAAAAGCTCTAAATAATGAAAATGTTCAAATATATGTATAAATAAACAATGGGTCAAAAAATCACAATGAAAATTAGGAAATATTTTGAACCAAAACAAAATGCACAACCGATATAGCAAAGTTTGTGGGAAATACCTAAATCAGTACTTAGCAAAAAAGCATAGTTATAAATACTTGGGCAGCTCTAAAAAGAAGAAGGCATGAAATCACTAGCCCAAACTTTTCTTTAAGGAGATAAAAAGAAGAGCAAATTAAAACAGAGTAGGTAGAATTCAGAAAATATTAATATGGGAAATATATGAAATTGAAGAAATGGAAAAAAATATAGTCATAAATTGGTTCTTGAAAATGTCAATTAAAAAATGATAAAACCCTTTTGGACCCATCAAGGGGAGAAATAAAATGAAAGAAAGTATAAATTACCAATATAGGGAATAAAAGAGGGGACAGCACTACAGATTCTACAGAGATAGAAATAATGAAGAAATGCTAAAAATAAAATATGCTGATAAGTTTGAAAGCCTAAATGAAGTGGAAAAAAACACTTTGAGATTAAAATGACCAAAACTGACATTAGAAGAAATAGGAATTCTGAATAGATCATAACTATTAAAGAAATTAAATTCATAATTTGAAAGTTTCTGACAAAGAAAATATAAAATTCCTTTTGAGGAAGAAAAAAATATCAATTTCACACAATTTTTTTAATTTTTACTTTTGCTTTTTTTTGAGAGAGAGAGAGCACAAGCAGGGCAAAGGGGGGAGAGAGAGAGAGAGAGAGAGAGACAGAGAGAGAGAGAATATCCCAGACAGGCTCCAATGCTCAGCACAGAGCCCAACACAGAGCTCAATCCTATGACCCTGGGATCATGACTTGAGCTAAAATCAAAAATCAGGTGCTCAACCAACTGAGCTACCCAGGTGCCCCTCACATAAATAATTTTAGACAACAGAAGGATACTTTCTAACTCGTTTGATATGGCCAGCAGTATCCCCATTCTAATAATAAAGACTTTACAAGAAATAAAAATGACAGATCCATATCCCTCATAAAAGTAAATTAAATCCACCTAATGTATAAAAAAGGATACATCATGATAATGAGGGCATTTATCCTACAAGTCCAAAGTTGTCTTACCATTCAAAAATCAATCGATATAATTCACCACATTAACAGAATAAAGCCACAAATTAACATGATAATCACAATAAGTTCAGAAAAAAACTTGATTACATTCAAAATTTATTTACGATAAAAGTCTCAGCAAAGTCAGAACTGGATAAGAGCATGTTGAAAAAACTTTCATTTCACGTCATACTTAATGGTAACAGTCTGAATACTTCCCCACTAAGATCAGGATAAGGAAAGAATATCAACTCTCACCATATCTTTTTTTTTTAATTTTTTTAATTTAATGTTTACTTACTTTTGAAGGAGAGAGAGACAGAGTGCGAGTGGGGGAGGGGCAGAGAGAGAGGGAGACACAGAATCCGAAGCAGGCTCCAGGCTCTGAGCTGCCACCACAGAGCCTGATGCGGGGCTCGAACCCACAAACCGCGAGATCGTGACCTGAGCCGAAGTTGGACGCTCAATCGACTGAGCCACCCAGGCGCCCCTCACCATATCTTTTTGACATCTTATTAGAGATATAAAAGGAAAGGTGGGGAAAAGAAGAGAGGAGGGAGGAAATAAGGGAGGCGGAAAGAAGTTGGCTGCCTTTTTTGGTCATCTATGTAGAAATCTAGGAAAAAACTACTAGAACTGACATATAATTTTAACAAGATCATTGTATATAATGTCAATATGTAAAAATCTAGTGTATTTTACATACCAGCAGCTACCAATTAAAAAGTGAAATTTAAATAACATTTGAAACTGTACAAAACATAAAATACATAAAGATAAGTTAAATAAAGTATATGTAAGACCTATATGTTAAAAACTTCACAATATTGGGGCGCCTGGGTGGCTCAGTCAGTTGGCGTCTGACTTCGGCTCAGGTCATGATCTCACAGTCTGTGAGTTCGAGCCCCGTGTCGGGCTCTGTGCGACAGCTCGGAGCCTGTAGCCTGCTTTGGATTCTGTGTCACCCTCTCTCTGACCTTCCCTTGTTCATGCTCTGTCTCTGTCTCAAAAATAAATAAACATTTAAAAAAAAATTTAAAAACTGCACAATATTGTTGAGAGAAATGAAATAAAACCTAAATTATTTGCTATGTTCATGGATGAAATACTTAATATTAAGATGTCTAATAAACCCTGTATTGATCAAAATATTTGACAATCCTCCAAAATATCCCAGCAGGTATTTTGAGAAACTGACATTATAATTCTAAAGAAATTTTATTATTATAAAAATGTAAAGGACCTAAAATAGATAAAATAGTTTTTACTGAGGAGAACAAAAGTACAAAATTTTTATTACCTAATTTCAAGGTTTACCATAAAGTTTCAGTAATAAAGTGTGGTATTAGCATAAGGACAGATGTATAAAAAAATGAAACAGAATAGAGTCTAGGAAAAAAAAACCACATGTACATGCTCAATTGATTTTCAGTGAAGATACCCAAGCAATTCATTAGAGCAGCTTTTTCAACTGTTAGATAGCATATGTAAATAAATAATAACCTAATAACCTTGATGCCTACTTCACACCATATGCAAAACAATAATTCAAAATAGTTAACAGACAGAAAAGTAAGACCTAAAACTACAAATTTTCTAGAAGAAAATGTAGGGGACAACATTTATAGCTTTGCAGTAGGTAAATATATATATATATATATATATATATATATATATATATATATATACACACACACACACACACACACACATACACAAATTGGATTGCATCACCATTAAACACTTACCCCCTTTAAAGAATACCATTAAGGAAATAAAAAGGCAAACTATAGGCTGGGAAAAATATTAATATTACATATATCTAAAAATGACTGGTATCCAGAATATTAAAGAAACCATACAACTCAATAAAAGAAGACAAGGAACCCAATGTTTTAAATGGGCAAAAGATTTGAATAGACACTTCAGAAAAGAACACATTAGGAACTGCAAATAAAATGATGCTCAAAATCATTAGTCATTACAGGGGAGGGACTGGAAAACACAGAGATGCTACTGTACAACTCCTACATGATAAAAAATGATACAAATTTAGTAGCCATACCAAGTTTTGGCAGAATGTGGAACAACTAGACCTTTCACACATTGCTGGTGACATTGAAAAATGGTATAGTCAATCTGGAAAACAGTTTGGTAGTTTCTCAGAAAGCTAGACACACAAGTGCCATACCCCTAGATATTTACCCAAGACAAATAAAAGCATTAAGCTCACATCCACATCACAAATTGTATGTGAATGTTCTTAGTGGCTTTATTCATGATCCAGAATTGAAAAGCATCCAAATGTCCATAAAATTGTGCTTCTATTCATGTAATGGAATACAATTCATCAATAAAAAGGAACAAACTACTCACATGCAAAACAACGCAGAAAAACTCACAAACATCAGGCTAAGTAAAGAAAGTTGATAGGAAAGAGGACTATGCACTTTACTTACATATTCCAAAAATAGATAAAACTAATCTGTAATGACAGATATGAGATCATCACTTGTGTATAATGTAGGTGGGCACTGAATTCAAAGGAGTATGGAAATGTTCTACACCTTAAATAGAGTGGTGATTCTCCAGATGAACACATTTACTATTACTCATCTAAGTGTGCAGTTAAAATGCATACATTTTATTGTCTGCAAATTATGTCTCAACAAAATTTATTTTAAAAGCTCTTACTAGAGGGGCGCCTGGGTGGCTCAGTCAGTTAAATATCAGATTCGTAATTGGCTGGGTCATGTTCTCAAGGTTCATGGGATGGAGCCCCATGTAGGGCTGTGTGCTGATAGAATGGAGCCTGCTTGGGATTCTCTCTCTGCCCCTCCCCCGCTCACATGTGTAGGTGTGCGTGCATGTGCTCATGCTCTTTCACTCTCTCTCAAATAAACATTGAAAAATTTTTTTTTAATTTTCAAACTTTTACTAGAAAATATAAAAAAACATCTTTTTACCTGAGATTTAGACAAAAAATACTAATTTTAAAAGTAAAGAGAAATCATCCTTGCTTTATTAAGAATTTATTTTATTTATTTATTTTTAAAATTTTTTTTAACGTTTATTTATTTTTGAGACAGGGAGAGACAGAGCATGAACGGGGGAGGGTCAGAGAGAGAGGGAGACACAGAATCTGAAATAGGCTCCAGGCTCCGAGCTGCCAGCACAGAGCCCGACGTGGGGCTCCAACTCATGGACCGCGAGATCATGACCTGAGCGGAAGTCGGATGCTTAACCGACTGAGCCACCCAGGCGCCCCTATTTTATTTATTTTTAAGAATGAATTATTTAAAACAATTTTTTAACGTTTATTTTTGAGAGAGAAAGAGAGAGAGAGACACAGAGTGGAAGTGGGGGAAGGGCAGAGAGAGAGGGAGACACGGAATCCGAAGCAGGCTCCAGCACAGAGCCGTCGCGGGTCTTGAACCCGTGAACCATGAGATCGTGACCTAAGCTGAAGTTGGAGGCTCAACCGACTGAGCCACCCAGGCACCCCAAGAATGTATTATTTTAAAGACACCATAAAGATATGGAAGAAAAAAAAAACATGATACTAAAGACAGATGATAGCTGCATGACTTAAAGCCAAAAAGGCATAAGTTCCAGGAACAGATGAACACTGAAGAACTCCCAGGAACCAGTGAGAAAATCAGAAATAATCCAATAATCAATAATAAACAGAAAAAAATGAGAAGTGAACATTAACAGGAAAAATGTGCACTAAATAAACATGTGAAGAGACACTCAATCTTCACGGTGATCAGGAATATGCAGATCAAGGTGGAAACATGATAACAGCTGTACACGGTCTTGACCAGCAAAAATAAGAAGTCCAAGATATAGTCAGGGTTCAGAAGATGCAGGGCAACGGGGTATCATATATACTGCTGGCAGTGTAAATTAATACAGCCACTTTGGAAAACAAACCACTATTATAAGTTGATTTTTTAGTTAATTATTCACAACCCAGCAATTCCATGTCTGTATACAGTCAAGGGAAACTCTTGTACATAACCACATGTATGCCAAATAATATTCAGAACAAGAAGGTTTATAACAATGAAAAAAACAACTAGAAATAAATCAAGTGTCTATGTCCAGGCAAATAGATAAATAAATCATATACTCCAAAAATAAAACATTATACATCTGTAAACATTAAACAACTTGTCTACATGTAACAAACTTCATTAACATAATGTTAATTTAAAAGTTAAGTACCAAGAGAATATTATAACATCATACCCTTATTTGAAAGTTCAAAACTATTTAAACAATGCATCAAGCTAGGGTGCGGGGCACAAATAAATATGTGAAAAATCATAAAAATAAGTAAACTACCATGAAACTTATTCAAATGCATAAAATAACCATTTTCAGGCCTTTATGTACCAACCAATACAAGACTGCGTTTGAGATAATGAAAAAAAAAAAAAAACATGAGATGAGCCTGATATTCACACTAGATCTTCTTACCTGAAGAACTTTTTCCATCCATTTTGCATGGAAATCAAACAAGGGCATGGGATGGCAATCTCACTAGGTGAAGAGAACAGTTTGTAGTGCTGAGGTGAAACAAAATTCTGAAGGATGTTAAGAAAGGGAAGAAGCTGAAGTGACAAAGTACAAAATACCTCTGTATAAATTATGCACATGTTCGTAGATGACTCCTAAGGTATGAATCCAGCTTGCAAAGAATCTACAAGGATGTGATTGATGCACTGGGAGAATGGAGAAATGAGCAGATCTCTCAGAGGACACAGAATAGTAGAGACATGTTAAACCATAGGCTAAAAACTTGAGTTTAAATATCTTGATGCATACCAATCACTTTCAACTGAGACCACAGGAGGCCATGTCCTAAGTCTAAGAATCCAGTTCTAAGAGTGAGGGAAAGACTACAATAGAATCATTATAACAAATTCTAAAACTAATCTCAATAGTATTAAGATAGTATGTTGGTTACTCAGATGTCTTCAAGTACAGCATTTCATAACCATCAGAGAAACACAATATAAGCCAGATCCTACAACATAAATCCCATACTGTCAAAGATAAAACAAAAATTACTACTATAAGTGTTTAAAAAAGAGTAACCAATAATCAAAAAAAATAAATCTTTAGTAGATTAATACTGGAGATAACATACCAAGATTTGAACATAAATAGTACATGTAGGTCATGTCTATATGTTAACATAAACAGAAGAAATGAGAAAGAGTCTGGATAGTTGTAATTTTTATACAGGTAATCTGAATCCATAAAAAAAGAATTATAAAGACAGTCAAGAATTGTAAAATAAAAAATGTAAAATTAGATATTCACTGAATCAGTGCAAAAACTGGTCCCAAGAGAAGATGGGGCTAGTTAACTCAAAGACATGTTTATACCTGATATTCAAATAAAGCTCAGAGAGTGGAAAAAAGGGGGAAATACAGTACAAAAGACATAGGTTCCTGTTAAACATATCTAATAAATGTTTAATTGTCTGAAAAAAAGAGAGAAACTGTCATAAGCAACATTTAAAGAAATAATAGCTGAGAAGTTCTCAAATCTAATGAAATACATCAAACCATTGAATATAGCAGGATAAAGGGGAAAACACTATACCTTCCTAGATACATTATACTCAAACTTCTGAAAATCAAAGATGGAGAAAATCTTAAAAGCAGCTTAAAAAATTGTACACACACACACACACACACACACACACACATACTCCCTGGAAAGGTGCAACAATAAGAATGGTGACTGACTTTTCAAAATAAAATTTATGTAGATAAAAGACTAATGAAATTATATTTGTAAAGTATTTTTTAAAATAACAGGAAACCTGATTTTGATACCTGGAGAAAATATACTTCAAAAAAAAAAATGATGATGAGGGTACCTTGTGATAATGGCCATGAAATAAAATGGTTGCAGAAACCCTCTTGTAGCTAGCAAATTATAAGCACTTTTATTAGTTATTTTCTTCTCTTAATTTATTTAAAAGACCAATGACTGGAGTTCTAGCTAGTTCATGTTGGCATAAATCTACTCTAGCCCATAGCTCCTGCTTGATGGACCTCTAATTTCTCGGCAAAATGCAAAAAACAATCACTTGAGGACTCTAACAGGTGACAAAAAATGTAGGCAGAATGTGGAAGGGCGTCCAAAGTTAGAGAAGCAAACTGCATGCAGACGAGCTTCCTCTCTCTCTCTCTCTCGACAACAGACAAAGAGATGGACTAGACACAGATAGAGATATATGTATTACTTAATTGCACATATATGCATATGCATGTATATATAATATATATACATATATATTACATATACATATATATATATATATATATATATATATACACACACACATATAAACCCCACTCCCCATTCTTGCTCCATTTTACCCTTTAGGGGGCTCTTATTATGATCAACATGGTGGTGTTGGTGATAGCAATGGTACCTAAAGGTAGCATGGAAACCTGTCATTGCTCTACATTCAGTGAGCCTGAACATAGAACAAACAAAAATTATCCAATCTGAAGAAACAAATAGGGGCAGAAAAGGTTGAGAATGAGAGAGCCTGAGAACCTATTGGACAATATTAATATTGATATATGTACCATTAGAACCCCAGAAGAAAAGAAAAAGGTTTTCACACAGACACATACATACACACACACACACACACACACACACACACACACACACGACATTTAAAGTAATAATTACAGAAAATTTCCCAGTATTGGTAAAAGCTATACATTTGTGAATTCAAGACATTCAATGAACTTCCAAAAGCCTATACACAATACATCTTAATCAAGTTGCTGAAAACCAAAGGAAAAAAATTTTGCAGCTGGAGGAAAACAACACGTTACATACAGGGGAACCAGGTTTGGGATGACCATGGGTGTCTTGCAGAGAATACAGAGGTCAGGATAAAAAGCTGTCAACTTAGAATTCTATACCAAGTTAAAATATCCTCCAAGAATAAAGAATTAAGATCTTCTCAAAAAAAGGGAAACTAGGAGAATTTTTTGCTAGAAGACCTGCACTACAAATAATGCTAAAGGAATTGTTACAGGCTAAAGAAAAACAATTTCAAAGGGAAACGTGGATCTCCCAGGGTAAAAGGTGAATAAAAAATAAATGGTAAATACTTAAAGATTTTTCCCCCACCGGAAGTACTTTTAAACAAGTATGACTGCTGAAATTAAAAAAAAATCATTATATTGTATACCTTGGGTTTCCAATGTATGTAGATATATATAACTCCTATAATAACACATAATAAATTAGAGATAAGCTGAGAGAATTATAGGAACCTATATGTTACAAGGTTTCTACATTTTATGTAACATAGTGCAATATTAACTCTAAGTAAACTGTGAAATACAGATAAATATAGATACAGACATATAGGTATATAATGATAGATCCCTAAATAAGGCCCTTAAATATTGGTACAAAGAGATAAGACCCAAAATGAAATAAATAAACTAAAATGGAACATTAAAAATATTCAAATATGTAATCCAAAAGAAAGCAAGAAAGGGGGCACAAAATACCAACATATGAAGAAAATAAAACAAATAACAAAATTGTAGACATAAATGCAACTCTATCGATAATTAGCTATGATGGTAATGATCTGAACAGATCTTGACAGGGTGGACAAAAAGGAGCACCTTACTATGAGCTCCCTATAGAAGTCATAATTTAAACATAAATGCTAGACAGATTGAAAGTAAATAGGTGGATAATGGCAAAACTTATTAAGTTTTATGGAATGTAGCCAAAGCACTGCTTATGGAGAAATGTGTAGCTTTTAAAGCTTACATTAGAGAAAGACTAAAGATACAAAATTAGTAACCTGTTTCCATCCTTAATTAGAGAAAAAAAAAGAGCAAATTAAATCCAAAAAAACAAAAAAGAAGGGGAATAATAAAGTTGAGAGAAGCAATCATTGAATTTGAAAACAGAAGAACAATAGAGAAAAATCAATGAAATCAAAAGCTGGCTTTTGAAAAAATCAATAAGACTGATAAAACTAGTAAGACTGACCAAGAAATAATGACACAAATCACCAATATTCCCAGTGAAAATGAGACATCACTACAGACTTTAAAATGATAAGGAAATATGGGGTGCTTGGGTGGCTCAGTCAGTTGAGCATCTGACTTTGGCTCAGGTCATGATCTCACAGCTCGTGAGTTCAAGCCCCATGTCGGGCTCTGTGACAACAGCTCAGAGCCTGGAGCCTGCTTTGGATTCTGTGTCTCCTTCTTTCTCTCTGTCCCTCTTCCATTCACTCTGTCTCTGTCTCAAAAATAAATAAAACATTTAAAAATTTGTTACATAAAATAAAATAAAATAAAATAAAATAAAATAAAATAAAATAAAATAAGTAATAAGGAAAAAACAACTTATATGATTAAGGACCAGTTCCTTAAAAGACATAAACTATCATAATCCCTCATGAAGAAATAGATAACCAGAATATCCCAAATATATATTAAATGCATAAAATTTATAATTAAAAACCTTTCAAAAAAGAAAATTTCAGGCATAGATGATTTCATTGATGAAATCTACCCAACACTTCAGGAAGAAATAATGGCTACTTTATACAGTCTTTTCCAGAAAATGGAGGGAGCACTTGTGGGTGTATGACACAAAAATATTCGTTGTACAAACTGAATAGTAATAGCTTGTAGGGTTTTAAAATACATGCAGATCAACAGTTATGAGAGAGAAAATAATATTTTAAAAGTAAACCACTCAAGGCAAAAAAGGAAGAGAAAACAAAGAATATGAAGTATGTGGATCAAACAGAAAATGAATAAGAAAATGATGACCATAAACCCAAACAGATTAGCCATTACTTGGAATGTAAACAGACAAAATAGCATCAATCAAAAGTCGAGAATTGTACTGTACCGAGAAGGGGATTAATAGCTTTAAAAGAAAAGAAGAAAAACAAAATTAAGTTATGTAACCAAACATATCAAGAAGCCATTGAAAAGAATAACAAATCATAGTAAAATAAATACAACTAAAAGCCCTGGACATTATGTGAGAGGCAACCAAAGGAGACCTTTGAGAGATAGGAAGCAGACAGCAAATGGGTCAGGGACCTTAGGACTGGAAGCACACAGTGGCAGAGTGTCTTATGGCCCCCAATCACCAGAAGAAAACATCTCAGGCCTGGAATTGGAAACTTCCAATCTAGCCCGAGGAGGCTAATTCTTCCCCAGTCAGTCCAGCCCAGAAGCACTGGCCTGGGAAATCCCTCAGGAGCTTCTCCAGCAACAAATGGCCCAGCCTATGAAATGCTTCTCTTCCACATCAGCCTGAGTCTCTGGTGACCCATCATGAGACACCTGGGCAGTTGGGCAATCACCAACAGGGGTGATTCCACCACTACAAGTGCCCAATCCACTAGGCCTCATTGTCTCCATAGGTCTGAGAATCCCCATCTCACTGACAGTCACCAGGTAGCATTAACAGGGTGAATCCTGCCATAATCAGGGCTCAGCCAGGGAAGTGCCCTCTATTCCCCAGAGGCCGGGTAATCTGACCACAAATGCCCAGGCTTGGGAAGTGGTCTTCACCTTCATAGGCCAGAGACTCCCTTCCTTTAACAAGAGGTAGCAGGTGACCCATCCTAGAGAAAACCCATTCACTCTCTCAGGAAGCCTGAAGAGGGAACAACAGAAACCCCCGAAGCACCAGATAAACTAAGCCAACCAAAATAACATCAGCACTTAAAATTAAGTAGTCATTGGAAACACAGCAGACAAAAGTAGGACAGACTTATGTGCTAAAACTAAAGAGGGTAACTCCCTACTAAAATAAAAGATTTAAATAGAACACAGCCTCCTAAGAAAATTACCACAATGTTCGGAATATAGTAAAAAAAAAAATTACCCATCATACCAAGAACCAGCCAAATAACAATTTGGATGAGAAAAGACAATCAACCAATGCTAAGACCAAGATGATCAGATGTTTGACTTACCTGATAAGGATTTTAAAGGTCACCATAAAAATGTTGCAACATGCAATTACAAAGTCTTTTGAAACAAATGAAAAAAAAAAGTAGAAAATCTCAGTAAAGGGAGTATAAAACAGAACAAAATGGAAGTCATGCAACTGAAAAAATACAATAACAAAAATTTAAAAACTCACTGGGTTGAATCAATCATAGAATTTAAATGGCAGGATATAGAATTGGCAACTAGAGAACAGAGCAACGAAATTTATCCAACATGAGTGGCAGAGAGAAAATAGACTGAGAAAGAGATGAATAGGACCTCAGCTAGGGACTTGAGGGACAAAAGACCTAACCTTCATTCCACTGAAATCCTGGAAGGAGAAAAACAAAAAAAGAAAGAAAGAGTATTGTTAGCAATTTCCTGAATTTCATGAAAGACATATAAACCTACAGCCTCAAGAACATAGGAATGCAAACAGGATAAATTCAAAGAAATCCACATCAAGACACCTCATGAGAAGACTTCTGAAAATCAAAGATGAAAAAAAAAATCTTTAAAGCATCTAGAGAGAAACTATCTAGAAGAAAACCAATTTCAATGACAGTGCATTCTCCTCTGAAACCATGGAGACTAGTAGAAAATGGTACAACACTTCTCCACGTATCACTTCTCCAGAGGAAAAATAAGAACTCTCAACCACAAATTCTGTATCTGGCAAAACTATCCTTCAGGGATGAAGAAGAAATAAAGACATGATCATATGAAGGGAAACTAAAAGAATGTGCGGCTAGCAGACCCTTAAGATTGCCAAAGGACATTTATTAAACAAAAAGGAAAGGATAAAATAATTCTTGGAGCATCAGAAATACAAAAAAGAACAGCAAAGAGCAGAAATGAGTATACACATACCATAGACCGTCCTCTTCCTAAGTTTTATAAACCATATTTGATGATTAAGACATAAAATATAACACCCTCTGCTACTCAAGACAGTGATATTTGAAAGTGAAGAAGGGAGAAGGGATGTAAATGAAAGGAAGATTTCCAGACATCACTTGAAATGACAAAATGCTGATATGAGTAGACTGTCACATGCGCGCATGTGCGCACACGTACAAATGAAACTGAGGAAGTCTGAAACTGAATCAGATTCATGAACTGTATCAGTGTCAATATCATGGCTGCTTTGCTGTACATGAGTATTACAAGATGTTACCACTGGGAGAAACTTAATAAAGGGTACACTTGATCTCTATATTTCTCTATATTATTTCTTATAATTGAATGCTAATTATGTTAATCTCAAAATAAAAGTTTAATTTAAAGAAGAATATTCTGAGAAGAATGAGAAATCAGAAGGTACCAAACTTTCCAAATATTGGAACATATTATAAAATATGAACATATTATAAAATAATAATCCAAACAGCAAGGTATAGGATTGATATAGAAAAAGAAAAATCATAAACAGCATCCAAAAGGGAAAAAAATCTATATGATTTACTATATTTACAGGAAAAAGGAAAAATATAAATTTTATAATTATCTTAGTAGATGTAAAAGAGGCTTTGACTGAATTAATACCCCTTTCTTTTTTTTTTTAATTTTTTAATGTTTATTCATTTTTTCATAGAGAGAGATAGAGGGTGAGTGGGGGAGGGGCAGAGAGAGAGGGAGACACAGAATCTGAAACAGGCTCCAGGCTCCGAACTGACAGCACAGAGCACGACACGGGGCTCGAACTCACAGACCGTGAGATCATTACCTGAGCTGAAGTCGGGCGCCCAACCAACTGAGCCAACCAGGTGCCCCTTAATACTCCTTTCTTGATAAAACTGTTAGCAAACCAGAAACTCAGGGGAATTTTCTCAATCTTAAAACAAACACCTACTAAAAATGTGCAGCAAATATAATGTAAAATTGTGCATTATAAAAAGCTGTCCTCTGAGACCAAGAACAGGATAAGAATGCCCACTATCCCTACATTTATTCATCTTGAATTAAAGACCCTAAGTAGTGTGATAAGGTAACAGGAAGGAATAAAGCTATAAAAATGGGAAAGAAAAAATAAAATTCTCATTTTTCATATATGATGTGACTATGTATACACAAAATCTTAAGAATCTGTAAGTAAACTATTGGAATAAATCTGAATACTTCACTAGAAGCAAGTTTAATATACAAAACCAATATTTCTATATACATACAACAAACAAGTAGAAAAATAAGTTTGATTATATACTATCTACAATACAATCACAAATATTAATATGGGGTGGGGATCAAACAAAAATTATTCAAGATCTCTACAGTACAAAACTACAAAACTTTCCTGAGGGAAATTAAAAATCTAAATAAATTGAGGGGTATAGTATGTTCACGAACTGGATCACTCACTCAATATTTGTAAGATGTTAACTCTCTAAGGTGATCCAGAGTCCATGCAATCTCACTGAAAATCCCAGATTTTTGTGGGGTGCCTGGGTGGCTCAGTTGACTGAGCATCCAACTCTTGACTTTGGCCCACATCATGATCTTATGGTTTGTGAGACTGAGCCCTGCATCAGGCTGACATTATTTCTTTAATATATCTTGCCTCCAAAACACACCATACACAGAGACTGATTCCAGATGTAATGGAGATACAAAGGAGAAGTGTAAAACAAAACATTTAGAAGAAAATATAGGATGACAGCTTCATGTTCTTAAACAGGTATACATCTTTTAAACAGCACACCAAATGTAGTAAACAAATAGGGAAAAAATAGTCAACTAGATAAATGAAACCACATTAAAATTCAGAATTTCTGTTCATTAAAAGATGTCATTAAGAGCATTAAAGAGGCAAGGCACAGCATGTGAGAAAACAATTCCAATATATATAAAGGACAACATATCTAGTTCACCTACAAATCACTAAGAAAAAGGCTGAAAACCAAGTTTTTAAAAAAATGCATGAAAGACCTGAACAGGCATCTCACAAAGGAGATCTCCAAATGACCAATAAACACTTGAGAAGAAGCTCAACATCATTAATCATCATGGAAATGAAATAACCCCAGTGAGAAACCATTACCTACCCAGCAGAATGGCTAACATGTGAAGGACTAACAATCCACGTTAGTTCACTGAGGGTGAGTGAAGGACAGATGACGCTCTTAGGAAAAACCCATAGGTATGTAAGCTGAAAACAAGCATTTTAGAAAAGTGTTTAGCAGTAGTTGTTAATCACACACATACTTTCTGACCTAGTAATTCCATGCTCAGGTATATATACCCAACAGAAAGACATATATAATGCATCTAAAGACAAAACCATGCACTTAAGAATGTATGTTCCCCAAAAACATGCATCTAAGAATATTTAAAGTGGGATTGTTGGTAATAGAAAAATCTGGAAACAGCTCAAGTGCCTTCAACAACAGAATAAAGTATGAAATAGTCACAAAAGGTATATTATACATCAATATATATTAATTATGTCTTTTTATTTTCTGTGTTTCTGATGCTTTGCTATCCAGGGTCCTGCTAATCCTTAGAGAGACAGCCCCTTCTAGGACTAGCCAATTCCCAGTGACAGTAAATGACTCTCTTGCAGGGGTGCCTTTCATATGCAAACTAACCAATCCAGAGCCTGTCTCACCACCCCCAACCACCTGCTTTATGGAGCATTTTCACTCTGGGCTACTATTCCTTTGCCCTCATCCTAGGGTGAAATATCAGACAACTCAGAGCAGCCCCTACATCCCAGAGCCTGTTGAAACTAATGTCATTTCAAACCCAATACTGACTCTGCTTACCCTGTCTCACTATTCCTGCAAAAACCACCATAAAGGCTCTTGTCCACATTTTCCCCCACGCCCTTTGCCTCCTGACTGACTCTGGTGCTTCCCTTTGTAGCCCTGTGTGGTGTGACATTTGGCCACCTCCAGGGAACTGTTAACAAACTATCTTTTCAACAGTAGGCATCTCCTGATCTGGTGTCCTCACCATACTTGATTAACAATAAAACCTACATTTAAAAAATTTTTTTTTAATGTTTATTCATTTTCGAGAGACAGAGACAGAGTGTGAACGGGAGAGGGGCAGAGAGAGAGGGAGACACAGAATCTGAAGCAGGCTCCAGGCTTCAAGCTGTCAGCACAGAGCCTGATGCGGGGCTCGAACTCATGAACTGCGAGATCATGATCAGATATTTAACCGACTGAGCCACTCAGGTGCCCCAAAACCTACATTTTAAAATACAGTAAGAATGAATAGACTAAAAGTACATACAATAATAATAATGAAACTCACAAATGTGACATTGAGCAAAAGAAGGCAGTTACAAAAGAGTATGGAGTGTGTGCATTAGATGTCAATAGTATTTCCGCTGGTGGATGTAGTGACAAGAAGGAGGCACAAGGGTTATGCTGTAGTCACTGACGATGTTCTGTTTCTTGATGGGGATGCAGACATGCATGAGAATGTTCATTTTTTGAAAACACACTGTGATTTACTCATGATTTAGGCACTTTGCTATATGAGTGTTACATGTCAGTTTACATTAGGAAAACGACTAAGATTCAGCCACAATTATATTCAGAATAAAATAGAATGCATTCCAAAACGGGAAAGAACAAATTATCTGATACCTCATGGAATAAGTTTAAAAATCAACAATAAGACAAACACTAGGCAGCAGGGAGACGCGAAGAAAAACAAATCAATTAATTAGAGAAACATAAAATACAACAAAATTGATTAAACAAATTAGACCTAGTTCTTTGAAGAAGATCAATAAAGAATTCTGTCTAGTCTAACCAAGAAATAAAGGGAGACAACACAAATACACAACAGTAGCAATGAAAACAGAAATATTTCAACATATAGATACTTTCTAAATTATTGCAAATATTATACAGAGTTTTAGTAATGAATTTGAAAACACCAGTGTTATACAAGATTTTCTGTAAAGTAGACTACTAAAAATTACTCAAAGAAATGTAGAAATCAGGAAAGAGAATTTCCAAAACATCAGAGTAATAGCTCTAAGACCAACAACCAGCCCAGGTAACTTTAGGAGTTAAATGCTTTCCAACTTTACAGAGCTCTGTCCCTCTAAGTGCAAAAGAGTGAACGATTCTCTACCCATGTTATGCAGGGAGTACAAGCCTAACACAAGTTGAACACAAGCATCTGAGAGGGAAACTATAGGTCAATGTCACATATCCATGTAGGTGGAAAATCTCAATAGCAATAACAAAAAAGCAAAACCATCACTATATAAAAATGGGTAGCCAGGCTCAACTCCTGGGAGAGGTTTCCTCATTTATAAAAAGGAAACAACACACACACAAAAAAATGACCCTCTTCTTCCACTTGCTACTGTCTCTCTGGGTATGACAGCTGGAACTACCACAGCCATCCTGAAATTATGAAGAAAGCTCAGACTACACCCTGGGGACAGGCAAGTAGAAAGATGAAAAAGACCCAAGCCTTTGATCTGGGCACAGAACGTCTGCCTTGGCCAACTCTGGAGCTACCCTAGCACCAGTTCTCTTTTTATGTGAGATAATAAGTCTTCCTTATTGTATAATCCACAGGAGATGAGCATTCTGTTACCTGCAGACAAGTGCATTCTAAAAGTATACAAAGATTAATTATACTGAGCCTGAGAGGGGAAAAAAGGGAGAAAAGAGTCTAAGAATGTTTTAAAAGTCAATGGTAAGATATGGCAAACTTAGCAGAGCACATGATAAATGTGATGTTCAAGTCAACAGGGAAAGGAAGGATTCCTGAATAGTAGGAACCAACACTGAATAACGTAAAAGTTAGGTCATCACATCACAATTTATCCCAAATCAATCCCAAGTAGATGGCAGATTACACGGAAATAAAATCAAACCGTAAAAATACTAGAAGAAAGTATGGGTGAATAGTATCTACTCTGTGAATTGGGTACGACTTTCTAAAAAATACCAATACATAAACTGTTAAATGTCTCTGTGTGAAATTATTTTCTTCAGAGGCAAACAGTTAATGGGAAGAAAATATTTGACACAAATAACTATCAATTCCCTTCTGAAAGACTGGTTATAGGAACTGACAAGAAAAACTTCATCCCCAATATAAAACAACAAAGGATCTAAGGTGTAATTTACAAAATATGAAATACAACTGACCAATGACTATATTTTTAAGTGCACAATTCCACAAGAAATGGAAATTTATCAACATTATTTTTACATGCTGCTATCAAATTGGCAAAAATGTTTAATATATCACTCAATGTTTTAAGCATAGGATCCAACAGAAACTTCCATATACTACTAGTGGATGTGAAAATTATTAAATCTTTCTATAATCAATTTGAAAATAGGTATCAACTATATAAAGAACTTTAAAAAATTATTACCCTTGGTTTGGTAATTCCCCTCCTTAAGAAGTAGAAGGACATAAATATAGATGCAATAAAATTGCATATATTTTGGAAGTCCATTCCAACATTATTCCATAGTATTATGATATAAATGCCTAAACATTCACCGTATAGGAAGACAAAATAAGTGATGGCTCCTTGTAAGCTGAGAAATGTGTTTCCATTAAAAATCATAGTAAAGAAGAGTGAAAGCAATGAGAAAATGCTTCCAATATAGCATGAAGTGGGAAAGTCAGGATATAAAATGTATGTACAATAAACAGCAATTTGATCAATATACATATCACTTTCTCTATCGCTATGAACAGAGCAAGGGAAAAAAAGAAAAAAAAAGAAAAAAGAAGGCAAAAGCACCAGAAATGCCAGCAGTATTTATTCCTCAATTCAGAGATCATGGCTGACTTTTATATTCTTCTTTTCATTTATCTGTATTTTCTAATCATTCTACCCTAAATGAGCATGTATTGATGCTATCTTCAAAATGAAGTGATACATGTACTTAAAATGAAATACTTAATTGTATCTTTTCCTTATCCCTTTACTCGGATCAAGCTGCAGGGTTTGTTTTGGTTCTCAGCTCTATCAAAAGTGGTTCTGCACAAGGGTTCGGAACGGTTGACATTTTACTCGGGAAATATGCTGCAAGAATGCTAATCCATGACGAGACTGAAGTTT
Source organism: Panthera tigris (assembly GCF_018350195.1). Lineage (NCBI taxonomy): Eukaryota > Metazoa > Chordata > Mammalia > Carnivora > Felidae > Panthera > Panthera tigris. Next base: position 43,461,691 of record NC_056670.1, read on the forward strand.
ATTTCTCTTCTGTGACTCACTGTGCACAGCTGGGAGCCTCTATCAGAGCAGCTTCATAGACACACTGCACAATACTCTGGCTGGATTCTCCCAGGCCCACCACTGCCCATCTCTCTTTCCTCACTGCTCAATCTACGACGTAGCTCCTGGTACCAGCTGCTGGAGCCGCCAGGTAAAGGATTCCACCTGTGCTCTAAGAGGCAGTCTCTACTTCATCACTAGAGCTATCCTGTCTACTGGCTGCTGCCTCTTCCACCTGGCCTCACTGCTTAGAACTTCTGAACCCTGAGAATGTGGGACGATTTGTTAACACAGTGTGGCAGACCTGGGCAAGAATGTTAATGATGCATGTTCAAACCCCTGGAGGGCTGGGGTCCTAAGGCATGGCGATCACTACATGATGAGCAATTATGACTCTGAATTATCAGCAGTCACGGACCCTCCCAGGGACATGATATCAAGGAGGGCATTTGATTCCTGTCCAAAGCCAGCTTTCATGAAGAATGGAAATTGACAGAGAAAACGGAAGAAGCATCTTAAACTGGTTAAAGGAGAATGAAGGCCTCCTATTTCCTCGGGTAATTACTGGAATGAGGAGGCTGAGCCAAAGGCATTGGTGGAACTTCAGCAGGCTCTAGACCAACAGGAAAGGGCTCTGAGGCCCTAATGCTGGCTCTGGAGGTGGTGGGTAGGGTGGGGTGACAGGAGGATGGGGTGGAAAGTAGAGTGAGGGGGTCATGGAACCGCATTGTCCTGAGTTCAGAAAAAATGCCCCAGGTCTTCTGCTACAATCACCCTCAGGTAATCTGCCCTCCAGCCCCAGCACAGTCACATGATTGCTGGTGCTACATAACTGAGTCTTTCCAGTCTCTGGGCCTCAGTTTCCCAAGAGGAGCTGCTCAAAACACCACAGAGATACTGGGGATGGGAAAGATGGTGCAGGGGAGCTCAGGGTCCCCTACCCCAATTCCCTATCTATGGCAACAACTCCATGTCTGCTTCTACAACTATTTAATGTATTTGGGTTCCAAGAAGATTCTGCTGGAACAGATTTTCTAGGACCAAAGTAAAGCTTAAAAACACTGGACTAAATTCTTTCTCAGTCTCTTGGCTCTCTGTCACAAGGAACAGAAACAGCCCGTTCTCTCTCATCACACCAGAGTATTCTTTGTCCTGGAATGCCAACACATACAGCAAACTCATAGGCTTTCCTGATGCTTTCTGCCCACCTTCCCACCCTCCTGGCCAAGGAGACAGGCCAGCCTCCACGAAGCCAGTGAATCAGGTGGATAGCGCCCATGGGAAATGAAATTCAAAGGGCCTTCGGGCAGCTGGCAGTTTCCCTAGGGTGTCACTGCAGCAGGGACTCTTGTGTTAGTGGAAGGAAATGTGTCTCCCACATCAGTATCATTGGGATGGAAAAGGGTGGAGATCCTCAGCAATCATGTCACAGAAAAATGTTTCTGCAAGGCTGTAGCTTGTGTCATACTTGTGGGAAAAAAAGACACCCACGTTTTCCTTCTTCCTTTAATCACACCAAAACAGTTCTAAAAACAAAATTTCATCAGAGGCCAAGTTCTCAGCACACTCTCCCTCATGGTCTTTATATAAGGAGTAGATATCTGGTCCCATGCATGGAAGGGGGAACGGTCAGTGCCGGTCACACAGAGCCCTCCTCCTGTCTCTGGCCTCAGGCTTTGGGTATAGCCCAGGGAGCTTCAAGGTGGAAGGCCACGTTCTTTTTTTTTTTTTTTTTAAGTTCATTTATTTTGAGAGAGACAGAGACAACATGAATGGGGGAGGGGCAGAGAGCAAGGGAAAGAGAGATGCCAAGCAGGCTCCACACTGTCTGCACAGAGTCCCACATAGGGCTTGATCCCATGAACCGTGGGAGTATGACCCAAACCGAGACCAAGAGTCGGATGCTTAACCAACTGAGCCACCCAGACACCCCATGGAAGGCCATGTTCTAAGCCTGCCTAGAAGTGTCTGCTCTTTTGGGGTCTGGGATAGAATGCTCGGAGATGGGGTGTGGCCCCACCTGCCAGAAGCTGATGGCCCACACCACACAGGAGAGTACTCACTGCCCAGCGCTGTATCAGGGTCATTACACCAACTGACCCCCTGATTCGACCAGGAGACCTGTATTATCTGCACCTCCCATCTGAGAAAATGAAGGTTCAAAGAAGGGAAGTGGCTGCAAAAACTCAGGAGAAGCAGATCCAGGAGTGACACAAAGGCCCCCAAGTCAGTGAGACAACATATGTGTAAGGCACCTATGTTCAGAGTAGGTGTTCAATAGTCCCTGCTCTGTTCCCTCCTGTCCTATGCTAAACAACTTTCCATACCCCAACCTTTGGTAACTTCCTGACAGGTGGTTTCCCACAATCCCACCCAGTTCATGTCATAAGCTAAGGACATTTGCCTGAGTAAGCCTGTGCGTGGGACTCTCCTTTGCAGATTTCTGTCTGAACAAAGAGAAAGCCAAGTAGAAATCTGTGGAGCTCTGATAGTAACAAGCATGCACCTCCAGGTAAAATGCCAGGCCAAGTCCTGTGGGAGCCTGACGTGACTTTCCAGCAAAGCCTGCTCCCCATGGGGTTGCTTGGTGATCACCCATGCCAGACAGCTCCAAGCCGAACACAGAGATGATTGATAGTTTGCCGGGAGTTACACAGCAGGCTCGTGACATAGACCTTTGATTTTGCCATCCAGCACTCCCTCAACAAGAATGCACTTCCTGGATGAGATAATTTAATTAGTATTTGTCCAGCACCCTGCAGCGAAAGGCAATCACCTACCCCTTCCATCCTCTGAAGGGGCTGAGTAATCCACAGTCTCTTGATGCCATTTAATCTAAAACGTCTGGGTGACTCACCCTCCCTGAGATTTCCCTCCAGAGTATTTACCTTAAGAAAACATCCATTTGTTCCCTAATTTAAACAATTCCTCTTGGTTTAAATCTTAAAGAAGCTACTTGGTTTTTGTTTTTGTGCCCGTGTTTGTTTGTTTGCTACAGTTATTTTTAAAGTTATAAATACATATGCGTATTTATATATACCTATATACTTGTATATACATATGTACATATAGGTATACATATATAATTAAGATATATTTATTATAATAACAGCTTATAGAATATATAAGATATAGAATTTATATAAATATAAGTAGAGAGAGAGAATAGAATATATACACATATTGAGATAAGCACCATTTTTGCAGAAAACCCCTGACCCTGCTCTAACATGACAGCATCTAGCAGTCAGCCCAATTGGCTCCTGTAACCATTCTGAATTGGGTGTGGCCAAAGAGATGCAGTTGAGGGGGGCTCCTCAGAGGTGCCCCTGCTTCCTTAGAATGAATGATCTCTGCCTTTGTGTGTTTCAGGACCCTAACCCTCAAATCTGCTCTCCACCCTAAACTTTACTTTTAGGTCACACCAATTTCCCAGCCCTACCCTTCACAGCTCTGTCTTCTACCAGGAACCATAGCCCAGAGCTGCCTTCAAATGCTGCCCTAAGCCTAAGCACTCTGCCCCAGTCCCCTTGCCTTGCTTCATCCTGAAACCTCCCAGACCTTGTTTGAATGCACCCTGGGCCTGAATAACAAACATTTGCTATGGTAAATCCCATTCCCCGCTTTCCAGATAACTTCTCCTTAGCAGAGATAAGCTGCCAGGCAGACAGATAACAACTGGGATATGCAGTTATTAAGGTCAGATTTTAAAATGACAAAAGGATACATTTTAAAATAAAGCCCACTTGAAAATCAGCTTCCCTTCCAACTCAATTACATTCAGGCCTCCTGCTCTCCGAAGCTCCTTAGACTGAGAGATTCCAGCTCCCATTGGCTTCTGGGGTATTGAAGGAGAGTTGCCATGGCAACATGGAAGGCCCAGACACCTGAAACAGGAAGTGGAGGACACGGTGCCTCTGGGTCTCTCAGGCACCTGGAGCTGCCAGTGTGGCCCTATGAGGCAGGGGCCCCCACAGCCAATGTTCCCACCTACTGTGGGACCTTGTTGAAGCTAAGCTAAAAGAAGGGTGATGGGGACAGCAAGGGAGCCTGCAGGCAGGGCCTGAGTGTCTCCAGCCTCTCAGGACCACGGGGATGAAGGCACATATGGTAGCAGATGTGAATAGTTGCTTCAGCAGGTAGCTACACTCTGCAAGACCGTGTTGTAACAGAGTGACTAAAAGGGCTCCCCGATGCTGGTTTCTCCTCACCAGGTGGAAGTCCTAACACAAGCCAACTTCTGTTGCCATCATGACTGACCCAGACCAATGCTGACCACCCATCCCTGGCCCCAACCAAGCCTCACAGCTTTGGGCATCCCTAGTAGACATCACAAGCCACCCCTGATGCCCTTGACATTCCACATCACACCTTGGTCCTCCAGGGTCATCACACCATAGTAGCCAACTCACTTTACGATGGCACAAACAAACCTCTGAGCTCGAAAATATCATCAAACCATATTTGTCACTGTTGCACCATGACCAATTATTGAACCTCTTATTATTTAAATGACCAACCTATGACTCCACCTTCTGTCATAAGATGGGCTGAAACCCCCCAACTCCCACATCACATATGGACCCCCAGCCATCCCAGTCTCTTGGTGGTGACAACCATCCCCGGCATGTCCTCTAGCCCTTACACCCTCCACCATTCCATACATGTATCCTTCTACCTGCTCCTCAAGGACCACAGCCAAAGAATCCCCTCACCCAGATTCTCAATATCCCAACAGCATATTAGCCTTTCCTGCTCCTCCACCACCCCCAGCTAATGCTGGAGGCCAGGCTAGAGGGCTCATTGCCAAGGGTTTATCCTGCCCTGAAGACAGCTCACTATGCCCTATTCATCTTTTGGGCACTAATTAGTAGAGATGTCCTCCTTTCAAGTGTATAGAAATATATGTGTGTGTGACTATATGAGCCTGTGCCCGAGTGTATGCCAACTAGTTAATGGCCCAACAAACACTGGGCCTTCTATGAGGACCATTCCTAGGAGTGCATCTAAGCCAGCTGGGTGACCTGGCCCTGGGCAGCCAGCCACAGGCCTTTACCTGCAACCCCATCATCAGCCCCACACTGGCTCACAATGACCACATCTGAAGTTCTTGGATAACTGTTCCAATAACTTTCTTGCTACATTGACTTCTTGGTCCTAATACCTACCAGGCTCTTGACTTCACAAGCCTCCCCTTAACTTTGGGGTTCCAACTCTGAGGAAAGGCTACCTTCCTCACCCCCAAGTCTTCAGCCCTGAAAATCTCCCATAGGAGGAGAGAGAAAAAGGCAAAGTATCACCAGAAAGAGACCCCAGGCCAGCCACTTGCATTAGCACCAAATAAAGTAGACTAACCCCACCCTGAGCTATGTGGCTTGTCTGCCTCTCCCATCTCCCTCCACTGGGCTCCACTGCTCCCTGCTTCCCACACTCCTCGTGGCTCATTTTTCTGTTCTTAGATCTGGGGGGAACTGGCCGTAACCGCAGACTCCTGCCCCAGCCACAGTTACACCTGTCCCTGAGGTTGGGCTAATTTTGGCCACTCTGGGGAAAATACATTGTCCCTTCCAGCCTCAGCCTAGGCCTGCATGGTTGGCCATCCAGGGCCAAGCAGTGAGACCAGGTGGTGCCAGGGGCCCTGCTGTACTCAGAGACTGTATTAGCAGAACTTCTGGGCCGAAAACTACTCTTAGCCTTCTCCACACTGTGCCCCATAAACACCAGCATCAATGGCAGCATCATCAGAGAGAGACAGGAAGAGGGGATTTTTGTGCTGGTTAACACCTGCTCAGAACACAGAGCCAGTGACCCAGCCACAGGAGGAGAGGGAGAAGAGTGCCCTGATGCTTACCTTCCGCATGTCTTTGCCAAAGGTCTCACTATAGGTTGTGCCGAGGATTTCAAACTGGACGTAGGGATTTGAGCTGTCCTCCCGAAACTCCATCACCCCTGTGAGGCCAGTGATGTGGCCCTGCAGGAGAGAAGGAAAACCCATTGAGGAAAATGTGGATGGAAGGGATAGAGTCCCAAAGACAAAGAAGGGAAGGAAGTAGTCACCAAGAAGGGGACAATCAAGATCTCGAGGAAGCACCAGACAGGCTATAAATGAGGACCGGGCTGCTAGCAGTCCTATAGCCGCAGAGCAAGATTGACACTTCCTAGACCGCTGCTCACAGGGGAAATCCCTAAGGCTTGCACTTGACATTCATGTGGTCAGTATGATTAGAGCACATGCTCTGTGCCACATATCGTGCTTGCTATATAGGTCAAAAAGTAACAGTTCTGTCTCTACCCTCCTGGAGCTCACAGTCTTCCCGTGCATCCTGCTCCATGGGTCACCTTAGCCTGAGCCAAAAGAAAAGTCAAAGGTCAACAGAGCCTTTGGGCAGCAAAGCATGAGCACTAGAGGCCAACACCAGCTCAAGTCCTGGTTTTGCCACCTGTGTCACCTTGGGCAAGCCATCTCCCATCATCTCCAGCCTGAAGTTATTTAGATCCACATCACAGGGCCTGCAAGGGCCAAAGGATAAAATGTGTACAAAGCACGGTGTCTGGCACAGACTGGCTGTGGTGGGTGTGCAAGCCCTGCCCCCTTCTCAGGCCATTCAGTGGGTTCTGTAGAAGCAGGTGGCAGAGGGGCTGAGGGAGCCTATGGCAAACCCCCTCTCCCTTCAACTCCCCCACCCTAGGGTGGCAGTTCCATCCAGCCTTGTTCTCCCATAGACCATGAGCTGGGAGAGTCCCAGATCCTGAGCTGGCCAAAGAGGGGCCCCAGCTCTGGCTCAGGCTGCAATAGATTCAACCAACACCAGAATACGTTCACTGCTATTGACAGTGCACACAATTTATTGTGACTACAATTCCTAGCACTATAGATTTCCCTAAATGCTCTTTTGAAGCCTCTGAAAGCCAATTCACTCTAACAAGTCTTCTATGGATTACCCAATTCACTTCAAATTCAGCCTTCCAACTTGGTGTCATGCCTGAGTGTGTGCGACAGGTCATAAATGCAGAACACATGTGCATACACACGAACACACACAAGCTAAAGTCTTAGCGATCAGCACGTGTACTGCATACTGAGACAGCCTCTCTTATGAATAGTGGCCACCTGCATGGTAGGGTATCTGGCTCACAGGAGCTGGGCAGTTGCCTCCATTGGTTGCTTAAGCAACTCTAAAGTCCAATCTCCTTGTAGAAAACAGAGAAAACAATAATAATAAATCTATGAAGCCCAACTCACCAGCCCTAAATGCTGGGAAAGGAAGAGTGGCAAGGAGGGAGGTCTGTGGGGGGCCTGCAGGGACAACCACACAAAGAGCTCAGTTTCAGACCACCTGCTCAAGGGTGTGTGTGTGTGTGTGTGTGTGTGTGTGTGTGTGTGTGTCTGCACACATGTGCATGCAAGGAAGGACCTGTCTTCAGCCTTAGCCCAATGGGTGTCCCCTTACACACACCTTTTTGATCGTGTCCAGCATGGACCTTCCTCCATTCCATGGCTTAGTGGACTTGCGTATACAGTTCAGGCTCGCCATGCTATGCCACTTCCGGTCCTCCAGCTTCCGGTGGAAGGCATTGGCCAGCATCAGGACACTGTCATACAGGTAGAGGTTGGAGATCTGCAAACACAAAGGCAGTGAAACCCTTTTCACTGATGCATTTTCAGAGAAGGGGAGCAGCAGAGGCCTTGGGTGATCCAGGATGCCAACACTAACAAGTGGTGCCAGTATCTATACCACAATCCTCTAGCTTCTAGTTGTTCATTCAAAAACCTTGGGGCACCTGGGTGGCTCAGTTCGTTAAGCGACCAACCTTGGCTCAGGTCATGATCTCGCAGTTCGTGAGTTCAAGCCCCATGTCGGGCTCTGTGCTGACAGCTCAGAGCCTGGAGCCTGCTTCTGATTCTGTGTCTCCCTCTCTCTCTGTCCCTCTCCCATTCACACTCTGTCTCTGTCTCAAAAATAAATAAACGTTAAAAAAAATTTTTTTTAACAAAAAAACCAAAAACCTGGCCAGGCACTGGAGTCTTAAGCAGAATAAGAACTAGCCCTGATTCAGGAACTAGAGTGGGAAGTGGATCTGTACATCATGAGAACCAGCATGGTCATCACCATGGTTGAGACCTGCACCCAGGCTTTGTGCAAGACTGGAATGGGGCATCCTGCTCACATAACACAGGATGGAGGGAAGGATAGACAGAAAGCTTGGTCTAGAAGGATTAGTAGGATAAAGGGTAGAGAGCATTACAGGGAGGCAGAATTATGCAAAGACATGAAGGTACAAAGGAGTGGGGTCAGATAGGGCAGGGTTCACCAGCAGTGATCAGATATGAAAGATTTTAGACTTTGTGGACCTTATAGTCTCTTTTGCAATGCTCAGCTCTGCTCTTACTGCAGAAAAGCAGCCAAAGACAGTATGTAACAAAGGATGTGCCAATAAATCTTTATTTTAAAAAACAGGCAGTAAGCTGGATTGAGCTGAAGACTACAGTCGGCCAAGCCTTGGGGTAGAGGGATTGAAAACAGTGCCAAATATCTGTATTAATGGGTACAGTAGAGATGAAGTGGGATCAAGGGGGAGGTAGGGATCAGGGATCTAGCCATGTTGAGCCTCATGGGCCATGCTAAGGAGTAACAACATAGGTGACTTTAGGGAGAAGGATGCCATTGGTGGGATCTGTGCCCAGAAATCAGATATGTGCCTTGGAAAGCCTGCTCTGATCCCCAGATAGGCCTGGGGTCAATGATGGCCTGAGTGACACTGGCAGCTTGTGGTTATAGAATATCTGAGGACACAGAGCCTGCTCTGCAGTGGCATCACTGCCAGCCAGAGGATACGTTTGGGAATTTCAACTGTGCACATATGAGAACTATCCCTCTGCTTAGCTGCTAAGTAGAGATGGCTCGTAGAAGAAACAAAGCCCATCTCAGAGCTCTTGAGAGCATGATTGCAAGGGAAAAGCTGGTACACTGGTGAGGAGAGCTGTACAAGAGCCCTGGTATCCAGGGATGGGACAGGTCCAGCTCATCCTCCTGACTACAGTTCAAGACCCTGATCCAGATGAATCTGAACACCAGCACCTGCCTTCTCAGGGGCCCATCAAGAGTCCTCTGTAGGGTGGAAGGCAGCCCTGTTCTCAGATGTTACCTGCACACTATCACTCTCCTCCAAGGGAGGTGTCATGAAGCACAAAGGTAGGAGAGTCAGGGGAGGGCGTGGGTAGGAGGTAATGTCCACCCTTGTTCAGGTGTGTGGTCCCTCCTGGGTAACTGGTGCACAAACAACCATCAGCCAAAGTGGGTCAAGGGGATGATTCTCTGCACACCTAAGCAGCAAGGTGTCTGCTAAAAATATTTCAGAAAAACAAAATCACTGGATATAAATAGGAAAATGTGTCAACCTCTTAGGACTCCTGGGAGAATCAAATAAGATCCTTGGTCTGCAGGATGAACCCCTGCTGCCCTCCAACTTTACCCCTCACCACTCCCCAGTATGGCCCTCACACCCCAGTATCTACATGCCTTATTCTCCAGCTGCAGTTTCTTTCCTCACCTGTCTTGGACTGGGTGCTCCCAAAGCACAGCCCCAGGCAAGAGCTTGGGTAGCATGGACCGTTTTCTACAAGTGAAATCAGAGATGGGCTAAGAGAGCCGGTACTGGACATCAAAACTATCTGCTCCATCACAACTGTCCAGTAACTCATGCTAACCAACCCTCAGGGGCATTTCTGCTACACCATGTCAAGCAGAGCTGACTATTTCTTCTGTGGGTGTCCCTGTGTCCTGCCCATTCCTACAGAGCCCTGCCTTATCCACCTTCAACCTATGTCCTTACAGTGGACACAGGGATGTATGCCACTAAGGCCTTCATAAGAAATGGGTGGAGGATGGACAGGCGATGTTGCAGATGTGGCAGGAGTATGTCTGGGACACCTGAGCACCGCTGACTTAACCAAGGCCTCCAAGTATTTTGGTGCCTGGTGACATTTTCCGGGGCCCTGAAATACACGTGTGCTTACCTGACAGCAGAAAGAAGTCACTGCCATCACGAAGAATTGACCTCCTGCCTTACAGGCAACACCAGGGTAGAACCGTACCTCTCGATGCTCGAGCCCTGAGCAAGCATTTCCCTCCTGAGAAGGACTAACCCACTCTCTGTGCTTGTCAAATCCCCAACCCTCAGGAGCCCCTACCACTGCAAAATTATTTTTGACAAGTCCACCTCCCCTCTGGAATACAAACTCATAATGGAGATGTTGTTTTAGGCCACTTGGAACAGCACAGCCCCAGTTGTGACCCAGACCAGCACCCAAAGGAATCCCTTTTTGCCTCCAGCACTTCTATTCACAAGGAATTAAGGTACCTAACAAATGAATGAATGCAAAGAGGCTGGCAATGAAGAGGCAAAAACAGGATGTGACTCAGAAAGGCCAAAGGAAGCCCTCAGCCTTCCCACAAGTATGTCTGCTGGGAAGGATGAACACATTTTAGTTCAAAGGAACAAGCTTTCAGTTCAAAGGCTTTAGCAATGTTCTTTTCCAGATAGATATATGTATCTGGAAATATATATACATATATATATATATATATATATATATATATATATATATATATATATATCTCAAACATGCATATATACAACTTTTATATAAATATGCATATATTCATATATAACTCGTATATAACTTTTATAAATGAAACATGTGTGTGTGTGTGTGTGTGTGTACATAATGTATGTATGTATACAACTTTTTTCTTACTATCTCTAAACACAGCATCCAGCACCAACCAAAGCATACAGGTGGTGTTTAATATATGTTTGATGGATGGATGGATGGATGGATGGATGGATGGATGGCTAAATGAATAGATGAATGAGGGGATGGGTAGGTGAAAGGGAGGAGGAGTGGATGGATGGAAGGATAGAGGGGGAGATGGATGGGTGGATGGATGGATGGATGGATGGATCTCCCGCTAAGAGGATACACAATGATCTTGGTTCCCCAAAAGAGAAAACAGTAGGAAGAAAAGATTGGGCGCCTCCACTTTGACTTGGCAGAGAACCTCCTTTGTTCAAACAGCATCTTGCTTTTCATTTACAGCCTGCTCAAAATGTCTTCTCGATCCCCACTTGGAGCTCCACCTTCTCTCACTCCTGTCCCTTCTGATAAGATGCTATGTCAGTACTTCTCCCTGCTGTGGGCAGACACTAACACCCTGTGTTGATCTGTGGCCCTATCTCTGCTGTTCAACTTCAGCATCCTCACACTGAGAAGACATGTGTGGGGATGCAAAGGGAGAGCACTACCCTCACAGTCTTGTTGTCTGGAGACTGGAGACGGGACCTTTAGGGGAAAAGATCAAGAGCAGATAGCAGAAAGGCAGCCTCTGCTTGGGGCTCTGTCTGGGTCCTGATAAATATAAGGCAAGCCTTTTCTCAGGGTGGGTGGGTGGAGACCAGCATCAGGGCATGGTCACGACCAGCCCCTGAGCCAAGAGTGGTCTGGAAGGAGAGAGGCTCCCAACTGTATGAACACTCACTCAATGTCAGGTTCAAGGGGCTAACAACCCAAGCTGGGAGCCCCAGGCCACAAGGGCAGAGAAAAGGGGCCTGGTTTGAGGGAATGCTTGCCTCTTTTCCCTCACTTCTCAGGTAAGACACAGCACAGTTCATTCAGAGCAGACAGACAAGCAGAGCAGATACTGTCACTATTTAAACCCTCATCCCCTCTGGCTGGCCTAGGGACATTGCAGCACAAAAGTGACAAGGAACCAAAAAAAAAAAAAAAAAGACATTTCAGGTGAAAGTAGACCTGAAAAAAAGACAGACCAAAGTTTGAGGCCAAGGGCATGGCAGAATAAAGACCTGGATGCAAAGCAAATGACCTGGGACCAGGTCAGACAATATAAAGTCAGAGGCAGACAAAAGCCACAGCCAGGCAAGGGGCCTGAGGCTGGAGCCTATGGCCTCCATTCTGAGTGGGGACAGAGCTAGAATGGAACCCAGCTGGTTCAGTTAGCCACCTTAGAGGTGTATGCCTGATCCCTCTTTCACTGCCGTACAGCACAACTCTTACTGTACTGAGTGTGCAGCTTAGCCGGGTGGCCTTGCAGGATGAGCAAGAGTTTTGGATTCATCCCAGCCTGGGCCAGCTCTGCTCACTGCTATTCCTCCTCCAGTGCATGGAGACAGCAGGTGCTCAATAAATGCTCATTGAATTAGTGAATTGAATCTCCACTTGCACTCATGCAGAGTGATGTTGAACAAGTCATTTAATGCTTAAGACTCACCTTGATGACAAGAAAATACAATGTGATCAGCAGCCCTGGAGAGGTGCACCCTGGAGGGGTGGCCCTGAATAACTCCCCTGAGAACTGCGGGATGGTAGTACTCATGCGTGCCAAGTACTGTCCTAACTTCTTTGTGTGCAGCTTTATTTTAGGAAGGAGAAGAAACAGGAAGAAATGGAAGGGGGAATACAAGACCTACACAGGCTGCTGACTTCAATGTGGATGGTCTGAGAGCTCCTCCAAGGTGCCCCATCTCTGAGCCCAGCATGAGTCTGGGACACAGAAGCCTCAGAACCACTGGGAAAAGAACTTGTATCTGCCAACACCACTCGCCCTCTTCCCCAATGCCCCTTGGCCTGAATGCTTTTCAAGGAGGAGCAGGAGTTGTATCTGGATTTGTAGCTTGTGGCTGGGAAGACTGAGCAAAGATCCCCCTGAGCATTATATCCCCAGTTCTGCCTGCACACTGCTCACCTGGACACATGTCCCTGGTCTCCTCCTGGCCCCAGCAGCCCCGTCACAGCTGCCATAGCCCCCTGGCCTGAGCCAGACCTTTCGGGTCTGCAAGGGCTGAGGCGCTGCAGAGCATCCCTTTATGGGAAAAGCCACTCCTCTGCCTCTGGGGTGTTCTGTAAAAGGTTCCAATATCGGAAGGCCCAGAGTGGGGGCCTCACTATGCCTGACTCAGGCTCCTGAAAGGGAGGTGGCTTGGCCCATTGCAGTTGAAGGTCTGACATGTGTCCTGCAGGGCTGGCTCAACCACAGGAGACCACCCAGGTATGGAGGAGAAAGAGGGAGGCAGGCAAGCAGGGCTAGAACAGGGGCAGTTCCAGCCCAGCCCTGTGGGAAGCACCATGCTCTGTACTCTGCCCTGTCACCTGTCCCTCGCCCAGGCTTAGGGACTTCAATCCCAAGGAAGCTTCCTTATGTCCTGTCTATGTGGTCATCTCCTACAACCACAGCATGGTTCAAGTGCCCTCATTTCTCCCTGAGGAAATAGTAACTACTGGTTACCTTGTCTCCCAGCCTTGGGCCCTCCCCCACCCCTGCACAGAGTTGTCTTTCCTGGATGCACATCCTGCCCTGTCACATCTCCAAAGGCCACACCCTGGTCCTCGGCACCCTGGCGGCTATCCCCCTTTCTGACTGAATTCCCAACATTTCCCACCTCCCACCTCTAGCCTCAGACACACTGAACTCTGTCCCTGTTCTCCTGGGCCCCTGGGCTTTTGTATATGCCATTCTTCCTAACTGGTACTTGCTAGAGATGAAACTTCCCCATTTATGCAGAGTTTGTGGGAATTAAGAGAGAGAGCATTTTTGAATGTCTAACATAGGAACTGTCACATAATCAGCGGATAAAGAGGGTTTGTGGAATTAGTGAATGCTGAATGAATAGATTTAAATCTGTTTTTAGGAAAAAGAACACCAAAGTAAAGATATACCAAGGTATTTGCAAAAAGAATGCTTCTCAGAATACGACTGATGGAGGGGGCACCTGGGTGGCTCAATCGGTTAAGCATCTGACTTTGGCTCAGATCACGATCTCACAATCCATGAGTTCGAGCCTGGAGTCAGGCTTCGTGCTGACAGCTCAGAACCAGGAGCCTGCTTCAAATGCTCTGTCTTCTCCTCTCTCTGCCCCTCCCCTGCTCACACTCTGTCTCTCTGTCTCTCTCTCAAAAATAATAAACATTAAAAAAAAAAGAATATCATTGATGGAGGATACAAGCCATGCTGAGAAAAGGGTATAGGAGCTCTGGACCAATATATCCGTGGGGAAGTGTCCATCTCCAATCAGAATCTGGGGTATGCATTTCCAGGAGATGGGAGCATCCTAGCAAACTTGTATTTCCAAAGCCAATAACCTGTGCAGGAAGTGGGTCTTTGGAAGGGAAATGGGAAATGTGAGGACACATTTCTCAGAGGTAGAGGAGAGAATTTGGCCAGGAGGCCTTGATTGGGGCTTGCAGCCCTTGAGAGACCGAGGTAGACCTCTTGGCTGCCCAATGATCAAAGACCAATCCCATGAAGCCAACTGAGGACCTTGGATATGGAAAAACAGATTTTATTCTTTTAAGAGTTGGCACCAGAATCCCCACTACATCAGTAATTATATTTTATATAGTTATATTTTATATTCCTGTGTTAGCAGGGGCAAAGGCTACCAGAAAGATTGTTAAGTTTATCTTCATGAAAAAATAAGGAGAATTTACTTTGGAGTCAAGACCCAGAGGAAGAAAATAGAGGATGGATAGAGAAGTCAGCAGGAAAGAGAGTGTGAGGTCCCGGGGTGGGGGGACAGGCAGAGAACATTCCTCAGCAGGAAAGGACTGAGGACATCACAGGCTGTCTGTGCCACTACAATGCCAATACCCTACCCTGACTCTTACCATATGTGACAGCATATTCAAGACTTAGATTTGTAGGCAAAGCCAGGAAAGGTGCTGGTTTCACATCTGAGTCAACCCTAATTTGAAGGCAGCCCCATGAGAAGGCTGGATGATCTGTTTACTTACATGAGTCCCCAGAAGCAGCATTAGGACCAGGAGTAATGAAAAGATAAGCCCCCCCCCCCACCCCACTCATAAAATATGCTAAGGAGACCTATACTCTTCAGATCCTATTTGGACCCTGCAGGCCAAGACTTGTGTCCACCTCCAACAGACTGGAAGAGACAGACCCCCAAAAGACAATGGCCCCGTTGTGGAACCAGCTGCCTGACTTCCCAGTGCTCCGTGCATGTTTCCCTGTAGTAAGTGTGAGGGTGCTCCAGCCGTGTCTCCGTTATACTCCAGGGCCCAGGGTATTTGCTGTGCAGCCACATTATCAGGGGAAGAATCATGCTTGAAGGCAAAGGAAGATGAATGGCAGGCCAGGGTCACAGCCACGCGAGCCAGCTGCATCTCAACACCAGACCATTATCCACCCCACACCAAAGATAGAAACATAAGAAATGTTTTCATTAAGGAAGTCTGCATTTCCTCCAGGCTTCTAAAGAGCCCAGTTTTCTCTTCCCTCCATCATTAATCAAGCCAAGTGGGCTGTTCAGGGAGACCTCACAGGGGCAAACAGCGGGAACTGACCTCTGACCAGATCCTCAGACAGGCTCTGGTCAACCAGCAAAGTCAGACAAACAGCCGGCAGAGGGTCCAGCTGGGAGGACAAGCTGACGCCCAGATGTCGCAGCTTGAGAAATCCATCCCCAGGCGAGGCCTTTCTGCCAGACTGCTGCCAGCCTGCCCATCCTGAGACAGGGCACCACAGCCAGGCCTGGCGAGGGAGCAGATGGTGGCAGAGGGCAAAGGAGCTGGGGCTCTCTGCTCATCAGTGAATCCAAGGGGATGGAAGGCAGAGTGGGGAAGGGCATTTGTCCGTACCTGAGGCTCTCTGGCCTCCAAATGTGCATGTGGACATCTGTGGCCAGAACAGCAACCGACTGCAGCCAGAGAGACCACCTGCGCAATTGTCTCTGACAAAGGCATTGAGGATCGTGCCCCGCCATGCTCCCGTTATGCTTCATGACTGACTGTTGCTACATATTCCACCAGGGTGTTTAGGGTAAAAAAGGAAACCAGTGAAAGTGACATAAAGTCCAAGATAGCTATGGTGTGGGGTGGCCCACTGCTACTCCAGAGAAAAGGATTCTACTGGCAGGCTGACAAACAACTTGTAGCCAGAGAAGAATACAGAAAGCCCTAACGAAATAGGGGCATGTGGGGGGGGGGGGTTTCCACATGTTTTAGTAGACTGAGCAAGGGAAGAATTATTCCATCTATCAAGCCATTCAACAATTTAGAAATTCACAAAGAGGAGAAATTCCAACCCGAGGGAGCATTTTATAATAATACCACATTAGCCCCCACAGCTTAATTCAAGGATCAGGCTCCATGGTGACCAGACAACACAACTTCTATCAGTTGTCTGTCCCCCTTTGGAAGCCCATTTGAATAGAAATGACATGACAATGTGACAATATGTCTGTTGCAGCCCTGAAGTCACCGGACAGGGCAGTCATGGAGACCGAGTGCTTTACAGATTCTCCTCTCAGCAAGGCTGCCCGTGAAATCTTAGCAAAGTCTCAAGGTTCTTCCAGACTGGTTATCACTTTTATTACTGGCTGAGTCAGACAAGCTCTAAACCAACTTGTCAAGGGAACAAGAATGAGAAATACCCAAATGAGACAGTGCTTTGTAGGGGAAAATAAACAACAGCACACCGGCAAATGCAAAGCTTTTGGAGCTACTACAAGTCACTTATTTTGGTATTTTTCCTCCAAGGGACTTTGTACTAAATAGGAATCAAATTGATTTGCTATAATAGTGCTTGGTTGGCTCTGGAGCACAGAAAGCTCTGACCACAGGACTAATAGAAGAAGATGGAGTTTCTGAGACCAGTGCAGTGGAGAAGCCAAGAGACGGACGATCTTGTAAAAACTCCCCATTCTTGATGGTTCTCCTGAAAACATCTAACCCACAATTATCATCCCAAGAGCAGCCGTCCGGGGGAAGAACTAAAAGATGGACTTGAGAGCTCCACTTCCCAAAGGATCTTCATTAATTTCATCAAGACAAAGTTAATAATCCATGACACAAATGTTTTATTTTTTCTTGAGTTAGTTGTTCTAAACATGTTAGAGTCTTCTCGATAAATCTCACAGCTAGAGGCTAGTAGAAATTAGTTTGTCTTCTATACTGTCATTAAGAAATAAAGAAGTGGTAATAGCTACTTGGGAAACTCGAAGAGAATGGCTTATAAATGAGATGAATCTAGGAGCTGCCCAAATGGTTGTTGGGCGGGGTGAGTAAAGTAAATCCATGTATTTTCCTCTCACCACACCCCTTCTCGAGGCAGAGGCAACAAATGGAGATGGAGATTCTTTTCATAAAGTTTTTCATTTATATAAGTATATATAAAGAGACTTCTAGAGACAATTTAACTTGTGTTAAGATCTGCATTATTAACAGATCCACCCCATCAGTCCTTACTGAGGGTTTCCAATGAGCAGAGTCTTGTAAAAAGGGCTCAATGGGTCTCCCCAGACATGGCCTCTCCTCTCCCACAAAAGGCAGCTCTGCCTGAGTGCCTGCAGGAGTGGTGTGGACAGAAAGCAGTACACAAGGCCTGTGATATGGGTCTAGACCCAAAGGAAACGCTCTCCTACCTGCTGTGTTGCTCTTACAGAGCATGCTCAGGAGCGTGCCTAGGTAGCTCAGTCAGTTAAGCTTCTGACTTAGCCTCTAGTCATGATCTCGCGGTTCACGAGTTCAAGTCCCGCATCTGTCTCTCTGCTATCAGTGCTTTGGAGCCTCTGTCCCCCTCTCTCTCTGCCCTACCTCCAGGGGTTCTCTCTCTCTCCCTCTCTCTCACAAAATAAATAAATAAATTTTAAAGAGCATGCTCAGGAAGACAAGTGGATTATACCTTACAAAATTTAAAAAAAAAATGAGGGGTGCCTGGGTGGCTCAGTCGTTTAAGTGTCCGACTTCGGCTCAGGTCATGATCTCACAGTTTGTGAGTTCGAGCCCTGCATCGGGCTCTGTGCTGACAGCTCAGGGCCTGGAGCCTGCTTCGGATTCTGTGTCTCCCTCTCTCTCTGCCCCTCCCCCGCTCATGCTCTGTCTCTCTCTCTCTCAAAATAAATAAAGATTAAAAAATTTCTTTTTTTAAATGAGACCATGTTTGCTGGAAACCCCGAACACACCTGACCACCTCCTCTGTAATGACATGAATAGGTCAGTCTTATTCTAAATGCTTTCCATACATTCCTTCACTTAATTTTTATTATGTCCCTAGGGGGTAGACACTTTACGTTCCAATTTACGGGACAGGAAATGGAGGCACAAAATGACAAGTAAATAATAAATATTTCGTTAGTTACTAGAGTTCCTGGGATTTGAACCCACACAGTATGGCTCTTGAGCTGCTGCTGCTGTGCGGCTGCTACTCTTACTATTATTGCTGCTACTGCTATTACTACCAGTACTGTTACTGCACCGCTATTACTACTCCTGCTGTTATTACTACTGTTGCTACTACTAACACCACTCCTGCTACTACCACTGCTGTCGCTTCCACCACCACAAGATGTCTCTGATGTCACTCTTCCGTCTTGCTCTTGATGGAGTGCCTGGGTATCAGCAGGAACAGACAGAGGGAGGTAGGGTGGCCAGGGTTCCAGGTGTGATATTGCATTTACCATATTTGATGATAACCAGCCACACACCTCGGAGCTGTGCCTTTGTTTACCCTCTTCACAGCTGTGGGCCATGTTAGTATGCTCTCCGCCAGATTCCTCATCCAGCCTGCCGGTCTCCTTTTCTCTCCTGTCCTCCTGGACACATGCTTTGCATCTAGAGTATCTAGTATGCCACCAAAGAGCCCACATTTTAGTCCGTGAAAAAATAAGCAATCATAGGCCTTAATAAGAAGAACTTCCATTCTCCCACCACTCACAACCTATACAACACATACTTGTGCAGTGGAAAGGGGCCCCTCCTGCTCTCCTCAAGTAGAAAGAGTGCAGTGACCAGGCAAGAACTGGGAAAAATTGATGGGGCGGTGGCGTGGAGCAGGGACAAGGCTGGAGAGGATGAAGCCCATCAAGGGGAGACCACGCCTGGGAGTAAGACCCTCCTAGGGTCTGACCACCCAGAGAGTGATGGGGTCCCCGCACCCTCCTGCCCCAGGCGAGGATACAGGGATGGGCACACACTGACTGGAGTCAATCATCTCACTCTGCTTCCATCCATGTCGAGAGCACGGAGAGAAATGCAGAGGCCCAGTGAAGGGGACTTACTTGGTCCTGACCTCTTCTTCCAAGCTCCAAAAAAGGAAGAAGGCAGAACAGGCCAGCAGCATCCAAACATACAAAATCTTGCATTAAGCACCTTCCACCCCTGACCCATATGCCCAGGACTCTCGGGTCCATGAGCCCTGCAGGGGCCTTGGTCTGCTCTCTTGGCCAATCCTTCACCATGTTAGAAAGACCCCAGACATTGTGGTGGCTCCCGGGAGCAGTGGACATGGGGGTAGTGGGAATTACTCCAGCTAAAATCTGTGTCTGCTACATTCCCTCCTCAACCAAGAACATATTTCTAGTGTTTACCATCTTTTAGGGCATGTTTCCCTTCCCCCTCCCCAAACATAAGATTATAGAATGGATTTGATGCTTTGGCAAATTACACATGTACCCAGACCACTCCAGAGATTCTAATAATCCCCCTCCCCAAAATGTGTGCCTCCTGATAAGGTTAATACCAAAATGTCCTGGGATGCAACAGATACTCAGGTGGTAAATACAGCATATCTCTGTCCTGAAACCTGATTTCCACTCGTCATGCCTGGCTGGGTAAAGAAGGTATAACTAGTTTCAAATGCTGAATGGCAAGCATATCACATGCACAAACTTCTGGGTAATTTATGCAAACCCAACTGGGAGAAATTTCCTTCTGTTATGTGTCTCCCACCAAGCATCAAGCGAAAGTTTCCTTATGCATGGAAGTCTGAATGGAGAAGTGGATTCTGAGCTGCCAATGGGCAGTCTCCACTGTGTTTCATTGCTATCCTCAAACATCCAGAGGGAAAACGACCTCTCACAATAGGTACACAACTCGCCATCCTACTCCCTGGCCCCAGGGGAAGCTAACACTGATTGCATATATGGCATCAGGTGTGGTAGAAGCACTAACCGGAAGCACTCTGTACCTGTTGCGTTGGATGGAGTACAAGAGCTAGGCATGTCATGGTCCTGCCCTCGGGCCTCCCCCCGCTCAGCTGGGACTCCAGGAATGTCCTGGTTGGCCTACACCTTAGCACTCAGCAGATGAGCTGGGACACTCCCTAGTTGTTTCACAAGAGCTATGTCTGTATTACTGACTTTCTACAGGGAAGACCCTAAAACAGTTTCAAAATGCTGACTCCCCACAGGAAGGCTCCATCTCCAATCCTGCCAGACGAACCCATCACCCACAAAGTAGTGAGCGCAGAAGCCTGAGAGACAGTAATGTCTTTACTCCCTGAACATGTAACTTTTAAATACAAGAGGCACCCAGTGAGCTCATATGGCCCGTCTGCTGACAACAGGCATAATTGCCTGCTAATGCGGCTCAGAGGCACTGCCCAGTTGACTGGCTTCAATTTCAGCAAATGACAGGGTTCCAGTAATTAAAGTTGGTGGGCAATAGTGCTCAGCTGAAGCTGTGGCACATCTTTGCCCGTTACCTGCGGCAGGCCAAGGGCATGAGTGAGACTCCCTTCTGGAGGGAGCTTGACAGGTGAGCACTGACCTGCAGCATCTGGAGGTAGCCTTCCTGGGGGTCACAGAGCAGGGAGGAGATGCGATGGTTGTTCCTCATGCATTTCTGGTTGTCCTTTGCAGATGGGAAGATCTGCCTGACCACAGTCATCCTGCCAAGGGCGCTGTGCACCAGATCCAGGATCTCTGGGTCGCTGATTTCCTGGGAAGATAATCAGACCCATGCTTACCATAGACTCACAAACTGTGCCTGCAAAAGGCCCATCAGGAGGTATCAATGGCCAACAGCCTAAATAGACAAAGGGGTCAAGGGACTGGGCCCACGTCACACAGTTCATTAATAGGTTATTTTTAAATAATACTTGCTAACCCTCAAAACCCACACAGAATTACTCAACAGCTGTCCTGAAGACCAGAAAAAGATGTCTGTGGTCAAGCCACCAGTGCGTTAGCTTCTATAGGGTCAAGCTCTGAAGAACCCATGCTGTCAATGTCGTGGTAGGCATCAGTTGGAAGTAAAAGCTAAACTTCCTGTTGGGGGTCATCTCCCTGAGAGAAACAAAACTGGTTTTCTCAGACAAAACTGACCAAAATGCCATGAGTTTCCCCTAATTCTTTAATGATTAGCTTTGCTTTTTAAGATCCGCATACAAATTTTGAAAATATATCCACTCATTCATTCACTCATTCATTGCACAAAATCTGCCCAACATCTCCTGTGTGGTTTGTTCTGTACTAAGCACTGGGGACACAGCCTTGAATGAGTCAGGCCTAATCCCACCCAGTAAAGCTCAAGGTTTTCGTAGCATGAAATAGGCTGAGTGCTGCAATAAGGAAATCTAGGGGCACAGGAAACCCATTGTGCTTCCATGTTAGATGTCTGCTAAGCTCTTTACACACATTATCTCATTTGGTGCTCACAACAATTTCAGGAATTCTAGGAGGTACATCCTATTACTATCCCATTTTCACTGAGCACTTTCAAGCATGGAAATAGTAAAGGCAGCTGGCCACAGGGAGCTCCTTCCAGAATGAGGCTTCGATGAGGAATTAGCACTGAAGCTGAACCTGAAAGATGAACTTGTTAGGCAAAGTGCTCAGAAGTATATGTAGAGGGAAGGGGCAGTTCAGAGCTGAGTCGGTGGCAGTGCTGCTGAAGACAGAGGCAGCGGGTGACACCCTGTGGCACCGGATTCCTGGAGCGGCAGCAGGGCATGTGAGTGCCTCGGGCAGAAAGGTGCAGTGGTCAGACGCAACCCTCAAGCTCCTGTTCAGGGCCAGATGTGGGGGAAGGGAGAATAGACCCAGCTAAGAGCAGTGAGGAGCTCTGGCAAGGTTTAGGTACAAAGCAGCTACACTCAGATTTCCATTTCAAAACCCTGTGGCTGCTTGCCATACAATGATATGAGAAGACAAGAAGGAATTAGAATTGCTTCAAGGCTAGGAGCAACACAGGAATGACAAAAAATACAAACTAACACAAATAAAGGGTTTTAGAGGTGGAGTCAGGTTAAGAAAAGTTCTTGTTTATTGTCTCTCAAAAGGGATGGCTAAATCAGTGGTTGGTTGCAAGTCAAAATTTGAACTGTGACTATCCGTGTTTTAAAATAGGTCTTGGGGCGCCTGGGTGGCTCAGTCGGTTGAGCGCCGACTTCGCCTCAGGTCACGATCTCGCGGTCCGTGAGTTCGAGCCCCGCATCGGGCCCCTGTGCTGACAGCTCAGAGCCCGGAGCCTGTTTCAATTCTGTGTCTCCCTCTCTCTGACCCTCCCCCATTCATGCTCTGTCTCTCTCTGTCTCAAAAATAAATAAACGTTAAAAAAAATAAATAAAATAAAATAGGTCTTAAATCTTCCTCATTACAGATGACACATTCTAGCTTTGAGGCAATGAACTGGTAAAAGTGGAGGTAATAAGGTTAGGAATTAGTGATGGGGAGGGTTCAAATCACTTAAACAAGAATGTTGATGGGTGAACTGGGGTAAAGTCTCTGTTCCAGGAACTCTCTTAGGAACCTGACATAAGCATGAAGACTGACCAGTTGAAACAACATGCTGGATCTGGGAGAAAGTAAGACATTGAGAGTCATATCCTTTTAGAATGATCGATAGATATAGTTCCCAAGGATGTGGAAATGCAGTAATCTCAAAAGAATTCAAGTAAATCTGGGTTTAAACTACTAAACTTTGTATTTCAGACCAAAGACTATTTCAGGGAAGACAATCTTGTTGGATTGGGACCAAAAGCCCAGAGGTGGGGGAAAGTGCAAAGGTGAGATGGGCCCAGAACCAGCTAGGCTTCAGGAAACAGAAGACAGACTATAGTTGAGCAGGATGTTTGTACTCTGCTCATAGCTGCCTTGCTAACAGGTCCCCTGCCCTGAGCATCCAACAGTGGGGTGAGGGAAATCACATTCTGATCGAACAGTATGTAGGACCGTACGAAAGGGCAACGATGGGCCAGTTAGCTCTACTTGGAGAAGGAATACAGAAGATTGGGGGAGGAAATTGTTTTTAACTCAAAAAACCATGAGGTCAGGAAGAACGTAATTTGAACTATGCATAAGAGGGTAAATCAGAGCCCGCACACCTTGGAGAGGAAACGGGAAGTCACATACCTTTTGTTTTTCTCACATACTCATTGATTGCAGAGCCATTGTAGAGGCTCTTTTATTGAACCTCTCCTGCATTCTCAACTTCCTGGTAGGTCAGTGACACTGCACCCCAAGCGGGACCCTGCAACTCTGTAGGGAGTCTGACTTACAGGGTACATAATACCTTTCTGGAAAGCACGCCCATCATCTTCCCTGGCAACCTGCAGCAGAATCAGGGGTGAGTGGCTAAGTGAGCCAAGGGCAGCCCCAACATAATGGGGTGGGGGACTTTGCTTCTGCTCCCAGCTGCTGTGGTCTCTATACTGTTCTTTCTCCATTCTTCCTGCCCAGAAATCCTTACAAACTTGGCACAGTTCAACCCAACCCATTAGCTGCATCAATGAGGATCTCTGCAGACCCCATCTCCTATGGCCCAGTTCTCATCCACCCCCTCTGGGTCAAAGCACACACACCATCTTCCAGTGTACTCCTCCCTGCCTCCCCATCCTTCTGGGCCTATTCTTAGTGTCCAACACAGAGATAGTTGCAATCAGAATGTAAGAAGTGCAGGTAAAAGAACAGAAGAACAGAAGCAACTCCCTCGGGTCCCTTGAGGGCAATGAAAAGAGTCACCTCTTCTCCCAAGGATGTGTCCCTCCCCTTGGAGAATTCCAACCCTACACCATCTGTCAATTCCAGGAGCTCTGTGTCAGGCTCTCTCCCGTGCTGTTGGTACCACTGTGTACCAACAGAGTACAGACAGGGGTTCACTCACTCCCTGCACCCAGCCTCCAGTGGGCCAGCCTCTGGACCCATGTGAAGACATCCAACCTCTGGGCCTTCCTATGGATGCAGAAGGCTATCCACACAGTCACTTTATACAACCCACCTGGAGAACAAACTTTCTCTTTGTCCCAGTTAAACATTCCTTCCAGAGAGTGCTGGTGATGAGCCGCAGAAGAAAGACGATGTGTATATATATACTGTGTGACCTCCACTACCCTCACTAAAATCAGCAAGTCTGCAGTAGCAGCAATAATGTGTCATACCCAGATGCCTACTGGGGTGCACAGGCTCAAAATAAATCTTGCTTTTGTTTTATGACTTTGTAAGTTTACACCGCGAAATATATATTAGGCACAAACATTACATACATTAAGTATGAATAATCAAATGATCAGTGTGCCTTCTGCCAAACTAAGAAATAAAGTATACCTTGCATCTTGGTTGGATCCCTCCCCCCAAATGCTTACCCCTTCCTCCTTACCAGCAGCTAACTTTGTCATGCGATGAGTTATGTGTATAGCCCAAATAATGTATAACTTTGCCTTACACATTTTTGTTTAGCTTTGTGCAAACTAAACCACCTGCAGGTCCCCTGTGATTGTGTTTTGACACAATTGGTTCTCAAACTTTGTTGTGTATCTGCATCACCTCAGGAACTTGATAAAATGCAGGTCCCATTCTTCACCCAGCAAAGTTTTCTGTTTTCTCCATGAGCTCTCCAGATAATTCCAATATTCAACAAACATTTAAAACCCACTGGTTTAACATTTTCCTAATCTGTTCATGGCAATGGGTACAGCTTAGTTTCATCGTTTTCTTAGCTGTACCCTACTGCCCTGTATGCCTCTGTCACCATTAATCCACTCGAGTGTTGCTTACCATTGGAACATTTGTGTCCATTTGCTACTACAAAGCTTCTGTGCACGTTTTCCTTGTGCACGTGTGTTGGTGACTTGTATGAGAATTTCTCTAGGATATATACCTAAAATTAGAATTCCTCAATAGGAGAACATAAATATGTTCAAATTTACATAGTAATATCAAATCTCCAAAGTTATTGTACCAATTTATAATCATGTCTGGTAAAGAGATTTCCTGCACCCTTCCCTGCACCTGACATTATTGTAGGACTTCCTAATATTTGTCATCCTGGTGAGTATGAATTGGTGCATCATTGGATTTTGATTTCTACTTCCCTAATTCTTAATAATATTAAATATCTTTCATATGTTTATGAATTATTTGTGTTTCTTTTCTTGTATTTGTGTTTTTGTCCAATTTCCATTGGGTTGGGTCTCTTGCATATGGATTCATGGGACCTTTTTTTTTTTTTAATTCCAGATAATTCTTTGTCACATGTTATAATTATCTTCTCCAGTTTCTAGAACGTTTAGTAGAATTGGCCTATAAACTCATCTAACCTGGTATGTTCTTTGTAGGAAGTTGCTTTATTACTCATTAACTTTCCTTTTGTATATAGGGATTTTGCTCATTTTTCCTTCTGTCCTTAGTCATGTTTTCTTCTAAAAATTCAGCTATGTTGTCCAAACTTTCCAGTTGATTGGCATATGTTGTTCACAATGTCTCTCTACTTCCTCACTCTCTAATGTATCCAAAGCCATGTGCTCCCATCCATTGCTAACAATATTTATTTGTGCCCTCTGATGACAGAAGTTTATTTTATAAATACTTTTTAAAAGGTAAGTTTTGACTTAACTGATACTTTTTTATGTGTTAGTCTTCTGTTTCATTAATTTCCACTCTATTATTTTTCTAGTTTCTTTGGATTTATTAGGTGTTATTTCTCCAACTGTTAAGGTATGCAGCTCAGCTGTGGAATCTTACACATTTTTTTATTTTCTAATAAAGTGGTTAAGACAATAAATCTACATCCAAACATTGCTTTAGCTGTGTCCCATAAATTATACATACAAATTGTATCACTCATTTTAAAATCCCATTTTGATATATTTTTGACCCATAAGTAATTTACTAGGGATTTTTCAAAATTTTCCAAACATTAGGGTATTCTTTTTACTATCATCCTATTGATTTCTAATTTAAATGCATTGTGCCCTGAGAACATGGACTGTTTGAAGCTAATCTTTTAAAATGTATTGAACTTTTGCTCTGTGGCTTATCACGTGGTCAGTCTGCATGAATGTTTCATGTGCATTAACTGTCCTGCTGTTGTTGGTTTCTGTGGTCTACTTTTAGGTCCATTAGATTAGGAATTAGTCTATTTCTTTCTGTATTCAGCCTATATTTTCAAAAATTCAAAAAACATATTCTCAGTGTTTTATTAGTTATGCATAAGTGGAGAACTAAAACTCCTTCCTGAATTGAATCTTTTATCATTATTTAGATATCCTCTTTATTTCTAGTAATTCATCTTGCCTCCTACTGTATTGTGTCCAATATTAATACAGTGATATCAGTTTTATTTTGGTTACGAGCTGCCTGCTCTAACGTCTTCCGCCTCTTTGCCATCATCCATCTTTCTCTGTCTCACACTTAAGTTGGAGACTATTATAAACAAAATATACTACATGTTTTTTACATCCATCTTTGACTTTTTAGTAGAAATCTCAATCCATTTGTATTGGACTATGATTATCTATACATTTACATTGATTTGTACCATATTATTTACATTACATCTTATTGTTTCTTTTTTGTGTGTTTTTTTACTTCCCCTTAGAATGATTTTTCCCCTATTTTCATTATTTTACCCTCTTTTGGAAGTTTTGTTCTCTATATTATTTTTTTCTTGGTTATCTTAGATATTTTTAAATGCATACTGAACAAAGCATGAGGCTAATCAGTATTTTATTCTCTTCTCTTCAACATTTCTTTCCAATCACCATCATCCTGACTAATGTGATAATAATATCCAGCATTTTAATTCTTTCTTTATGCCTTCCTATTACATATAATTCCTATTAATTTCCCATTACTTTTAGAATTTCCTTTAATGTCGGTTTGTTAGTGATAAACTTAGTTTTTATTTGCTGGAAAATACCTTTTGTAATCTCACTCTTGAAAGATAAAAATCACAGTTGATTACTAGTTTCTCTTAGCACTCTGAATTTCATATGACACTATCATCTGCCTTCCATTTTTGTCCACTATATCTGTTTCCTATGGTTGTAATACCAAATTATCACAGACTTAGCAGCTCAGAACAACAGAATTTTATTCTACACAGTTCTGAAGGCTAGAAGTCCAAAATCTGTTTCACTGGGCTGGAATCAGATGTTGGCAGGGATGTGCTCCTTCCAGAGGCTCTACAAGAGACGGTTCCCTGCCTTCCACAGCTTCTAATGGCTTCCAGCAGTGCTTGGCTTGTGGCCACATCACTCCAGCCTCTTCCTCTGTGACCAATTGCCTTCTCTTCTGTATTCTTAAATCTCCCCATGCCTCCTTTTATAAGGACACTTGAAATTGCATTTAGGACCCACTCAGATAATCCAAGATAATCTCTCTACCTCAAGATCATTAATTTAAACACTTCTGCAAAATCTCTTCTGCCATGTAAGGTAACACACAATTTCCAGGGATTTAGGCCCTGGATATCTTTGGAGCCATTATTCAGCCCACTAACTCCAGACATTAGGAATCCATTTAACTGCCATGTCTTTGAAGAAGACCTGTGTTTTCTCCCTGGATGCTTTCTAGATTTTTCTCTGTCTAATGACGTCTCTAGGCATGGATGTTTTACTTTTATTTTTATCCTTAGGATTCCTAGATCTGGGGTTTAGTTTCTGTCAATAATTCCTGAGAATTCTTGACCATAATATCCTTTCATGTTATTTCTTCCCCATCATTTCCTATTTCCTCCTAGAAATCTAATATTATCATTCTATCTTCCATGTGTCTATATCTCTCTTTCATATTTTCCATCTCTTTGTATCTCTGGTATGTCTTCTAAATAATGTCTTCACATTTTCCAGTTCACCAATTCTCCCTACGTATGTGTCCACTTTGATAGTTAATTCATCCTTCACATTTTTTAACATCAACTATTAGTTTTTTTAATTTCCTGAAACTGTTTATTTTTCAATTCTGCCTCATTTTTAAATAGCTTTTATTCCTTGCTTATGTTTCCAGCATCTATTTTTAAACATATTTCAGCATACTTACTTAATAGTCTATGTCAGATAGTTATAATATCTAAAGTTATTTGAGATCTGATTAAACTGTCCTTTTCTCCTCCCTGGCTCTCACTCATGGTGGTTTGTTTCCTTCTTTCTTTCCTTTGTCTCTATATTCCTCTTTCCTTCCTTCTCTCTTTCTCTCTCTTTTTCTTTTTTTCTTTCTTTCCTTCTCTTGTGTGTACTCTTAGTTTCCTTAGAACTTCCTTATGAATTCCTTGAAGTCTGACTGGAATTCACATTACTTTATTTGCATTCACTTCTACAACCTAATCTACTAAGGTTAGAGCACTACTGACCTACAGCCATTGAATTTAATATTAAACCTTCTTCAGAGCTTCATTAGGCACCACAGGTGGTATGACTTGGGTCACAAACTCACATGGGACTCATCAATTGTCAAGAAAATTCATTCCCATCATGCAACTCCAAAGTCAAGAGAGAACATTTCCTTGCTATTCCCTTCTGTGCAGTGAGTTCATTTCTAGTTAGCCTGTATACCAAGGATCTAAGTTTCTAGCTTTATGAGGAAATCTCTCATTAGGCCCCACATCTGATTGGTTCTTACACTGATCTCATGTGTTTTGTGCCCCCAAACAGCCAGAAAAATAAACATTCAAGGTTTCTGCAGTTTGACCAATAGATTCAAGGCCAAAACTAAATCTGAAGCTCATGTATTTCCCAAAGTTTCAATTTTCACCTCATATTAGTCCTCTGTGGACATTACTTTTGACTGCTAAGTGATCCATTTCAAAATACTTTTAAAGTATATTATACCCTGCTTTTCTAGTTCTTTTGCATTTGGGGGCATCATTCAGGCTAAATACTACTAATCCTTTTATACAGAATTTTCTTTTCTTAGAAGAATGACTCCACCCTTTTCCTGGGACACACACCCACCTCCCAAACTCCTCATATGTTTTGGCTGTGTGACTAACTAAACCTCAGTTATCATGCTACGATTTCTATTTACTTCATTTGACTGCCTTTCTCTAAGTTCTTTGTCATTAATATTGGAAGGAGAGCCATTTCTGAGGGACCCAAGAGAAGCACGTGCAATCTTCTCCATTTGCTCAAATCCCAATTGTATTCTTCAATCATCTCCCATTGTGCATACAAAAAGGTAAATATTCTGCAGGTCCCAAATTAATATTTTGTCTCTTGCTCCAGAAACATTTCCCTAAATTACTGTTACCTTGCCCTCCTGCAACCTAATAGCTTCCCCCCATAAATCATCTCTCATCAATATTGCTCATTCAAGAGATCATCTCTGTGAAAGATGATGGCATCTTGGACTAGGGTTGTTGCAAATGGACCATCTTTAGACAGAGCTTAAATGCTGAAGCTAGAGCACATGCTGACTATGGGATTGGAAGAGAGCGATGGCAAAGATCACTGAATCTTTTTTCAATGTAAGAAATATTTGTAGTTTGATAACAAAAACATTGTAACAGCTAAAACAAGCAGAAGAAGAAAACGGGGATAGAATTGCCAGTGAACACCCCATTCTTCAAGTTATCAGCAGGGAAGAAAGACTCTTATGCTTTGTAGCATACTTAAAGGAAGATTTCTATGAACACAATAAAATGTGAGACCGAATAATAAAAATACTCACTGCCTCTAATTTTGTCCTGAACATGCACACTGAAACCTAGACTATCTTCATTTGGAGGCAAGTAAATTATCAGGAAACCTCCACACATCTCCTTGTACAAAGAGGTAAGACTAAAGAAAAGTCTGACAGGGGCGCCTGGGTGGCTCAGTCGGTTAAGCGTCCGACTTCGGCTCAGGTCATGATCTCGCGGTCCGTGGGTTCGAGCCCCGCGTCAGGCTCTGTGCTGACTGCTCAGAGCCTGGAGCCTGTTTCAGATTCTGTGTCTCCCTCTCTCTCTGACCCTCCCCCGTTCATGCTCTGTCTCTCTCTGTCTCAAAAATAAATAAACGTTAAAAAAAAATTTTTTTTTTAAAAATAAAAAAAAAAAAAAAAGAAAAGAAAAGTCGGACAAATTCGAAAGAAAAACCAATCCTCACATCCTCTCAGAAGGCATTACTTAATTCACTGATTGAAAGCAAAATTGTCCTTCATAGAGGGCACAATAAGGAACCAAATGAGACCTGATTGTCTCCATTCAGAGACAACCTGTGTCTCTAGCCAGGGCCTCTGGCTGCTTGGGGCTGGGGTGGCGGAGGGTGGGGGGGCTGCCATTCCAAAAAAAATGTTAAGCATACAAGTATGTGTGAATTTTCCTGTGGAGAAAGCCCATGAGCTGTATTCAATTTTCAAAGAGGCCTTTGACCCCAAAAAGCTGAGGAACAGGCAATACCAAAGCCAGTAATGGTTTTGAAAGTGCCCCTTGTTGCTAACTATGGGAAGAACAAAAACGATGAGGAAACATCAACAGAAAAATTGGGAGTTTTCATGTCTTTCAGATTCCTCTGCTTCCTCCTCACTTCCACACAGGCCTCTGAGGTAATAACAAAAACCAGAGGCAATGGGATTTACATGATGAACTATGATGCAGCTATAAAAATCACTGAGTAAACCCATAATACTACAGTATCACCTGCACCATGCAGATAATAGAGTTAAGGAAGACAGACCAGAAAGGAAAAAAAGGAAGAGCAAGTTACAGAATGATACATCAAATACGGTACATTTATAGTAGAGATATGTGTAATGCAGTAAAAACAAATGTGAAGGACACATGGCAGCTTCAAGAGAATGGTTGCCATAGGGGAAATAGAGGGGAATAGCAAACTGATTTGCTGCCTCACTTGCAGTCTTGCCCCTCCTCCCCTATGCTGCCATAACCCTAGGGTGAACAGCTGCCCTTCCCTCCACCATGGGATTTGGGGTGGTGGGACGTCATGACCGCTGCACCCACAGCCACAGGTGCATCCTGCTTGTTCTGAGCCAACCTGGATGGTCCTACTACTTTAGGCAGTCCTTGGAGAGGGGACACAACTCTATTTCTGTTCAGATGTGAAGGGGGTTCTCCTGGAAGGATTCTGAGATGGTTTGTTCAATCCTAAAATGACCACCAGGAAAAGACAGCACCTTTCAGCCTCTGGAGGTTGACTCATGGGGAAATTCCATTTGATGGTGGGCCAAGCACACTGAACACAACAGACCCCTGAGGAAACTAGTTAGCTTCTGAATCACCCTGCCCTGTAACCTCATGACCTACCTATGAGCCTCCTCTAAGGTGAAACGATAAAGCTTCAGACCATTTAACGAAACTAGATTCATACTTTTCTATTACTTGTGGTAAAAAAAAAAAAAAAAAAAAAAAAAAAAAAAAAAAAAAAAAAAAAAACAAACCTGACTGACACAGAATTTAATGGGACTTAATGTAAGTGTGTATAGACAATTATATCTGAAATGGTCAGCTTCTTAAAAATTGAGATCTCAAATATGGCAACATTTGAATGATGGACAAGGTGTTTAGATATCATGCCCTGTACCTCTTGGAAATTTTTATTTAAAACAGAGAGAATCACTGAAGAAGCCTCACTCCATGTCTGCTTGAGTAGCAAAGAGGATAAATTTTCATAATGAGGAGAAATCTTCAAAATAGCAATTAAAATGGTAAGGATCTCCTTTTTCTAAATACACGCTTTGGCAAACCTGATGCACAAATGCACAAAATGGCAAAACTCATGCACAAATAAGTTTCTGTCTGATCTTTAAGACTTCAGTAAAATTTCTGAACCCTCTGATACCAGGGGAAAATATTATTAAACATTTATATAGAGCTCTAAACTTATATAGGGCTGTGTAATCACATTGTTAGTCATTTCCTTTTATTCTTTAGAAAGGCCTAGATCTATCAAACATCTGTGTGATACCAGCATTATTCCATTGCTGGAGAAATAATAAAGTTTGTTTCCCTCCTAACAACCATAGTGCCAGTAATCTAAAGTTGATGATAGTAAGGAAAACTTCACAGACAAAGCTGGCTTGAGTGAAGTTGAGAAAAACAGAAGGAAGATTCAATAAAGTCGTGATTAAAGATTTCCTCCCACTGAAGTCAACAGGCTTTTTAGAATGTCTGCTGTTTTCAGATCCCCACAGAGTGCTTAAGGCAAGGCAAGCTAAGGCTCCATAGAGACTAGGACATCCTGGTGAGGTGGAGAGGGTGGGAGGAAGCTGCCGAAGCTTGGTGCTGGTTACATTTCCAAGACAGAGAAGGTGGGAGGAGGGCACTTTCTGCATGGTGGTTCTGACCAGAGACATCCTGTCTCATTCATCATCCCCTAAAAACTCATGGGGTATGCAGCAGTCTCCCTATTTTACACAGGATATGGAAAGTTGCCATAGAGGATGCCCTTGCTCCCCAGAGTGTGGGTCCAAGAGCCAACAGCATCAGTATCAACTGGGAGTTTGTTAAAAAAAAAAAAAAAAAAAAAAAAAAGGCAGAATCTCAGGCCCCACGCTGGACCTATCTACCCAGAATCTGCATTTTGACAAGATTCTCAGGTGACTCATAGGCATGTTCAAATTTAAGAAGCACTGGTCTATATTATACAGTGAAGTGAAAAGAGTGTCGAATCTGGAATCAAGTGTGTATGGGCTCCAGTCCTAGCTTATCCTCTCTCTGGTTGTAGAACTTGGACAAGTAACTTAATTCCTTTGAGTGTCATCTGGAAATGGGGTAACTACTTCCCCAGGAGCTCTGCCTTAATTCAAAGACTTTCATCCAATGGGACCCAACATGTCTAGCACAGAGTCTTGCGGTGAGTACTTCTTATCCTTCTACCTCAGAAGCTAAAGCTCTCTGTACAGCCTTTGAAGGCCGGCAAAACATCTGCCACAGCCTGGCCTCAAGGAAGACAGACCAGCCCTCTTTCTGCCCCTCTTTCCACTCCATGGCCCCATGCAGCCTCATGCACACCCCTAAGGGAGCCCATAGCAGACCACCCCAATCTGCACATACGGAGCTCTTTCCTGTCCCTCCTCTCCAAGAGATCCTGGGGTTCACTTGACTCCCTGCCAAGACATCAAATCAGAACTCAGCCATCCTATCACTAAATATAATGGCCCATTAATTGAAAATTCATATGGCTTCTTTTATTTTCATAAATGACACAAATGGGTTCTGTTCACAGGAAAGCCAGCATCCTATTCTGCCTGCCCTTTTTACCCAGGGCTGCCCAGACAGGCGGCAGAGCTCTCCCCCCATCCCACCGCCTCCATCACAGTCCATTTTCCTGAGTGGTCCAGTCAGAACGGCCAGTAGTGAGCAGCTGGCCCTGTTCCCTAAAGACCTGCCCCTAGGGTGAAACAGATGTCCCCTCAGGTTCTCCCCAGGCCTACCGGCTTATCAGGAGAATCTGCAATCTCACCCAGAGAAGACCAAAAAGTCCCCTGGGGTCTTGCATTTTTAGTGGCTCTTTTGTTCTATTTCATTTAATTGAGTTTTTATTTCATCACATTTTATTCTATTATATTTGACCATGAACACAAGGTGGACATCTGCCCTCCAATGAGCCAGGGGACCCACACATGTCCCCAACATTTACTGGAGACAGTCGGTAAAGCTTCTGGCTGCAAGTTATTTATGGATGACAGCTGGGCTGGACTGGGCTGTCTGTGAGATTTACCCCTGCTCTCTCTCCTTTTTTTTCTTTCATGTCTCTTACTTCCACTTTCTCCTTTTCCATTTCAACTCCCTCTCCTGGATCTCACTCTTCCTTCTTCCCTGTGTGCCCTGCCCCCATCTTCTCAGGTCTTCCTGCTCCCAGCAACCTTGCAAGTTCTGAATTCCCACAACCGGTATCACTCACCTCTGCTCAGGCAGTTTCCCTTAATTCCAAGGGACTCAGAACATCTGAGGTAGGTCAAAGCAATTCCCAGAAGTGGTTCGCTGACTGCTAACCTTACCCTCACTTCTTCAGATGGGATATGCCTGAAATATCCTCTATATTGGGCCTGAAACCTATTCTTCTGCGGGTCTAGGCCCGTGTATTAAAAGCACTAATAATTGTAGGGACAAGCTAAAAATAGTTAGTCTGCCATTTGGAGGGAGGAGCAAATCTAGTGTCTACACAGTTCAACAACTCAGGTCAGAGTCTGAGAAAGAGTTCTCCAGGTAACAAACCCGGCAGGCAGTCACAGGCAGAAAAGTGATCCTTCACACAACCATATGCCCCCAGGAGAACACTACAGACGTCACCTGGAAAAACGGGTGTCAAGAGCTGAATAAGGCAACTCCATTAACTTAGATCCAAAATCCATAATGAGCCTCTGGCCCTTTATTGTATACCCACAACCCTGATTCAGATGTGGAGGCACTGTGAATTCTGTGTTCCCCACAGAACCAGAAGGAAGCTGCAGGTGCTAATCCATTGCTCCATCTACACTGGGCTCAGAACTAAAACCAGCTCCTTGAGGCCAAGGTGTATGTCTCTCATATTCTGTTGTCTTTCTGATACTGAGCACCAGGCCTGGTAAACACTTAGGAAGAAAGAAGGGAAGAGAAGGAGGAAGGAAAGAAGGAGGAAAAGGGAGAAGAAGGGAGGGAGGGAAGGAGAGGAGGGAGGAAGAGAGAAAGGAAGCAAAAGTGACCCTCAAAAATTTTAGTATTTGAAACTCTGACCTAAGTAATTCTCTAACATAAAGCCAACGCTCTTCAGTCTGTTGTTAAATTTTTAAAAGCTGATCGGGGTTTCAATTTTCAGCTTACTCCCCAGGCAAATATTCAAACAGAAAAATAAATATAATAGCCGCTGATCCTTCATGGCATTCATTTGCTTGCTTGCTACAAACCACTTCAATTATTTTGTTTGCAATACCTATTTGTTTGTCTCAGGAGAATATTTAAATCTGCTTTTATTTGTGCACAACTCTCCCCACCACCAGGAAAATGTTTCACATTACCACTTCATGGTTTTTTAATCCCCAAGGAGCTGATAGAAAATTATAATTGTTAATTGCATTATAATTTAAAATCCTGAAATATTATTTAAAAAATTTCCAAATATGATTTTAAAATAAGACTTCATGACTCAGAGCCCTGGAATGGATGGCTCTCAAGTTTACAGCCCCATGTTTACCATATCAAAGCCCTTACATCTGAACTGGAGCCCACTGTGTAGATTTAAATGTAAAGATCTGAGAATATAAATTTGGAAGAATAGAAGGTATGTAGCATGGTACTTAACTGACCATGATGGACTTATAGGGACTGAACTTACCATTCACTTTAAATAAAAAACAAAACATGAAATGACAGTTTTCAGACATTAGACAACAGGCATAACTAAAAAGTGTTAACCCCCAAAAAAAGAAACAAATGAAGTGAGCCTGAACTTCATGCTAACAGAGACTTTCCAGGTTGCAGCAGAGGAAAGGGAAACCTAGGCAGAGCCTGATGGTCTCCATGAGTTGAAGAGAGAGTCTGGGTTTTGAGGAAGCCAAAACAATTGCAATTCATAAGGCAGAATTCCAGAGAAGCGAGAGCTACACAGAAAATGCCCTCCAGAAATCTACTGAAAGTTCCCTTTGAATCTTCAGCTGAGTATTGGTTAGTGCATGTGAGTGAGGTAACTACCTGAGTCTAAGGAAAGAACCACCTGGTAGGATCAGGTTTAACAATCCGTAATAATGGGTCACATTAGCAACAGCAACAGACTAAAACTGTTTTTGACCTAACAAAGCTTCAAAGCAATTCTCAAAAAAATCAAAATGTTCCAAAATAACTTAACCCTGTCCTGGGGGAAGAATAGAGGTGGGGGTGGGGCATACTTAAAGAAGAAAAGGAATCAAGCACCCAACCATGTAAAATTCACAATGTCTGGCATCTAATCTAAAATTACCAGGCATGCAAAGAAATAGGAAAATACTCTCCATAATGAGAAGAAAAATCAATCAGTGGAAACAGACCCAGAAATAATACAGATGGCAGAATTAGTAGAACAGGACATTAAAACAGATATTATAAATAGTATAAACACACACCATATGTTCAAGAACATAGAGGAAAGTATGTACATGACAGGGAGAAAAATAAAAGACTCAAATTGAATTTCTACAAGTAAAATATGCAATGTCTGCAATGAAAATTACTCTAGATGAAATCAACAGCAGATTAGAAGAAAAATAAATGAACCTGAAAGTACCAAAACAAAAACTCCCAAAATGAATCACAGAGGGAAAAAAAAAAGACTGGGAAAAATCAACAGAGCATTAGTGAGCAATGGAACAATTTTAAGCAACCTAATATACATGTCATTTAAGTCCAGGAAATAAAAGAGATAAAGGGAAAGACAGAAAAAATATTGGGAGAAATAATGGTTAAACAGTTTCTAAATTTGATGACATCCACACCTAAGCACACAATCAGAGAAAAAGAAAAATCTTAAAACAACCAGAGGAAAAAGATCCAATATGCAGAGAAAAATGAAGATAAGAATGATAGCTGATTTCTCATCAGAAACAAGGTGAACCATAAGTCAGTAAAATACCACCTTTAAGGAATGAAAAACACAAGGTGAAGAATTTATCAGAAGCAGATCAGAACTATGAGAAACTTAGATACAATGGACAACTTCCTTGAAAGGTGCAAACTACCAAACCTCACTTAGAAAAAAAATGTATAACCTAAATATATCTACTAATAAAGCTGGACTTGTTGTTAAAAATCTTCCCATGGTGGAGGTAGGTGGGTAGGTGAGGAAATTTCAAGGCCCAGGTATCTTCACTGGTGAATTCTACATATCAATTCTACACAAATTCTTTCAGAAAACTAAAGAGACGAAACAGATTCTTGTTTCAGGAGGCTAGTACTACCCTGATAACAAAACTAGACAAAGGGTTTACAAGATAAGAAAACTACAGATGAACATCCCTCATGAACATAGATACAAAACCTCCTTAAAATATCTTTGCTAATATTTTAGGTAAGTGTAAATCCAACAACTCAAAACAAAACAAAATAAAACCCAGAAACATGATGAGGGCAAGTGGGGTTTATCTCCAGGCTGTAAGGTTGGTTT
The DNA here is from genome assembly GCF_018350195.1 of Panthera tigris. Classification (NCBI taxonomy): domain Eukaryota; kingdom Metazoa; phylum Chordata; class Mammalia; order Carnivora; family Felidae; genus Panthera; species Panthera tigris. The sequence continues at coordinate 43,498,788 of NC_056670.1, forward strand.
CACATTTGAAAATGAATTAATTTAGTACTCCATATCAACAGAATAAAAAAAGAAAAACCATGTGAATATATCAATAGATGCATAAAAAAACTGGCACAATCCAGTCTCTAATTCTGTTAAAAACCTTCAGGAAACTAATAACAAAAGAGAACTTCTTCAACCTTATCAAGCATATGTATGATCAACCTATACCTAACATCATAATTAATGGTATAAAGCTAAATGTATAGCCCTAAAATCAGGAAAGAAGTAAAGATGTGCAGTCTTTTTTTGTTTAATTTTCTAATGTTTATTTACTTTTGAGAGAGACAGAGACAGGGAGTGAGTGGGGGAGGGGCAGAAAGAGAGGGAGACAAAGAGTCCAAAGCAGGCTCCAGGCTCTGAGCTGTCAGCACAGAGCCCAATGCAGGGCTCAAACTCATGAACCGTGAGATAATGACCTGAGCTGAAATTGGACTCTTAACCAACTGAGCCACCCAGGCATCCCCAAATATGTGCAGTCTTAATAGTTCTATTCAACATTGTGCTGGAGGTTCTAGCCAATGCAGTAGGGCAAGAAAAGAAATAAAAAAGATCTGGATTTGAAAGGAAGAAGTAGAACTGTCTTTATTCACATATGACATGATTGTCTATGTAGAAAATTGTAAATCTACAAAATAAAGCCAATAGAACTAATGTATAAGTTTAGCAAGGTTGTGACACAGATGCAAGGTCAATATTCAAAAGCCCTTTGTATTTTCTACATGCTAGAAACAACTGTAAACTTAAATTGAAAAAGCAACACCATTTACAATTATATCAAAAATATTAGAAACATAGGGATGAATTTAACAAGACCTGTGCATTTAACATTGCAGAACATTGCTAAAAATAATTGAGGATATACATAAATGAAAATATATATCTTGTTCATAGATCAGAAGACTCAATGTTGTGAATCTCTCAATTCTCCCTCAAATGAGCTCTAGACTCAATACAATTGAAATTAAAATCTTAGCAGGCCTTTTCTACAAACTGACAAGTTAATTCTAAAATTTATATGGTCGGGGCACCTGGGTGGCTCTGTCAGTTAGGTATTCAACTCTTGATTTTGGCTCAGGTCCTGATCTAACGGTTCATGAGTCAAGCCCCACATTGGGCTCTGTGCTTCCAGCACCAGCATGGAGCCTGCTTGGAATTTTCTCACTGCTCTCTCTCTCTCTCTGTCCCTTCCCTGCCCTGTGTGTATGTGTGTGTGTGTGCGCGCGCGCATGCGCATGCACGTGGGCACGTGTGTGTGTGTGTCTCAAAATAAATAAACAGTTTTTAAAAATAAAATGTATATGGAAATGCAAGGCAAGAACTAAGATGAGGTACTTGCACAAACTTGAGGGTGAGTTCCCCCTTAAATTTTTTGCCTTATTAGGTGCCTCACTTGCCTCATCCTAGTCCCAGGCCTGTGAAAATGTAAAGGATGTAGATGGGTAAAAGCACATTTTTAAAGAAGAAAAAGGTGAAAAACTTACTCTACTTGATTTCAATACTAACTATAAAGCTACAAGCATAAAGACAGCATGGTACCAGTGTGAAGATAGACATATAGGTCAATGAAATAGAAGAGAGACCCTAGGAATAGATCCAAACATTGAAGGCCAATTGATACTCAATGAATGATCCAAAGGGGAAAGAGTACTATTTTCAACAAATGGTACTGGAAAAATTAAATATTAATGCATAAAATAAATCAGAAGAAAATAAAAATTAATCTCAGCCCTTACTTCACACCATATACAAAAATTAACCAACAAATATACATAACAACATGAATGCATTTCAAAATTATTCTGAGTGAAATAAGCTAGACAAAAAAGAGTATGTACTGTATGATTCCACTGATCTAAAATCCTAGAAAATGTAAAGTAATCTACACTGACAGAAAATGGATCAGAGGTTACCTGGGATTGGGTGGAGAGAGAGAGAAACTGGTTACGTGGGAACAGGAGAAAACTTTTGTGGGTAATAGAAAGGTGCATCTTCATGATTACTGTGATAGTTTCACAAATGTATATGTCAAAACTCCAAGACATAACTCATCAAACTGTGCAGTATCTTTAATGTCAGTTACACTTCAAAAAGTTTGTGAAATAATAAGAGTGTATGCACTAGAGTCATACTGCTTGGTTAAAATCAAGAACACCCTACATAAAATACCACTCCCCCCCACAAACACCCTAAAGCCTCCTTTTCCCTTCCTCAGCTTTAACACTTGCTACATGCTTGCCCTTTGGCTAGTCATTTGTCCTCTGTGTATATCAGTTTGTTCAGCAGTGTCTGTCAGCCCTGTCTTCAAACTTTCAGAATCTGAGTGCATCTTACTACCTCTGCTCACTTATCTCATCCTGGTCCAAGCCATCATCATCGCTAATTAAAGGCACTAATTTTTAAGCTTTCTTTTTCCTTTTTCTGTCCTTTCCCACCCTAATGCCTACAGTGTATTTTCAACACAGAATTTAGGGTGGTCCTTCCAAACCATAACTCAGATGGCATCACTCCTCAGCTCAAAATGCTCCAGTGGCGCCTCAGCTCACTCAGGTTAAAAGCCCAAATCCTTGTAGGAGCAGATTCAGCAGAATCTCCTCGTGCCCCTCCTCACATATTAGCACCCTGCACTCCAAACCACTGCCCAGTTAGATGTCTACCCATAATTTCATCCCTCAAGCTCACCACACTGCCCAGACCTACAGCTCGTTGCTGTGACTACTTTTCACCTGAGGGGCACATCCTTCCCTGGGCTGTGTTATGTGAGCAGAGGTACAAAAACTTAATGGATAATAGATCCCTTCTTCCTGAAAGCAATATCTGGAAGAGGAAACAGCATTTCATATTAAACGAAACCATTATGCTAAATTGGAATTTCCCTTGGAGGCACCAAGATTTAATGATATGAAATTCCATAGTGAAGAGCCTGGCACACATGCAGATTCGCCAAGGAAAATGAGAATTAATTTCTTGACTAAAAAACCAGAAGAGTCAAAATCGAGGAAAAGATGATTTAGTGAGGAACGTTTCCTTGAGGGGGAAAGGGGAACAGGGATGTGATTCCACTCCTCATGAAAGGAAGGAGGGCGCCTGCTCCCTCACTGCAAGTCTGCTTGGGGGAGCTTCACTGGGGCCATTGAAGACTCTCACAAAACAGAGCCAGGGCCTTAAGCACAATACTGTGAGTTTAATCATAAAAGCTACTTTATGTGTCTTCTATGAGCCCACTGATGCTGCTCATTCCCTTCTATTGGATAAAAATTAGAGAAATTTTCATGACTTTTCTGTGTATTAACCAAGGTTAATAGAAAATTCTTTTTTTAAAGTTTATTTATTTTGAGAGAGAGAGAGAGAGAGAGAGAGAGAGAGAGAGAGCGAGCAGGGGAAGGGAAGAAAGAGTGGGAGAGAAAGAGAATCCCAAGTAGGCTCTGCACTGTCAGAGTAGAGCCCCATGTGGGGCTCGAACTCATGAACTGTGAGACTATGGCCTGGACCAAAATCAAGAGTTGGACACTTAACCAGCTGAGCCACCCAGGTGCCCCAAGGTTAACAGAAAATTCTGTCTGGGTACTTGGGTGGCTCAGTCAGTTAAGTGTCTTGATTTAGCTCAAGACTCTTGATTTTGGCAAGTCATGATCTCACCGTTCCCGAGATTAAGCCCTGACTTGGGCTCGGAGCTGACAGTGCAAAGCCTGCTTGGGAATCTCTCTCTCCTTCTCTTTCTGCCCCTCCCCTGCTCACTTTCTCTCTCCCTCTCTCTCTCTCTCTCAAAATAAATAAATAAACTTTTTTTAAATATGTAATTTATTGTCAAATTGGTTTCCATACAACACCCAGTGCTCATCCCAAAAATAAACTTTTTTAAAAAAAAGAAAATTCTATGCCACTTTAAGTTGTAAAACCAACTTTTGATTCAGGAATTGATCTAATCCAATATAACAATTGAAAGATTTATTTCTTCAGTGCAGAAATTTTGTCCCTTATAAGATAAATGAACATGCATCTCCATTTAAGGTAGGACTGGACTGGCTCAAAGGCAGCACCACATTGAACAAGACCAACTTGAGCTTAAAATTCCAGCTTGTCTTTATACAGTTGTGAGACCTTAGTCCTTTTCTGACCCTCAAGTTTATAATCTTTATTCCAGTGTTAGTAACATCTCTCTCAGAAGGTGGATGCAAGGGTCAGTCATATAACAAAAGACTAATATCTCTGCACAAAAGACATGAGCAACTAAAGTCACAAAATTAGAAACATGCATGATCAAAAATTAAATGTCCAAAGTGTTTGGCTTGGCTAATAAGCAAAGAAATACAAATTAACACAATGCAGTGAGCCTTTTTATCTATAATATTGATAAAGATGAAAAACAATGATAGTCGTGTTCATAAAACACAAGAGTGGGACGAGACAGGCACTCTGATAAAAGAAGCTTAGGCTCATTGAGGGCTCCCATACTTTGAAACAGTATTTTTACCATCACTAGGAATCAGACATGTCAGATCTAGGTTGAAGTATGTTGACTGCAGCATTATTTACAACAGCATTAACCAACCTAAGTTTCCAAAAGTGGAGAAGGTTTGCAAAAATTATGATTCCTCCAAATGACAGACTACTACAAGACCATTAAATATTATTCTGAATGCTAATTACTGACAGGATAAATTGTGAATGATACATTCTTAATTGAAAACAATAAGATACAAAGCTGAACATAACAGAGAAACCTCAATTTGGCAAAATAAACTACATATATAAGGCTATTGGAAAGGATAATTCATTAGCATCTTAATTTGTATTTTGTTTTACTATTGTAGAAGATTCAGAAAAGAATAGAGCAATTTCCCCCTGCTTTCCTTCTACCCATGTCCTTCCCTCCCTACCATGCATGTGCCCACATATATACATGGAAGTAAGCAATACTACAGACTCTAGAAAGTTTGTGCTCTTCTTTCTCCCAAGATATTTTCTTTCAACAAAGATGTGAACTGACAATGATATTGGCTGGGAAGTTTCTGTGGCTTAGAGAATGGGAATAGTCAAAGTGGCTTCAGCTGGGAAGCTTCCAGTTAAGATAGAAAGGGGACAGTAGAGGGGTCTGTGGGTCTTCCCATTCCCTGATACGTGATAATCCAGGATGGGGTATCAGACAGGAGTGGCTGGTAGCCATGTAGGAAGCCTGAGCCCAATGCCTGGGGTCCTTCAGGCTCAGAAAAAAAAAACAAAAAACAAAAAAAAAAAAACACCATGTCCAAGCTTGAGACCCAAAGTGGGTTGAAACTTCCTGAGTATCTAGACAGATTCTCTATGATTGATCTTGACAGTGCAAAATCCAAGGACCTTTGCACAACCTTCAAGAGGAAAAGGAGGAAGCTATCCTGTTGTAATGGGTTCAAATTTCTTGCCATCCCTTTAAATGGGATTTCACGGATAAATTTAATTTGTTTTGAAATAATGTCTACAAAGCATCCAAGCAGGGCCTGGCACATAGTAGGTACTCAAATGTAAGTTTCCTGCTTCGGGGAGCAACCACTTGGCTCACTGTTCCTGCAGTACCCCACAGCAGATAAGCAGAGATCTGAGGGTAAGAAAGGAGGCCATTCAGACCCCACTGGCCTCACAAGGTGGGCTCTTTAGCAATTCTTGACCAGAAGCCCCACTCTGCAGCTGGCCAGGAGGAGCACTTGGCTCCTCAGCCCCTCATCACCTTGGCAGCCAGCAAGCCAGTCTTCAGGGTTGCAGGAAACTGCGGCCTAGTACTGATCAATGACAAGTAAAGGGTTTCTTCCCTCCTCTTGCTGAAATTGGACAATATTCATATGGGATTCTTCAACCAGCTTAAGAGACAGTCTTCCCCAGTCCACAGAACATCTTCTGGTTTGAGACAGTGGAAAAAATAACCAAAGCAAAGCCTACTGTCTTTATGAGCCCTTGAACGTTATTTAAGACACTTCACAAAAAGTTTTGGTGTTCTGAATTGTCTCCTGCCTCCACCTCTGCTTCTATGTTCCAGTTTTGAAAGCACACTCCTTGGGAACCCCACCAGGAGCCTCCTATCCCTCCCCCGCCCCACGCTGCGTAAAGGCGGTAGCTGCGTGGCGCATGAGCATGCGCGCATGTGCTTGCTGCTCGCCTCTCCATGTGGTACACGGTGATTAACCAGCCTGGCACAGGAGGTGTAATAACAGACTAGAAGGCACAGATAATAGGATCTTTCTGGCATAAGCAGTGAGTTCATCGGAATCCATCAGAACCCATTTGTGAGAAGAGCAATGGATGGGAATGCACAAAGGTAGACGCTAACCTTTAGTTTTTGGATGCATTTGCTGCACATGGGGAGTAAAGCTATTTTTAAAACTCCCTAAGTGTCAGTACTCCCTTTCCCAAGCATCCTTCTGTCAAAACTCTGCAAAAGGATAACGTACTTGTTGGGGACAATTGATTCACATCTAAAACATGGAGTCTGATTCCACATCAATGGCAGGAATCTAGCTGAGCCGTTCTGTCTGCAGGAAGCTTGAACTTGGTTGCAAAAGGTAGAGGATCTGGAGTGGCCCCTACAAGCATTGCCTAGCTGTAGGTTTGTGATCCAAGAGTACATGTTTCTCAACCATGATGCCATAAGCTCTCTGAGAGTGAGGAGGATATCTCTCAAATGTGCATGAGCATCCCAATGCCTCAGGGGTGGTCAGTACATGTATGACAAACGAATTATAGATTGTCAAGAGTTGCAGATCCTGGTAGGGAGACAGGACATGGAGGAAGAAGTTAAGGACCAATGAAGAATCACTGCCTGAGTTCTCTGGGGGAGTTGGAAAAAAGAAAGGTTATGGAAGAAATTCATAGGTGTTGCAAAGTGAGGGGAGGGTAACTGGATGGAGTTTTAAAGGATGTATAGGAGTCTGAAAGGGAGAACTAGGGCCCCAGGAAGCCCCAAGCACAGTTAGAAATGTTCCAATCCGAGGTCACCCAGACGATGAGTTAAGCCATGGCTCTGTCCCCTGGCACTCCTCATGAAGACATGCACTGACCTGTTATCAATTCCTCAAATCTGGGTATTTCCTTAAGTTCCAAAGATGAACTCCCCTGCAGGACATTAGTGATTGGTTAATAAGAGGAACGCTCCTTCAAGAGTACTTGCTGTGTGCCAGACCCTGTGATGGGTCACTTCTGGTGAGTTATCTCACCTAATCTTCACAACTTTCCTAGGAGGTAGTATCATGAACCCCATTGAGCAGATGAAGAAAATAAGGCTTAAGGAAGGAAGTATCCATTGCGTGTTCCCAAAGATTGATCTAAAACACAAGGGTACATCACTACTCTCTTAGTACTATCCCCCAACTCATCTGTACAGCTCTAAGTACTCTTCCCATGGGGCTCTGAAAAGGGCTGGAGAATGATGTTAACGTTATACACAATGACAATTTCCTCATGTATCTACAACCATAAGTGTTAAATTTCATAGATTCCTTTTGGCTGAGGAAGGATAATAGGTACATTCTGAGTAATGACTGGAAGTACATTTTTAGCAAATATGGTTTGTTCCCTTCAGATACTACTCATGTGACAGGTATTAGCTTAATTGTATGGGCTTTTGCAGGGCTCTTTCATTATTTCCACAGGAAATCTAAAACAAACAAACAAAAAAAGGTGGTACTATGTAAAGTAACATAAAGGGAAGAACTCTAATAAAGGTTTTATAAGAAGAAATTTCCATAAATGAGAACTGTATTACCACTTCCAAATGGTAAAAACATTCTAATATTACTGGGGTTCAGTCACGTACTTAGTGTTTAGTTAGTACTGAGTATGAGGAGGAAAGGTAAGAGAGGGGCAGTGTGGCATAGGTATTTATTTCTTAAATTTGGAGTCACCTACACCTAAGTTCATATCCTGACTGCCACTTCCTAAGTGACATTGAAAAGTCAGTCCATCTCTCTGAGCCTCTGTTTCCTTATCTGTAAAATGGAATAATATAAGTTGAGGTACATGGAGACTTGGTCCTCCAACTCTTTCCAACCATTGACCCCACAGGTCATCACATCCTCATAACAATAGCACTTGGCACCAATGTTCTCTCCCTCACCTCAGAAATGTTTTTTTCATTTGACTTCCAGGTAAAGAAACCATAGATACTAATCATATTAATATTCACATTAAATTTAAATCATCTAAGCACTGCAATTAAAAGGCCAAGTGTTACAACAGATAAAATAGCAATATCAAAGTATGAGTGGCTTTCAAGAAACATGCTATATTTTAAGCACAAGGAAACAAGTAGGTTAAAAGTAAAAGAATGGAAAAAGATATATTAGGCTAACACTAGTCAAAATAGATCTGTAATAGCTGCAGTAATATCAAATTATATTTCAGAGTGGAGAACATTTCAGAGCAGAAGGATAAAGAAGGTCATTTTGTAATGATAACAGATCAATTAATCAACAGGACATAAAATCCTAAACATTTATGCCTCTTGTAACGAAGCTTAAAAATACATTAAACAACAACGGATAAAACTACAAGGAGAACAGACAAACTCACAATTAAAGTTGAATATTTTGATACTCCCCTCTCAATAAATGATAGAACAAATAGACAAAAAGTCATCAAGGATACAGAAGACATAAACAACCCTATCAACTAAATTGACCTAATTGACATTTATAGAACATTCCACACAACAACAATAGATTACACATCTTTTTCAAGTGCACATAAAACATTTATCAAGACAGAAAGTGTACTGGACTATCAAATAAGTCTCAATAAATTTTAAAAGGTGTAAGTATGAGAAACTATATTCTTTGACCACAGTGGAACTGAATTAAAAATCAATAAGAGAAAAATCCTTTAAAAATCCCCAAATATTTGGAAACTAAATAACACACTTCTAAATAACCCATGAGTCAAAGAAGAAATCAAAGGGTAATATAGAAAGTATTTTAAACTGAATAACAGTGAAAACACAACATAGCAAACTTTGGGGGATGCCATTAAGTCACTTGAGGGAAAGTTTATAGCACTAAAGAAAAAGTTCTCAAATCAATGATCTCAGCTCCCCCCCCAAGAGAGACATAGATATAGATGGCAAATAGACACATGAAAATATGCTCAGTATCATTAGTTAGTAGGGAAATTAAAATTACAATCATAATGAGGTACCATTACATACCACTATAATGGCTAATATCAAAAACCTGATCAAACCAGCTACTTAACATAATGTGAAGCAATTGGAATTCTCATACCACTTGAAAGATTCTTAAAAAGTTAAACATACATCTACCATATGGCCCAGCAATTCCACTTGTAAATATGTACCCAAGAAAAATGAAAGCATATGTCCATACAAAGGCTTGTACATGAACATCCACAACGGCCTTATTTGTAATCACTAAAAAATCTAGAACAACCCAAATGTCCATCAGTGAACAAACAGATACTCAAATTGTGATGAATTCATACATTTGAATACTCCTCAATTAAAAAAAGAACTATTGGTATACATTGCAATATGGGTGAATCTCAAAATAATTATCTGGATGGAAATAGCCATAGCAAAATAGGAAAAAGAGTACATACTGTGTGATTCCATTTGTATAAAACCCTGGAAAGTAGGAATAATCTGTAAGTGCCAGGAACAGATCAGTAATTGCTTGGGGAGTGGGAGAAGGTGGGGCTGGAGGTGGGATTACCAAGGGGCACTTTGTGGGTCACGGACATGTTCACTATCTTCATTGTGGTAAGAGTTCATGGGTGACTCATATGTCAAATGTAAATTGTACACTTAAATATATGCATTTACTGTACATGAATTAAATCTCAATAAAGTTGTAAAATTTAAGTGAAAAAATAGATGAAGAAAGGAATGCTCAAAACAACAGTGCTGGGTGCTTGGGTGGCTCAGTTGGTTAAGTGACCGACTTGGGCTCAGGTCATGATCTCATGGTTCATGAGTTCAAGCCCTGAACTGGGCTCTCTACTCTCAGCATGGAGCCTGCTTCAGATCTTCTGCCCCCGCTCTCTCTGCCCATCCCCTGTGCACGCTCTCTCGCCCTCTCTCAAAAATAAATAAACATGAAAAAAAAAAAAAGTGTCTGCATCTGTAATGTCTGATAGATCCGCTGGGGTTTCAGAGGTGGATAGGATGTGGCCCCTGTCCTCAAGGGCTCCTCGGTGGGGCTGAGGAGAGAAACAAGCGACCCAATTACAACAAACATAATTGGTTTTGAGTGTTCCTAAATTAAATTTGTAGACAGTAAATGGTACAGGGACTTCATATCCAAGCAGAATTGGAATCTTCAAAATGAAAGGAAGAAAAAAATTAAATCTTCTCCCGACCTTTCTCTGTGTCCCAAATAGAGATTTCTTAAAGCTATTTGATTCCATGTTCATATCATGGTCTTTCTTCTTGTTTTCTTCAATTAGTGTATTAGCATTTCTTTCCCCCTCATTATTCATGTATAGCCTCATCTCATTTTCATTTATTTTAACTCAGCATGTGTTTGTGGGTGGGGAAGATTTGGAAGTCTGGACTAACGTTTTTCTGGACTGCTGACAGAAATGACTTTGGGGCAAGCCGACGTCTGCACCCAGGGATCCTCATAGAGTATGTGTTGGTGGCAAACCAGTGAAAGTAATAAGGTGGGGGCTGAGGCCTGAGGGGTCACAACACAACAGCATTCTGGGCAGAGGCTCGCTGAAGAGGTCCAGACCCTAGGATGACCCTGTGCTTGGGGTAGTGATCTCTTAGGATACACTCAGAGCAGCCCTGTAAGATAAGAGGTGGTTGGAACTAAGACCAGAGAGGGCTCTGAGGTCAGCACATGAGCAACCTCAGGAGTCATGTGGAAGAATGTGCACTCTAGCCTCCGGGTCCTGACACTCCACCACCTGCCAACAACCTATTCAAGAGCAGAGGGGAGCACACTGAGAGAAAATGCACGAGTGCAATTGGAACAAATGCACGTGACAGTGTGCACGGCCCCATCCTTGGAAAGCACAGCCGGCTTCAGAGACCGAAGATGCCTGTAGGAGACACCCATTTCTCACTCTTTAACTCTAACTTAGCCACCCTCTTTGATCACAGAATCCTTTTTCCACAAAGCACCTACAAATTAGCAGAACATATGCTCCCAAATGCAATTTGGAGACTGCTGTAGGAAGCCCAGCCAGCACTTCCCCTGCCCTTCTCCCTGGCTGCTCCGCCATCGGCTAATGGCTTGGACTGGGGCTGAAGGGAGCATGCGTGTGCCTCAGAGGAAGAGCTTGTGCCCCATGGGACTCATAAGTGCAGGGAAAGGGGATGCCGAGACCAGGGGGTGCTGACAGCTGTAGCTCATAGAGCAGAATGACAGCTTTCTGAGTCCATGAAAGATAGGGACAGTTATAAATGCTCTTCTTCCACATGTAGGCAATTAGACAAGCAGAGTCAAGGTGAGGAAGCAGGAGGCCGGCCAGCAGCAGGAGCCTTAATGCACACAAATTCTCTGTGTGTGACTCCCTTGTGCTGGGAACTCTAGGCAGCCTGACAGAAAGGAGGTCCACTTACAGGTTGTTCAGAGAATCAGGCACATGCATCATAGTTGCATGCACAGGGAATCAGGCACAGAGCATCATAGTTGGGGCAAGGAGTGTACGACAGTAAGACAATGAATAACTCTAATGGGGAAATCCAGGAAGACTTTTTGGCAAAGGAGATGTTTAGCAGACCCCTGCTGGAATGTAAGACCTTGGCAATCAGACATTCAGGAAGAGCATGCCAGGTATAAAGGGAGATCCTGGCAAAGACAGAGCCAGGAAAGGAAAACAAATAGAGAAAACAAGTCACTCCTCTGCTTGCAGGGATGAGTCATGGGAGAGTGAGTAGAAGGGCAAGAAGTACATGAAGGTGTACAGGTGCAGTCAGGGTCATCCTAGACAGGTTCTGAGGCAGGGCCCATGATGTTGGCTTTTCTTCACTGAGTAGGAAGCCAACCAGAGGGGTGGAGACATGGGCCCCTGGGAATGGAACGCTGAGTGAGGGAGCATTGGGGAGAGATGCATTGAGCTGGAAGTGGTCACAAGGCTTCCAAGCAGCTGAGTCTAGAAGGCATCTGGACCTCTGGATCTGGAGCTCAGACACAAGTTCTGAAATGGGCATGGGATGTGGTGGTCATTGATGTCTGCTGGAAATGTGGCAGGGGTGCCTGCCAATTCTGTCTCTTCCACCTACACAGCCCAGAGCCTCACTCACTGAGAAACCTAAGAACAAGGGTTACATATGAGCTTCTGAACTGCTTTCTAAACATCTTAAACCATTTCCATCAAAACATGCTTTGGGTGCATGTCTGGAAGAACTACTCTAACAGTCTGAGCTGTTCAGCAACAAACAGAGCACTCCAAGTCCCATCACACTTAGTTCCGGAAGATGCTGAAAATTATATATATATATATATTCCATAAAAGAATTTCCTCCAAAAAGTTCCCAAAAGACATATCCTCATAGAAAGGGCATTCTCTTCTGCATTCAGACTCCACCTTGCATTGAGGACACCTGTCCTGCACACTGGCTCACCTGGGATCTGCTGAAAGCCATATGTAGAAGAGACACTCCAGACCAGCTGGTGAAGAGGTTCTGGAAGCTACCTAGCTCATCCAGAGCCATGTGTGACTGGTCCTCAACTGGCAACTTCTGGTGAATGACCCAGACTAGTCCCCTCCATCCCTAAGCCTCGAGTTCAATTGTTGCCTTTGTCTTTCCTCGAAAGCCTACTGAGAAATGTTCTTCAAAGGAACTTGCTCTATCCTAAGTATATCAACCTGCCTTCAACCAAACCTTATTAGGAACCTATTATTTGGGGAATTTTGGGGTGGCTCAGTTGGTTAAGTGTCCTAGTTGTGATTTCGGCTCAGGTCATGATCTCACAGTTCATGAATTCAAGCCCCATGTAGGGCTCTGTGCTGACACCAGGGAGACTGCTTGGGATTCTCTCTCTCTCTCTCTCTCTCTCTCTCTCAATCTCTCTCTCTCTCTCTCTCTCTCTGCCTCACCCAACCTCCCCTCAAGCATATATACATGTGCTATCATTCTCTCTCTCTCTCACTCAAAATAATTAAATAAACTTAAAAAAGAAAAGAACCTACTCTTTGCATAAGGCACTAGGATTCAGTGATTAGCTAAATTCTGACCATGTCTTCTAGGGACTCATGACCTAGTGGCCACCTTGACAACTGGTTCAATTTGCTTTCCACAGGTTTTTTCGAATCCCCCACCCTCCTCCAAACTAACATATAATTTAAATAATCAATGAAAATATAGTTTAGACCCAAAAGTACATCTGCTTGCCAGTGTTCCCACAGTCAAACCCAGAGACCTGCAAAATCTAAAAACTATCAGTGAGGCTCACATGCTCACAAGCCTTTCTCTGCATCCAATTACCCCTTCTCCAAATGAAATAGACCTCATGTATACAACACCAATATTCACCAGTGAAGGAGTATATGTATTAAGAAAACCACCAGATTAAGGAAAAAACAAAACAAAACAAAATCACGTGCCTTTGAGTGTTTCTCTTGAATCCAGGAAAATTCATTAAGGAAGTCAGATATAGAGGGAGAAACTAGAAGACACAGCCTGTGAGGAATGAGGGAGCAGGGGCAGAGCTGGGGACCACAGTGCAGGCCTCCTTGGGGGAAAGACATGAGGGGAAGAGGCACCAACCTGAGTTTGTCAAACAAACTGAACTTGCTTCTAAAGAAGTAGGGAGCAGCTCAGGAAGTGAGAAGATGGGGCCCCGATACTGTTGCTGAATTCTGGAGACCATGTCGGAAGCACCAAATGCCTTCCCCTGCTTCTCTTCTTCCCACTTTATTTTATCCTATCCATCACATACGACAAACAGCAAAGCAACTGGTAAACATTGTCTGTGGCTCTGTATTTAGATAGAGTCTAGAATGATACAACTATCATAAGAATAATAGGACTTTTGTTTCCAGTGGGGCCATTATGTAACAGGAAACAGCAGTTCTGAATATGGCTGGATCCTAAGGGTAAATCTACATACAATTGAGAGAACAGCTTGCTCATTAACCAAAGGCCACACTGGGACCTAAGGGTCAAAGCTTTATAGGACGACATACCTCCAGATCACAGACTTCAAGAATGTACATGAGCTGACACCAAAGCCAAGAGTGTCTCCATAAGTGTGCATACCTGAGTCCTACCTACTGGCCTCACTGAATTAGACCTTGACCATAGTTTAAGGATCTTTGTCAGGGCCGTATGCATAATAGCATCATTTGGTAGAAATGGCTTTGTAGTCAGTCTTCATACAGAATCCCAAATGCACCATTTAATCATTGTATGACCTTGGGCAAGTGATTTAACCTCTTGGGCCTGCCCTTTCCCAACTGTAAAATGGGGATGATAATAACTGTCATATAGGGTTGTTGATGAGGTCTAAGGATGGTCCCAAATATAAAACGCTCTGACAAGTGCCTGGCATATAATAGGTGATCAAGAAATGGTAGGTGTTGGAGTGCCTGGGTGGCTCAGTTGGTTAAACTTCGGACTCTTGATTTTAGCTCAGGTCATGATCCCACGGTCATGAGATTGAGCCCTGCATCGGGCTCCAAGCTGACAGTGCAGAGCCTGCTTTGGATCCTCTCTCTAGCCTTCTCTCTGCCCCTCCCCTATGTGTGCTTTCTCTCTCTCTCTCCTTCAAAATAAATAAATAAACTTTAAAAATTAAATAAGTAAGGGATGCCTGCTAGCTCAGTCGGTTAAGCATCCAACTTCAGCTCATGATCAGGTCATGATCTCGAGGTTTGTGAGTTCGAGCCCCACGTCAGGCTCTATGCTAACAGCTCAGAGCCTGGAGCCTGCTTCGGATCCTGTGTCTTCCTCTCTCTCTGCCCCTCCTGCACTCATGCTGTGTCTGTCTGTCTGTCTCTCTCTCTCTCTCAAATATAAAAGTAAAAAAAAAAACATAAAAAAATAAAAATAAATAAATAAGAAATGGTAGGTGTTACCCTTTCATTCTGAAGAAGAATAGCCTCCTATAGAAAAGGAAGCCAAGAAAGGAGATCACTTCTGGAGGAGGATACACTTAGCCCGGGGATATTCACATGATGTGTGCCCCAGCCCACAATGTGCTGCTGACTGTCGTGGGGCACAGCTATCCTCTTGGATGAGGCTGTTCTAGTGTGGCTGACATCTGTCAGCCTGACTACTCCTGGTGACCCTAAGTAAGTCCTGGGGTCCAGCTGCCCCAGCAATGCCCTTGCGGGCACTTCAGCACTAACCATTCTGAAGTCACTCCTAGCCATGAAGAGGGGCTCAGGAGGGACAGAGGACCCTGGAGGTGAGTCAGGATGCAGCGGAGAAAAAAGCATACAGGTTAAAGATGCAAAATCAGAGTGCTTTTTGAAGACTGACAACAGAGGAACACTGACGATTCAGTTTGGAGGAGTCACCAAAATATTCAAGCTAGCACCAGACATTTGCCTTAAGAGGCACATGAAATGCATCCCTTCTCTGGAACAAAGAAAAACAGACTTTGAAGAACCCATAGAGAAGATGACAAAGCCCAGAGGATCAAAACTTCCCAGGACCAAGGAGGACTCCAGCAGGCTCTGAAGAACGGGGAGGTGGCCAACATGTCCCTTCTAATTAGCAGCACAACCAGCCACAACCCGAGGTAAATGGACAGTTAACTTGCATTGTCCAACAGGCCCGGGTAGAGCTAATAAGATGTGAATTTATGGAGGAAAGCCATGAAAAGTGGGCCTTGCAAAAGTTACTATCTGATACTACCTGCAAAATTATTAAAATAAGCCACCCAAAACTCTTCCAGCCATAGAGCACTGAGCTAATGAAGAAACACACATCATAAAAGAATAAATTACCTCTATAATAAACCTTGCATCTTCTAGAATGAGGCCATTAGAAATTGATCAGTTAATTTAGGAGAAGCTGAAGGCCAAAGCCCTGATGAAAGCATGCACCAGGAACCGTCTTCCGGAATCAGCTCTGTTAACAGCATGCTGGGGTCACACAGGCTGCCCTAGTGGTGTTTCCTGAATGGGCATGTGGTTAAAGACCACTCACTTGGAATGTCTGCAGTGTGGAGGAGGTCAGAGCCAGGCAGGTAAAACAGGTGAAGAGAGGACCGGGCCACAGTGAAAACTTGGTGTTCCCCTTCTTCCCAGCACCCAAAGCAGTGGGATGGCCTGTCATGGGAGAGACTTCTCATCTACCCGCTTTAAATGGCTACACTGATTCCTGCCCCCGCTAGGTCCAGGGGCGTGTGCACACACGTACACACTCACACACATATACATCTACACTGTCACATATGCTGACATACGTGTTTCCACATATACTCCCACATGCAGGCACTCATACATACACACATTCACAGTCATGTAACACACAGAACTGCAAACTCCTGCATGAAATGCAGCCTCCTCCATCCCCCCTCACTCCTCTGCCCCACTCCCTCTCCATCCCATCTTTTAACCTGCCCCAATCTCTCCAGCCCCCAACCCCCTGACCAGCTGTCTCTCCTCACTCTGCACATCTAATGCCTGAAACCACTTCTCTTCTGACTTCATGTACTCCAATCTTGACTCTTTCCCTGGTTCTCACCTGCTCCCCTGAGCATCTTGGCAGGTCAGGTCCAACTCTCTGAGACCCTGTGCTGCACGGTGGGGCCCTGGAATTCACTCCAGCATCCCAAGTCAGAATTGGCCCCAACAGCTTCCCACTGAGCTTTCTCGAGGGGCTGGGGGCTCAGTGCAGGCTGCACCCCTTCCCACTCTGGGGCTCTTACCTCATTCACAAAGACCCAGTGGCTGTCCTTGGAAGCCAGATTGGTCTCTACGGCCTGCAGAAAGAAAAAGAAAACAAACATGAATAGAAGCAAGCCAGAAGCTGGTAGACACGCAAGATGATTGCCGAGACGGGGTTTGATAAACATTGTTCTTGGAGATTTTTTTCTTCACAAAACATGCCATCCCCTGAGCTTTCCCTGCCTTAGCTACAAGACGCATCATTTGAACACAGATATCTGATTTCCTGCTGTTTTCCAAGCTCTTACGCAGTAGCCCTCAGCAAGGTCGAAGCTCTGGTTCCTACAGGCATCACAGAGCCACCAAAGGTGAGGGCTTTCCTCTCCCCTCTCAAAAGAGTACCTGCAAATGCTTTTCTGAAGGGGAGCTTAGGGGGATGATTCTCATTACTGCCAGAGGCTAAAAATCCGAAATCTGGAATGAGGGATTTATGGCAGCTTGTCCAGCTGCAATGAATGACACCTGGGAGAACAGCAGCTCACAGCTGGGGTTCTGAGCTGCCTTCAGTTCTAAAGAACCCATAAAGGACCCATAGAACTGGCTCTTTCTTGCTTCTGGGCAATGACCCTACTCCCATCATTCTCTCTTCTAGCACTTTGTTCTGTTTCTTTATAGCACGTGCTATTTCTGTGCTTGAATATTAGTGGCTTATTTATTTCGTACTATCTATCTCTTTCACCAAGTTGGGGTCTCCATGACGACAGGGGCCACATCTTGCGTGGTATCCCAGAACCTTACCCTTTAACTGGCACATAGTATTCAATATATGAGTGAATATTGCTGTTGAATACGTGAAGTGGAAGAGGGTGAAAATAAGGGTTCCTTATTTCGTTTCTCATATGTTTTATGGGTGCTTTTATCCTCCTTTAACTGGAAAGCCATCAGATTGAAAGGAGAGAAGGAACTGATCATTGTCAAGCATGTCCTGTGAGAGCTCTCACAGCTAGCATGTGTCAAGTACTTGCTGAGTACCAGGCACTGTGCCAGGCCACCTATGAACGTGGGAGAGAACTATCAGATTGTAGTCCTCTTTTATTTTTACTTTTTTGTGTGTATTTTTGTGATGTAATTTTTATTACTCTTTTTTATTTGAAAAAAAACACAGAGAAGTAAAAATGTTCAAAATCATCCCATAACCTTGCCCCCTTTTTAACAATGTGCTAAATGGGGTGCCTGGGTAGCTCAGTCGGATAAGTGTCCGACTCTTGATTTCGGCTCAGGTCATGATCTCAGGGCTCGTGGGTTTGAGCTCCATGTTAGGCTCCATGCTGGCAGCACAGAGCTTGCTTAGGATTCTCTCTCTCCTGCTCTGTCTGCCCTTCCCCTGCCTCACATGCGCACGCTTTCTCTCTCTCTCTCAAACTTTAAAAAATAAACTTTAAAAGATAAAATATGCTAAATGGTGAAATGTCCCTTTTACCCCTCCGCATTTATCCTCCAGAGATTGTTAAGGTGTCCCCTTCTAGAAGGTTGTGGTCACATCTGCAAGTACATATCTATGTACCAATATCAGACAGATGTTTTTATTTAAATGAGATCACGAAATATGCATCAGGTTACAACTATCATTTTTTTACTTATCAATATATCAAGAATATCTTTCCTCATCAGTACACAGAGCTCTGACTCTTTCTCCTTAACCATGAGGCATAGAGGGCTAAAGAGCCTGCCTGCACCAGCAACCCAGCTATATGTGGGAGGTACATCATTGCACTGTCTGTGCACGGGCTTCTGTTAAAACTTCATCCACACAAAGAATGGACACGTTTGTTGGCCAGCACAACAAGCATGTGGAAATAGAGTCTGTGTGAGTGTCCCAGCTCTAGCATCCCAGTCCTTTACAGAAAGCTCCCACAGGACACCAATGGTGGGCACAGGGGTCTTTCTGGGCCATCTGGGGGTTAAAGACACAAACTCCCCTTCTCCAGCCTAGAAGTGAGAGGGTGCCAGCCCCTGTGAAGACAAATTAGGATGGGAGTCTGGACTGGGCTGGAAAGGACTGCCTCCACCAGCTGTCATTTAACCCCTCTGGTCTCAGTTTGTTCATCTGTAAGACATATATAACGCTTGCTTCCTCTTGTCTGCCAATATCTTCAGTCCTCAATCTCAAGAAGCCGCAAATACAAAATGGCGTCCATACAAATCCCAAGCCTTTTTCACAAAGCAGAGAAGGGAAGTGGCCATCCCCCACCTTTTGTAGGTTCCACCCTTATTCCTTGATCCATCACATTCTTGGAACCTGGAAGTCTTCTGGAGCCACACAAGTCCTCCTCCTTATGAGCCATGCCCCCACAAAACTCTCCCCTCCTAGGCTGCTCCATCCCCCACCTCAGGAAGGAGGCTCCAAGTCTTCTCTGTTCTGCCCCTGAAAGAAAGGATCTCCAGAGATGCCAAACTCCTGTGGGGCCATGTCCCAAAGATACTTTCTCCCCATTCTACAAACTCCACAAACCAGGCCTTCTCCCTAGAAGCTATGAGGACTTAAGGGCCAGTTGCCCTCTGAGGAGCCTCAGATCCTCAGAGGAGGTAACTATCAGGGAACTTATAGGTTCCAGAACACTGGAACACTGAACTGAATCTAAAGAGATGTAGATTAACAAGGCTGCACTCAAAGGCCTGCTCTGGGTTTCCAGGAACAGAAGGGCAACTGGGGAGAGGAAACTTAGAAGAAACACTGCTGGGGCCGGGAGTTGACTACTGGGCTATACCACTTAATGGACGACACCACAAATTAGACTTGGTCACGGAGTAGGCCAGTGAAAGTATAGGTGTCTTTAGGCACGTGAAGAACTGTCATGGGCAAGAGAGACTGGAATTGCTCTTTGCAGCCTCTCAGAGTTTATTTAGGACCAAGGTCTCCAGTAATCTGGGAGGCAGGTATCAACACTATGTAAGACAGAATTTTCTGATTTTCCAAGTAGTTCAAGATGGAATGGGGCTGCCTCAGGAGCAGTGAGGTCTCATCAGGGGAAGTGCCTTAGTGGAAGGTGAACGGCGTGTCCCTGAAAGGTATTTAAGTATCAGCATAGAAGCTGACCATGGGCAAAAGGCAAGACTTAATCACACACTGACATTCCAAAGCAATGATTTTCAAGTCTGGCTGCATGTAGGAATCTCCTAGGGAGCTTTTAAAAGTGAAGACCTTGAGGGGTACCTGGGTGGCTCAGTTGGTTAAGCATCTGACTCTTGATTTTGGCTCAGGTCATGATCTCACAGTTCATGAGTTCGAGCCCAGCATGGGGCTCTGAGCTGACAGCATGGAGCCTACTTGGTAATCTGTCTCCCTTGCTCTCTCCCCCTCCCCCGCTTGCTCGGTCTCTCTCTCTCTCTCTCTCAAATAAAAACCTTTAAAAATTTTTAAAAAGATGTATTTTTAACAAATGTAGACTTTGGGGCCCAATTCCTTGGGATCCTAATTCACTGGGAATGGTGATATGCCTGAATCCTGTGTTATTTCAGAGCTCTGACCCTGACTCTTGGCCTCTGCAGCTGGGAACACTGCTCCAGAATGTTTGGTTCTGTGAATCTGAAGGTACAGGTGCACCTGTGCAGGAGAACGGTCCTCTGTGTACCCACAGAGCCAGCAGTGCAGAGGACCTGCCACAGCTGCTGGGACATCCCAGGGAACAGGTGGGACCCTGGCTACCCTCAGGAGTTTTTCTACCTGGTCTCAGACTCATACATGAAATATACTGATGGAGAGAATTGATCAGAAAACCCCACAGGACAACTGGCCAACTTTTCTGTCCTACTTTCCTCATCAATTAAGCTCAGCTAATTTGTTAAGCCTCTTTTCCCCACACAGAGATAAATAGCATTTGGCTGTAGCCTTTTCCAGAGGATGCAACTCACCCAGAAGCTGAGCTAGACTGTAAGAAGGAGAAGCTATTGCAGATTTGGAAAGAACACCTCCCCCCCTACCCCCTAGTTACTGGTGAGCTGCCAGCTCTGTGGGAAGAGCCCTAAATGCTCACAGCCCAGTGGGCAGTGCCCCTCGCAGCACCACTAATTCCCCGTCTAAGCGCTATCCTTTCCTCTTCCTCCTCAGCCATGTCTGCAGCAGGTGCAGCTGAGTCCTCCCTTCCGTGGCAGGGCCAGCAGGGTAAGGGGGAAGCAGGCAGGCAGAGCATGTTCGAATCCCAGTTCTGGCACTGCTTGGTTGCGGGCTGCTGTCTGAGCTACTCCACCTCCCTGAGTGGCAGCTCCACGCCTTTAAGGCGTTCGAATGCCAACAGTGCTATCGATGCTCTGCCCACATTCCCCCTGAATCCCATTAGGGTTTTTGAGCACACTGGCTCCCTGTGTGCATTCACGCCCAACGGCAGACACCCGTGGCTCAGGCTGCCGGAACCCCGCACCAGCACTCACTGTGCCTGGGAATTTACACCCCTCAGCAAGGACAGAGAGTGTCACATATACAAGTCCCAGATGCCCTGTTCCCAGATGGGGACTGCTTCAAGTGTGAGCTCTGCTGGTTACAGAATTTCTCCATGGACTGAGCCCAAACTGCCTCATTGCTAGCACACCAGCTCTGGCTTCCTTCATTTCCCTGCCACATTCCCACTCCCCTGCTGTCTTTCTTTCTTTCTTTTTTTTTTTTTTTTTAATTCCCCTGGGAACACTTCTTAATAAATCATTGTCACACAAATCCTCACTCCAGAGTCTGCTTCTGGGAACCCAACCTAAGACACACACCTCCCACCCTGGGGTTATCATGGGAATTCAATGAAATTATGTGAAGCTTCCAGCCCAGAGAGTTGCTCACTACAGATAATGAGTGAACATGAAGGTGTCCTCATTCCTTCCACTCAAGACCCCAGCCTGGTCTTTGTTCAATGGTTTCTTGAATGTGTAGACATGTATAGTCTCTCATCTATTCCCTCCTTCACTCAACACACTGTGCCTGCCACACACCAGCTATTGTCCTAACTCTCCTCAATACGGGTATGAGCCAGGAGCCTCGTCCGTGCCATCATGGAGCCAACAGTACCAAGATAACCGACAATAAACACAATGTGGCGAGTGTGATAAGTGCCCTCTCCTCCAGGAATCCACAGACCCTTTAAGGCAGCACAACGTGGGGCCTCCCTTCACCTCAGCAATGCTGTGAGTCCATTGCTATGAAACACCATCGGCACGGGCAGAGAAGTGTTGAGCTGACTAGACAAACAAAGGGCAGCCCTTCATTCTGTGGGTGGGGAAGGGAGTGGAGTGGGCTATTTGCTCTGGGTGGGTTCTGGTCACTCGTCTCCAGCAAGTAGGGAGGCTACGTTCCTACAGCTGGGCTTCTCTGCAGGAGCTGGGCACCAGGACTGTGGGGCAACCCTCAAAATAACACAATGGTAGGCAATAGAGTCCTGCACAACAGTAGGAGCTCCACCTAGACCCTGTGGGAGGCAGGAACGAGGTCACAGTGACCCCAAGGAGTCCCTGCAGTGTCATGATGCCTTGACACAGCACCAGCAGCCCTGGTTAAGTTGCTGCTGTGAGTCCCACAAGGCCTGGCCAAACCATCAGTGGCCGACTTCCCAGCTCTTGTGGTCCATCAGTAGATTGGCCAACACAGAACTTTAGAAGAAGAGCTGAGGAGGTGGAACCTTCCAAGGCTCATGCTGACTCCTGTTTGAGCCATTTTTATTTTTTTAAAATGTTTATTCATTTATTTTGAGAGAGAGAGAGAGAGAGAGAGAGACAGAATCCCAAGCAGGCTTCATGCTATCAGCATGGAGCCCAGTGCAAGGTTTGATCCTACAACCACAAGGTCATGACCTGAGACGAAATCAAGAGTCAGACGCTAGACCAACTGAGCCATCCAGGTGCCCTGAGCCCCTTTTAAATAGAAGACCCAAGGAGCTTACCATGGCATGTAGCTCATAGAAAGGGCTGGAATGGTGGACACAGGTAGCCAGCGGTGAGGGGCATCACCTATAGAGACAGAGCCAGGTGTCTACACTTGTCCTGACACCCACACACCACCTTCTTGAGAGAAAAGCACACTGTCATAGCTATACGCCTCTTAGGGAAGTGGAAGGCATCTGTCCCTCCCACACCTAGAGAAGAGAAAGTGTCCCCTCATCCATGAGCAGCAGCCCCTGTCTGAACCTTGCTCCAATCGCATCACCAGAGCTCTCGTATAGGTGATGCAGGACACCAACAGGCCATCCTGCAGGCCCCCTGGAGGCCAGGGGACATTTGAATCCTGTCCTGGCTATTCAGCCACTCTGGTTCCACAGTTTCCCTAGAGAAGTAGATACAGACCAAAGCCCCCGCTCCCAGCTCCCCAAAGCTCTGGACAGGAAGCAGTCCCTAGTGCTAACGGGAATCGTATATGCAGGGTGGCCCGTCTTGGCCACATACAGGTGGAGATCAGTTCTAATATCCAAATCCCTCTAAGGAGGCTGAGAAGACAGCAGTTCTGAGGGGCCGGAGGAAGCACCTCCAGTCCAGTCCCCTGCCTCTGCCTGCAGCCTTTCGCACAGGACCAAGTCAGGGCCATTTCCTCCAACCAAGGACCCCACCAGACTCTTCGATACTACATCTCCCCCACTTCACAACACACACACTTTCCTTTACTCACACGCCCTAATGAGCCAGGCAGCGTTCTCATCCCCGTCTGTGTGGCGGGGAGCCGGGACCTAGATCTGGCCTCGTAGCTCACACAGGTCCCTCCGCTAGTACCTGGCAGAGACTGGATTTGAACTCGGGTCTCTCAGTCTCCAAATCCTGAGTTCTTTTCCATCAGTCACGCTGCTCCTCAACAGGCCCACATAGCTATCAGAGCAAGAATGTGAGCCTTTGGGCCTGTGCCCAGCCCCTGACAATGGGGACAAAATGATCTTTTTTCTCATAACCGAGAAAACACCGTTAGGAGCGGCAGTGCCTTCCTTCTCCAGGTTAACTTGTTCTCATAAGCCTGAGACCATTATTCTACTTGCATTTCTTAAGTATGAGCCTGTTTCACTTTATCTTGGCCTAAAGGAATAGTAAATGGAGTGGAAAGAAACCTCCACATGGAAGCCTTCCAGCAGCATAGCTGAGGATTTATTTCACAAAGTGCAAATGCCACCGATTATTTATGTATGTGTTAATTGTTGGCCACTCTTCTCTAGGCACCCCCCAACACTGGGAGCCTGAGATAATGAAAACTTGTCAACAATTAGCATCTTTTTAAAACCCCAGCTTGTAACATTTCAGAACATTCCCTCCATGGAGCGCACAGCCTGGCATTTTCCCAAGGACAGATAACACGCTAACTTTAAAGACCCACTGCTGCCTTTGCAACAACATGCTATTTAGGAACAATTCTCTGTGTGCGATGTCACCCTTCCGGAGCATGAGGGAGTGCAATGCCCCCCATCGGCAAAGAAGGGGAGTAGCTGGCTACAAGACTACGGATGATTCAAGGAGCCCCTTTACAAGGAAATCAGCAAAGCAGCCACCATGTGGCCCAACTTCAGAAGCTATGCCCAGAACCATGAGCAAACCCATAAAGGGCAGCCACTGCTGAACTACTTCTGGTCACTCTGGGCTTTCCAGAGACTTGCCTCCTCAAGAAAAGGGCCCGAGATGCTGGCCCAGCTACTTCTCCTGTTTACCCTAGCCTTGTTTCCAGAACTTCCTGGGGCCTTGCTCTTACTGGAAAACTGCCTTAATGTTCTCCCCAAGTCGATGGCTCTTACTGCTGGCTCCATCCTTACTCCTAGGTCCTACTGGGGAATCCTGGACCATATGTGGGTTTCTTTTCTAGTTTCTTCTCCCAGTCTCTTCCCAGGAAACAGCTCCTCCTGACCAAGCAGGAGTTACCTGTTCCCACCTCACCCATCACTCTGCTAGAGCTTTCTTGAAGCCGAGGGCCCTCACCCTTGGTGGAAGCAGGAAACACAGCCACCTGAGCACACAGACAGGCAGTTTAGCCTGTGTGAGTTGTTGGGAAGGTTGGTTGCTGGAGGATGGTGAAGACAAGGCAATTGCACCAGGCTACACAAGGCCATCTGGGGAAAGTGTGACAGAATTAAGCCTGTGTGGCTTTCCAACCCGACTCTGGGGGACACTAAGAGGGCATTTGCTGAGGGAAATCTGAGCCTGCTATTGGGAGTCTGGGGAAGGTGCTGGCTGCAGACTGGGTGCAATTGTTGGCACTTTGTGAACACCCCCCTCTACCCAGACCCTGAATTAAGCCTTCTGCACACAATACTTCAATGAGTCCTCACAACTGTCCACTGAAAGTGGCTTCTGATCTGAACAGAGAGATGGGGAAACTTGCCCAAAGCCTCCCTGCAAGTCAGCATCACAGAGGCACACAACCAGCCCTTCTAGTGTGTCATGCCAACTTGAGGACAAACTCACTCTGGCCACTTCTTGGGGATGTTTCATACAGAAGCAAGAGTCGAGATGGAAGGCAATGCAGATAGTGATGAGGCCCGGATAGGAAATCTGGGAAGCCACAGAGACTTCTGCAAAGTTGGGTCCCGGATTCTACAGTTTCCTGCCACCGTCAATGCCGTGATCCTCCAAACCTGGGTCATGTGGTCCTCTGGTCGTACATGGGGAGGAGCCTCCAGTCCCTCACTAAGGGCTAAGGCCTGGTCTAGATACCATGCAGGCCCTTCCCAATATGGCACCTGACAGACAATGAACTTTGAAAGATGTCCATGGAATCAATGAATAAGTGGATTCACACTCCCGCAATACTTCCCTGGTGCTGAGTACGACAAAGGCCAGGGACATCAATAGGAAGCCCCCAGTACTCAGAAGGGGTACTGACATACAGGTATTTTTTCCTTTGCATGGTACTATGTTAACAGAAACCCATGCATCCAGGACCTGTGTCCTCATTTTGCACCATTTGGATATGCACTTGAGTTTTGGTTAACACTGTTCTGTCAAAAAAGTACCGCCTATTTGAAAATAGCACCCTTTTCCTACACATCTGAGAGAAGGTGAAATGAAACAAAGTGAACTTGAAAGGTGGATAAATGCAAGACATGGTGACCTTTGGAAACATGATCACATTTTAGAGTTCTGTATGGGGATATAACTGTTTCTTCATTTGGGCTAAGTGCTGGAACTCCTGATGTAAGCTCCCTTATATCCTGCTTAACAACATAGTAAGTTCTGGAGTAGTCTGGTCAATCAAATGGCATTTGAGGGAGGGGAGGGTGGGTGATGGGTATTGAGGAGGGCACCTTTTGGGATGAGCACTGGGTGTTGTATGGAAACCAATTTGACAATAAATTTCATAAATTTAAAAAATAAATAAATAAATAAATAAATAAATAAATAAGAAAGCCTTAAACTCAAAAAAAAAAAAAAAAAAAAAAAAAGACAGCCCTGTAATGTAGTTTGGTCAATCAGCTGGCATTTTAAAAGCACTGTAACACTGAAGAAAGGATACTCATTGTTAGGTTTTTTGGGTTTTTTTGTATCGTTGTTGTTGTTGTTGTTTGTTTTTTACACTGGCTTTGATCTCAGAAAAACTATTATGTTGCTATTGAAAAAAAAAAGCAAGCAAGCAAGCATAATTGACTAAACACATGTAAAAATCTGATAGATCTGGACAATTTCTCGTCGATCATTAGACCTCCCTG
This sequence comes from Panthera tigris, assembly GCF_018350195.1. Taxonomy (NCBI): domain Eukaryota; kingdom Metazoa; phylum Chordata; class Mammalia; order Carnivora; family Felidae; genus Panthera; species Panthera tigris. Next base: position 43,525,226 of record NC_056670.1, read on the forward strand.
GCCTTCGTCTTCACTGTTTACCAAGTTTGAGATAAACAGCTCTTTCAAACCGCCTTCCCACTCTGTGTGGAGGGCAGAAGTGCCAGCTCACAGCCTCCGGGGATGAAGATTCATTACAGATCATTTGTGGATCCTTCAGATGAAATAGAGACAGGTTCCAGGGCTGTGCTAGAAGTGCAATTTACTGTAATAAAAAGTGAGAATATGCTACATGTGGACAATTTATGAGGAAACGTTAATATCAGCAGAAAAATGAAATGGAGTCTGCTCACAGGCACGACCTGCTTAATAAGAGCAACTTGGAGAAAGTAAAGCCAGGCGCTGCCGATAAGTAGCAACTGATGGATACTCGGATTTTAATAAATGGTCCATAATTTCCCCACCATCTGGAGGGCACAGACGCCAAATAAGACCCTCCCGTGTTCGACTCTCACAGACACCCAGGCTTTGTCCTGCTGGGAGGGCAACGGGAGCCGGCTTTTCTATCGGATCTTGTCTCACGGAGAAGAAGGGCATTCCCACCATTGGCCGCATGGCCACGACCGCACAATTCCTTTTGAGGACGGAGAGGTACAAGAGAACAAATCACTTCTGAGCTTATTTACACTCCGGTTTGGCGAGAACGGCCGCCAGCCTCTGCAGCGGGCTGTGAACAATCTCGTGATTGTGGGCGCGGTCCCCCAGAGGCCAGGGGACACAGCTCTTGGGTGGCAGGTGGCTGCGCTGAGCCATTTCTCATATGCCCTGCTGTTCAGCTCTAGCTTAAGTGATTTTCAGATATAAGCAAAGCAAGGTCCAAACCTGATTAAAAATGTTTTCTTCTCCCTCCCAGGAGTATTTACACGTTCATGCTGGAGCTTGAGAAGGTGCTGCCTGCATCCAAAGACTGGCTCTAGGGACTCGCAGCATGAGGGGCTATGAAAGGAAAGGAAGGGGTGGGGACCATCTGGGGCAGAAAACTCCCTCCTAGGGCCACTGGGTCACATAAGGCCCCACAGACCTGCCCCCCTGTGTGGCTGTCAGCCCCAGAGACCAGACCCACAGCAGACATCCACTGGGAGAATATCTACACTGCCGGGGCTGCTCAATTAAAGCATCAGCGTTCAAGGTTAATACCGTGACCCCTTCAAATCCTGCCAGGCAAGCGGCTTCTGCACACGGATCTAATTCCTTTTCTCAACCTAAATTGTTTTTAAAAGATGGAAGCGTTTGAATTCTTTTTAAGGCAATAAAGTTGAAAGTAGCAATTCTTTACCAAGCTGATAAGAGCTGCTGGGTGTAATTTGTATTCTTTTTTATGAGCCTGACTTTTTGGAGAATGGAATAGAAAGAAAAATATCTTCTTTTCAGTTCTGGAGACAAGAGCTGCTTCTTCCTCAGAGTGCCGGGGAGGAGTTCTCTGGCTCAGGAATTGTCAGGAAACAAGTCCCTGATTTGTGACATGGGAAAGCCAGGGAGGTGCCCTGCATTGGAGAGGGGGCATAAAGCTTACCCAGGCATTCTGGCCCTAGTGAAAATGCTTCTAAGAGGCCATGGGCGGGGCTGTGAGGTCCTGGGGAGTAAGGAAGAGAGGATATTGCAAATTCACTGAAAAGAGAAAGGGGAGGATCTATTTCCTTTAGAATCCACAATATAAACTATTCTACAACCTTTGAGACAGTTTCTCTCCAAGTACAAAGCCTCTGTGCAGTTGGGTCCCAGACCTGGACATGGCCAGGAACCTAATTTTAGCCCCAAATCCTCTGGGCCCAACAATAAAGACACGTTAACTCTTGGGGTATCTGGGTGGCTCAGTCGGTTGAGCATCCGACTTCAGCTCAGGTCATGATCTCATGGTTAGTGAGTTGGAGCCCCACATCAGGCTCTGTGCTGACAGCTCAGAGTCTGGAGCTGGCTTTGGATTCTGTGTCTCCCCCTCTCTCTGCCCCTCCTCCACTCACACACTGTCTCTCTCTTGCTCCTGAAAAATAAATAAACATTAAAAAAATTAAAAAGCCATGTAACTCTACATTCAGCTGCTAGAAGGGGTAGACACAGAAGCCAAATACACATAAGCTTTGTCCTCAGGGGGGTGTGGCCCACCTACCCCACCCTCAACCCCCTTGGATAGCACAAAGCACTTAGAAAGGCCCTACCCATGAATGAGGCATTGCTTGGAGATAAAACTCTGGGCACAGGGCTTCCAGGCTCAGTATCTCGAGTAGAAAAAGCAGTGAGAAAACTTACCATAACCATGTCCTACACTTGCCTTAGAGCTGCAGATCTGAAGCACTACACTGGTTTCATCTAATTTGATGATCTCGGTGACAAGCATAAGAGCAGGAGGCAATCCTATCTGACCCCCAGGGCAACTCTAAACCTTGAACTCTCCAAATACTCCCATCCATGTGCGCACACACATATACAAACACACACACACACACACACACACACACAAATAATTCCATTTCATACACCTTATAGGGGGGAAATGGGGCACAAGTAAAAAGATCAATGAAACAACAGGCACAAAATGCCAGGGGTAGGCATTATTGCATCCCTACCAAATTCCTATGTCAGATTCACACTGGTCTTTCTTGTTTTCACGACCAAATGTTCCACATGGCCTCCAAGGTGCTTATTCCAAAATGTAAGTTTTCTATCTATATCGGCACTATTTCTTGCAACAAATCCTGAAAGGTGACCATTTATGATCCCCTTTGAAAGAAGAAGAAGGTGAAGCTTACAAAATAATAAATGTCCAAATAGCTAGCTCTTTGGGTTCACAGACAGGAAGAGCATCATCTCTGCCCAGACTGGAGAACTCAGGAGCACAGCTCAAATAATGATAGCACGAGATAGCCTGTGAGCACATCTGGAGTAGCTGTGTGTCCCACCAGACACCAAGGATGGGGAGATGCATGAGGTCTCAGCCCCTCCCCTCCAGTCATTCAGTGTAGACTTGATGTTTCTTGACTCTGTACTTCCTAGTACCAGGTTGGCTATAGCCCAAGGGAAGGGCCAAGTGCCAACCTGTGCTGGTCTGGCAGTTCAGGGCTTGGGGGGGTGGAGAGGGGGAGGACAACTGGCACAAGCCAAGAGGCCTCAGGCTAGAAAGGGACCCAGTCCCTATAAGCTTCCTAAGGAATCTGCCTTATCTAGAGAAAGAGCAAGGCTTCAGGGAGGCCCAGAGGTGAAAAAGAGGCTTTTTGGATTCATCCACTTTGGGGAATCATGGGATTAAAAAGTCAAAGAAGCAGGTGTCAACCTTGAGAAAATCCATGAGCAGGTATGAGAGAGACAACAGCAGGGTCCACCCACCCATTTAACAACCAGGTACCTGGGCTCCTAGGAGGGGCCAGGTGCTATAATCAATCTGGAAAAGGAAGTAAGGGAGTCTTGGGCCTTATCTTTGAGTGAATCCAACCCATTTCGAGAGACGACCCATCCAGAGAGAAAATTCTACTAGATAAAAGGAGAGATTGCAGTGATTGGGGAATGTTCAGTTAATGAGGATCGAGATACCAACTTCCTCCTGGAGAGTAGAAGTCCCCATGCTGGGGCTAGGCAGTAGTGGGGCAGATGGCTATCCCAGTCTAAATTGACAGCATGTGTAAGCCTGAAGGTGAGAGGGGCCATTAGGTTAGGGAATGGTGGCTGAGTCACATCTTGTGAATAAAAATTTGATTCTGAAGTTAGTAGGGGAGCCAAAAATCAATTATAATCAAAATTAGCCATGAAGACTTCTTAGCTCATGGATAAAGTGTAGTACAGAAAATATAATTTGTGTAAAGAATCCTGGATCCATTCCCCTCACCTTTATTAATCAACGTTTCTTTCTCACCCTCAATTAGAGCTTCATTTTCTTCCCTGAGTGTATCGACTAAACTATCATCCTCGACCCTTGTCCAGCCCTCGAAAGCCATGCTCCCAATCCTGTCCTGTCAGATTGCTGTTCTGTCCAGTCAATTGGACCAGATAGCTTTGGAACCTCTTCCTACCCTACAAGTGAAGATGGGAGATCTGCATTCCAGAGAGGTCAGATGGGCCATGTGGAGAAGCCCTGGACACTATGCATGCATTCTTTCTACCACTTTCTTTTACTGTGTCCAGCTCTACTGTGTCCATTGTCTATTGATGAGGTCAATTGAGAATTGTCTGGCCTAAGTACCTATTGTCTAGAGTTAAATCTGCACATGAAGCATCCCCACAAGTGGTTATTCTGTGACTGAAAATCAAAGGAGGGAGGATCAGTGGCATGAGGCATGAGCTCTGACCTGAAATACTGCCAGGTCCCACACAGCAGGGCCTATGCAGTGGAGCCTGGCTTTTACTCTGTTAAATGGGAGCCCCAGATTGTGTCCTATGGAAGAGAAGAGGCTTAGGAGTTTCCAAGAGTTCTCCTATTGTAAAAGAAAAAAAAAACCTATGCTCAGAAAGTGTGGGATATACTGCACCCTGAAGAAACGCAAAGGACACTAACAGAAACATCCTTAGAACTTTAAGGGCTACGTTGTGGACCCTCCAGAACATTCATATGTTCAAGTCCCAATCCTCAGTCCTTCAGAACATAACTGTATTTGGAGATAAGGTATTTAAAGTAGTGATTAAGGTAAAATGAGGCCATTAGGGTGGGCTTAATCCAATATGACTGGTGCCCTTATAAGAAGAGTAAGAGATGCCAGGGTTACATGCTCACAGAGAAAAGGCCATGTGAGGACATGGGGAGATGACAGCCATCTACAAAGCAGGAAAGGAGGCCTCGAAAGAAACCAACCCACCAGGCACCTTGATCTTGGACTTCTGGCCCCCAGAACTATAGGACAATATATTTTTGTGGTTTAAGCAACCCCGACTTGGTACTTCGTTACGGCAGTCCTAGCAAACTGATGCTAAAAGTTGTCTTGAAAAAAAATTGTGATCAGAAAGTTTGAAGAACCACAAAGCACACTAACAGAAAAGTCCTCATATTACAGAAAATCATCGAACTTGGCTGAACCCCATGTTTATCAAACCCATCTCCCTGGAATACTAAGTTTCTTTGTTCAAGGAACATACAGGTATTTCACAGGATACTAAGGTTGCAAACAGTACGGGGTGGGATAAATGGTACTCCAGGCCTTGGGAGTCTGGGAGAGGACATTCGGATGGGAAGTATATAGTCGATGTGAATTCCAGATGGGCCAGACTGGCCACATGGAAGTTCACAAGCATGAGAAGTGTAGGGAATCAGTTGGGAAGCAGTCCCAGTGGTCTAGAAAGCTGGTGGTGAGGGCCAGAACAGAGTGAGGTCACCAGGCTGGAGCAGAAGGGATGGGGTGTGAAATGTTTAAAAGAAAAACATTAACAGGATATGGTCATCAGTTGGAAATTGAGCGAGGTGTGAAGGACAAAAAGAAATCAGAAATGACACTAGATGCAATCACATAAAAACAGAAGGTGGATCAGGCTCAGTGAAGAACATTAATTCAGGCATAACCTCCTGGACAGCAGGAAGTCAGATAGGTAAGTCCTAAAAGTTTGGAAGAGATCAGTGATCACGGGAGTGAAGAGGGATCAGGCAAGGGCTTACCTCAGGCAAAAGGTGAAGGTGCACAGGACAAGGCAGATGACAAAGCATCAAGTTAACCTAGAGTCCCCATCTTCTAGTGTGAGCACCGGCAGTGTCTAGCTTGATCTACAGACACATTCAAGTGGCTCCAGTTGTAGGACCAGTGACCTGTGGAGGCTGGGAGCCAGAAAAGCATGCCAGGAGGACAGGGACTTCTTCACCTTAACCTTTGTACCACTGTTGCTTCTACTGGTGCAGGTCAAGCCAGCACCTTCCTGGAGACTGCACAGCACACACCCAGTTGTATCACTTTCAACCCCCAAGAATGTATTTTTTTTAAATGAGGCGTTTACACACACATGCGCACACACACATACTCCCCTACCTCCCTTCTATACCCTGTACTGATCCAGAGGGTTCTAAACCTAACTGGAAGACTTCACAGTATCCTTGTAGATTTCATGCTTTTAGAATCACTCTGCCACTCTATCTAAACTGTTGAGACCACTTTGGAACATCTTCCTGCTTTGCAACATCATCAGACTTCTCTGGGCTTCATAGTTTTCATCTGAAAAGTCTGATAGATAGGCAAGAGTGATTCTTCATTCTCAGTATATTCTAAGATTCTATGGGAAGGTCCCTGATGGTTTGGGGAGCTGAGTGGTTTGGGAGAAAAGAAAAGGGTGTCCCATATGGGAATGAGAACCAGTTGTAGGGTCTTGGCCACCCAATACCAGAAAACTCTTGATTTGTAGAGATGCCCATTGTATGTGTCTGGGCCAGAGGTAAGGGGCTTCAACGGGAGAAGGACCCTCTTCCCAGCATACACAGGCCAGCACAGAACCTAAGCTTAGCACAGTAGATTCCCCTGAATTGTGAGAAAGTGACACATGATCTAATTGAAAAGTTAATCCCAGGGATGAGGGCAGTGTTATGAGTCCAATGATGGTGTCTTATCCAGACTGGGCTCAGAACTGACCTTGACCATCTCCCCATCATCTGGCCTTCCATAGGTTTCCAGCCCTGATTCCCCATCCTTCTGCCCACCTTTGTGAGCTGCCCAATATCATCTGAATACCTTCCTTTCATTTCCTATTAACTCTGTTTTAAAACTTTTTACAGGCAATAGGGAAAATAATACTTATTTTCCCTATTGCCTGTAAAAAGTTTTAAAACAGAGTTAATAGGAAATGAAAGGAAAGTATCCAGAGCCTAAATGTCCATCAACTGATGAATGGATAAAGAAATTGTGGTTTGTATACACAATGGAGTACTACATGGCAATGAGAAAGAATGAAATATGGCCCTTTTCGTGGATGGAACTGGAGAGTGTGATGCTAAGTGAAATAAGCCATACAGAGAAAGACAGATACCATATGTTTTCACTCTTATGTGGATCCTGAGAAACTTAACAGAAACCCATGGGGGAACGGAAGGAAAAAAAAAAGAGAGGTTAGAGTGGGAGAGAGCCAAAGCATAAGAGACTCTTAAAAACTGAGAACAAACTGAGGGTTGATGGGGGGTGGGAGGGAGGGGAGGGTGGGTGATGGGTATTGAGGAGGGCACCTTTTGGGATGAACACTGGGTGTTGTATGGAAACCAATTTGACAATAAATTTCATATATTGAAAAAAAATGGGGAAAGAACACGAAAAGGCAGTTATCAAAAGACATACAAATGGGCAATAAATATTTATTTTAAAAATAAAAAAAAAATAAATAGAATCTGGATATCAAACACTAGTAAGACCAATGTGCCGAACAAGAACATAATCAATATTTTTAAGGGAGAATAAATGGAGTAATTGCAAAGCACAATGAGACAATCATAAACCATAGTTTATAAACATATTATCCTTTACAAAATCATAGTTTAAAATGAAGCGGTATTAAAAGCCCTCCTTTGGCAGATGGCAATCCCTGGCCCTGCCCCTACCCCTCGCCCTGCCCTCCAGAGGCAAACACTTGTAACTCTTTTAGCTATTTCTTTGAGATTTACTTCCATGTTTTTCAATCTTATGTTCACACTGCTACACTTGGTTGCTCGATTTTAGACATTAGCATTATCCATTATCCTCCTGATATGGTGATGAGGACTTAACTTTCTACACGACCCCTCATCCTTTCATTTTCTGTCCTACTATTCTCCACTTACTTGTATCACAATTTTTAAATAAAATCAAAAGTGGTGACTTCATTAGGACTATGAAATACTATCCCCTACTCTCTCTCTCTCTCTCTCAAAATGAAGCTGCTTATACAACTTCAGCTTTTCTTGCATCAACAAGTGCCTTGATTTGTATTTATTTACACACGTGCTGTATTAAACGTGCCCAAATGCTCAACCATATGAAACAGTCTTCCAGTTTCCTTACATCTCAGAAATGGCCTGTCGGAGCCCTCCCTCCCCTGCTCCTACGCAGATGTCTGGTCTTCGGTTAGATCACCTGACCCCTTCCTTTCTGCTCTTCTGCTTGGAATTTCTGTATCTGTTATTGTTTACTTTCATCTTTTTGGGCTTTCATTTTATTTTTCTGAAGTCTATCCTACAGTATCTTCCTAAGAAATGGTACATGAGGCATAAACTTTTTAGGCTTTGCCTATATGGAATTTTTTTAATGTTGCTGCTATATTGATTGATTGATTGATTGTTGATTGATTCACTTAGTACCCTTAGACACGGTAATCTGAATTCTTCCACAGAAAGTTTCTCCAGTATCTTCTAGCATCCGGTGTTACTCTTTAGCATCCTAATGCCATTCTGATTTCTCTTGTTCCTGTTCCTTTTACATCACCTGCTCTTCATCCTCCTCCTTCTCCTCCTTTTCTTCTCTCTGCCTCTGTCTCCCTCTCTCTCTCCCTCATGCTCTGAAACTTGCCATTGCAGTGCCTTGAGATGGGTGTTCTTTTCACTTATTTTGGCTAAGAGCTAAATGGTCCATGGGGCTTTTTAGTCTGGAGACACATGTCCTTTAGTTCTGAGACATTTTCTTGTTTGTTTCTTTGATACTGGCCTTTTCTCCATTAGTTTCAGTTCTCTCTCCAGAATTTTTCTTAGAAGAATATTGAACTTCCTGAATTAAGCCACTCATTTTCGTCAACTTTTCTCTCTCAACTTATACTATTACTTTACCCTTGGTTTTACCTTTCTTGATTTTGTCTAATACTTTAACTGGATTTTTACAATTTCAATTGTCACACTTTGTTAATTCAGTTGCTATTTGGTGTTCTCTGTTCTTTTTCATAGTATCTTGTTCATGTCTTAAGGATACACATTTATTTTAGCTCTTTAAGATTATCAGTGATAGGGTGCTTGACCTTCTGTTCCACGAACTAAGTTTTGCCCTGGATTCCTTTTTATGTTTGTTTTATATTTTTTCATTCCTCAAATGCACTGTGATCCTGAGCTGTCCATTTATATTTAAAGTGAGGCATTCCAGAGTGTAGCCACTCTGGAAAACAGTATGGAGGTTCCTCAAAAAAATTAAAAATAGAACTACCCTATGACCCAGCAATTGCACTACTAGGTATTTATCCAAAGGATACAAAACTGCTGATTTGAAGGGGCACATGCACCCCCATGTTTATGGCAGCACTATCAACAACAGCCAAAGTATGGAAAGAGCCCAAATGTGCATCAACTGATGAACAGATAAGGAAGATGTGGAATATGTACATATATATGCATTTAAAATGTGCTAAATGGGGTGCCTGGGTGGCTCAGTCAGGTAAGTGTCCGACTCCTGATTTCAGCTCAGGTCATGATCTCAAGGTTTGTGGGTTTGAGCCCCTTGTGGGGCTCTGCATTGACAGCACAGAACCTGCTTGGGATTCTCCCTCTCCCTCTCTCTCTGCCCCTTCCCTGCTCATGACAGAGACTCAAATGTCTGTCTCTCTTGGAATAAATAAACTTGAAAAAAAAAAGAATGCATTTTCAAAAGCTTTGGGGTGGTGAGGCAGCCTGCCCAAACTTTGGGGTGAGGGAGGGACAGCTGCCTTCTCTGCTCTAATCTCCAGCCTCTGGAGGCTGTTGGGGCAGCATGTTCTTTGGTAGAACATGCAGCTGAACAGGTACAATTTCACAGAGAATTCTTGATCAAGTCCACGGCCCATTTTAGGCTTAGGCTCTGTTTATCACTCCTAGAGGGGAAGGATGTCAGATTCTTATCTGACAACTTCATTCCACAGCCCATTTAAATAAACAGGCAACCCAAGGTAAGATGAGGAGAAAATCCATCGGTATCCTCAGATTGACATTATATCAATGGATGTGCATGAGGTCTGGGGATTTATAATAGCTTGTTCAAAGAAATAGTTCAAACATACTGGCTCACTTTGATCAACACATTCCTCTAGAAGGATGAATGATTTACAAATCTACAGAATACAGGGATCTGGGCTCCATCAACAGAAATCCAGGATGAGGGTTTCTTAAGCATACTGCCCTTGGTAAGGGTGAGCCTGAGGGCAACAAGGCAAGCCATACATGATGTCTCTTTCCCCAGTTGTTAGGAGGAGAGGGATGACGGACAGAGAATACATGTTATTTGTGGACAGGCGAGCTTTCTGGAGGGCATCTGACAGGGAAGTGAGAGAAGACTGGAGGAGTAGGAAAGGCTTCATGGATAGGCTGGGTTGGAAGGGTGAGGAGGCTCGGAGAGACTTGAAGGAAGAAGGAGGTCAATAAAATCCTGGGTAGGAAGAGTGATGATGAGTAAAACTGTGTAGGCAAGAGACCAAAACATCCCCCGTTCTCAAATATAACAAGTATACATACAAATTGCTCTGCATCCAAAGTGCCTACAGTATGCCTCCAAATAGTGGCTGTAAGTGCCCCTAGTGGCAGAGATGGGAAACACCAAAAAACCCACAGCAGAGATTGCCGCTCACCGAGAACATGCTCAACCAAAATGACGGGTCAGAGCTAGAGTCTCAGCCATTCCTCTGAGAGACTCAATTCTCATGTATGGCCCCCAGCACCATGCATATTCAGGAGTGTGTCCCTCCAAGGCTAAGATTTCTTTGCAAAACCTAAACATATGGCTTCTTCTTTGACTCTAGTACATGATATACTACAACTACAGTAACAAAATCACATTTTCCTCAACAAAACTACTTCATGTATCATTTCCTGTACAAGTATGATGAGAATTTAATTTTTCCTAATCCTTTCAAGTAAAATACCTGTATGTCTTTTAGAACAGAAGATGCAGTTAGTATGAACAAAGCAGTGAAAAGCTTCTCCTGACCTGGACGTACTCTGGTAGATGGGATGCCAGCAAGGTCAGCTGAGGTCACCAGCCAGGCCCAAGCCCAAGTGCCAGATAGCCTACCTACTGTAGGAAGTTCTTATGGGAGGGGGTGTGCGGGGAGGTCCTGTACCTCTAGGCTCAATTTGGTGGGCACTAACCCCTACCCACAACTGAGCCCCAAGGACCTTGGTTGGGATAAACCCACCTTGGAACTTTAAGGCTTCTTGAGTTTTCCTGGCTATTTTGACAAAGATGAATTCTAAAGTGAGTTCATGTCAAGAAGAAAAATGCCAGAGGAAGACTTCAGAGAAGTGAGTTTCACAAAGTCTAGAGGAATAGGTTCTTACACTGAATGTCCACTAATCACAAGCCATGTCCTAGCCAAGTGTTGTACATAGATGACCTTCATGAATCCACACAACAGCCACCTCCTCAGGGGGTACCATCATCCCTATCATTAAAGAAAAGACAGTTGAGGCCGCAGATGTTACATTACTCACCCTAGTTCACACAGGAAATAAGACAGTGAGAGCCAGGAGAAGATCCCAAGTCTACTGGTAGCCAAAGATTCCTCAATTGTTTCCTGAGGGAAACTGAGGCAGGGTAAGACACTACCTGAAGAAGGCTGGAAAGCCTCAGAGATGGAGCTCCAGCCTAGGAATCACAATATCCTTCCTCTGTGTGGCTGGACAGGGAGCTCTGAGAAGGACACATGGGGTTGCCCAATCTCTAAACAGAGGCAGCCTGGAGAGCCAGTGAGCACAGACTGTCAGCCTGGTTCCCAAGGAACAGGAGCTGTTCTTGAGTGACCACAAGTAAGCCTGTGTGCCAGGCCCAGCATAGGCCACAGCTCAGCCCATCTGTCTACTAACCCTGGTAAAAGAGCTGCTAGGACTTCAAAGATACCAGTCATCATAGCTAATTACACTCACAGCAATATCTATACACCAGGCACTGTACTAAGTGTGTTCCATACGCTGATTCCCTTAATTCTCTCAGCAATCTTATAAGGTGAGTACTGTTATTAGCTCCATATTACAGAGCAACAAACTGTGGCATAAAGTAATTCTTGAACTCATCCAAGGTAGCAGAGCTAGATAGTGGTAGAGGCCCAAATTTGAATCCAGCAATCTGGTGCAAACGCCCAGATTCTAACCATTCTCTGTACTACCTCTCCCTATACCAAGAATGTACGAGTTCTGACATGCCTAACTGATACACACAAAGGCCTGTAATATCCAAAACCACTGTGTGAGCTGGGAATACAAATATGATAATGGCCACGCCTACCATTCAGGATCTTACTGCCTTTAACACAGACAGAGAAACAGGTATTATGAGACAGGAGCTCTCTGGAGGGGAGGGGTACACAGGGCATTAGGGAAGTGCATAGCAAGGTACCTAACTTGACCTCAAAGAGTCAGGGAAAGTTTCTTGGAGCAGACCATGCTAGAGCTAGATCTTAAAAATGAAATAGAAGCTAGCCAGCAAGACAACCTAAGAAACACATTTTAATTCTTCTAAAGCTTTTAAGCTCTACCTTGTGCCAAGTCAAATACTTAGGAAGCTCCAAGTCTGAATGATATCATTTCAACTTTCCACAGAAAAATTTGCACTCAACTAGAATATCACATTGTTTATGCCTTTGGCTTTCAGCCAGGGCTGATATAAGAAGCAGTCATATGAATCACATTTGCATTGTTTGTAAAACTGCTAGCAAAGACACTATCCATTATGTTGTTCTATGTCCCTTATCTACAGACTGATGTGATAAATGTCTCCCAAAGCACTAAACTAAAAAAAAAGAAAGAGAAAAAAGAAAAAGAAATAGAAACCTCTCTCCCAATGGATTGGTATTCTTCTTTGTAGTAAGCACTGAGGGTTATGCATTCTATCCGGTCTATCGTTGTCCTGCCTACCAGGAAGCTCAGAACCGAGGTCAATATTAGGAGTTTCCTTTAGCTTATGTGTTTTGGCACAAATATTCCTTTTGCCCTTGATTATCTGGCTCTTAACATCATAACTTTATTTTAATGGATTTAAGGTGTTAGGTCTTTTTGTAACTAGGCCTCTACTTATTACTATTACTGTGGCACAGTGCAGCATATAGAAAACAGTTGAGCAGGCTGGCTTAACACTCAAGGCCACGCTGCTCCCCAGCTCACTAATACCTACAATATCCCATTATTTATTTTCTTCAAACCCTGAGTGTCCCTTCATAACCAGAAGGGATGGGTCCAGATCTACAGTTAAATATGAAAGGCCCACGAGCCAAAATGGCCCCCATCTGCTGCCTGTGGGATCTGTGATGCGGGGTCTCCTCTCGGAAGAGAAGAAAGAGTTGTACATCAAAACCCTGCAGGCATGACCCCCTTCAGGGCTTCAAGAAAATTCTGAGGACAGGTTTTTCAAGAACTCCAAGCATCAGCACCAGCTGCTGAGAGGCATTTGAGATAACTCTGGCGAAGAGGGTTGTGTAGCTAGGTTCACAATGTGTGTGCTCATGCATGCGTGTGTCTGTGTCTCTCCAAATCCCCCCTAACTCTTGTGTTCCATCTTAGCATGACCAAGGCTTCTTTTATCCCCATTCACAAAATGAGGTGGCTATGAAGCATTACAAGGACGATACATATGAACACCTGCCATCAGCTGGCACTTAATAACGATTACCTCTTTATTTGCTCTCTCCATGCTAGACTGCAGTCTCCAGGAGGATGAGGACTGTTACTGACTGTTTTAGTCCCCAGTGCCTAAAGCAGATCCTGGCCTTTAGAAGCCACCAGACAGATACTCATGCTAAGAACACAATACTCACTTGATAAATATTGCTGGAATGAATCAATGACAACAAACAACAGATCTAAACAGATGACATGATATATAGCTGAGTTGCAAATTTACTCCTTTACTCAATGTGCAAAGATAACATAGCCTCCATTTTCCAGAACGTTCTTCACAATTCTCCATCCCCACCCTTGAGCACCAGAGAAGCAGATATGTCTATATGTGTGTCTCAGGCACTTCGCGTTCAGCTGTCTCTAGTGGATGTCTTCTAGATATCTTCCCCTTGGCCCTGTTCCTTCTTCCCATGATGGGTTTTCATGACCTAGTGGTAGGGAGGGCTTCGGAATGGAACATCCAGCTCATCTGATCTAGTCTGTCTGTTCCTTCACCCCATATGATGATCTAATTGGCAAGTTTGGTGGTCAGTTCCCTGGTTGGGTGAGGACCTGGTGGTCTTGCCTCGCTAACCTGGTTCCCATGACATTCAGACTTCTGTTAAGTTTCTGCCATGTCTTCCCTTTGACCACAGATAACATAGTCCTGCCCCAGTACAAAGGACATTTCATCCTTCTCTGGGGCAGTTCTGAACCCAGTGGTTTTCCGCCATCCCCAGAAGACATTTGGGAATGTTCAGCTCCCTTGTCTATTTTACATACCTCCTGGTCTGGCACTGGACACATGGATGGATAAACAGTCCTAAGGCATAGTGTATGTTCCTTGCATCTTACACAGTCTCAAAAGGCTGTTCTTTACCCATCTGCCTCCCAACTTCTAGGACTGTGCCGGGCACATAGTGGGCACCACGGAGTCCTGTTAAACTCAAGTGAACCGTCTGGAACTAAAATACAACTGAACTGATTTGGAGTGGATATGGTTCACTCCTTATTTCTGAGTTCATATTAATGAAAACTGGACCTTTTGAATGCTAGCTTATAAACTCTTTTCAGGAAAAAAACTTGGCTCTAGTCTGAGAGAAAAACCTTACATTCAATATTTTTAGTGAGCTATTTTGGGGTTCAATTAAAAAACAGTTAAAAGAGAGTGTGCTTTAAAATGATATGAATAGGGGCGCCTGGGTGGCTCAGTTGGTTAAGCGTCCGACTTCAGCTCAGGTCACGATCTCGCGGTCCGTGAGTTCCAGCCCCGAGTCGGGCTCTGGGCTGATGGCTCAGAGCCTGGAGCCTGCTTCTGGTTCTGTATCTCCCTCTCTCTCTGCCCCTCCCCCGTTCATGCTCTGTCTCTCTGTTTCAAAAATAAATAAACGTTAAAAAAAAAACATTTAAAAAATAAATAAATAAAATGATATGAATAAAATCTCTTCTGGTACTAAGTTTTAAGAGTACTTTAATAAGTTAATTTTAATTCATATTTGTTTTTTGAATCAAAGGAGTTTAATTTTATAAATTAAAACAATGCTTTGGTTGCCTAGAAGTGGCCACTTCCCAACTTTACTGGTGGGAACCGGCCCAGCCCTGGAGAGCAGATTTTGAGAGATGCAGTAAACCATCATCCCCACCTGCTTCGCCCAAAACCTCCCTCAGTCTCTTAAAAGTACATCAGATTTGCCTAGCAAGCTTTAAAAAATATCTGCATCCAGACTCCACCTCTTCTGGCTTAATTAATCTGGGTGGGGTGTGACCAAGCACTAGCACTTTGAGAGAAGAGCAAGAAAGCTAGAGAGGTACTATGGGGCAATCAGAAGTGAAAACCTCCCACACTCACACACTAAAAACAGCTGTAGAAAGTCAAAATGTAGAGCAGTCTGGGGTCATTCGCTATAGGCACAAAAAAACAGCACCCTCTGATTGGCCCCTGTGAGTTTCAGGAAACCAAAGCTGATATTCAAAACACTGACCTATAATTAGAACAAATGAGTCTTCTGCCTTTGTATCCAGCAAAGCAGCTGTAGTGAAGGCACTGGCCACCCCCGGCCCATCTCGATCTTAAGAAAGATAAGGATCTCCCATATGGCTTCAGCCCAGTGGTTAGTCTAACTGTTACTCTCATGGCCCAATGCTTGTGGTGGGGGAGGAGGGTCTCCCCTCCAAATTGTGAGATTTTTGATGGCAAAGGTGGAATCTGATAAGTTTCTGTAACCCCATGTCTAGCCCAGTGGTCCTCAACCAGGAGCAGTTTTGGGCCCCCAACCTCAGGGAACATTTGGGAATATCAGGAGATTTTGTGGTTGCCACAACTTGGGGAAGGAGGTGTTACTGGCATCTAGCGGGTAGAAGTCAGACACACAGCTAGACATCTTACAATGTACAGGGCAGTCCCCCACCACAAAAAATTATCTGGCCCAAAATGTCAATAGTACCTAGGTTGAGAAACCCTAGTTTAGTCTAACACTTGACAGAGCTGACACTAAATATCAGAAAGATATTCCCATTAGGATTTTTTTCTTCCCATACATATCCATCATCCAGATAAGGCCAGCATGATCTATAAACATCTAGAATCCTCATGCCAGATTTGTTGGCCATCTGGTCTCAATTTGACAACATTTTGAACTTAATATATAAACCAACGGAGTTCCTTCAGGAGATCTGAATGCCTCCATTCCAAAGATGCTCCCAAAGCTCTTGCCAGAGGAAATGTGAATGGGAAAGACTGGCTCCCTAGGGCCAGTTCTCCAGGAATATTCACCTGAATTAAAGATGGAAATACATGAACACATTTACCTATAAATAGGGTCCAATACTGAGGGAAGGATTTTGGTCACACTCATGACCCCCTATTGGATCACCAGCATCTAAATGCTCAGCTGGGATGAAACTCTATCCTCTACACTTGCCCTGACCCTCCATACAGCAAGTATTCTCCAATTTTTCATATTACAGATTCTAAATTTAGAAAAAAAAAAAAGGAGAGAAACTGTTATTTTTATTTGAGCACTTACTACGTGCTAGGTGATGTTTTATGTGGCTTAGCTCCTTGAATGCTCACAGCAACCCTATGGGGTGGTCTCTATGGTTATGTCTATTATACAAATGAGA
Organism: Panthera tigris; assembly: GCF_018350195.1. NCBI lineage: Eukaryota > Metazoa > Chordata > Mammalia > Carnivora > Felidae > Panthera > Panthera tigris. Next base: position 43,541,787 of record NC_056670.1, read on the forward strand.
AAAATGAGGCTCAGAAACATGATAATATTCCATAATACAAAACAACCAGGATTTCACTCCAGGGATAGTGAGTAAATACATTGAAAATGTACAAAAGCCTTTCCAGTTATAACCCACAGTATTTAGAAGGTTTGAGTGGTTGTCAACAACCCAGTCCTCTATGGGACATCACCTATAGCAACGTAACAACAGTGGAGTGGGACAATCAGAGATAGTCACTTAACCTTTGACTCAAAAAGTTTTAAAAGATTAAAACATACTGGGACGCTTGTGTGGCTCAGTCAGCTAAGTGTCTGACTTCCGACACAGGTCATGAATTCCCAGTTCGTGGATTCAATCCCCACGTAGGGCTCTGTGCTGACAGCTCTGAGCCTGGAGCCTGCTTCCGATTCTGTGCCTCCCTCCCTCCCTGTACCTCCCCTGCTCATGCTCTGCCTCTCTCTCTCTCTCTCTGTCTCTCAAAAATAAACATTAAAAAATTAAAAAAAAAACCTAAACATGCTAATGCCAGCAATAAAAAAAAATCTCTCATATTGAACCCAAAGTAGTCACACATAAATGCATTATGTAGTATTACTTTTTAAAATTAATTTCCTAAAAGTAACAAAAATTAATCAAATAAACTTGAGCATAACTGTTCAGAACTGCCAAGGGCTGGCTATTTTAAGAATGGGCAATGATAGGTGTAGCCCCTTAGAAAACTGGACCTTGCCAAAGGACTGTGCCCTGAGGTCAACCCTCTATAGATGGGTCATTGCTCAGGTCATGTTTCACCTGGTGCCTTGTCAGTAGGATCCCCTCTCTGCCAGCTCACCCAAACTGTGGAGGCGTGGAGTGGGGGGGTGGGCGCGTTCCCTCTCACCTGAGTCAACAGCTAAGTCCAGTCATTTCCTTCCCATCTCACTCTATCCAAGCAAGAAAGCCTTGCAGTGCAGACTGAGGTGTTCTTACTGGTTTAAAGGAAAGTCACCTATCTTAGTTGTCCATTAATGCTGCAACAAATTATGCCAGATTTAGAAGCTCAAACAGTGCAAATTTATTATCTTGGGGTTCTAGAAGTTGCAAAGCCAATATGGGTCTCCCTGGCTAAAAATCAGGGTATTGGCAGGGCTGTATTCTTTCCTGGGCGCTCTAGGATAGAACCCATTTCCTTGCTCTTTCCAACTTTCAGAAGCCACTCTCATTCCTTGGCTTATGGCGCCTCAAAATCAGCAGCATTGCATCTTCCTGTGCCTTTCTCCTCTGACTCTTCTGGCTCCCTCTCTAACTTTTCAGGACCCTTGTGATTACACTGGGCCCACCTGAATACTCCAGGATACTCTCCCTACTTTACGGTTAGAGGATTAGCAATCTCAATTCCATCTGCAACCTCCCCTTTGCCATGTAATCTAATATATTCACCCGTCCTAAGGGTTAAGACATGGCTTTGGAGAAAAGGTGACAGGGAGGCCGTATTCTACCTACCACACCACCTCTTAGATGGGTAGCAAACTGTCAGAGAACTTTGGCCCCCACAAGAATTTAATTGAATTTGAAAGCCTTGCTATGGGGACATGCCCCATCCAGTTTGCCCCGTTCCTACCACTCTCTAATTCCCCAGCCTCCTGCCCTCATTTATCTTATTTGTCTGGACCAAGGAGGCATTTGGGTTTTCCAACCCAGGTTTAGTTGAATCTTCAAGAGGGAGGACCAGTCTTGCTTAGCTTGGGGCTCTTTTCTTAAGAAGCCAAGCTCACAGGCGTGATCTTGTGAATGGACCCCAAGAGCTCCTGGCACCATGTCATCCTCAGGGCTATCCAATGCTACTGGAGTGAATAATGAATGTAGATTCTGGGATACACATGCGCTGATGTGACTTCCAAAAAAGAAACTGGAGAAGCATTTGTTTCCATCGATGTCTGGGTGACTTACAGCTTTAAACATATATCTCCAGGATGATTTATCTGAATTTTATAGATCCTAGACTTTTCCCAGCTGAAACCCAGTTACTGCTTCCACAATAACTCATTGGATTGATCGCTTTAAATTTAAAGGGGCACTGGGAGAACTCTGGCTGCCCGAACTGTTTAAATCTTGTCCTCTGTGGAAGGTTCTGTTATACTTCTGGATGATCTGAACACAAAGCACTACAGGTCCATGGTAACAACATGGCGCCAGTGGGGTGGGAAGTGCAGCAGAGACAGAGGCAGAGCTGGGATGGAGAAGGGTGTCAGCCAGAATCCCCGAGAGCAGAGCAAGGCAGAGGCTCTGGTGCCCAAGGCTCTGAAAGGAGCAGCTCAAGTGACAAGAGCTTCTGTGCAAGAGTGGTCATAAACCAGAACACAGAAGGAAGAACCTGGTAGGACCTAAGAAATGCCCTGCCTGGAAAAGGCAAGGCAGGATGAGGGAGAGGAATTTTAGTTATTAAGCACCCACACATGTCAGGTACTTTATGTCTACCTGTGACATTCATTTATTCTTCCAACCTCGGGAGGATTGGCCTTAACAGTTAGGAAGGAATAGGTTCAAATCTCAGCTGTAACTTACGCTAGCTGGGTGTCCTTGGGTAAGTTAGTTAGCCTTTCTGACCCCCATCTTCTCATCTGTATTTAAAAACTACTATTCTGGGGCATCTCGGTGGCTTAGTCAGTTAAGCGTCCGACTTTGGCTCTGGTCATGATCTCATGGTTCGTGAGTTCGAGTCCTGCATCGGGCTCTGTGCTGACAGCTCAGAGCCTGGATCCTGCTTCCAGTTCTGTGTCTCCCTCCCTCTCTGCACCTCCCCAGCTTATGCTCTGTCTGTCTCTGTCTCTGTCTCTGTCTCTGTCTCTCTCTCAAAAATAAATATTACATTTTTTTTTAAAACTACCATTCTGTATTTAGAAATTATTATATATCAAATATAATATATACCTCACAGAGCATGTATCTTTTAAAGGGTGTTTTCAAAAAACATTTAATAGCATGGGAAAATGCCCTTTGACAAAATTAACAGGGAAAAAAAGTAGATGGCAAATACCAATATAATTCTTATTTCGTAGAAAGAATATATACACTTTGAATAGATGCCCATCTATATATTTTGAATACATATGCACGTATACATATGAAAGAAAATAAAAATATTAACGGTAGTTATTTTCATGGTGGGAATTCAGATGATTTAATTTTTAAATGTACTTTTCATATTTTCCAAATTGCCTACAATGAACATGACATACTTTGAAATATTTTTCTAGATTTGCATTTTTATTGCAAAAGTGATCCATGTTCAGGATAGGAAATTAAACTTTGCTACCACTGGGAACAGCTTGTTATGAATTCTTGCAGATGTTTTTCTCTGCATATCTAAATATATATGTAGAGGGCATGAGTTTCACAGGCCAAAAATTCAGGTGTGCAAAAGAGGGCAGCTTTAGTTTTCTATAACCGAATTTCCTTTCTGTCTCAAGCCCCCAATCCACCTAGTGGCAGAAACTTTAAGTAAAAGAAAGTACACTCAGGCAAATAAGGGTTTTCTCTGTGTATTTAACTTAATCCCCCCACTTCTACCTGGACTTGCATCTTCATCCAAGGGGGCTGACATGGTAGCCAGGTTTGTGGGGATGTCTCGTGCTGACTCATGATCCAATTTTGCTAAAGCGAGCAGAGGTATACCTTTTGCCTGGCCTTGGTCTGCAGAATCTATGCCAACTGACAGGTCTGGGAGACCTCAAGTTTCCCAAATCTACTTAGCAATCATGTTGAATATTCTGGAACACCCCTTTCTTGACTGGAAGCCCCCTTCTGGTCGAGCAGCTTTGGACCTCCATTTCACACGGAAAACTTCTGCATGCTCTCCCACATACCCCTGAAAGGTGCTTTCTCGGGCTGTCTCAGACTCCGAAAGAAATTTCTACTCTTCTGAAGCTGCAGCCACCTCGCTCTGCTCAGGAGATGTTTGCAAGGTCTGCCAGCTCAATGAGTTCTGGTGGGGTCTCTATGACTCACATCACCAGTGATCTGGGACCTGTGATCCAGACTTCCCTTCTTCACTCTGGGAGAGACTCAAAGACAAGTCCTCCCCAACACCCCACTACACTCCAAGATCACTCTCCGCTCAGATCCTCCCCTCTCTGAGGCAGGTATGATCTGTGATCTTCACCTTCTCTCTCTGGGTCAGACAGCCAATTTGGGTATCTGAGGTGTATGACATGAACCTGATGTCGAGAGCCCTTTGACTCAGCCTGGAGACGACACAAGCCTTTGCTTCTGGCCAAGACTTTTATACTTTGCTTCACAGAGTATAAAATTTGTTTCGAAATTCCAAAGCTGAAAATTAACTTTCGTCCTGTGGTCTCGTATTCTGCACTGGCATTATACCCCTTCCTTGCAGCAGGACCAAGAAATGATCAAATTTGAGGGGGCTGCAAGCGGGGAGGGGCTTGGCACAGAAAGAACAGAAAAACAAATCTGTGAATATTTTAGAATACTCACTTTATTTGTGCTTTTGGGTATGGGAATATAAATACCCTGAGAGTTTAACAGTAGTATAACACTGGAATCATACCACACATACTTTCCAGAGTTCTTTTCTTCACTGAACAATATGTCTGGAAATTATTGGGCAAATAGATTCTTTGTAACAGCTGAGTAATATTCTATTGTCCTGTTTGGTTATCTAATCCTCTTTTCCAAAAATAGAGTAGTCCCCAATTTGTCACTATTATAATGCTTCAATGAACATTCTTGTTCATTATCTCTTGTTCACTTGATCATCTGTCTCTGCAGGATAAACTCCTAGATGTGCAATTGTTATGTCAAAGGATATCTATTGCTCAATAGCCCCCATCAACAACATATATATGGGAATATTATAGGTTTAAAAAATTCAAGTCCATGTAAAAAATGATATTTTACTTAATAAATCAATGTAATAAAGAACAACTGAACAAATCAGAATAAACCAAAGATGTATGTATATATATCATATTAAAAAAATAAAACCATATGTCAGATAGATTAAAATGGAAATAATAGAAGTGCCTGGTGGCTCAGTCAGTAAGCATCTGACTTCAACTCAGTTCATGATTTTGAGGTCTGTGAGTTCGAGCCCTGCATTGGGTTCTGAGAGCTTGGAGCCTGCTACGGATTCTATGTCTTCCCCTCTTTCTGCTCCTCCCCCGTTCATGCTCTGTCTCAGTCTCTCTCAAAAAAATGAACAAACATTAAATTTTTTTTTAAACTGGAAATAATAAAATGGCTAAACTATGAGGAGAAAAAATACCAGAAACAGGAGTATAACCTCACCTTAAAATAGGGAAGAACTTCTTACCCCAGATTATTTTTAGTAAGATACCTATAAGATACAGTAAGATACCATAAACAAAGCCAAGTAGTACATGAAAGTCAGGGAATATATTTATAGGGTATATGACAGGCAACTGGTTAAAAACATAAACAAAGAGCTCCCTCAGAATTAATAAGAAAACAAAAGGGCAAAGATTGCAAAAAGCAATGCAGAGAAGAAGAAATTTAAAAAGACTAATGTGGGAGATGGCCAACAAGAACCACGGATTCCACCCACCCATCAAGAGATGGAGTCTATTTCTGCAACCCTCTCCCCACTGCCAGTCAACCGGCCACGTGACTTGCTTGGCCAATGGGAAATTAACAAATATAATGCAAGCAAAGAAAAGCACTTGGTGCTGAGGCTTGCCCTGTGTTGCTCCTCTGAAGAACCCTGCCACAGTCACCCTGTGGCCCTAGCTCTCCTGGTGGATGATGAGAGACATATGGCCCACTCATCGCCCCCCACCCCCACTCCAGCCAACAACTAGCAACTGCCAACCACCAAAGCTGCTTAACTGACCCACAGCTAACCACAGACCCCTGAGGGGGCTGAGCCAAGGCCAGTAGTATAAGTGCCCAGCTGAACCCAGCCTCAATTGCTGACCCACAGAATCATAAGCTAAAGAAACAGCTGTTGCTTCAGGCTACCAAGTTTTGGGGTGGTTTATTATGCAGCAAAAGCTAACAAAAGCAGCTAATAAATAAAATGTTCAAATTCACAACCAGCAAATTTAAGCAGAACATCATTTTTTTTTACCCATCAAATTGACAAAAATGAAGAATGATCACTTCAGTTCAGGCAAGGATGTGAAGAAATAAATATTTTCATTCATCGCTGACAAGAGTGTAAATTGTTGCAAACTTATTTGAGAAGTAATGTGACAATACCGATTAAAACTGAAAATACATGTACCCTTTGGCCACTTTGGGGGGTTTATCTTTCAGGGAAAAGATGTATAAGAATGTTTATTGGAGCATTGCTGGCATCTGGTGGGGGGTGGGGGTGGCGGGAATCAACACAGAAAGAACAGAAGAAAGGAGAAGGAAAGAAGAGAGTGAAGGCAGGGCATGTACATTATGGATTATCATATAAATATTAAAGGAATGAATTAGAGCTACATCTACTAATTTGGAGGAATAAATTTGATTTACTGTTGAATTTTTAAAGCCATTTACAATGTAATGGATATAATTCTATTTTTCAAAAATAAAAAAGATGACATATGTGTACATGTTTTAGCAGAATACTATTTCATTTCACCAATTCCTTTTATGCAGTGGTCCCCTAAAGACATAATAATGGAAATAATGCGTGCCATAGTGTATTATAGAAACGGAGGTTAATTCATGGCTTTTGAGTTTCAAATTGAGGTCCTCATCTAAACTATGACTGCTAAACATCCTACCTGTGTACACATATCAGTAAGACCTTTGAAGCAGGTGTCCCATTACACGTGTATAAAGTACTTAAAACTTAGGTACATCAATTACCACATAGTATAAAACATATGCAAAACTATGAATATTCAAAAAGAGCCAAAAAGGGAAACTATTTTAAATAAAATATATTATATAATGCATTAATAGTACCAAATCGCTTTTGCTATTGCTAAAAACACATCCTCAGTCATAAATAATTTTTAGTTAGAGCAGTGTAATTGAAAACGCTTTCCTTTTTAAAAAATATCTTGGTTTCACTCTTTGTGAATCAAAGCCCTGATACCAGCTTCGATTGAATTCAATACTTCATTTTAATCGTTAGTGTAACTGAAAGTGGGAACTTACAGAGTTTCATAAGTCCAAATGGAAGAAGTTCATCTTTGGTGGTATTGCTTTGCTCAATCTCAGCCACAAAAAAAGATGCTCAAAGTTGGCTAAAACATTTTCATCTTCCCAGGCGTTAATCATTCCTTCTTGCAAAGGCTTCAGAACACACTGAAATTTCATGTTTTTAGGAAATCATTTCAAAACACTGAAACTTTCCACTCTGGAAGATTTTTATATATGGGTTAGAAAATACTGTTTCCCAGGTGTTTTTTTTTCCAATTGCAGATATGAGAGGGGTTTCTTAAATTATTATTTGTGGATGACATATGTTGTTTTCAGCAGCAGCGAGATAATAGAAATATTTCCAAACATTCATTTTCAAAATGCTCAAGAGTGAGAGTTTCTTTCAAAAAGCAATTTATTTCTCATGCATTGTTAAAACAGGATGTCCCATTGAAGGGACAGATTGAATATATTTAATTTTTTCAAAAATAGCTGCCTGGTAGCATTTGACTAATACTGGCATCTCAAACATAGGTCAGTAAACTTGAGTATCTGTCTTTTTGTGAAACAAAAATATCTTAACATCAATTTCAGCAAGTCTTTTAAACACTGTGCTGTGAGGTCTTCACTGAAGCTCTGGGTCGTGGGAGAGATTTCAAAATCTCTCCCCATTTCATTACAAAGTATTGTAAAGAATGCTACCCTTTAAAGGTGTTGTTGTTAGCAAAACAATCAACCAGTGGTATCCCACAGCAGGTCAAATGGGATGTGCTGCAGGACCCCGAAGACACAGACCAGTGTGGTCACCACTCCAAACGCTCCTCACTGCCCACTCCATTTAGCCCAACTACCAACTCATATTAAATAACTGGAAAGTTTAGTTCCTTTCTTTTTTGATTAAAACCATAGAAGTTTTAACATTTTCCTCTCATACCCGAGACAATCAACCATACAACCCACTCTGGAGATCACTGCTCTAAATAACCCATTTGGAAAAATACTTTCTATGGCACAAGGAGATAAAAACACCTTGCTAAGGCAAGAAGAGAGAGCATGAAGCACTTGAACAACAGAATCCAATGCGGTCTCTGAAAGGTGTGCTGTGCCAGCTCACTGGGTCCTGACACCCAATCCAAAGCCATCCCTGTGGAAGAGTGTTGAGGGAACTTCCCGGTCTTGGGTGGCTGTAAGGAAAGGGGACCTGGCCTTTGATTTCACTGGGAGACTATTATAGGAAGAAGCCTAGTGCTCCCAGGCATCCAGGAAGGCAGATGTGCAGCAGCCCACAGAACCCACACACACTTGCCAGTGTAGCACCCAAAGCTGCCTGGTGACCTGGGAGTTGTGGATGAAAATAATCACAGATGCAGATGAGAAGGTCACAGCAGAAGTGTCCACAATTAAAGACGTGGAAATGAAAATATAGCAGGAGAGACGAGAGCAAGCAAATTCTAGAAGGAACAGAGGAAGGGGTAACAATTTCCCTCAAGGTAAAAATTTAGGCCATCTATAGACACAGAAAGTGACATGGTCTTCATTTCTGAACTTGTGGCATGAGATTAATATGCACTATGCATGTTATAAATTTGTACCTACTTGGAGATGTGCAAGGATATCCTCCAGGCTGGGAACAGGGGCTAGTTCAGCAGGCTGGGATTGGAGGGTGGCATGCGGTGGGGGTGGAATCACTGATTCATGCTCCTTTACATTGTTTGACTTGTTCTGATGGCCATTTATAACTTGGTCATTCAGATAAAATATAATTTAAAAACATATATGTGAGTGTTTCCCTACAGGCTGGCTGGTTTTTTGAGTGAAGCTGTGTTCGCAGATTGCCCCAGAACACCCAACAGATGCCCTGAGGAGTTGTGGTTTGCCCCCAGGCCTCCACCGAGCAACACTGCACACGGGATGCCTGTTGATGTTTCTACAGGCTGTTGTTCCACAGGAAAATGGCCAGAAGAGGCACCCAGATGCTTCAGTCAACTTCACAGAATTTTTCTCCAAAATGCTTAATAAGGAGAAAACCACCATGTCTGCTAAAGAAAGAGGAAAACTTGGATGCACGACAAAAGTATACGAGAATAGCCTCCTGTGACCTTGTTCTTGTTTCGTTCTTCATGTCACCCAGACGTCACGGGAGAGCATCTCGGAGATGTTGCAAAATTACTGGGGGAATGTTGAACAACTCTGCAGATGGTAAGCAACTTCATCATAAGTCTGTGATCCTAAAGAAAATTTTGAAAACAGAATTGCTTTGCAGCGTTCAAAGAGATTCTGGCCTAGGAAGAAAGGAAGCTGTCCTAACTGCAGAGTGGTATCCCAGATGGGATCCTGGGCCAGAAAAAGGAAATCAGTGGAAACACTAGTGAAATCCAAGTAAAGTCTGGGGTTTGATTAATGGTAATGCACCAAAGTCAGTTTCTTAGTTTTGACAAATGTACCGTGTGGGGTAACATAAGATTGATGAGATCAGATCATTAACATTAGGGGGAACTGGGTGAAGGGAGATGGAGAACCCTGTGTACTATGTTCAATAACCAAAATTATTCCAAAATAGAGTGTATTTTTAAAAAAGAGGGTGAGAGAAGTTGGGGCGCCTGGGTGGCTCAGTTGGTTTACCGTCAGATTTTGGCTCAGGTCATGATCTCATGGTTCATGAGTTCCAGCCCCACATCAGGCTTATTACTGTCAGCACAGAGCCCGCTTTGAATCCCCTGTCTCCCTCTCTCTCTGCCCCTCCCCCTGCTAACACTCTCTCTCTCTCTCTCAAAAATAAATATACATTTTAAAAAAGAGAAGAGAAACAACAAAAGGAAGAGAAAGAAGAGGAAGATGAGGTAGCCAAAGATAAATTGATGGATTAGTTGTTTCTAATGCAAGTTTTCCTTTTCTCCAAAGGAATGAACTCATGTGCACATCTCCCATGATTTTTACAAAATATTACTGAAATAACAAAGATATAAAAGATCATTTGTTTGCAGAGTACTAAATCTAGCATTAAGATAACCCTGTCTTTCAGGAAGATTTGCAATAGCCATTAACCTCCTATGATACAATTTGAGGGCTGTAAATTGGCATGGAAATTTAAAGCAGGCCGTGTATAACACAAATTATATATGGGATGGCAGTTTTGCTTCTGATACAACTTATATTAAATCATTGCTCTGTGAAATGAACACAGTTTATAATTGACAAAAAAAAAAGTTGCAACTGTCTCGACATTCTGAATGCTCCTAAGCATATGTTATTTTTTAAATCAAAACATGTGTTTCATGGAAAAAAAATTTGTATGTAATAACCTCCCCTCCTAAATCACTTGAACATTCTGAAAGGTAATGTGATAGTGCATTGTTGCCTGAATTTACATTTTTTATTATTAAATACTACTTTTTAAGATCAAGAATGGTATACAAAAAAAAAAGAAGCTTCAAGCCCACATAGGATGGCAGACAAGTGGAGCCATGAGGTCACAATGCTGACTCTGGGCAGAGAGGACAAAGGAAGAGTTCTTGCTGTGAAAACAGAAGAGATGCCCAGGAAGGAGGCGGTGGGGCGGGGAGGGGAGAGGTCAGCCCTCCCTTGGTATCAGAGTGAGAAAGTCATGAAATAGGCTTTTAAATTTTTATAATAAAAAATATTAAAATTATTAAATATTATTATTTATTATTAATTATTAAATAATTATTTAATTATTAAAATAATTATTAAAATAATAATATTTATTAAAATTATTATTAAAATAATAATTATTAAAATATTTTATTATTAAAATAATAATATTTATTATTAAATAATATATAAATATATAAATAATAATATTTATAAAAATTCCAAACAAGTCTTCATTAAAAATTCCTTTCTCTCCCCTAATTTCATTCCCCAGAAGTAACTGCTGGTAACTGCACACTTTTGGGCATCCTTCCAGACTCTTTTTATGCATATACAAAGATATAATATTAACAGAAATGGAATCATACACATACACTATTGTATAATTTACTTTTTTTTTTCATGAAACAATAGATCATGGACATTTTCCACCCTTTGTGTATGTAGGTCTAAGTTATTCTTTTGAGAAGCTGCATTGTATTCCGTTTTATGGATAAACCTTAAATTATTCATCCACTCTCCTATTGATTTTCATTTACAGTGCTTCCAGTTTCTTGCTATTATAGATGATGCTGACACAATGTTTGTGCTCTAATGAGCACAATCTTTACATCAAGCCCTCTGAACTACCATCCTTGCACTTCCAAAACTAACTCTGTGTTTTTAGACAGATTACTTAACCTCCTTGAAATTCAATGCCCTCATTTCAATTGGAGATAACGTCTACCTCTACAGGGAGGTTGTGTGAATTAAATGAGTTTATGCTAATGAGTGAAATTGAATGAAAAAAAAATGCCTGGTGGTTTACCTAGTACGTGTGTGTGTGTCTATAGATGGAGAGAGGAAAGAGAGACAGACAGACGGAAACAGACACGGAGGGATATAGAGATAAAAATGGGTGGACCAACACATGGATGGATGGATGGATGGATGCATGGATGGATGGATGAATGAATGGATGGAGAGACCAACCGACAGATGAATATATGCCTGTTAAGTAAGGAAACCTAACAAGAGTTACTCCTCACTAACAGGACATGGGGGGAATTTCAATGATCAATAAACTTAAGTTCCTTCCTTTTCCACTTACAGAAATAGAGAGCAGAAGCAATACAGAATTTAAATTCTCTAAAGGTATCTGCTTGAAGAGCCATTAAACCAAGAACAGTGGTTAAGACACCTGGAGGTGACAGTTGCCCACCTCAGAAGGTAGAGGAAGGGATGGAGGAGATGGTACTCTTCTGGATCTAAGAAGTGGTTCAGGGAGTAGGAATGGCCAGAACATTGAGAAAAAGTGGCCCTGTCATTTTAATAGCATGCACTAGCCAGGGAGGGTGAAGCTCTATATAATCACAAATGTATTCCAGACTTTGGCCAGAGGGATTGTAAAACACCCAGAGAAAAGCAAGACTAAGACTCTTAAAAATGATACAGCTTCAGATGTGGGAGGTTCCCAGAATCCAAACCTGACCAGACTATAATAAATAGTCCTGGCAAGGAATAAAAGGGGAGAATATCTCAAAAGGCCTATGAGATAACAAAATATGCACAGCCTTGCAACCAACTTTGACTCATCCTCTAATTTAATCAGTTCTCAAATCCCATAAATCTTATGCCTGGTATAAACCTCCAGCAGAAGTGATCTTCCTAAACTCACTGTTAATGATGCCAGGCCCTATATTCCTCTGTGATTTACAGAATAAAGTCTGAAGTCCTGGCCTAGAATTCAGAATCCTCCTAAATCTGGTCCCATCCTAACTTGTACCTTGGCCTAGAGTATATACACGGTGGACACCTAGAGTTTGGGGCCTGTCTAGCTCCCCCATTCCATCTGGAAATGGTCCCTATAGAACCTCATCTGGTTCTAATCAAATAGCACTCACAAGATACCACTCCAGAGTTGGCCACTAGAGGATCCCAACCTCCTCTTCTCAGTGACCAACTCACAGCATAGGAACATAACCCAAGTCAGACCAAGCCCAGCCTTTCTAAGAGAGGTGCCAGATGAACGTAGGGACAGATTCACCCTCTATGTTCCTTGGGATGAGAAGTCATTAAAATATGGGCTGGGGCTACCAGCCACCATCCTACCCACCATGGGGAAAACTGGTCCCTGAGCCCCATAAGAGCAGGGGACCTCTGTGTGGCACACAGTGCACCCTTATTTGTCGAATGAATGGATGAATGAATGAGACAGAATTGAGTTTGATCAGCAGGCAAATAATAGGACAGACAGATTCCTGAACGTGTGCCTTTCAGACCTCCAAATTAAGTTCACTTACATATCCCATTTCCGCATTTCTGGGCACACTAATTGAGCTGGGTTTCTGTCACATACAACCAAAAGACTCGCCCCAACACATGTTCAAAAGCTCAAAGCTCTCCAGATTTTTTTCATTTGCTAGGTCTCTTATGCAGTCTTCCCAGATGCTCCCACATCCAGGTACCCTCTATGTTTTTTAAACTCCAATCGCACGTTATTTAAACCTTTAAACATTTATTATTTTCTACCTTGATCTAAAGCTCTTTATTGCCACAGCTGCAACAGATGCCATTGGTGCCCCACCTAGATGTCCCCCAGGATCCCCTTTACTGGGCCAGCTGCTACAAGCCTGCCCCAGAGGGTACGGGTGCTGGGCTAAAGGCTCAGACCTACAACCTTCCCCAGGGACAACTGAACCCCAGAGGTACCTGGGAGTCAGTTACCTGTAGGGCCACAACCCAGCGAGCATTGGCTGAAGAACCAAAGCTGGCCATCACACCTCAAGGCATGCTCCAAGCACCACTCCTGCTCCAGGGGATCAAGCTGGGTTTCTCCGGAATCCACATTCTAGAATAGGCCCACCCCTTCCTCCGTGCCACGCCCCTCCCTCCTTCTGAGTGTTTCGCTTCCCCAGGAAGTAAAATGCTCACTGATCTGCAGGCCATGCTGTGCAAATAAGGAATAAGGTCTAAGGTAATGTCCCATCTCCCCTAACAAATCTCTTAAAAACAAGCTGTATGTTGACCCCCTTCCATCCCTTGTAGCGCAGTGCGTTCTTGGAACTGTGAGACACAAGCATGAGGGGCTGTGTGAATGAGGAACGAGGGAGCACTCAGCAGAGTTAACAGTCTGGAGTAAATGAGGAGGAGTAGATGATAGGCATGGTGCAAACCTGTAAACACAGCACAAGGAAGCCAGCTTCCAGAGCAGGGCGGAAATTTCAAATCAACTCAGAGAACAACAAAAATGGCCTTTTAAAAAGCTCTATCCAGAGGGAAAGCTAGACAAATGTGCTGTTTTAGAAATTCTTTTCTTTTACTGATCCTTTTCAGTGTTTCCTAAATCCCCCAGTTTAAGTAAATTCCCAATGTATCCGAATTCCCCCAGTTCATCTGTAATGAGATGGGCACTTTTGTATCAAGCGTGACATGGAGGCAATGCCTTCAGTATCTGTGTGAAACCTGTTTTTTAAGGAGGTTTGATTTCCTCCAATACTTGCCTCCCTCTCCAAATAAACTCTTCTGCCACTTTAATTAACAGAAAGGGGTCTCGCACATTGAACTACAGTTTGGTGCTGTGGGCTCTCTGGTATGCATTTCCCCCCACTGATCTGAGCTGTCATCTTAAGAGAATTATATAGTTTATAGAATATTTGGTAAGAAGAAACTCCCAGACTACAAAAAACAAAAAAGGCTTCCCCCTGGGCAGAATCCCTGGACTCTGGAGTATTCTTGGCTTCCCAACATTAAACTTTTAGCATGTATCTTTCTCCCTTGCTTCAGCCCCTGTGGGCTTTTAAGTGTTTAACCATTTCACAGTGTCTCTAACTTAGGTACATCCATAATATGCAAGAAGGCACAGACATAACTCCTTCCCAGCATAATACATGCACACCCTCACATAAATGTTCATCCAGAAACATCATACTCTCCGGTTTTAATATTCATCAGCTTCTTCTCCACCCAGAATTTCTAATTCTCAGTGTGGGACAATGTTTTCCTATTAAACATTTTCCCCTAAGCCTCATTACCTCTCTGTGGTAGAAAATCATTGTAGTGCTTTGGCTGTCTTTGCAGGAAAGGAAATTAATTTACAAAAGAGGGAAAAATAATTTCCAAATAAATTCTTCTAAACTTGGGATTCGGCACTTCACAACCAAGTCAGATAGAAGGGAGGCTAGGACTGCTCCACAAATTTCGGAGAGCAGGTGAAACTGACCCAGAATTAACAAGTATACAAAATGGAGGCAAGAAGGGGAGCCAGCCAGAAGCTCTGGCCCCAGAAAACCACACCATGAAATGCCATTCATGAAGATAATAATTGGGTGGTACTCTCAGGATGTTCAATTAAATATAAACTTTAAGAGCAAGGACTGCACTTCCACTGCAAATCAGTAAATGCCAATCATTGTATCAAAGTATGCCAAGTGATTATCAACATCGTCTCTTTCCCATGTCCTAACTATTTAACAAACAGAGAGTGACTAATAGTAGTGGGGAAATCTTCAGAAATTAAGGCTACATTAAAATATTAAGTCACAAATACAGAAAATACAATGACCCTTTAATTAGCACTCCTGGCAGGCAAAAAAAACCATCTTTATACCTTTTTATTATAGAAGAGATTAACTCACCAAATACAGATAGTTGGCCCTTGCTAGAGTTGAGAAAGCTGTCCCTAAACCAACAACATCACTATGCCACGTGGCTCCTCTGATAAACTCTGCACTCTAATATGACCAGAAAATAACAAAACCTGGTGATGTTCATCCCTACATCAGCCTTCCAGGTCCTCACAATCTTGCTGAACTGTGTTAAACCCCAAAAATGAAGATCAAGGGAGTAAATTACGTGGATGAGTGTTGAAGTCGTGTGAACTCAGACACTTACTAATTGTGCAATCTACAATAAGTCATTTAATCCCTCTGAGCCACAATTCCCCAAGGTGTTGTTGTGAAATTCAAATGAGGTCCTGGATATAAAGTGTCAAACCCATTGCAGACACTCTCTGAACGTTAGGTTTTTCTCTCTTTCTAGCACATACTCTGAAACAGGTGTAAAAGATTGGAGTTTACAGATACAAGTATACTAAATGCTCCTACACGTAACTATGGAAACTTGGCCCCTTCCCCTGGGAAAAGCATGCATGTGCTGGAGTGGGGAGGGGAGGACCGCTGACCCCCCTCAGTGACTTATGGCTTCAGATGATGAGCTGCTGGGGGTCAAAGGAGAGAATCCATCCATCTGTCCCTTGGATGGTGCAGAAAGAACTTGCTCACCCATCAAGAACTAGGACAACAGAAGCTTCCAGGACCTTGGCCCAGAATCCCAGCTCACAGGGACTGGTGGTAGTATCAAGATGACAAACCCCTAGCCATGAATAAGCAACATATACAGAAATCAAGAGGCCCCTCAGAACATGCATCTAGATTGCATGGAAGTACCAAGAACCTTCATGCAAGGGCCTCCTTCAGGAATAAAACTGGTGAAATCAGTATAGGAGGGTCTAGCCCCATACCTGGCCCTCTGCCTAGAAAGGTCTCTGCAGTCAGTGCAAGAACAGCATGGCCTGGGAACATGAACTCATTAAGGGGATTGTTCTGCTAAAAGACATGGGCAGGGCAAAGGAAAGAAAAGTGTTTCCAGGCCTCCAGTTTTGCCTGGGATAAAAAAATAAAAAAAAAAAAAAGAAAGAAAGAAAGCTCTAGCCAGCTACCAAAAGAGTCCAGTGAGGCAGAAAGGTCTCTGTAGACAGACAGGTGGAGGCTTTGTGCCTCCAATTCCTTCATTCAGCCCATCCATTAGTTAATAGCTTTACTGGGCATCCTACATGCCAGATACTTTGCCCCTATCTGCCAAAGTCATAGCACACACAGTACAGCCAACCCGTCCCTCAGTCCTTTCCTTCTCACCCACCCCCAGTACCCATATGCTGCTGGACTCCCAGAGAGCTCCTCCAGCTCAGCTCACAAGAGGGCCAGCTGGCCAGCTACCAGCCATCATGGGCCCCCAGGCCCTTCCTAATTCTCAGTATGACAAGAAAACTGGGATCTGACAAGCACAACAGTTTCTTGTGAGCTTGACCAGCTTGAGTGGCCTCCAGACACCCTGGCAGAATTGAGTCTCAATTCTGGACCTCTATGTAAGGGCTAAAGTCCAGACATGGTTACTCAGGATGTATGATGCTTGATATACTGGACAGCCTCACTACCAGCCAGACATCTCATCCTTTCTCCCTTCAACACCTGTTATGCTCATGTTCCATTATACACATATTTTTTTCTCATTTTAATTTTAACCAAAATAACTTCCTGAATCAGACTGTAAGCTACTGCCTCAAATGGTCTGTCCCTGCCAGACAAATACTGGACTCTAGAAGTCCAGAGCAAGGTCCTTACAACTGGGCACCACTGACCACCTGAGCCTTTCTTTGGCTGTGCCAACTCCTTTCCCAAACAATTCCTATTCCAGCAAGCTCCTTCTAGCCCAAACCTCCCTAATACTCTTCTTCCCTGGACACTCATGAGACGCTAATCCTCACTCTTTTCAAAGTTCAGGAGGAGGTTTGCAACTTCCATACGTTCTATGAATGTCATGTATTAAGAATTTAAAATAGATGTTCCGGATTTCTCTTTTAAAATGGGAGCATATGGGGATTAAGTGCAGTTTTGACCCCAAGAGACCATCCTAGCCTTGTCTGTGCTCATGCATGTGGTCTGATCACCATAAGCCGACCAAACATTCAGTAGTATCAGAGAAACCGTCCCTACATGGGCCGGTACTCTACAAAATCTAATTCAAAGAGCTCCACCAAGCTAAACTGAAGATGCCCTTGCTCATGTTCATGAGGTCAGTGCAGAACAGGTGGGGAATGGGAAGCATCAATTTGAAAAGGGTCCAGAAAGCTACCATCACCACTGGGTTTTTTAGTGTAAGCAACAGAAATTAATTCTAATTAAAGTTGGGGAATTATTGGAAAGAATCTGGGAACTCGCAGAATCACTGCCAAAGGCTGGTGAATGAAGCTGGGATATAAGGCAGCTCCAGAGGATCAAAGAACAAACTACAGAAGTGGACTTTGGATCAGGAACGGGGTAACCAGTCTGCTCCCAGACCCATGCCCCCAGATGAACGAACTCTAGCTGGTTCTTTCACCCTCCAATTTTCCAAGCCCCACAAAAAGCGTGTGATCAGTCAGGTTAGGCCTTGGTGCTCCCTCTGGTTTTCCCAGTCAGTGAGAAGAAACAGGCCCTTCTGGCATCTGTAGATGGGAAAACCCACCCCCCGCCCGTCCCCAGAATATACATAGGGGTAAATGGCAGTTCTCCAAAAGGAAATCCAAGAGCCACGGAAGGAGGAAAGGATAAATATGCCCCACAGAGAAAATGAAGATAAGAACATCCCAAACACCCAGGGCGCACCTGCCTCAGACACCCCACCTCCCAGCCAGGGTTGGCTTCACAAGCCTCCACGTTGTTTGCTGTGCACCATGCTCTCTCCCTGCACCCATCTCAGAGGTCAGCCACACTCCCCCCAACAACAAACGCTTCCCCAGAGGTGGAGAGACCAGGGGTTAATGGGAAGGAAGTAAGGGTTAAGATGTTTTGTCTGTCTGATCAGATGAAACTGCCACTCAGAGGCAGCTTTGCAAAGTCAGCAATCACCTGCCATGGTGAGACCAGCTGGAAACAGGGACCTTCTCCCAAAAGGAGGATTACAACTTTTGATTAAAATGAAAATGGAACATGTGAGGTCAGGAAATGTGCTTGCTAGTCATGTTAGTGATGGCAGAATCCAGCGAGTGGGCAACAAAAGCAAACCTCCCAGACCTGGGGCCATCGTGCTCAGGACAGCCCCCACTGACACCCTGCTGGTTAGGTCAGCCAGGCCCACTCCTGGATCTCACATGGCTCCTTCATGGACAGGTCTGCAGTTTGAATTAGAATTCCTTGGGTGACTATTTATGGATGATAGCCTCTCGCTGGAGCACAATCTCCTCAATGGCAGGGACCCTGTCTGGTCTTTGCTCCCACAAATGTCACCAGCATTTAGCATTTGATACACATAAGTAGGTGCTTAGTAAATGTGTTGAGTTAGGCAATGAATGAATAAATGAATGAACACATGGAGCCTGACTCGCTTGTTTTCCCACAGCTGCATTATTCATGTATCACTCCTACCTCAACGTGGCCAAGGTTCTATAGAAAATACTGATTTTCTTAAATAGTGTGGCAGCAGAGATTCTAAATGTGGATTGAAGGGAGTGTGGGATGGAAAGCAGGTGAGCCTGTGCAGGGAAATCGGATTCTATTGGAGAAGGGGGTTGTTACAAACTACCTTCCCTCCCCCACAGGTAGCCCGGTACACTGAAAGTAAGTGCACACAACATGAAATACCATACGCATCTGCTGCTCCAAGGCCCTTGATGATCCCTGTGATGGTTAATTTTAGGTGTCAGTTTGACTAGGCCACGGAGTACCCAGACATTTGGTCAAACATTATTCTGGGTGTGTCTGTGAGGGTGTTTCTGGATGAGATTAACATCTGAATCAATAGACTGAGTAAAATCAGTTGACCTCACTAGTGTGGGCGGGCCTGATGCAATCAATAGAACACTAAATAGAACTAGAAGGCTGAGCAAGAAGGAACTCCTCCTGCCTGGCTGTTTGAGCTGGGATATTGCTCTTTTCCAGTCTTTGGACTCAAACTGAAACATCAGGTCTTTATGGGTCTCCAGCCTGTTGGCTTTCAGACTGGAATTTGTACCCTGGCTCTCCTTGAGTTCCAGGCCTTTGGCCTCAGGCTGGCATTACATCACTGGCTCTCCTGGGTCTCCAGCTTGCTAACTGCAGAGCTTGGGACTTCTCAGCTGCCATAACTGTGTGAGCCAATTCCTCATAATAAACCTCTTTATATATATATGTGTGTGTATATATATATATATATATATATATATATATATATATATATTGTCTTTCTGGAGAACCCTAATATAGCATTCCTCAGTAACACCTCTCCACTGATTTGGTGACTATGGACCCTCTCCTAGGAAACGTTGGGCCTCCCTCTAACCCAGCAGACAAAGCAGGGGAGACATGGTACAGCAGGGGGTCTCCAGGACATTGCCCAGTGCTCTGCCAGCACCAGCTTTGAGGTGTGCAGGTCACAGTGTTGACAAATGGATACATCTATGCACCCACCACCATAATCATCACCCTGGAAAGTTCTCTGTGCCCTGAGTAGTCAGCTCCCACCCAACTTCAGCCCAGGAAACCAGTGACCAGCTTTATATCACCATAGATCAGATGAATCTTTTCTAGGGCTTCACATACATGAAATCATAGGTACATCTGGCTTCCTTTGCTCAACATAATGTTCTTGAGATTCATCCTTATCACCATATGTATCAAGAAGCTATTTCCTTTCATTACTGTGTAGTTTTCTGTTACCCGAATATATAACCATTTCTTCAGCTATTCACCTGTTGATGGGCATTTGGATATTTCCAGTTTTTTTCTGTTATGATTAAAGCTTCTCTCAACATTCATGTCCAAGTCTTCATGTGAACCTATGTTTTCATTGCTTCTGAGTAAATATTTAGATGCAGAATAGTAGGCTCATAAGGTAAATTTATGCTTAGCTTAATAAGCAATGGTCAGACTGTTTATCAAAGTGATTACCCTATCTTCCATTCCCAGGAGCAAAGTTTTCGTATCACTCTGCCCCCCGCCCCAACCCTGAGACAGGTGGAGAGGTGCTCATGCCGGGCCTACAGGGCATGCAAGCCAGAAGACATTATGCCTGTATCACTGCATGGTGGGCCTTCCCAGCCAGGTCTGGAGCCCCCTCCTTGCTGAAGGCTTCCCTGGCCCTCAGTTTTGTGCTCTCCTCTGTACCTCCATGTGCACAGTGACCCACATGTACCCACATGGCAATGGCCATGCTGGGGAGGGAGAGCACTGTATGTTTCTACCAGCCAAGGGCTCAAGGACAGGGCTCTGTTTTATTTACCTGGGTATCTCTCCTCCTGACCCCCAACCCCTGACAATCTTGCACCATGCCTGGCATTACCACTTTCTGGTACATGTGTGATGAATACCTGAATGAATGAATGAATGGATGAAGTCTGTTTTAATTACTTCTATCTCTATGCCCGCCTCACTCAGTTGGACCATTGCTTTCTCCAATTGGGTGTGTGATTTGAGCACTGACCTCTCTTGGGGAAAACCTTCCTTTCAGTCTTCTGAGGAGAACACTAAACCTGATGTGGACTTGACCACTCGGGGAGGGAGAGGGGCTTCTGCTGCATTCCCTACTAACCCCTGCCTTCACCCAAGGACTGCCAGAGGGAGGCCTCCCTGGTGGAGCCTTTCTTTCCACACACACAGTCTTTGCTTCCACACTGGAAAACAGGTCTCCTGTATGGTTGTCCTGGTCATGGGAGTAAAGAGCTCCAGAGTTGGGCCTCAAGAATCTCAGAAGAGGTCCCCACCTTGGTTGGCAAGAATGGCAAGACCATTCTAAGCCCAGGTTTTCTCCTCCAGAAAGAACAGAGTGGTAATAACACATTCACAGCACTTCTCTGAGATTAGAATGAAATCATGTATATGAAAGTGCTTTAAAAACACTAAATTACTCCCCAAACATAAGGCCTATTATCATGCAGGACTTGGTTCTCCTCACACAGCCTGCCCACCAGTATCACCAGGCTCATTAGCTGTGCTGAACACATCCTCATGTATCTGTCAGTCTAGAAGCCATGAACAGACTCACTGTCAGCACCCACCGGTGACCTTGTATGAGGAGCACTGTCAGGCCGAGACCAGTTAAGGTGGTTTCCCACCACTGGGGCTCTGAGGCCAAAGGAAGCATATGCTCCAAGGCTTCAGACCTCAGGACCTATGAGTTATACCATCCTTCTTTCCTTCCTTCCTTCCTTCCTTCCTTCCTTCCTTCCTTCCTTCCTTCCCTCCCTCCCTCCCTCCCTCCCTCCCTCCCTCCTTCCTTCCTTCCTTCCTTCCTTCCTTCCTTCCTTCCTTCCTTCCTTCCTTCCCTCCTTCCCTCCTCAGTGTTCTTTCCCAACATCCACAGATTTGCATTTTTGGCGACAAAAATACTTAATATCTGGTGGCTGGACCTGGGTGGTCCTCCCTACAGCCTTCTCTTCCAGTTTCCACTTTGCTTCTCCATTTAAATATTTTTTTTAATGTTTGTTTATTTTTGAGAGAGAGACAGAAAGAGCATGAGCAGACTCCAGGTTCCAAACTGTCAGCACAGAGCCAGATGTGGGGCACAAACTCACAAACCACGAGATCGTGACCTGAGCCAAAGTCAGATGCTCAATGCTCAAGTCTGGGTGGCTCAGTTGGTTGAGTGTACGACTTTGGCTCAGGTCATGATCTCGCAGTTCATGAGTTCGACCCCCACATTGGGGCTGTGCTGACAGCTCCAAGCCTGAAGCCTGCTTAGATTCTGTGTCTCCCTCTCTCTCTGTCCCTCCTATGCTCATGGTCTCTCTCTCTCTCTCTCAAAAATAAATAAATATTTTTTTAATTAAAGAAAAAAAAATAAGTCAACCTGTAGCTGCCTATCTCTCAAATCAGAAAAAGTCCTTGCTCAACTAAGTGGCATTACTAAGTACCCGGCAAACCCCATGACTGTTCAAAAGCTACACTTAAAAGTGATGTCCAGGGAAGCTATATTGCTTACAGCCAGACTAGCTCCCCAAATGAGGATGGAGGAAAGAATACACCATCACAGTGTATCCAGGCACTCTCAGAGCTCTCAGCAGGGATCCTGAAAAGCAAGATGAGGGAGCTGGAGAAACCACTATACCTCAAGGGCCACCCTTGCTCCAATGAGGTTAGGTGCCTTAAGCTCTGAGGAGGGCCATGACAATCTCGTACCTAACTAGTATGCAAGGGCCCAGTCCCAGAAGGTGACCACAGTCCTGCTAAGCATGCAGAAGCAAATATGGGAGCCCTAGTTCAGTAAGCCTTTCCTCCCAAGTTAGCTCAGACCTCACAAGCTCCTGGAGGGAAAGTGTCTATAGAGGCTGGGAAAGGGGCCAAAGTCTCACATGACTTCAGCAGATGAACAGAACAAGGACTGCAGATGCAAATTAGGCACTGGACAAGTTAGAATGGGACATCCTGAGTCAGAAGGCTAAAGTTTCTTATTCAATATGTAATCATGATGCTGCCTACTCTGGGCACATTGATCACTGGATATCAGGGCCATAATCTGTGGACTCTCAGCTCTTTGGGGTGAAGACACTAAGCATACTGCTCAGGTTTGGGAGGTCCTGAACTGGCAGAGGGATTTAGGAACTGATGGAATCAATCAGTACTAGCCTGCTAGATTCCCTCTTCCTCCCAACCTACTATACCTACACTTAGCTCAACACACAATTGTGAAGCCCCTACTCTGGGACAAGCTAGCAACACAATGATGAGTTTCTATGCTTAAGGCACTCACAGTTTACAGGGAAATATAGGCACATGGGCAGATAGTTTAAAATATTATGCTAAGTGCTCCATGGGAGATAATTATCTGTGAGCCTAAGAAAAGATGCCCAACCCAGTCAGGGGAGTCTGGAAGAATGATCTGTGTTGTTGATGCCTGAGACAAGTATTGTTTATCTTTTATTCACTGCTGCTACAACTGTATTGTGGATTCTGAGACATGTTGCTAAAGGCAGCTGAAGCATAGATTCCATGGAATTCTTCATGTGGAACAAGCTACATTTTTCAGACACAAAATGATTCTTCTGACTTTTTCCTCCATGTGCAACCAGGTCCCAGGCCCTAGGGATTCCACTACTGAATTTCTCTCTCCACTCCAACCCTTCCTGCCCTAGTTCACTGCCACTGCCTTAGTTATCACTTCTCTGGTCATCACTTTTCCACTTAATTTGTATGGCAATAATACTACAAACAGCTATATTAAAGTTTTTATATAATATTAAAATTAAGCCACTATTAATCTGAACTAGACTGTTTTAAGTTAAAATGTTAATGTAATCCTCAGGGCAACCACTAAGAAAATAACTCAAAAAATGTATAATAAAAAACAAAAACAGAATTAAAAGGCTACACTAGAAAATATCTACTTAATGTAAAATAAGGCAGTAATGTAGGAATAGAGAAACAATGATATAAGGTGTACAGAATGCAAATGGCAAAATGGAAGATGCAAATGATACTCCATCAGTAATTACATTAATTATAAATGAATCAAATACTCCAATCAAAAGGAAAAGACTGGGATTTGTGAATTTTTTTAAAAATCCAACCAGATGCAGTCAATAAGAAACACACTTTAGATTCAAAGATAGAATAGGTAAAAAGGAAAAGATGGGAAAAGATGTACCATGGGAACATTAACCAAAAGAGACTAATATCAGAGAAAATAGACTTTAAGATGAAGTGTTAGAATAGATAAAGACAGATATTTTATAATGATAAAGTGTCAATCCATCAGGAAGATATAATAATTATATCTAATTGCATTACATATATAATTCTATTTAATTCTAATTTTATTACACATATATCATATAACTAGATGTAATATGTTGTATATGAGATATACACATGTAACAACAGATCCCCCAAAACACATGAAAAAGAAACTGATGGAATTGAAAGTAGAAAATGATCACTGAACAATAACAATTGGAAACTGTAATACCTCATTTTCAATAATTGATAGAACAACTAGGCAGAAAGTCAACATGAAACAGACCTGACCAACATTATAAACCAACTGGACCTAAAAGACTTCTGAGGACCCTCCATGTGAAAAGAGAAGAATGCATATACTTCTCATGCACACATGGAACATTCTTCCAAGACAGATCATATACTATACCATTAAACAAGCCTCAATGAAATGAAAAGGGTTAAAATCACATAAAGTGTATTATCTGGCCTTAGTGAAATTAAATTAGGAATCTAAAACAGAAAGAAATGTTAAAAATCCATGAATG
Organism: Panthera tigris; assembly: GCF_018350195.1. Classification (NCBI taxonomy): domain Eukaryota; kingdom Metazoa; phylum Chordata; class Mammalia; order Carnivora; family Felidae; genus Panthera; species Panthera tigris. Next base: position 43,566,451 of record NC_056670.1, read on the forward strand.
TATGGAAATTATACAACACACTCCTCAATAACCAATATTTCAAAGAAGAAATCTCAAAGGAAATTTAAAGATACTTTGAGATAAATGAAAAAAAGAAAAACATGGCATGCAGTGAAAGCAGTGATTAGAGGGAGACTTCTTTTTTTAAAAAAGAAAGATCTCAAGTAAGCAATCTAGCCTTCCCTTTAAGTAACTGTTAAAAAAAATTAAGACCAAACTAAATGCAAACAAGCAAAAGGGAAGAAATAATAAAGCTTGGAGTAAAAATATATGAAATAGAAAATAGAAAAACAATAGAGAAAATAAGTAAACAAAAAAGTCAGTTATTTGATGAGATCAACAAAATCAACAAACCTTTAGCTAGACTGACCAGGGAAAAAGGACAGAAAACTCAAATTAGTAGGATTGGGAAAGAGAGGACATCATTACCAACCTTACAAAAATAAAAATAATTATAAAAGAATTGTATGAATAACTGTATGGGTAACAAATTATATGACTTTGGTGAAAGGACAAATTCCTAGAAAGACACAAACTATTGAAACTGTCTCAAGAAGAACTAGAATGTCTGAACAAACTTGTAAGTTTATTCAGTAAGTAAGTAAATTGAATTAGTAATTTAAAACCTTCCCACAAAGAAAAGCCAAGGCCCAAATGTCTTCACTGACAAATTTTTATTTAAAGAAGAATTAATATCAAGCTTCCACAAACCTTCCTCCACCCACCCACCCGCCTATCCCCCCAAAAAGGAAGGAACACTTCCCAACTCATTCTATGAGGCTATTATTACCCTGACACTAAAATCAGGCAACAAGATCACAAGAAAGGAAAAATGCAGGCCAACATCCCTTATGACTATAGACCCAAAAGTTTTCTTTTTTTTTTTAATATAATTTATTGTCAAATTGGCTAACATACAGTGTGTACAGTGTGCTGTTGGTTTTGGGGGTAAATTCCCATGATAGACACAAAAGTTTTCAATAAAATAATAGTTAACTAAATCTAGCAGCATATAAGAAGGACTATACACAATGATCAAGGACATTTATTCCAAGAATGAAAAGATTTGTTTAACGACTGAAATCAGTCAACTCACTATATTAACAGATAAAGGACAAAAACCACATGATTATCTCCAATGATGCAGAAAAAGCGTCTGAAAAACTCCAACACCCTTTCATAATAAAAATATTAAACAAATTAGAAATAGCAAACTTTCTCAACCTTTGTAAGGACATCTATGAAAAATCCACAGCTAACACACTTAATGATGAAAGACTAAATGCTTTCCCTCTAAGATAATGAACATGACAAGGATGGATGTCCACCATTGGATATCACTTCTACTCAGCATTGTAGTGGAGATTCTAATCATGCCAATTAGACAAGCAAAGAAATTAAAAGGCATCTAGAAGTAGGAAGGAAGAAGTAAAACTATCTCTATTTGCAGATGATAAAAACTTGTATATAGACATTCCTAAGGGACCCCCATAAACAAAACAGAGCTAAAAACTATAAAATATATATATATAATAAAATAATGATTTTCAGTTATCAGGGAAATAGAAATTAAAACCACAGTGAGACACCACTATACTGCCTTCCAAAGATCTAAAATTAAAAAGACTGACAACACTAAGTGTTGGTGAGAATGTAGAGTAGCTGAAACTTTCACACATTGTTTGTGGGAGTAAGAACTCCTGAAACCATTTTGGAACAAAGTTGGGCAGCATCTTCTAAAGCTGAACATATGCCTATTTTATAACACAGCAATCCCATTCCTATATATACATCTGAGAGAAATAAACATATGTCCACCAAAGACATGGACAAACACATTAGCAACAGACTTATTCATAATATCACAAAATTAGAAATAACTCAAATGACCATCAACTAGGAAATGGATAAATGAATTGTGGTATACTCACATAATGGAATTCTACAAAGCAACAAATACCAGATAGACATAACAATACAGAGCAGTCTCAAAACATTATGTTGCACGAGAGAAGTCAAACATAAAAAGTACAGCCTGCATGATTCCATTTATATGAAGTTAAGGCAAAACAAACTGACAGTGAAAGAAGTTAATGGTTATCACCAGGTGAGAAATAGATGAGAATTGGACTACTGATGGACTAATTGATGGACTAATTGATGGACTAACTGAATATGATGGAACCTTCCGGAATACATGGTGTTCTACATCTTGATCCAGGTGCCAGTTACATAGGAGTGTACATATGTAAAAACGGAATCAAGCTGTACATTTAAATATCAATGTTTTTATGTACTTTACAAAACTGGGATTTAAAAAGTTTTTTAAATGACATTATCAAAGATGAAATTAAAATATATTAAATAACATCAAACAAAATGAATTATTTATTTTTTTTTTAAATTTTTTTTTTAATGTTTATTTCTTTTTGAGACAGAGAGAGACAGAGCATGAACAGGGGAGGGTCAGAGAGAGGGAGACACAGAATCTGAAACAGGCTCCAGGCTCTGAGCTGTCAGCACAGAGCCCGACGCGGGGCTCGAACCCACGGACTGCGAGATCATGACCTGAGCTGAAGTCGGCCGCCTAACCCACTGAGCCACCCAGGCGCCCCCAAAATGAATTATTTAAAAAACTGCATCCAGGATTCTAGCCTAGGTCTGCCCCAGCACCTAGCACACATGTCTATTCCGCCATGTCCCATGGGCCTCAGGCTGTGTCTCAATAAAAGCAACCAAGGATTTCCTACGCATTTTTTACTGACTCAAAATATTGATGGCTCATAGTGAACTCTTAGTCAACTAAAATTTCCAAGTCTGTTTTCCCCTATGCACAGCTAGGACCCATTGTCCTCATTCTGTCCTTTTACAACTTTAAAACATTTTTAATATTATTATTATTGTTACTTGTTACTGCAAGATGTAACAACCCTAATGGAAATCAAATGCAAAGGGAAAAGGAAATTCTCCCCCAGGCCAACCATCTCACAAATTGTCAAGTTCCAGAGCCCTCCAGTCCCTGTCCACTTACATATTTAATTTTTATGTACTTATAATCACCCCATAGATACAAGTCTGCTATTCTTTTTTAAATGTACATACTGTTACATCATAAATATTTCCCATAGTCTTTATAATTATAGATTTTATTGGCTGCAGAATAAGTCTATAGGGTGACTACACCCATAATTTTCTTGGCTATTCCCTGCACTGAACACTGAGGTCATTTCCAATTTTTCAGTATGATAGATAGCACTGCAATGAAATGCTTATGTATTCATGCATTTCTCATTTAAATTATACCATTAGTCTAAATTCTTAGAAGCAAGATTATTGGGTCAAAAGGTATGATTTTAGGTATGTTTTGCAAAATGGTTTCCTAATTGACTTGGCCACCCACAATGAATAAACAGTTTTACCACAACCTTGACAGCATTATTATAACTTTTAATCACAGGCAATAGACATAAAATTATTTCATAAATTCCATTTTATTTTGTAATTCTGTGATTACTCAAGTAGTTCTCCATCTTGCCATGTTTGTTCTTGAAATGCTGGTATCTGACACAGGGCCAGGTACAGAGAAGGAATTTGATAAACGTCTTTTGAAGTGAACTAACTTTATTTTTTGGGATGTCAGTTGTTCATTCATGCCTTTTGCCCATTTTTTAAATCTAAGCTCTAATGTATGCCTCACTGATTTGAAAGAGGCAAAGTAAGTACTTCCAACTTGTCATATATATAGCATTTGTTACTCTACCCTCCACTATCTTTCTTCTTTTTTTTTTTCTATAAAATTAGTTCTAAATTTTTTTAAAGTTGTGTCTGCAGTAGACCCTCAAACAACATAGGTTTGAACTGTGTGGGTCCACTTATATTTTATATGTGGATTTTTTGGACAAATACAGCACAGTACTGTACTTTCTCTTCTTTATGGTTCTCTTAACATTTTCTTTTCTCTAGCTTACTTTATGCTAAGAATATGGTCTATATATAACACCGGTAACATATAACATATGTGTTAATCAACTGTATATGCTATCAGTAAGGCTTCCAGTCAACATTAGGCTAGGTAGTCAAGTTTTAGGGGAATCAAAAGTTAAATGCAGGTTTTTGACTGCACATGCGAACCCCCACTCTGTTCAAGGGTCAACTGTATTTGCCTTTGTAATATTTTTTATCACTTTACATTTTCGAAAATTATCTGAAAAATCTTGTGACCTATCTTTTCCTTATTTTCCAGGATTTTTTTTCCTACTTAATTCCTTAATAGAACTGTTACTTATTTTTGGCACACGATGAGGTATGTAGCTTTTTTTCCCCCAAAATAACAATAAATTCTGCCAAAATCATTTAGTCAACAATCCTTCCTTTCTCCATGGTGTTTGATTCCTCCTTTATCTTCTATTAAGTTATTTTATGTAATAGGATCTCCTACAGACTTTGTTGTTGCTATAAATTTGTTTTGCACAGTGTCTCTTTATCTCTCTGATTTAATTATTGGTATATATGTTCTAGAATCTGTTAATAGTTGTCCCCTTCATTATTTCTTGTTTTTTAAGTATTTTATATTGACCAGGTTTCCCTTGCCAGTGTAATTTTCTTTTTATTTATTTTTTTAAGAGAGAGAGAATGCGAGTGGGGGAGAGGGACAGAGAAAGAGAGTCTTAAGCAGGGGCTCCATCCCACGACCCTGGGATCATGGACCTGAGCCGAAATCAAGAGTTAAACACAGCTGACTGAGCCACGCAAGTGCCCCTTGCCAGTGTAATTTTCTAATCAATTTGTAAAAGTCCAATTAAAAAAATGATTGGGATTTTGATAGAGATTGAACTACAATTATAAATTGAGAATAGACTTTTTTATATTTACCCGAAAGACTCTATCTGGGACTATTGTAAGTCACCTCAATTATTCTTCTTTATTTTTTTTAGTGAGATATGGTGAAATGCCAAAGAGCATGGACTCTGGAGTAGATTATCTGGGTTTGAATGTCAGCTCATCTACAAACTGGAGCTATGTATCAGTTAGTGTTGCTAGGTGACGACCAGATAATCTTGGTGGCATACAACATTGAGGACATACTTCTCCCACTGGCAGGTCTTTGGGTCAGCTGAGTCGCCCCGCTCCACATTCTCATTCCTGTGGCTCAGGTGAGAGGACACTGAGTACCTGGGGCAGGCTCTTCTTGTTGTGGTCAGAAATGGAGGAACAAGGGGAAACATTCCCCACCCCTGAAAGCTTAGACTCAGAACTTTCACATTCACTTTTGCCCACATAACATGAGTCAAAGCAAGTTCATGGCCAGGTCCAGTATCAATAGTGCATGGAAGTAACTTATTGGAGGATATTTAGGGATAGGAATGAATACTTTCTGGACAATAATTTCATCTACTATACCATATGACCTAGGGAAATTTACCTAAAACCCAAGGTTCAGTTTTCTTTTTTAATAAAATAGAGATTATCACCCTGCCAACTCATGGGCTGCCATGAGGACTAAATAGAATAATGTCTGAAAATCACTCAGCATCATGCCTGATGAGTAGCAGAACTCAGTAAATGTCAGGTATTATTATTCTTTCTAATTCTAGGCCAAACACTGCAATTGGCCTTTCGAACCTTTCAGGTTTTGCATGTTTTAGATTTTATCTTGTGTTCTCTGACACATTGTGCCAGTCATTGGAGATATTTGGAATCATCATCTCTCAAGTAAATAAACAAATTCTGACAGCACCATATTACCTAGGCTTCTATATATTACACAGTGGGCTTGTGTGGCACTGATTACAGAGCCATCCTTTTTGACTTGTCATCATGTAATGTTTGATCTTTGTGCCACAGCTCTTCACAGACAGTGGACATGTTGAAGGAGACAGAGCCAATATTGAAGTCCTCTTTTGATTGACATCAATCAGTGGATCAATAACCTCTGGATATATGCTTAAAGTTATACATCAACCTAATTGACCTGCTTAAAATTCTATGCTTCCCTGTTTCCTCTAGAAGGGCCTCATACAAATCTGAATAGGCATCCCCAGTCCTATTATATATTCTTGTCCTGAGTATGAATTTCTCCAAAATCTCCATGTATGGCTCTGTTGGTTTATTCAGACATTCCCTATCTCCGCTAGAGGTATTCACGATTATGTGCCCACATTCATTTCAGAGCCTCTACAGCCCAAAGAGTCATCTTTCCTTATTTTGACAAAAATATTGGGATTTCTTTGGGACTTTTGCAATTCCCCTTACCAAGTTGTAGGGTGAGAGCATCTTTTGCCCAGCCTTCCCTTCCTGGCTTCAGAAACTGAAAGGTCATCTGGGAAATCTGTCACAAGGCTCCCCTCACTTCCACTTCACCAAATGGTTCCTCCACACTGTCCACATTTAGGGCCAAGATAGCAATTGTCTTCATCAAATCCTCTGTCATATAGGAAATAAAATTGCCAAAAAGCTATAAGATGCTTGATGAGACCTAGCAGATGGCTAGTTTGTGACTGGGATCAGCTTAGGGGTCATCCTAGAATTTTCAAACAGGGGAAGCCAACTGGCCTCCCTGTGGACATTGAGCTGGGGCCAGTTTATAGTAGGCTAGGCTGGAACCCCAAATTCCAAGGACTGGCTTTTCTTGGTCCAGACTTGTGGTCAGTGAGTCTCCAAGTAGCCCTACTTCAACAAGTTCTCATAAGGCAAGAGACCATCGAGAAGATGATCAAGAAAGTCAATGCTCAGGGCACCTGGGTGGCTCAGTCAGCTGAGCATCTGACTCTTTATTTCGGCTCAGGTCATGATCCCAGAGTTGTGGGATCGAGACCTACATCAGGCTCAGCACTGAGCATGGAGCCTGCTTAAGATTCTCTGTCTCTCTCTGCTCCCCTCCCCAACTCATGCTCTCTCTAAAGTAAAAAATAAGGAGTTAATAAAAAAAGAAAGTCAATGCTCAAGGCCAAGCTCTTACATAGGCCATCTTCCCAAAAACTAGGTTCATTTGTGCTCCCCCAAAAAGATGATAGTGATTTTTTCTTGTAATATATATTTCACCTATAAGAACAGTTTAACCTATTTAAGACTTTTTCCTTTATTACTCTTCCAAAATCTATCACTTGAATGGCGTGCCATTGGTGAGAGTAAGGGGAGCCCTGAGAGAGCTCACCGAAGGTGCAAGGGCCCTCTCTCTCTCTGTTCACCTCGCCAGCTAACCGCTGGGTTGGCGAGCATCGTCTAATAGACATGAATGCCTCTGCACTGTATGTCTCATCCTTCTCAGAACCTGGACAAGATTGTGCTATTCTCTTCCTTTCTTCTCATTAATATAAAAGCCTTTATTTTCTCTAATTTGATTATTGAGTTTTTGTTCTGTTTTCAAGCAAAAACAAAATGACCAGCGATCAAACTGTGATCATTTCCTGCAGAGATTAATCTGTCTGTAAGGCCGTGTTCTGCTGAGCACTTTGATCCACATTAATCATGCCTCAGGACCATGCTCCATCAATACAGCACAATTACTAGAGTGGCCAGCAATGAAACGATTTGGAATCACTGCCCCAAGAAGTAGGGATTCCTCTAGACCAAGGGAAGGCAGTGAGAGCTATTGCTCATCAGACCTATGCCTGGTCCTCTTCAGAGATGAAAGAGCGAGCTACTGCCTCCTTGTCTTAGAAAACCTAACCCAGCCAGCTAGCCTCCCTGCCCCTTGTCACCCCTTGCCCTGCCCTGCGTGTACACCAACAGAGGGGTGCTCACATTCCAAGCTGATTCCCAGGAGACAGAGCCCTCCTATCTCCCAGTGTCCCTACAGCAGCTGCTCTGTCAGCCATAGCCACATCTCCTTCTTTCTGTGTATGCTCTGCAAATTTGTGCCTTCAGTCCTGACTGTCTTCAAAAGCCCCAGATAACAGGCAAAAACAAAAATCCAGAGTTCCCCAGTCCCCGGGAAAATATACCACATTGGAACAGTTTGCTCCAACCATAATGGGAACTGATCTGTGAGCCATGGGACCGTAAGTGATCTGAAATCATCAAAGGAACCATTCTCCTCCTCTTGCCGTATATGGAAGGCACTTAGGGAGGACTTATTTCTAAGCAGCAAGCACTGGCCCATGAATTCCAGTGCAGTCTTCTCCCTGACAAAGCCCAGCTCTCAGGGGAGAGGTGAAGCCCATAAAACCTATGTAGGAGCCAAGGATGCTTAACACACTTGATTTGGGGGACAGCCCCTCCTCTGTGAATGTCAACGAATGTCTACGTTGTAGCGTTACTACAGTTGGAAGAAGACTCGAGATGTAAAAATGGTTGGAGAAGTGAGTGACGTGTAGTAGATGCTTAGAAAAGGTTTTTCTTCCACTCCACAGCCTCTTGTGGTGAAAATGCAGATGGTAGAGGCCACACATACTCTGCCCCAGGCAGATCAGATGGTGAGGAGAGAGGGAACAGGCTTCAGGGAAGAGTCCACAAGGAGGGCTAATAGCCAGGCCTGACCCAAGGGTACACACCCCATCTAAAGGGGCTCCAGTAGACACGGTGAAAAACACTGTGTAGGCCACACAAACACATCTCTGAGCTGAGTTCAGCACACGGGCAGTGAGGTTTCAATTCCAGAAGAGAGAAAGATCTGGAAAATGCAAATAGTTGTGGAACATTTCTAGCAACATAAAGGGAGCAGGCCGAAGCAAGATCCCCATGCAAACCTGCTAAGCCTAGAAGCTCTCACTTTTGCACATGCACCCTCAAGGCTGACCCCTCAGGACACAATGCTGTGAGATTATCTCCTTTGCTTCCCTGGATTAGATTACAAACCCTCAAATCCCATGTGGAAACACCAGGCCAATCTATACATCGCAAAAACCCACTACCTGCTAAAGTCCCTCCACTGAAGGTGAAACACTAACTACTATTTAAACAGACTGGCAAGGCTGACCTCAGTATCCAATGCACTGGAGGATGGGCATGATGGCAGATATGATAACCGATGGCCATGGCAGGGCCCTCATGAGAACCAGTTCAAGTTGGACCAGAAGGCCAAAGTGGCCCTGGAACTTATCCAACTCTCTAAAAGCATTTTGCTAACCTTCTGGAGCTCCCCCAAAAACCTGGGGTTATCCTTATAATTCTTGCTTGCTATATGAAATAAAGCCATCAATAAATGGTGGAGAGATGGACATTTTTCCAGACCATCCAGCATCCCCCCCTCCCCCCACTCACCCTGTGATCAAAGAAATATCCCGAAAGCCACATCTTTGGGGTTCGGGCTCAACTCCATGTAGCTGCCAGGGCTACTCCACTCATCTCTGACTGGCTGCCAGACTAAAGGACGCAGAACAGCCACATGATATGCTGGCCAAAGTCTGAAAACATATTGCATTTGCTTGTAAACATTTTCTCAAAGGAACCGGAGTAGCTTACACAAAGAATTTATCTAATCAACTGATACAACATAAATAAAGCATAATCAATTAGAACAAGAGAAAAGGGAACTACAATTGTACCAACATAAGAATTAATGGCCTTGATCTTCCTGATAGTAAGAACAAAAAAGGGAAATACATTCAGTTGCTTGGATCATGATGCCAGGGAGGAGGAAGCAGATATTCACTAAGTTCTGAAAGACACACCTCCAAGTTGTGTAACAAAGAGTTTCTTCAAGGGAAAAAGCAAATACTCATTGAATACCAACTACATACTGGGAATGCCATGACACCCATGACATACAGGGACATCCCAGCCTGTAGGAGTTTATGAGAACATGACCAGTGTGGAAGGGGTGGTGACCAGTGTGCCAGCCAAGTCCAGCTCTGACTCAGCCCCTGGCCATCCTGTGCAGAACACAGCCTGCCCAACTGTATAGGAAGCCTTGTTTATGCACATCCTCCCTGCATCCTTATAGGGACCCTGCAAGGACATGGCTCCACTCCACGGGTTTTAAAAAAGGAGAGAGACTCAGAAAGAGTAAGCATCTTGGCCAAGTTCAAGTCAGTGAGTGGCAGAGCTGCATTCTCTGACTCCCATGTCCAACCTCCTCCCACTACACCTAAATAAATAACAGTGCCAGACACAGAGACTATGGCAAATTCCATACCTTGTTTTCTTGTGGGACCCATGACAAAAGCTACCACTGTATAGGGGACTCTGAAGGCCCTAGGGGCATAATGAATACCAAGTTCAGAGCTTTCTAGTAGACTGGCTCCATGGATAGATCTGAGGACTAAGGGTGCAAAAGCACAGAAGAAGGGTTGCATGAGACCTGTGCTCTGCAACCCACCCTCCCCATGCCCCTGATACTCATCAGCCCCACCCAGAGAGACCCCACCCACAACCACATCTGCATCTCCGAGAGTGGGACCCAGGTGCTGATGTTTTGTAGGTCTCCAGGTTTCTCTATAAAGAGAAAAACAGGTATTCATTTGTTAGGATTACTGTAACAAAGTACCACAGACCTGAGTGGCTTAGACAGCAGAAATTCATCTCTCCCAATTCTAGAAGTTCAAGATCAAGGTTTCTGTAGGCTTAGAGGATAAGATCTGTTCCAGTCCTCTCTCCTTAGCTGTGAATGGTGTCTTCACATCGTCTTCCCTCTGTGTGTCTCTGTGTCTCTGTGTACAAATTTCTCCTTGTATAAGGACACTATTCACCCTATAGTGTTCCCATATAGTCACCCCAAAGGCCTCATCTTATGTTTTTATTTTATTTTTGAGAAAGAGACAGAGTGTGAGCAAGGGAGGGGCAGAGAGGGGAGACAGAATCTGAAGCAGGCTCCAGGCTCTGAGCTGTCAGTGCTGAGCCCGATGCGGGGCTTGAACTCACAGAGTGCGAGGTCATAATCTGAGCCAAAGTCAGACACCCAACCATTAGAGGTGCCCGCCCTAATGACCTCATCTTAACTTGATTATCTACACAGACGCTATTTCCAAATAAGGTCACATGCTTAGGTACTGGGGTTAGGACTCCAACAGATCTTTTTTGAGGGGACACAACTCAACCATAACCAAGGGCTACAGCATGGATATCCTCAGCGACAGATGATAGTCCACAGGGATCAGGAAGCGGCCAGGAGGCCAGGCTTCCTGCCAGGTTCCAGGTCTATCCACTGGCCTAAACCAAGCCACTTTTGTCTATTGGCAAAACAACCTCAATAGCCTCCTACCTGGTCTTCAATAGTCCACAACTGTCACCTCTATCCAAGCTCTACATAGCAGCCAGAATGAACTTTTCAATCAAACACAAATATCATAATAGCAGTCATGGCTTCAAAGCCTTCAATGGCTGCCTATTAGTCTCAGGAGAGACCAAAGCCACTCCATCTTCGTTATGTTTCAAACGTTGTACTAGGTCCTGAAATGCTCTCCCCTTCCTTCCCCTCCCACCTGGGACTCACCTAGATCGGGTCACAATTAGGTTCCTCACCCATCAGATCCCAGCTCAGAGGTCTTCTCCCCAAGGGTCTGGTACCACACCACAGCCCCCAGCCTGACAGTATCAAGGTGTTTTGCCCCCCACTGGATCCCCAGCACCTACAACCAAGCCCAGAATGACAGTGTTCAGTATTTATCAAGTGAAAACAAAGTATGGCAGTGATGCATTTAAGTGTATTATCCTGGATTACTTTCTCTTCTTCTGTGAATGTTTAAGTACTTATTATGCCTAAGGCATCACACTAGGAGCCTTAGATATCAAAACAAACTTTAATTCCATGTAATAGATGAAGAAACTGAATTTCTGAACCAGGTGACTGTGCAAGGTCACACAGCTAACACGTCTGACTCCAGACCCTGAGTTCTCAACCACAAGGCTCTACTGGCTCTCACAAAGCTGGGAGTTATCCAGGACAGCTCTGATTCCTCCTTCTGTAGCTCATCTCTGGGTGTTTCTTGGGCAGCAGACAAACCTCTGCTCCTTCTCCATGGAAAAACACCCATGTGTTCCCATCCAGAGGTCATGAGGCAAAAGGCTGATAAGAGAATAATACAGCCAACAGTGCTGGATGTGTCCCAAGTGGGATGGAAAAGGGGACCTGCCTCCTAAAGACATCATCATGAATTGAGCCCTGGATCTGGAATCCCCAAATGAGGCATCAGGTATTACTTCTGCTACTTATGGAACAGGAACTTGGGAAAGTTACATGGCTTCCCTGAATCCCGCTTTCCTTCTCTGTAAAATGTGACAGAATATTTCAGTGAGAACTCAGGACACCATGAACGCCTAGCCCTTGGTTATGGTTGAGTTGTGTCCCCTCAAAAAAGATCTGTTGGAGTCCTAACCCCAGTACCTAAGCATGTGACCTTATTTGGAAATAGCGTCTGTGTAGATAATCAAGTTAAGATGAGGTCATTAGGGCGGGCACCTCGGTGGCTCAGTTGGTTGGGTGTCTGACTTTGGCTCAGATTATGACCTCGCACTCTGTGAGTTCAAGCCCCGCATCGGGCTCAGCACTGACAGCTCAGAGCCTGGAGCCTGCTTCAGATTCTGTCTCCCCTCTCTGCCCCTCCCTTGCTCACACTCTGTCTCTTTCTCAAAAATAAAATAAAAACATAAGATGAGGCCTTTAGGGTGACTATATGGGATCACTATAGGGTGAATAGTGTCCTCATACAAGGTTTTTAGGGAGCACATGCCAGCCACCGTGGGCACACAGGAAATGACAGCTGTAAATCTCAGGAGTAATGACAGGGATAAATCTCAGCAAACCACCATTCAACAGCAGCCAATGGCTGCAGAGAATCAAGAATTAACCCACAGGCTGCATGTTCCAGTTCAATCCCTGGAAGAAATGACCACCAGTAGCCAATCACAAGATACATACCTCTCCACACCTGGACAGGAATAACCCACACTTCTGCAAGCAACACCTTTGGTCAGACATGCAGCTGCAAGGTAAGGCGTGCTTGCTTTTGCTCCATTTTATGCCTTGAAATGTGCAGGCAAGGGATATGAGCCACAGTCACTCTGGGGGAAAAACCCTCATGGAGTATCAGCCTTTGTGAAAGGGAATCTGGAAGTATCTGGCTACCAAGGCCGCTGACTTCACAAGGGCTTCATTGGCTGTCCAGCTTTAGATCAGTGCTCAGCAGCCACTAGGAACCTTGGCAAAGGACTTTATGCCGGTCTCCTTCAAATGGTGCCAAAGTTCCTCCAAGTTCTGCCTTCTTGCCCTGGGGTCCCATAGGCCTGAGTCCTAATGCCCAGATGTCCATATTTGGATCTTCTCTTTCCTTTACTGTCACTGTATTCCATCCCCCATCCATCACTTCTTGATCCTGGTGTCCGTTCAATGAGTCATTCCTTCACCAAATGCCTTGAGTGCCAACTGTGTGTCAGCACTATCACCAACATAGAGGACACAACAGGAGCAAGAAAGATATAGTTCCTTTTATTGCAGCCTGGTAGGAGAGAGACAATCAAGTGACCTTCCAACTAACATGTGATATAATATTGGGTCATGACAAACACTATGGAATAAAGCAGGGCGAGGGCCAGAGGAGAACAGGGACAAGAAGGGCGGTCAGGGAAAGCCTCTCTAGGAAGCAGTATTGCACAGAGGTTCCAACAAGGTAATGAAATCAACCTGAGGCCATCTGGGAAAAGAGTGATCCAATTAGAGGGGACATCCAGTGCAAAGGTCCTGAGGTGGGAGCTTGCTTAGCATATATGAGGACCGAAAAGGAGGCACCAGAGGAGCATGGAGGGATAGAAGTCAGACAGAGACAAGGCCAGGGGGAGTAGTGGCCATTTTGTGAGGGCATTGGAGGTGATGAAAAGGACTCTGGATCTTTTTCTGAGTATGAGTGGACATCACTGGAAATATTTTGAGCAAAAATGATCTGGGTTATATTTAAGAGGGTCAGTTCAGGTGCTCTATGGAAACTGCCTATAGAGTTCAATGGTGAAGTGCAGCTACCCTTGAGGACTCCTGTGGGCATAGTCAGTCAGTGAGAGCTGAGGGTGTCACAGACAGTATTGCTGACAAGGAGGAGGGGAGCCTAACCTTAGCAGCTGTGTGATTCCAGACAAGTCAGTGGTTTCTCAGAGCTGCTCTCTGCCTCGGACAATCCCATTATGACCTCAGTTTCTAATAGGAACACAACAAGATAACATATGCAACCAGCTTTGCATAGTGCCTGGCTCCTATCAGGACTGTGTTTCTGCCTCCACTAGTGTCTCTACCTTTCCAGCAGAATCCCTTCCCATCATGGCTGTTGCAGCTGGAAAATACTCCCTCCGAGGAGGCTGGAAGTTTTTTAGTGAGAGCAACTCATGGGCAAACATAGGAAAACTCAAGAATCTCTTACATCAGGACCTAAAAACCATCACAAAAAAGAAATCCTGGCACTTTTATGGCTCCCTAAAAACCCTTTAGAAACACACGTGGTATTTTTCTCTCAAGGCCCTCTGTGGTTGAACCAATTAGCCAACTTGAAGGCCAGGAACAACATAGATCTCCAGAGGCTGGTGGTCCCCAGAGAAGGAGGAACTGCCTGAGTGGGAGTGGACGTTGACCATGAACTGGATACAGGGCTCCAGGGTAGCAGGTGGGCAACCCTACTCCTGTACCCACCACCTTGCCTAAGTGAGTATGACTGGGTTGCCTCTGCTGAGTCGCTAAGTGAGATGATGGAGTCTCTCCCCACATGCTGGTCAGCCCTGGGTGCAGGCTAGGACCCAGCTCAACCAGGAAATCTGGGGAAGCCATGTGCACAAGACAGGGAAGAGAAGACAGAGCAGGGCACATGTGCTAATTCACCAGGTGAGACTGCGTTGTGTGCCCCATGCGCTGCAGTAACTCCTAAGTTCATAGTGGCATATCGCCTCAGAAATGAGCCTAGTTAATTTTCACAGACTCTAATTTTCACCCCTCTAAGATGGGCAGGACATAAAGGATTATCCCATTTTAAAGGGGAGAGAACTGATGTTCAGAAAGGGGTTGTGGAGACTTGCACAGAATGAACCTCCTTCTGAGACCATTTGGGAGTCCTAGCTGCCAACCTCTCCTCAGCCAGTGTGTCACATCCAGGGCTGTCAGACTGAATGAGCCTCTGGGCTCCATGGATGGGCCAAGGGAGATCCAGGGAGTCTCCCAGGTGGAGCCTGGCTCCTCCTCAAGGCCATGCTCCATTGATCAGAGACCTTCCCTTGCCACAACTCTATCAAGCGCAAGAGAATCAAGGCTTGTCACTAGGCCATGGCCTTGGGGGACTGCACAGAGAAAAGGGCTCCTTCTCTTTGTTCTTCATGGCACAATATTGTTTTCTCCTGTGGCGCCTGGACTCCTCAACCTCAACATAACCAAACTGTCCCTTCTCCTACATTCCCCTGTCTCCTCTAGATACCTGGGCTTCAGCCTCTCCCCTCCACCCCCTGCCAATCTTCATGGCCACTGGATTTCAGGAAAGTTGCCTGAACTCAGCCTTCCTCTCCACCACCAAGTGGTTTCAGTCACCACTCTTCCTGGCCACACCGGGAGGCCCTAGCATACACCCCTGGCCTCCTCCCTACCCTGCTAATCTTTATGCTTATTGCTAGCAACTTTTTCATAGGCTCTTAACAGATTCCCTTTACCCCTGACTGCACAGCCTGGTGGCCTCAGAAAAGACCTGGGACCAGACAATGTCGAACAAGGAAAAAATACAAGTTCTCCCTCCTTCTTATAGACTCAGCATACCCAGCCTATGCCCAAACCTGGTGAGGTCTAATCCATCCACCATCTGAACACTTGGGACCAAGGCACAAACTGTTGATGCCTATTAATAATGAAGCCCAGATGCTGAGGGGTCCTGGGGAGGAGAGCCTCCCCCAACTGCTGAGACTTCTCCTCAACAGTACAGGCAGGTGAGATGGGCCTGGTCCAGAACCTGGAGCTGAAAGGCAGCAGGCAGGACCCCTGTGAAAAGCTCTCAAAAACCTGGGTGCTGGTCAGAGCCCAGCATGTGCCAGACCCTGGGAAGAAGTATCAGAGCCAGATAGCCCCACAGAAGCCATCAGATACATCACATTAAGGCAGTGAAATTGAGGCCCAGGAAAGGGGGAGGGAAGCGTCCTCCGTCAACAGCAAACCCAGGAGCCCTCATACTCCAGACAAAGAATACCTCCTACTTGCAGCACCTCATAGTTGAAGCATCCCAAACTTAATGGAGAAAACCCTGAAAAGGTAATGAAGTTGTCTCAGACTGCCTTTGTCTTAAAGGCAATTGCCTGCAGATGGCTAGCCCAGAATATTTCCAAATGAGATGCCCTGGGAGAACCCTTGGTGGGCACTGAAGCAGTCAGTCCAAGAGAAAAAATAATAATGCAGGTTGTTGTCTAAAGCACTTGTGTGCGCATTCTGTTTGGGGAAATAGCATTAGTCACAGAGGCAGCACTGATGGGGGGTGGGGAGAGGGGGCACAACTGGGGAGAGCTTGGGGGAGGCAGCAGCATGGAGAAGGTTAGCATCTCCGCCAAAGCCTGCCTACAACCTGCCCCACCCGCCACCCACACTGGTGGAAGGGAACTGTCTGATGAGGTGAAAGCATATCAGGACCCTGCACACTGAGTGAGGAAGTGGGCAAGGATGCTGGGGTCTCCTGAAACTTTCCCCAGCTCCTTGGTCAGCTCAGCCTGCCTTTGCACATGAGTGTAACACATGTACGATATTCATTCATGTGCTCAAGCATTTGCTGAGCACTAAATCCAGAGAACTGTTCTAGGTACTGAAGATACAGCAAAGGGCAATGCAGATAAAGCTTCTTTCTCTCATGTGAATGGGGGGAAAAAATAACAATGCCCATTTGTTCATTTCATGGAGCTAGGATTCTTCCCATTCCCCTGTTCCACACCCTGCCCCAGAGCAGCCCCATTCTGGCATGTCTGCATCTCCCAGCTATGAGTGCTGATTCTAAGGGAAGACCACCAGCCTGAGCTCCAGGATGGCTCAGAACTTCCCTCCCTGCCACACCCTAAAAACCCCATCCATCTAGGGCCACTGGAGGAGGGGGTGCACCACAACAGACACCAGAGTAGTCACTCGATGCCCAGTCCTTGTTGCTCCCAGCTTGCCAGCCTTCCAGCCCAGCAGCCCTAGTGGTCTCTATAAACCTACCCTGGATGGGGTTGCACACCCACCTTCTAAAAGCTCACTCATTGAAAATCAGACCCTCTCTCTTCCTCTTCCTCACTCACACAAGGCCTCATCTCCCTCCTCCGGTCCCCCCTCTCTCCTCTCAGCCTCCCTGCTTCCTCCCAGCCTCCTTACCTCCTCTTAGTCTCACATCCCTCCTCCCAGCCTCACCTCCCTCTTGTCAGCCTCACCTCTCTCTTCTCAGCCTCCCCTCCCTCCTCACCTCCTCAGCCTCCCTGTCTCCTCCCAGTCTCACCAACTTCCTCCCAGCCTTACTTCCCTCTTCACAGCCTCACCTCCCTCTCCCTCATCTCCCTGCTTCCTCCCTACCTCCTCTTAGCCTCACCTCAGGCTCCTAGCCTCACCTTACCCAGTTCTTTATCTCTCTAGGCCTCCATTCCTTCTACCTGAATCCAGGATGCTCTTCCCCCATCACTGCCAGCGTCAAGCTAGCCCTTCAGATCCAACTGTAAGTGACACTTCTTCAGGAACCTTCTCAGATGTGCATCCAGAACAGACCCCTCACAACCCATCTTAACACACTTCACTTTTCCTTCACAGACATCGTGATTTATACTGTTTTGGGGGACACAGCAATTATTTGCCTGATGTCTACATCTCCTACCCACTGAAAACTCCATGAAGGAAGGTAAAAAGCTGAGTTTGTTCACCAATGAATCCCCTGCACCTAACACAGACTGTACAGAGGCCCTTGTGAGGAGTTTGAGTTTTATTTTAAGTTTAATAGAAAACCTTTGAAAAATCTTACACAGTAGGTGATGAGGTCACATTTATTGTCAGTGACTTATTGAACAACCAAAACCCAAGAGGATAAAAATATTAAAAGTTTCTTTTCCTTTAGTCATTCACCTTGGTTCCAGAATGACACCCAAAAGTTTAAGTCACTTTTAATTATCAAGAGGTCCAAGCTTATTTCACCCCTTTTCATGCCTTCCTCCACTGTCTCTCATGCCATGGCTAATCTTTGTCCCGGGGAGGAAGCATGATTTCTAAGAGATTCCTTTCATATCCCTCCCTACTCCTCAGGCCTCCCTTCCTAGGGCCTGCAGGAACAGGGGGCAAGGATAGAAACATGGCCAGTGTTGTCTGAGGTGTCCGATCACCTGTATATGAGGTGAGGTGCCCCTGGCTTCCATCTGGTTGGATCTAGGTCCTTATTATGTTGGGGGGTCTACTGCATGGAATGTGGGAAGTGAGGAAAAGAAGGATCAGGGAGATTTCTGTTTCAGGCTCAAGTATCTAGATGGTTGTTGGAGACATTTTGTGAGGTGGGATGTTGGGAAAGGAGGAGGCTGGAGAAATCCCTCTGGGGTCTCTTAAGGCCAAGGTATGTGGGAAACATGCCTGCAGATGTCAAGGCTCAGAGGAAATGTCTGGGCTAGAGACCAGCATTTGGAGTAGTTTGATGTGTAGAGATGACAAGCCCCTGGGATAGATGAAGTCACCAAGAAAGGAGAACAGAGGAAGGAGAAGTAGCACAGATCTGCCCCTTGGGGACTGTCAAAAGTTCAAGTTTGGGCAGGACATTGGGGGGAGCCTGTGAAGCAGAAAGTTGGCAGCTAATGACAACATGGTGAAAACCAGAGAAGAGACTATCATGGAGGTCATGCTCAACCTTGTCAAATGTCACAGCAAGGGCACCGAAGAGGGAAAGGAGCTTGGGGCGGAAATATAAAGATGGCTGGCTTTGACAAAGGTAGTTTCAGCGAGGGGAGGGTGACATCAGTAGCCACACTGTGGTGGGTTGAAACGTGGACAGAAGGAGAGGACATGGAGAGGTAAGAAACAGGGCAGTAGCTGGAGGGGAATGGAAAAACGGGTAAGGGGTTTGCAGTTTTGCTTTTCTGATGGAAGATTCTAAGACAAGTTTCTAGGCAGCGAAGCAGGAAATTGGGAGAGGTGGAATGAAGGAGAGAGGTATAAAAGGGGGAAAGGCAAAATCCCAGGGAGGGTAAAAGCTTGGATCCAGAGCCCAGGGCAGGAAGTGGCCTTTGCAAGGGGAGGGAGACCTACTTCCTCCAGGACAACAGGATGGGGTCATGAGCCACAGGATGCAGATGCAGGTGGGGTTATAACTTGGGAGCCTGGAGATGAGACATGGCTGGGAAATGGGAAGGGCAGTGGATTGGGGATTGAGAGCAGAAGACAGAGTACAACACAGGGGTTTCGGGAGGACATGTGAATGCTATAGAGGTGAGTGCTGAAGGGTCAAACCTGACACCCAGCTTTCCTCTTCACGGAACACCATGCACCTGTGCAAGTTGGCCTCCAGGTTCATCAGGAGTTTTGCCTGATAAATATCACAAAGAAAAGTGAACAGGGAAATTGGGCAGGCAAGGGAAGGATTATTAATGAAACAAAATCATGATGTTTAAGTCAGGAGACAAGGGTTTTGTGAAGAATGTGGGGTTAAAGATCTCACTGTTCCTGCAGAAGAACTGAGGGTAGTTGGAGAACGGTAGGTTGTGCTTGTGATTTTGGATACGGGGTAGCTGTCGCCAGTGGGCTTGTCTAGAATATGAACTCCATGAGGCTGAAAGGCTCAGGTAAGTGAGGAGGTGCAACTGGAGATGAAGAGGTTATGGAAATGAAAGGCCGAAATGTGAAAGTCATCAGGAATGAGGCAGATCTGGGATGGGGAGAGAGCAAGCCCGAGAGGGAATAACACCCTCAACTTGACAGGCTGTCCATAGAGGATAACCAGGTGTTGGTTAAGGTAAGTAGGAGAAGAGAAGAGGTGGAGGTCAGGGTGTCTGTCGGCTCCAGGGTGGCAGCTGCCGAGGGAGAGAGGATGGGTGGGGAAGCAGATAGCAGGTGGAGGTTTGTGTAGGCTCAGGGACAGCTGTGACCGAAGTCAGAACAGTAGGATGGAAATTAAAAGATGCAGAGCAGTTGGTAAAGTGTCCGACTTCAGCTCAGGTCATGATCTCACTGTCCTTAAGTTCGAGCCCTGTGTCGGGCTCTGTGCTGACAGCCCAGAGCCTGGAGCTTGCTTCTGATTCTGGGTCTCCCTCTCTCTCTGTTCCTCTCCCGCTCATGCTCTGTCTCTCTCACTCTCAAAAATGAATAATTGTTAAAAAAAATATATGCATAGCAGAGACGGGACAGTTTTAGAGCCGACATCTCTAGTGCTCTGGTTGACGGTGTGATTAATCCCAGGACACTACCTCAATTGGGTGATTCTCTGTACAAGGGCCACCTTTCTTTGTATTGTAGCCAATGTTTTCAAAGGACAAATATGTATGTTAATCAAAGAAGGCTAGGGAGGGAATTAATATTGAAAAAATACTGGTCCCAGGACATTTATATTTATGTCTGTTTAATCCTCTGATAAGTACGCAGAGAAATTATTACTGTTCCACTTCACACATGAGAACAAGGTTCAGAGAAAGTAGGTACCTCATCCAGGGGCCCCGACTAGCAAGTAACAGAAGAAGAAGAAGAAGAAGAAGAAGAAGAAGAAGAAGAAGAAGAAGAAGAAGAAGGAGGAGGAGGAGGAGGAGGAGGAGGAGGAGGAAATGATGAAAAGGGTATTATTAGATTTATTTAGAACTTCCTGTCATAGGCCTGCCATGGCTAATTGCTTTTACCCACACTGTCTTATTTAATTCTCATGATGAAACTAATAAACTAAATTGCATTATATACCCATTTTATAGATGGCATAATTATGACTTAGAGAGTAATGAGATCTGTCCAAAGTCAAAGGCAGACACCCATATCCTTTGTTGGACATGATGTCCTTTACCCACAGAAGTCATGCTCTAAGCCCCACTCATGCAGAGAAATGCCCCATCAAGAGACCAGTTTAAATATAGAGCAGGTGCCCCTGCCATGGAGATGGACACCACATCTTTTAACCTCATTGGACTCTGGCCTGCTGAGCCATCCTCCATGATGAGTCAGCTAATCAGACACATGTCCTGGGCCAGGGGCTACAAGCTGTTTCAATTTTTCAAACACAACAAACAACAGGAAAGAAAAATGATCAAACCAGATCCAGAAAGAGGCTCGACCCAATGCCCCCAAATAGCTCTTCCAGTCAAGAGACAGACCCTCCATCTGGGCTTACAGATGTTGTTCAGTGACCCTCAGTCAGGCAGCCTGGCCCCTCAGGGGAAGCTGAGAGGATCGCATAGTGACGGTGCCTGTGAGTGGGCAGTGGCAAAACAGGGCGGTTCCCTGGGAAGAAAGTTGCAGGATTGAGGTTGCCTGAAATCCAGCTGATAACTGCCAATAACTGCAATTTCTACACCCAACATCCCTGCCCTTAAGTCGTGTACCTGGAATCAGAAGCTGAGGACCACAAGATCCCCAGCTGTTCACTTCTGTGTAACCCTAAAACTGACCAACAGTGAGATACTGGTAGACCCTGGGATGAAGAAATAGAGGTATCTCATGGCCAGAGCATCATGCCTGCACTTCATCAATTGGTGAGGTATTAGATGCTCAGCACAAGTATGCATCTGCAAATGGACTGAATGCTAGGTTCACCCCAATGGTCTGGGAATAATGCTGAAACCTTATCTCCAGGTGCCCAGGCAAGATTAGGAGTGGTGGCCTCTGGTTTTAATGAGAGAATCTTCTACAGACAAGAATTCCCTACTTCTAAATGCAATACAAGGTTCTTAAAGCAATGAAAAGCAACTAACGTTGGGAGTGTTAATAAGAACACAGTATCTTCAGTCCAGATGCCATTGGGCTTATACTTTTTAACATTTCTGCCAGCCCACACTTGGCTGAAACAGATGCAAATGTAAAACCAACTTTGATATCCCCTGTTTGGTTTCATAAACTTACTATAAATGTTTCAAAAGCACATTTTTGTGTTTTATATTCTTTTTGTTTATTTTCATGTTAGACTCGGGGTTTTATCTTATAAAGTTGTTTTCCAAAAGTAGAATCTTGCACCCACAGAATATTGAGGCTTCACATACACAACTCAATGTAGAGGCATCATCTAGAAACAAAGTAGTTCTCTGGTATCATGAGCCAACTCTTTGATGTGCCCTCTATCAGCTATCCTATATTTTGTTTCTGGGTAGACCAAATGTTCTAAGAGCATCTGGCTAGTGGAGCAGTCCCCAACTAGTGAGCAGCTAGATCCTCTGCATTCCATCTGTTGGCTCTGTCTTAGTTCCAGGGACTTCACCACTATGGCTACACTATTCAAGGGTCTCCACCTCAGAGCAAGGAAAGGTTATAAATCTCACTTAGAGGGCTCCATTCAAACTACTCAAGGGAAAAAACATCCCACAGCTGATTGAGAAATGCACATCTGGTTAAGAAGCATTGATATGGCATGTTGGAGTAATCACACCCCACCATGATTCTTTCCCTGGATGTAGCCATAAAACCTAGACAGAATGCATGGATCAGTATTAGAGGAATCTGAAAAATAAATAGTGGCAGTCAGGTAAGGGAAGAGGACAAGAATTTTAAGTTCCACTAAACTGGATTGAAGTTTAACAAGTTTTCATTTTCTGTTCCCCTTGCTCTTCAGCCTTGGAGATAGGTACAGCCACAAAAGTGTACAGCAGGGCAAGATCACAAAAGCCACAGCTATCTGACTGAAGGACCATCACAGGAGATCCATAAGAACAGGAAAGTACTGGGGATATCACACAGAGGGAGGAGATTGGGAAAGCAGTTCCATCAAGTTGTTTATAAACTTCTGGGACACACCCCTGAGCTTCTCATAAAAGGATAAGATACTAAACAGGATGTAAAAAAAAAAACCTGTGAAAACAAAATTTAAAGACAAGTTACCATCCAGATTCTAGACTGGTCACTGGGTGATACACAAATGGGACATATCAAAAGAGCACTGCAAGTGCTTTGAAACTGAACTGATTTTAGAAACAGTCCATAGGCAACATGCTAGAACTTGTGGCCTTAACCTAACCTGCTAAAACAAAAATATTAGTATCCAAAGAGATCAAGAGTTTCATAGCATAATATTCAAAATGCCAAGATAAAATCCAAAAATTCTCAGAATAAGAACCAGGAAAATCTCAATTCATATTTTAAAAAAAGACATTAATATCAAGAGGAGATATTGGGGTGCCTGGGTGGCTCAGTTGGTTAATCATCTGACTTTGGCTCAGGTTATGATCTCAAGTTCATGAGTTTGAGTCCTGCGTCTGGCTCTGTGCTGACAGTTCAGAGCCTGGAGCCTGCTTCAGATTCTTTGTTTCCCTCTCTCTTTGCCCCTCCCCCACTTGCACTCTGTCTCCCTCTCTCTCAAAAATAAGTAACATTAAAAAAAATTTTTTTAAGAGAAGATGTTGAGATGTTCTAGCAAAGACTTTAAAATGACCTTTAAGGGGCACCTGATTGGCTCAGTAGGTTAAGCATTCAGCTTTGGCTCAGGTCATGATCTCACATTTGTGAGTTAGAGCCCCACATCAGGCTTTCTGCTGTCAGCAAGGAGCCCACTTCAGATCATCTGTCTCCCTCTCTCTACCTCTCCCCAACTCTCTCTCTCAAAAATTAAAATAAACATTTAAAAAATAAAAAAAATAAAATGACTATTTAAAATATGTTCTAACAAGCAATTGTGAATACTCTAAAAACAAATGGGAAAATAAAAAGTCTCAGCAAAGAAATAGAAGATATAAAAAAAAAAGTAGAAAAGTTAAGCTAAAATATACAGTAACTTAGAAAAAATAAAAACTCATTGGATCAGCTCAATACAAATTTCTCAGTAATAGCATCAGCAGACAGATAATCAAAAAAGATATAGAAGAACTAGACAGTCCCATCAACCTACTAGATCTTATTGGCATTTATAGAACACTTCAAACAACAACAAAATACAATTTATTACCAAATACACATGGAACATTCGTCAAGAAAGACCACATCTCATATTATAAAGAAATCTTTAAAAATTTAAAACAGTTAAATCATAAAAAGGCTTTCTGGCCATAATGGAATTAAACTATAATTTAATAAAATTAAAATAAAGAAGGAATATAAATAAAAAAGGAAATGTCTAAACACTTGAATACACTTATAAATAATCCACAGATCAAAGAGAAAGTCTAAAGAAAAATTCAAAAATATTTTAAACAAAAATAAAAATTTGAAATTTTACAATTTGTGAAATGCAAATAAAGTAGTGCTTAGAGAGAAATTTGTAGCACTGAAATACGTATATCAAAAAGAAGAAAGAACTCAAAACAATAATCTAAGCTTCCATCTTAAGAGACTAGAAAAGGACGAACATATTAAACCCAAAGCAAGCACGAGGCTGGAAATAAAGATAACATCAGAAATCAAAGACATTGAAAACATAAAAACAACACATAAAATAAATGAAACAAACCAGATTTTTTCAGAAGACCAACAAAATTGATAAACCTCTTGAAAGACTAACAAAAAAGGAGGGCACAAGTTACCAATGTCAGACATGTAAGGAGACATCACTACAGACTCCACAGATGTTAAAAGGAAAATAAGGGAATAAAATGAACAACTCTACACCCATAAATTCAGCAACTTAGACGATGCAGAGTAATTTGCAGAAAAACACAAAAACCAAAATTCAACCAAGATAAAATAAATAACCTGAATATTACTGTAACTACTAAATAAATTTAATGCATAATTGAAAGCCTTCCCCCCCCACAATCTTCAGTCATAGATGATCTTATTGGAAAATTCTATCAAACGTTTAAAGAAGAAATAAAACCAACGTTACACAATCTCTTCCAAAATACAGAAAGGATACACTTTCTACTTATTTTATAAAGCCAGAATTCCCCTGCTATAAAAATCAGACAGTACAAAACGGAAAACTGCAGATCAATATTCCTCAATAACATAGACAAAAATAGAGAAAGACCAATACCATATGATTTCACTCATATGTGATATTTAGAAACAAAACAAACAAGCAAAGGGAAAAAGAGAGAAAGAGAGAGAGGGGCAACCTTCTTAATTATAAGGAACAAACTGATGGTTACCAGGGAGCAGGTGAGGGGATAGGTTAAATATGTGATGGGGATTAAGGAGTGTACTTGGCATGATGAGCACTGGGAGATGTATGGAACTGTTGAATCACTATATCGTACACCTGAAACTAATATAAAACTGTATGTTAACTAACTGGAATTGTAATAAAAACTTTTTTAAAAAAACATACACAAAAAGGTCTTCAAGAAAATATTAAATATAAACAAATTGAATCTAGCAACATATAAAAAGAATATTATGACCATGTAATATATAACTCAGAAATACAAGACTAATTCAATCCTTAAAAGTAAAGCAATATGTTACACTATTTTAACAGTCTAAGAAACAAAAACTACATCAAAAATGCAGAAAACTCATTTTGCAAAATTCAGCATGATTCATGATAAAAACTCTCAGCAAACTAAGAATAAAAGATAACTTCCTCAACTTGATAAAGGGTACCAACACACACACACACACACACACACACACACACACACACACACGGCTAATATTATACTTAATATTGAAAGACTGAAAGATTTTCTCCTAAAATAAGAAAAAGGCAAATATCTCTACTCTCACCATTCCTATTATACATCTTATTAGAAGTTATAGCCAGTGCAATAAGGTAAGAAAAAAAACAAAATATGTATTCCAAGATAGCAGCATAGAAAGACCCTGAACTCACCTCATCTGACAGAAACACAGAATCTATAGCTACATATTGAAAAATACTCACCAAAAAATACTGAAAACTAGCTGAATAACTCTCTTCAAAATAAAAGATAAAAGAACCATATTGAGACAGGAAAAGCAGAGATGTGGTCTTCCACAGTGCAAGGACACAATAGAGAGGACTCAAAATCACAGTGAAAGAGAAGTTACAACTGATACCACAGAACTACAAAGTATCATGATCACTGTGCATAATTATATGCCAACAAACTGAAAAACAGAAAAAAATAGATAAATTCCTGGAAATATACAATCTTCCAAGACTGATCATGAAAAAAATAGAAAATCTGAATAGACAGACTACTAGTAAAGAGATTGAAAAAAAATAACCAACAACCTCACAACAAATTAAAGTCCAGGACCAGACGGGGTCACTGGTGCATTCTACCAAATATTCGAAAATTTCATACCTATCCTTCTCAAACTCTTTCCCCAAAAATTGAGTAGATGAGAATGCATCCTAACCCACCTTACAAGGCCTATATTAGCCTGATATCAAAACGAAACAAAAACACCACAAAAAAAGAAAATTACAAGCCAATATACCTGATGAGCATAGATGCAAAAATTCTCATCAAAATATTAGCAAACCAAATTCAACAATACACTAAAAGTACCATGTCCCAGCACCAAGGGGGATTTAGGACATGATGCAAGGTTGGTTAAACATCCACAAATCAATCATGAAACACCACATTAACAAAATGAGAATACAAACATATGATGATCTCGGTAGATATAGAAAAAACATTTGACAAAATTCAACATCCATTTATGATAAAAAAAAAATACTCAACAAAGTGGGTACCTCAACCAATAAGGGCTATATATGAGAAACCCAGAGCTAACATCTTACTTAATGGTAAAAATATCAAAGCTTTTCTTCTAAGATCAGGAACAAGAAAGGATGCCCACTCTCATCACTTTTATCCAACATAGTATTAGAAATCCTCATCATGACATTTAGGCGAAAAAAAAAAAAGGCATCCAAGTTGGAAAGGAAAAAGTAAAACTGTCACTATTTTCAGATCACATAATACTATATACAGAAAACCCTAAAGACTCCACACACACAAAAAAAAACCTGTTAGAACTAATAAATGAATTCAGTCAAGTTGCAGGACACAAAATCAATATATAGAAATCTATTATGTTCCTATACACTAATAACAAACTATCAGAAAGAGAAACTAAGAAAAGAATACCATTTACAAGTGCATCAAAGAGAATTAAATACCTAGGAATAAATTTAACCAAGGAGGCAAAATATTTATACACTGAAAACTATAAGACATTGATGAAAGACATGGAAGATACACAAATAAATGGAAATATATTCTGTGCTCATGGATAGGAAGAATTACTATTGTCAAAATGTCCATACTACCCAAAGCAATCTACAGACTCAATGCAAGCCCTATCAAAATTCCAATGACATTTTTCATAGAACTAGAACGAATAGTTCTCAAATTTGTATGAAACCACAAAAAAAAAAAACCATGAAAAGCCAAAGCAATATTGAAAAAGAGGAAAAGAGCTGGTGATATCACACTTCCTGATTCCAAACTACCCTACAACACTATAGTAATCAAAACTGTATGGTATTGACATAACAGACACATAGATACAGAATAGAGAGCCTGGAAATAAATCAATATGTATATGGACAATAAACTTATGAGAAAGCAGCCAAGAATACACAATGGAGAAAGGATAGTCTCTTCAACAAATGATGTTGGAAAAATTTGGCAGCCATATGCAAAAGAATGGAACTAGATCACTGTCTTAAATCATACACAGAAATAAACTCAAAAAATATTTGAATGTAAAGCATGAAACCATAAAACTCCTAGAAAAAAAAAACACAGGATGTAAGCTCTTTGACATTGGTCTTGGTGTTTTTTTTTTTTAAATCTGACTCTAAAAGCAAAGGTAACAAAAGCAAAAATAAGTGGAACTACAACAAACTAAAGAGCTTCTTCACAGCAAAGGAAATCATCAACAAAATGAACATCAACTTACTGAATGAGAGAATGTATCTTCAAATCATGTATCTAATAAGGGGTTAATAACCAAAATATACAAAGAATTCAAACACCTGAAACTAATATAACACTGTATGCTAACTATATTGGAATTAAAAGAAAAGAAGCAATGAAAGGAAGGGAGGGAGGGAGAGAGAGAGAGGGAGGGAGGCAGAAAGTACTCAACTTAACAGCAAAAAAACAATCTGATTTGAAAATGAGGAAAAGATATAAATAAATACTTTTCTTTTTAAAAAAAATTTACATTTATTTATTTTTGAGAGACAGAGGGAGACAGCATGAGCAGGGGAGGGGCAGAGAGAGAGGGAGACACAGAATCAGAAGCAGGCTCCAGGCTCCGAGCTGTCAGCACAGAGCCCAACACAGGGCTCGAACCACAAATCGTGAGATCATGACCTAAGCCAAAGTCAGACACTCAACCAACTGAGCCACCCAGGTGCTCCTAAATAAATACTTTTCAAAAAAAAGACATAAAGGTGGGCAACAGGCATATCAAAAGATGTTCAAAATCACTATCAGGAAAATGCAAATCAAACCCACAATGAGATATCACCTCACACTTGCAAGAATAGCTATTATCAAAAAGTCAAAAGATAACAAGTATCGAAGAGAATGTCGAGAAAAGGGAACCCACATACGCTGTTGATAGGAATGTAAATTGGTATATCCACTATTGAAAACAGTATGCAGGTTCCTGAAAAAATCAAAAACAGATCTACTATATGATCCAGCTATTTGCTTTCCAGGTATTTTTTTGAAGACAATGAAAACACTAATTTAAGAAGATATACACACCCTTCCATTCATTGCAGCATTATTTATAATAGCCAATATGTGGAAAACAACCTAAGTGTCTTATTGAGGGATGAATGGATAAAGAAGATGTGGCATGTTTGTACAATGGAATACTACTCAGCCATAAAAAAGGAAACATTACCATTTGTAAGAACATGTATAGACCTGGAAGTTATTATGCTAAGTGAAATAAGTCAGAAAGAGAAATACAAATACAGTATGATTTCACTTACATGTGGAATCCAAAAAACAAAACAAAACTCACAGATACCGAGAACAGATTGGTGGTTAGGGGTTGGACAAAAGGGCAAAGGACAAAAAGGGTCAACTGTATGGTGATGGATGGCAACTAAACTAATTGTGATCATTACTTTGCAGTGTATAAAATATTAAATCATTATGTTGTACACCTGAAACTAATATAATGCCATATACCAATTTTACCTCAATAGCAACAACAAAAAATTAAAGCACATGAATTGAAAAGGAAGAGAAGTGCCTGGGTGGCTCAGTTGATTAAGCATCCAACTTTGGCTCAGGTCATGATCTTGTGATTTGTGAGTTTGAGCCCTGCATCAGGCTCTGTGCTGACAGCTCAGAGCCTGGATCCTGCTTTGGATTCTGGGTCTCCTTCTCTCTCTACCCCTCTCCTAATCATGCTCTGTCTCTGTCTCTCTCTCAAAAATAAATAAACATTTAAAAAAAATTTTTTAATAAAAGGAAGAAATAAAACTGACCTATTAACAACCAATAAGATTTCTATGTAGAAAGCCTCAATTAACCTACAAAACAATTCCTAGAATCAAAAATTAAGTTTATCAAAGTTGGAGAATACAAGGTCAACACACAAAATATCAATAGTATTTCTATATACCAGCAATGTAGAACTGAAAAACAAAATTTAAAAATAATGCTATTTACAATAGCTCCCCAAAATGAAATAAATTATAAAGCTAATATAACTTATGAAGGATCTGTACAAAACACTAATACAGGAAATCAAAGACCTAAATAAATGGAAAGATAAACTGCGTTCGCAGATGGGAAGACTCAACATAGCAGTGATGTTAATTTTCCCCAAATTGGCCTATAGATTTAAAGCAATTCTGATTAAAATCCCAGAAGGATTTTTTAAATATAGACAAGTTGTTTCTAAAATGTATATGGAAAGGAATGGAATTAAAATAGCTAAAACAATTTTGAAAAAGAAGTTAAAAAAATCACTATCCAATCTTAAGACTTACTATAGAGCTATAGTAATCAAGACAACATGATATTAGTGAACAGACAGACAAGTAGATGAGTGAAACAGAGTAAAGAGCCTAGAAATAGAACCACACAAATATGGCCAATTGACTTTAACATTTCAAAAGCAATTCCATGCAGAAAGGATAGTCTTTTCTACAAATAGTGTAAGAACAACTACACATCCAAAAACAAACAAAAAAAACATTGAATTCAGCCTCACAACTTATACAAAAGTTAACTCAAAATGGATCATCCATTCTGGAAAAGTCTGGCTGTTTTAATAAAGTTAAATATACACTTACCATATGATCCAGGACACCCACTCTTGGGTGTTTATCCAAGAGGAATGAAATTGTCAGACAAAAACATGAACATGAGAGTTTTTAGAATCACTATTCATAGTCACCAAAAATTGGAAACAAACCCAAACATCCTTCAGCAGGTGGATGGATAAACACACTATGGTTGGTCCAATAAAATACTATTCTACAAAAAGATGAGTGAACTATTGACACATACATGGATGAATCTCAAAGGCATTATTCTGAGTGAAAGAAGCCAGTTTCAAAAGTCTACACACTGTCTGATTCCATTTATATGACAGTCTTGAAATTATGAAACTATCATGAAGGAGAACAGATCAGGGGTTAGGAAATTCTGAGGCCATAAAGGAATAGCATGAAGGAGCTTTCTGATGAAATTGTTGTGTATCTTGATTGGGGTGGTGACTCCATGTATCTCCACATGTGTTGAGATTCAGAGAACCATAAAAAAATAATAATGAAATAAAATCACAACAAAAACATGACACAAATAGGACAGGCCACTGTAGCAAACCTCAATCAACCTCCGAGGCTTTGTGCAAGAGCTTCTTAGGTTAAAAACTTACAAACAAGACAAAAAACACATTTGAACCAGAAGACACAGAAGTAGATTGACAGAGCATTGAAGAGACAGATGTGGACCCTTGAGGATGTCCCCTGACTTCACATCCAAGCTTACTCCTCCCAAGCCTAGAACACTGCTCAGCCACATTTCCCTGAACACAGTGAGTCCTATGAGCACTGGTCCTCAAGTTTGTTTGTATACAGAGTCTGAACTAAAGGAATTTGGCCTTGCAACAGAAGGGCATCTATTATAAATGCAGAGATGTGGCTTCAGTAGTGTCTGAGATACAGCCACAGAATGTAGCTTCCAGTGATCCAGAAAGTTCCCTTATCATCTGCGGGATGTATGTCTTACAATTAGCTGGATTGTTGAAATGACAGGTAGAGCAGCCCTGTTAGTTTGCTAGGGCTTTTGTAACAAGGTACCATAAATTTAAAACAAAGAAATATATTCTCTCACAGTTCTGGAAACCAGAAGTCCAAAATCAAGGTGTCGGCAGCATCATGGTCTCTCCAAAGCCTCTGGGGTAAGATCCTGCCTTGCCTCTTCCAGTTTCTGGTAACCTCGGGCATTCCTTGGCTTGTGGCCATATGACTCCCAATTTCTGCCTCCATCTTCACATGACTGTCTTCCCTCTGTGTCTGTGTCATCATATGACATTCTCCTCTCTGTGTGTCTGAATTTCTCTTTTCTTATGAGGACACCAGTCATATTGGACTAAGGCCCACCTCAATTAGATCTCATTTTAATTTGATCACAGCTGCAAGGGCTCTGTTTCTACATAAGGTCACATTCACGGGTACAAGGAATCAGAACTTCCACATAACTTTATACAATTCAACCTATACCATCAAAATTTCATAGAAAATAGGAAATGAAAGGTAAAACAACAGTACTGGCATTCATTTGTTGAATGTACTGATAGCAATTGATTCTAAAGAGGTTGACAAGCATTGAGTCTCTGCTCTCCTTATCCTAAATCGCCTTTTCAACTTGTTGGGAAAAACAAACCTTCCCTTGAGTTGTATGTTTTTATATAATGCAGGCTGCACCTCTTTTTAAAGTTTTCAAACCAGCCCTCACTGATGTACAATTTAATGATTTTTTACACTTGCTTCTGCTATGTTTCGATTTCCCAAGTCTCAGCAAAATCCTTATTTAACCACTTGGCCTTTTCACAAAATTATCATGGTACTTACTGGGCCTGGGAGGGATATAAACAAATCTCTCTCCCCTTACAACCCCCCAGACTCAGCCACGTATTCTATGAGGAAGGAGCCATATTTGTCGCTGTGTTCTTTTGTTTAAAGGTACTATGCTACTATGTCAAACTATGCATACCTGAAAACATGGAATTAAAAATTTTTAATATACTGAAACAAAAATAACTTTTCAAAACTATGGTTGGCGAAGATCCTTGGACCTTCCTCCATTGGTTTATATACTCACCTGGTAAACATTCACTGAGTGTATAGGATGCTCTGCACCCTATATCATACTAGGGGTACAAATAGGACAAGCCATAACACTGATGAAAATTCACTATTTTGAGTGTTTTCACGGGGTTAGCATAAGGTATCTTAGGATCTTGGTGCTGCTCCTAACTCCTCCTGAGAGTAAAGTGTGACTGTCCTCCAACTAGTTCAATTCTTGTCACCAATTCAATGGCAAACCCATAAGGATAGAAATTCTTCCTCTCCTTATATCTCCCCCACCAAAGCAACCCAGAATCAGACCAGCTCAGGACCTCTAGGGCAACCAGAGGCACCTGACGCATTCATTTAACAAATAGAAGTATACAGAGGCACCTGGCTGGGGCAGTAGTTGGAGAATATGACTCTTGATCTTGGGGCCATGAGTTTAAGCCCCACCATGGGCATAGAGATCACTTAAAAAAATGGAAGTGTACAACTGCAATATGCCAACCATGGTGTCAAGCAGTGGAAATAGAGGAGAACGGCAGGGCAGCTGTCCTTCCTGAGCCATTGTCTACCGCAGACTGGCTCCTAGGAAGTCAGGGAGCTGGGAGAATGGGGAGGCCTTGGCACATCAGCTGGCTGGGAGAGCCCACGAGGCAGCCAACAGCTGCTCATCCAGATATAGCCCTGCTGCCCTGAGAACATGTCACCTTATTCAAAAACAAGAAATATTTTTAATTCTCTGGCACTTATGCTCCACTTAGAATTATTACTTCAGTCACTAATCAGGGGAACCCAACCTCTCCAGACTCCTGAGAGTTCAGGCAGCTTGTCAAAGGTACAAAGGCTACCAGCAGCCATCAGGACTCGGGGAAGCTGGCTCATGCAGCCCCAGGTGGGCCTGATCATTCCATCAGGCCCAAGGGATTGGCATCTAGTTTGCCAATCTCCACCAGGCCCAAGTACATGGAGAAGGCTGCCATAGCAGACCCCAAATATGAGAGTGGCTCTCTTTCTATAAAGCTTTGGAACCCAATGGCCAATGAGTACCCAAACAGATGTCCAAACATCTGCAAATAGGGAGATGTACATTATAACAAAGCACCACTTATACCCATCTGACAGACAAAGATTTTAAGTCCAGCAACACAGGTGCGCCTGAGTGGCTCAGTCGGTTGAGCGTCCGACTTCAGCTCAGGTCACTATCTCATGTTTTGTGAGTTTGAGCCCCACGTCGGGCTCTGTGCTGGCAGTTCAGAGACTGGAGCTTGCTTTGGATTCTGTGTCACCCTCTCTCTGCCCCTACCCTGCTCATGCTGTCTGTCTGTCTGTCTGTCTCTCTCTCTATCTCTCTCAAAAACAAATAAACATTAAAAAAAAAAAAAGCTTTCAACTCCAGCAACATCAACCAAGAGTTGCCAGGATGTAAAAAACAGAGTACAACTAACTTGGAGAGCTTTTTGTCCATACCCAGGGAATCTGCCAGCATGAATGAGCTACAGGGCAGCCCATCACACAGGGCACAAGGGAAGCCATAGGATGTGTTCATCATAGTGCTGCCTATTACAACAAAACATTAGAAACTCCCCAGCGTCTACCAGTAGAGGAACAGGAAGGTAAACTATGCATCCAGAGGAATCCAATCAGCAGTTAAAATGAAACAAATCTCTGTCTATTCAGATTTGTTAGATTCCCCCAAACATATTGCTATGTGAAAAAAAAGCAAGTTATAGAGTATTATGTCCAATATGCTACCACATTCTATCATTTGAAACAGAAAACACTGCTATATCTTGTTAGTGAATATGTAGTTAAAATGTAGAAAAAATAAATGCCAAAGTAGATGCCAAGTTTAGGACAATGCTGCATTTGAACAAGAAGAAAGGTATAGGAGTTTGAGGATAGAAACAATGGAGGCTTCAACTATAAATTACTTTTTATTTAAAAAATTGGAAGCAAACACATCATATCATAATGGTAGGACTTATCAACCTTTGGAGCTGAGTGATAGAAACACCCATGTGTCATAGGCACTAACTTATGCTTTACATACACTACAGCATTTAACTCTCAATACAATGCTGTGAGGGAAGGTATTATTTACCCCCATTTCACAAATGGGGCAACTGAGACACTGAGAGGCTAAGTAACTTGCCCGAAGTTACACATCCAGGATTTAAACCCAGGCCATCTGGCCCCAAATCTGTGCTCTTAACCACTCTGGAATCCTGACTCTGTGGAATGGACATGGAGGTATATTGCAATTCTCCCTGACGTTTACATGGGCTTGAAAATTTCCCTAATTAAAATCAAAGAAGATGTAGAAGTGCTACAAGAAAGAGCTTCCCAAAGCCCCCAGTTAACTTCATGTGTCAAGTTGGCTGGACCACAGTGGCCAGATATTTAGTCAAATATGATTCTGGATGTTGCTGTGAGGATGTTTTTGGATGATATTTACATTTAAATCAGTGGACTTTGGGTAGAGTAAATTGCCTTCCAGAATTTGAGTGAGCCATCTAATCACTTAAAGGTCTGAGTAGAACAAAAGGCTGACTTCCGCCAAACAAGAGGAAATTCTCCAGCAGATGGACTTCAGAAGTGGTCGGCAATATTAGCTCTTCCTGGGGCTCCAGCATGCAGACCCACTCTGCAGAATTTGGATTTGCCAGCCTCCATAACTGCATGAGCCAATTCTTTCAAGATCTCTCACTCTCTCCAGATAGATACATAGATAGATAGATAGATAGATAGATAGATAGATAGATAGATACATACATACATACATACATACATACATACATACTATATAGAGAGATACACATTATATATACATATATATACATACACACATGTATGTTCATATATACACACACATGCACACACACGCATGTGCACATCCTACTGGTGTTGTTTCTGTGGTGAACCCTGACTAATACACCCCCCTCCAGCTCTTGCCTAGAAGAATGTAGTACAGCTGTCAAAGGACAGATGGAAAGAGTCCTGGCTGGGTTGCTCCTACTCCCTCCTATCTGTGGAGTCTTGAGAGAAAGAATCCTAAAGAAGCCATTAATTATCAGAACATCACACTCCAAGGTAGCTATTGCTAATCCCATCTTATAGGGAGGAAAACTGAGGAGATAAACAGCTTGCCAAGTTCTCCCATCAGGCAAGGAACAAAGCACATTTCCCTAAAGCATACAGCAAGGGCTATCTGTGGGTGCACCTTGACTTTGCCAACAGTCAAACCCAAATCAGACAAATCCCAGGAATCCTAAGAGTTGATCAGTTTGGGTACTAGGGCCACTGATGTGAATTTGTTTTTCACTACAGAGATCCTATGCTTAGCCCACAGCCTGGTCACCCTCTTCCCCCAGGACAAATATTTGTATGTTTTCCAGCAGTCTACTCAATAAGTACCTTTTAAATGGACATGTACTTGTTAAATAAAGCAAAACTTATAGATACCCCCTCCCTCATATGGGGCTTCCCTTAAAACAGTAAGAAGAGAAACCAAGGACAAGGGTAAATCCTGCTGGGGAGTGTAATCATGTAGATTAGGTAGCAGATGGAAGAAAGTGTGGTTTCATTGAAATATCTAATAACAAAGAACAAGATACCCAGACTACAAGAAAATAGCACAAAGAGAAGTGAAAGCAAACATCTACAGAAATCATTATTAAATTAACTGCCAAGTTCACGGGGTGCCTGGGTGGCTCAGTCATTTGAGCATCCGACTTCGGCTCAGATCATGATCTTACAGTTTGTGAGTTTGAGCCCTACATTGGGGTCTGTGCTGACAGCTAAGAGGCTGCAGCCTCTTCAGATTCTGTGTCTTCCTCTCTCTCTGCCACTCCCCCACTCATGCTCTGTCTCTGTCTCTGTCTCTGTCTCTCTGTCTCTCCCTCTCAAAAATAAATAAACATTTCTAAAAAATTAACTGCCAAGTTCAGACAAGGAATCTCACAGCACAGTCAAAATCCTGATGGGGACACAGTGATGGCTCCAATATACACACTCCTCAGTGTCAGAAAACAACAACCATCTAGGAACCTTGAGTAACTGAGCAGACAGTGAATTAAGACAATATACAGGAATGTCTAATTATGGGGCATAGTTCCTGTGATGACTATGCAGAAATATATGAAGACTCACAGCAGCAGACAAAAGAAATATTGCAATACAAGGTCCTGTCTGATCTATGAAAACCTGAAATAAATGAAGATACATACCATACTCATGGATAGAAATATGTACAATTATGTAGAGTAAATTCTTCCCAAATTTATCTGTATATTTAATTCAACTCTAGTCAAGATTCTAACAGTATTTTCATGGGCCCTAACAAGCTGATTCTGAAATTTACATGGAAGAATAAAGAACAATGAAGAGCCAATACACCTCTGAGAAAGAAGACTGCTGAGGAGAGAGTTTTTTACTAGGTCTCAAGAATTATTAAGTCATAGGGATTAAGACATTGTGGTACTAGTGCAATAATAGACAAAATAACCAACATAATAGAATACAAAGCCCTGAAACAGATGCTAAAGTTATACGAAAATTTTCTAGATGACAGAAGTGGCAGATCAGGTCATGGGACACATAAGGAACCAGTCAATGAATGGAGCCAGAAAATACAGGTGTCCACTTGGGAAAAAAAAGTGAACTTCAACTCCTAACTCACTCCAAACATAAAAATTAACTATAGTTGGATGAAGAACTTAAATGATAAAAGTCAACTTTCACTGTTTTATGTAGATAAATATCTTTCTGATCTGGGGATGAAAAAAGACTTCTTAGAAAAAAAAGAAAAAAACAACATAAAATAAATGGTTGATAAATTTTGACTATATCCAAATTAAGAATTCCTATATATCAATGAAAACTTTCAAGACAATAAAAAGGCAAATAGGAAAATAATATTTGTTAACATTATAACTGATAAGGGATTAATATCAGTAATATATAAAGAACTAAAAATCAGTAAGGATCTTTGAACCAATAGAAAAAGGATCAAAAGACATAAATAGGCAGTTCACAGAAAAGGAAACACCTGTGAATAATAAAGCTATATAAGATCTGTATTCTCTTTGGTGATCAGAGAAATGCTAATAAAGACCATAATAAAATACCATTTTACACAAATTCTGTAGACACAGATGAAGAAGCCTCTGTGTGTTGCAGAGTATATGGAACAAGAGCATCTCCTATATGTTGCTGGTAGGAGCATAAACTGATACAGTCAGTTTAGAAAATAATTTGTAATTTTCTTGTAAAATTAAACATTCTGTCCCCGACAATCCAACAATGCCACTCCAAGAGAAACTTGGACATGTATAGCAGGAAACATGCACAAAAATGTTCATAGCAGCACAGTTCATAATAGCAAAATCTTGGCATCATGCCTAATGCCCATCAACAGGAGAATGGATTAAAAGGAGACACCATTCACAATAGCATCCCATTGTAATGTACACTACTCGAATATTATGTAATGAACTCTGGCTACATACAGTAATAATGAGAGTGTGTCATAAACCAGAGATTATGATTAACCCAAATCTGAGGTCTCCAATATAAATGAAAAGGAGTAGGAAAAAAAATTTTGAAAGGACACCTATCTTTCCCTGGTCAGACAAATGCTGTGATCTCATCCTTGCAAGGGACATAAGTGTTTATTGAAGGGGAATTTTTTAACAGCAAGTCCCTTCTGACATTCCTCAAACCAATACCATAAATGAAATTTCTATGCCAGCATCCCAGAGTGAGATAAATTGGGATTTAAATGGCAGAGGATGGGGGCTTAGCTGCAGCCATTTTTATATATGCATGCATTCAGGCAGAGCAAAGAGAGGATACTACAACCCTGATGGTAAAAGTTAACAGGAACACCAGGCTACAGAATTTGGGAAGGAAATGGCTTCTAATCAGTCTGTCTGATGGAACCGATTGCCTGAGATAAAGCCAGGCCATGCTGTTGAAGATGGATAATTGAGACTTTATTGGACAAATCAGCAGTGATAAAAGAGGTAACCATGTTGCCAAGAAGGAAGGTAAATAGAGCTGGAATAATGGTAAAAGCTGTTGTTAGATTCCAGTTTTCCAAGCACGATTTATGCTCCTCCTCTGCAAAGTCTTCCTCACTTTCCTAAACAACTTCAGAGAACCAGGATCATGGACACATTACCCAACCCAACCTAAGCTGAGGTCTGTAAACTGCCTAAATTATCTCTATCAGACACCAGAATGGACAAAAATGGGGATAAACCCAAAAGTTCGGTCACTATCATTAGGAGATAAATAAGCAGAGAGGTTTACAGGGGTGAAAACCCATGTCTCAATGGTTTCCAATGGCTGTCACAAAAGTGCTATCTCTTTCCACTTCCTGCACTCCAGACAGTGATTTCAAACCAACAATTACCTCATCCAGTTTTGATCAGGCACAGACTAGGATCCAGAACAAAAAGATCCACACTACTGTCAAACATCCATTCAGAAACAAATTCAGTTCACTTCTTGGCTCAAACTCCCCCTTCCCCCAGGGGAACTCCCCCTTCCCCCAGGAAGCTATCTCTGATTGCCCCTAAAACCTTTGAAGGGCCTCGTCCAACGGCTGACTACAGTATCAGTACTGTGCATACTTTGATACTTAGACAATGAGCAATCATTAGAATGAGTATCATGATGTTATTAATTCATTAGACAAATACCATTAAATATTACTCTGTGCCAGTCAGTGCACTGAGAAC
Organism: Panthera tigris; assembly: GCF_018350195.1. NCBI lineage: Eukaryota > Metazoa > Chordata > Mammalia > Carnivora > Felidae > Panthera > Panthera tigris. The sequence continues at coordinate 43,605,398 of NC_056670.1, forward strand.
TGGGAATACAGCAGAAAATGAACACAAACAGGGCCCCTGCTGTCTGGGGGCCACTTGCTGGCAAAGGAAAAGCCCTTCATCAGATAGTCATAATACTATCATGATTAAAAATCAAACTAAGGGCAATGAAGGGCAAGCAGGACAATGAGGGACCAGATCTTGTTGGCAGGAGTGGGAGTGAGGTTAGGAAGTATTGTCTAAATTGTTTTTGAATGATGAAAAAGAAGTAATCTATTGAAGGGGTGTGTGCATGTGTATTTACACAATGTACGTGTGTGTGTGTGTGTGTGTGTGTGTGTGTGTGTGTGTGTGTGTGTGTGTTTGGTGGAGGAACAAATAAGGCAGAGGAAATAAGTGCAAATTTAGGTAGTAGATGGACCATAAAGGCCACATTTTCAAGATTCCCAAGTGTCCACTGAGAGCTGAATGGATACATAAAATGTGGGGTGTATATATATCTATATCTATATATCTGTATCTATATATCTATATCTATATCTGTATCTATATCTATAGGTATATATCACACACACATACACATATATATTTATATATAACAGAATATTACTCAGCCATAAAAAAACAATGGAATCTTGCTATTTGCAACAACATGGATGGATCTAGAGGGTATCATGTTAAGTGAAATAAGTCAAAGACAAATACCATATGAGCTCACTTATAAGTGCAATTTAAGAAACAAAATAGCAAATGAACAAACAAGAAAAAAGAGTCAACAGAAATCAGACCCTTAAATACAGAGAACAAACTGGTGTTATCCAGAAAGGAGGTGCATGGGGGGGGGGGCGTGAAATAGATGAAGGGGATTAAGAGTCACTTATCGTGGTGAACACCAGGAAATGTATATAATTGTTCAATCACTGTACATACTGCACGCCTGAAACTAATATAACACTGTAAGTTACCTATACTTGAGTGAAAAAAAAGATTCTGGTCTTTACTCAAATTCAATGGAAATCTTAAAAGGAATTTGGGGTAGGAGACAGTAGGCGCAGGAAATGACTTCTGCATTTTGCCTTTTGGAAAAAATCACTCTGAATAAAGAATTGAGGTGGTCACAGTTAATATGTGAGAATAAGTTAATAGTCTATTGCAATAAGAAATAATGGATGATATCTGGGACTGATATTTGGGCCCCACTGGGGGTTATGGTAATGAAAATCTTAGTGGGATTCGGGAACGAGAAGCAGAAAATGAATACTTTGCCATGATGAAATAACTCCTTAATTATCACCTGTAATCATGTGAAATAAAATGTCTGCTAGACTTGGAACTCCATGAGGTCAGGGATTTTCCTCAGCTACTTTTTTTTTTAACCTCTGCTGTATCCTAACACTTAGAATAACACCTACTAAACAATAGATACTTGTTAAATAGTTGTTGGGTGGATGGATGGATGGATGGATGGATCCTAATTGAAGGTAAGCCTTTGGTCAACTAAGGCTCCACTCCCCAAAAGCAATATGAAAGGCTTGAAGAGATAAATGATGATGGAGTGAGTTATAGTGACAGTCTCTGACTGTACTGTGTAAATGGGAGAAAAAACAACAACTCAGATCTCTGTAGAAGCTGAATTATAATATAGCTGCATTCACAACCTCACCAAGTCTTTTATGGTGAAGTTGGGGCATTGGCTGGGAACCAGGAGGGAGCTGAGAATTAAAAGGGATATTAATGGGAGAATGTAAGATGACTAAGAATGGCCTCACTACCCCAACCCTGCAAGTCCCCATTATGAGCTGAAACAGCCTCTCCTCCCTTCCCTATTGCATAGTCCTTCTTTGCTTGAAGACCCAAACATCCCTTCAATTTGGGTTCTACTTTGAAACAAGAAACTCATTTCCATCATCCCTAACACCACTCCCAACTATAACACACACACACACACACACACACACTTCATTGTCTCTATATCTGTAATGAGATTATTACCCCAGCATCTCCTGGAAGATCAATTACAAAGTTAAGCGTGGGAGAAGAAGGCTCACTCATACAAAAATATAGCAGGTCTTAGCTAATTTACACCAGAAATATATATATAATGGGCCCTGAGAGGACCAGAACAAAGACAGGGGAACTTTGTCTGACAAAGACAAAGACAGAGGACCAGAACAAAGACAGCTGAGATGCCAGAACTTCCTTGACATAATGGAGATGAAGTAGTCCAAAGACCACAGAATACTGACACCAATTTACCACATGCTGTCTCCCCCTACTCACCCTTAACCACACACACTCCCAAAAGCCACACCCTTCCCCAACTGTCTATATATAAAATGGTGGGAGAGCCACCAGCATTTTGGGAAAATAATTCAGTGCCTGGTCTATATAGGCTAAAAAGTGCTTGTTCAACTGTAGTTGAGGTCCCTGATTTCAACAGAGATGGGCAGAGGCCAAGTGAAAGCACCCAAACCCCAGGGGTAAAGTGTGCTGGGTGCCTACAGGAAGCAACAGGACCAGAGGGGTCCATTGTTCTCATCCACAGGGATTGCTGATGGTGATTAATTGACCCTGAGGTCCCAAAAACAAAAGTAAATTCAGGCGACCTACTAAGATCTTACTTAATTTGTATAACTGAGGGGAAAAAGAGGCCTTGTTTAAGCCATAAAAAATGAAACCACAGACTGTTTTCATACAATCTCCAAATCCTAAATCTCTTCAATAACCCTGAACCTTTTAAATGAAAGGAAGCCCTGAACTCTCCCTCGAGTATCACAAATATTGTGAATATTCTTCTTAGCCTTTCTCAAAGGGACGTGAAACTACTTATCAGGATCAATTTGCACTGGCAGACAGGAAAAACCATGACCTACTGGGTATTATTGAATCTTGTATCTTGGCTCATCCTGATTCCTAGAAACCTGGCTCATCACTGGTGCATCCGTCAGAGTGGGGGCTATTGGAGGTCAAAAGAAAAATCGAGTTTTGACCTAGGTCAGCCTCATAGAACGTCCAAGGGACCCCAGACCTTCTCAATGGTTGTTTCCCCATTTCTAGAGTGAATGTGTGAAAAAGACATCTTCAGCAATCTGATAAACTTCCTAATTGACTCCCTGGAAATTGACTAAGGGCTAATAACGCAGAAAGGGCAAATGGAAGCCATTTATTTCCCTCTCCGTGCTAAGATCAGAAAACAAAGCACTGCTCCATCCCAAGGGAAATCAGGGAATGTAGCATCGTTACTAAATATTTGAAAGGTGCAAAGCAGAGATCCCAATTACATCCCTACATAACTTTATAGGCTGGCAGATGCAAAATATGAGTCATATGGAGTAACAGTGGATTATCATGAACTTAATCAATGGTAACTCCAATTTAGATCTGCTGTTTCTGATATAGTCTCCTTATTGGATCAAATCAATGCAGACCTTAGCAACTGGTACACACTTATTGATCTGTCAATATATTTTTCCACTACCCCCAACAAGCAAAAACTGCTATAAGCAGTTAGCTTTCTCCAGGAAGATATAGCAATAAAGCTTCATTGTCCTACCAGAGGGCCAGATCAACTTTCTGGCTCTAAACCACACAGTCCACACAAATTTGACTGTCCAATCATCTAACAGAACACCATCCTAGTCCAAGACATGGGTAACTTCATGCTGATATATATATATATATACATATATATATATATATATATATATATATATATATATATATAATAAGGTCAAAAATAACTTCAGTGAAAGTGTAGGAACTTGAAAACTTGGTTAAGGTTTTTGGACTCCCAGTGCTCTGGGGTCTTTCAGAATATGCACTGCAAAATAAAGATTAAGATGTTGCTCCTTGTATCCCACGTTATTAATAAAGAATCAATGCTGCATGGGTCTCCTTGGATTTTGGAGGCAATAGATACCATGTTTAGGTGAGCTGTTCCCATCCACTCACTGGATGAGTTGAAATTCTGACAACTTTGAATGGGGCCCCCAAAAAAGAGTAGGCTCTCTGCCTTGTCCTGGCTGCAGTGCAAACAGCTCTGACACCTCTCCTAGCTCAGGATTCAAAGTGGCTACAGTAACTCAGGATGCTACATGCAGCCCGCATAAGTACAGCATGCCTCCACATGCATCCACATCCCCACAATAAGGTCTTCTCATTTGCTATCCACAACTGGGAAATATCCTTTCCCCAATTATTCAGATAGCCCACTTCTTCAACTTTTACATCTTTGTTCAAGTTCCAACTTCCTAGTAGTCCCTCCCCTTACCACCATATTTGAAACTGAATCTCTCTTAATGGTTTACATCTCCTTTTCCTGTATTTTTTCCCATACAACTTGTCATCAAATGACATACTATATCCTTATTTATTCTATTTATTGCCCATCTCCCCAGAATTTCGCCTGAGCGGAAATTCTCCTGGGTTGTTCACTGCCCCAGGCCTCTAAAGCCAAGCCATTCACATAGCAGCTGTGCATGCTCATAATGTATGTGGGTATTGGGCAGCATAGCATGCTCATAATGTATGTGGGTATTGGGCAGCCACACGAGGATAATGTAGTGACCATTTGGCTTTGTTTTGGCTCTGTAGCATCTGAACTCCCTCCTAATTTGGGGACAATTCAACCATAGCTTTAGTATTTCCAGAAGAAAAGGTCATTCCTCTTACTAAGGATGTTGAATGGGGCCAGATATTTTCTCTCCCAACACCCTTGCAGCTACAGTGAAAAGTGGGGATTGGATAATCTTGCCAAACTCTTCAACTCTGAGGAAAGTACACAAAGAAGTTTAGGAGAGATTGGCACCATCATAGTGCAATCAAGAGTGCCACCATGGTGGAAGTGATGAGGCGGAGTAGAACTGGTAGCCAGAGTTCAGCAATGGCCCTGACACTTCAACCAAGGTGTCACTGAATGTGTGACTTCACTGTGTCCTCTGTGGCTCACACTCCCTTGGTTGGTGCCCATCTCCCTGATCAGATTTTCTAGACTTCCCATTGATTCTGTGAGCTGTCCAACATCATAACATTTCACTATTCTCACAATTTAGGTTACGGGAGTGACTTGCACTGTTTGCAAGCAAAACCCCAAAGGTACAGGAAGCGAGGGAGAGGGAAGGATCAAGGATATGGTCAGAAAGTAGGGGCTGAGATGAAATAGTTTCAGAGGATGCTAAAGGCCAAGGTGGCCATGAAGGTAGGAAGCTGAGGGGCAGTGGAGGGGAGGGTCACCGGAAACAAGGCCAAGGAAATAAAAGGTCATAGAGTTGAAGAGTCACCACATGGTCAGTGAAGTCACCCAGCATTATGTCTGGACTGGGGCTGGCAAAGGAAGATAGTTATCCAGTTATCCAGGGCCAAAAACCTTACACAAAAGAGAGGAAGTAAACAGTGAGTGTGTTAAGTCATCACATTGACCCCAAGGCAGCATATCTTACAAGGGTATCAGAGATCTCCATTCCTGAATCTCTCAGACCTAGAACAGCACGTATGTGCTGAGGAGTCACAGGAAGCCAGCCTTCTTCATGTTTAACCACATGAGTAAAAGTTATAAATAAGAGTTCATTTCTAGAATTTCTCTTTAAAGTACACGTATGTGAGCATACAAATTTTTGTATCATTCACCCTATTTTTATGGTTTAGTTATTTTTTTATTTTATTTTTTTAGCTTTTAATTAGGTTTTTTTAAATTTCAGAGCAGTTAACATATAGTATTATATTGGTTCCCAGTGCACAATGTAGTGATTCAACAATTCTATACATCACCCAATGCTCATCATGATAAGTGTACTCTTTAATCCCCTTCAACCATTTCCCCCATCCCCCCACCCACCTCCTCTCTGGTAACCATCAGTTTGTTCTCTATAGTTAAGAGTTTGTTTTGGGGCGCTGGGTGGCTCTACTGGTTAAGCATCCAACTTCAGCTCAGGTCATGATCTCACGGTTCGTGGATTTGAGCCCTTCATCAGGCTCTGTGTTGACAACTTGGAGCCTGGAGCCTGTTTCGGATTCTGTGTCTCCCTCTCTCCCTGCCCCCCACCCCCCATGCTTGGGCTCACTGTCTCTCTCTCTTAAAAGTAAATAAGCATTAAAAATTTTTTTTAAAGAGTTTGTTTCTTGGTTCATCACTTTTTTTCTTTGTTTTATTTCTTAAATTCCACGTATGAGTGACAGCATATGGTATTTGTCTTTCTCTGATTGACTTATTTCTCTTAGCATTATACTCCTTAGCTCCATCCACGTTTGCAAGTGGAAAAATGTTATTCTTTTTTATGGATGAATAATATTCCATTGTATATAGCTACCGCATTTTCTTTATCCATTCATCTGTGGATGGACACTTAGGCTGCTTCCATAGTTTAGCTATTGTAAATAATGCTGCTATAAACATAGGGGTGCATGCACTCCTTTGAACTAGTGTTTTTGTTTTTTGGGGGGGAAAAATACCCAGTAGTGTGATTCCTAGATTGTGGAGTAGATCTAAGTTTTTGAGGAAACTCCATACTGTTTTCCACAGTGGCTACACCAGTTTACATTCCCACCAACAGTGCAAGAGAGTTCCCTTTTCTTCACATCCTTGCCAACATCTGTTGTTTCCTGTGTTGTTAATTTTAGCCATTCTAACAGGTGTGGAGTGGTAGCTCATTGTAGTTTTGATCTGCATTTCCTTGATGGTGAGTGGTGTTGAGCATCTTTTCATATGTCTGTTGGCCATTAGAATATATTCTTTGGAGAAATGTCTGTTCATGTCTCCTGCCCATTTTTTAATTAGATTGCTCATTTTTTCAGTGTTGAATTATATAAGTTCTTTATGTATTTTGGATACTAACCCTTTATCGGATGTGATTTGCAAAAATCTTCTCCCATTCTGTAGGTTGCCTTTTAGTTTTGTTTTTGTTTGCTGTGCAGAAGCTTTTTATTTTGATGTCGTCCCAATAGTTTATTTTTGCTTTTATTTCCCTTGCCTGAGGAGATATATCCAGAAAAAATGTTGCTTTGGCCCATGTCAGAGATATTACTGCCCAAGTTCTCTCCTAGGATTGCCTTGTTCACTCCTATCACCCAGGGGCCTAGAACAGTGCCTGGCACAGAGCAGATCCTGCATAAATATTTATGGAATATAAAATAAATGAATGAACTTAAATTTCTCTTCCACCCATTTCATGTCTTCCCTGTTTCTGTAATACTTTATTTCTGCGGCTCTAAAGAATAGCTGGCCATATACCTTGGTCCCTTTCTCTCTCTCAGAGCATTGGCTTCCATTTCTGAACTCACCTCCCTCTTTTATATGTACTATTTTGTCTTTCCACAAAGCCAGAACCATTGGGCAGAGAGACCACAGACTTGAGAGCCAAGACATCATTTCTCACACTCAGCATCCACAGGACAAGTGTGCTCTGATGAGGGGCAATTATCAGTCTTAAGTCTGGCACTGACTCATTCATTCATTCAATAAACCTTTACTGAGTGCTACCACCTGGCCATATGCTGCTAGGCCAGGAACTAAAAAGGGTCTAAAACCCCAAGAGGAGGCCATGCGCACATAACCATGGAGATCAAAGGGTGCAGAAAAAGATTGGACTTGCTGACAGGTATTTCTGGGTACAAATTCTACCCCAACACTTATTTGCTATAGGGAGACATTAAGCAAATGTCCAAACCTATCTGAGGCTCAGTCCCCTCATTTATCTCAGCACACCTCCTGCTCTCCGTGCTGACGACGGCAAGCCCTGCCTCACAGCTGCTCCTTTCACCCGAGGTGCCCTCTGCATGACACCCCCTTGACATGACGGTGCTCCCACAGGCACCACAACAGCAGGCCCCCCAGTGCCTCAGCTATAGGCTCTCATGGGATAGTCACTGCATCTCTGTCAGGAAGGAGGCAGCAACCTTGAGCTCCTGTGCAACTTGGTGGGGGGAGCTTTAAGACCTAGGATGTGTCCCCTTTTCCTGCCCATGACCCCATGCCCACTCCAATCTGCTCAACTCCAACCAGGCTGGGTAAGCAGGCAGCCTCTGTGCTCTGAATTGACAGTGAGGAAAAGCAGTTCCCGCGCATGGAACATCCTTGCCAGGCCCTTGTCAGACTGTCCACCTGATCCTCCCAGAAGCCTCTCAGTGCAAGTTAGCATTCAGGTGCAGAACAGGTATGTGACCTGCTTTGAGCCACACTGTCGTGCGGTAGCTAATAAGTAGCATAGGATCCAAACAGGGGTCTGACTCCAAGCCAGGTCTTCACCAGCCAAAAGAAGGCAGACACATTTACTCAGGGCCACAGGGCATCCTGGTGGGCACCCTGGGCAGGCATGCCGACAGTAGGGGTGCCCTAGCTGACCACCTGCCCACTGGCAGCCCAGGGCCCTGCTGGCTCCATCCCAGCGCTTACAGATGGGAAACAGCAGTCCCAAACACACCGAAGCCTTGGCAATGCCCTAACCCAGAATAAATTAGCTCTCCTCTAATTGTCCTACCACGGGGAGAAACGTGACAGACCTCATACATCATCTAAAGCCAAACTCAATTTGTACCCATTTATAACACAAACATGTCTCAGGTGTAACATCAAAGGAGCTCATTTAGTATTCTGCAAACTCACCTTCAAGAGCTGGCAATGCACTGGCACAGGCGAGATGGCACAGATCACTTATGAGCAAACTTGTTCCAACGTGGGAGAAAAAATTAGTTGACTTTAGATGGCAGGGGGGAGACCCCTCCCACATCTGTAATGTGCCCAACAGGAGCGAGGATGGAGTCTGGCACAGGACAGGAACATAAGTTGCATTGGCCATTCCCACCTCCCATGATGGGCAGGATGGCTCCAGGCCACTGACAGATGGACAGATCAGCCTGAGCAGGGTGAGCAGCCCACCCACTCAGTTCCAGCCCGCGGGTCCCTCAGTGATCATGGACATGGCACTAGGCACAGCCTGTAGGGTCCAGGGGACTCAAGCTGAACTAAATTCAAGTCTTTGCCCAGGGACCTTGTTGCCATTTCTTGGCTTCTCTAAGCCTCCCCTTCCAGCCTATTAAAATAAAGTCAAGGGCAGCCTGGGTGGCTCAGTCAATTAAACATCTGACTCTTGATTTCAGCTCAGGTCATGATCCCTGGGGCGCGGGACTGAGCCCCAAGTTGGGCTCTATACTGGACATGAGCCTGCTTAGGATTCTCTCTCTCCCTCTCCCTCTCCCCCTCCCCTGCTCTCTCTCTCTCACTCACTCTCTCCCTCTCCACCTCGCCCCCACTCAAAAAAAGGAAGTCAAGTGTGTGAACGTGACTGCACATCAGAGGAAGTAACAGAAAGGGAGAAAAAGTAGAAAGTGCTTTGTAACCCACCATCATTAATTCCATCCCTGCCATTTGCAAAATCCTAAAGCACCATGTCATTTCAGCCAGCACCAGGGCCAGCATGCAAAGCCAGCCAAGTACTACCAGGCCTCCCTGGGGAGGTAGGATAGCACCCCCTGGGAGCAGCATCCTCCTGGCTTCTAATGGGTTTGGCCACCATGGCAGCTAACTTTGGGGCCTTTTGTTAAATAGACTATGTCCACTGAATATGCAAACAGAAAAGTGCAAAAATCCTAAGACTGATGCATTTTTATAAGAGAACACACAGCGATAAGAAAATTGGATATTAGCAGCCCCCCGAGAACTCTTGGGGACCACTTTGCAAAGTGTTACCACCCTTTCTGATTCTCAAGCCTGGGCCAGCCTGCCTGGGAGGAGGATCAAAGTGCCAGAAAGCGGATCTCCAATGCAAAGACGGCATCCGTGATCAAAGCTGGAGACGAATCCGCTTGTAATCGCGAGGTTTGATTTAAGGCCTTGATCTCCAAAACGGAGGCCAGTCAAATTAAGAAAAGGCATTCTTTTCCTTTCTGGACCCCTCTGGGTTTCTTGGTGAGACTCTCAGGAGAGATTCCTTGATGGGCAGGCGGCTGCTGCCCACAGCTCAGCCCTGTGCTGCGTGCCGGGCGGCCTCGGGAATGCTCTGATGATAAGAGGCTTTGATGGAGCAGGTGCCTGCCCTGATGAGCAGAGATTCAATGAGCAAATTTCTTTCCCCCCAAAACACATGGATGGCACTCTGAGATGTCTGGTTTTTTTTTTTTTAATTTTTTGTTTGCATGTTTGTTGTTTGTTTTTCTTACTCTTCTGCTTGAAGTTTTTTGAATAGACTTCATTTTTTTAGAAAAGTTTTAGGTTCACAGCAAAATTGAGAGGGAGGTACAGAGAGTTCCCCTATGCCCCCTACCCCCCCACACCCTCCCCCATTATCAATATTCCCCCACCAGAATGGTCTATTTGTTAGAGCTGATAAGCTATGCTGACACATCACTATCACCAAAGTCAGTAATTTACATTATGGTTGGTGTCTGTTTTAAACCTACAAATTTGTCTTATTTACCACAAAAGAGTATTCTCTAGGTGAAGCCATAGGCTTCTCAGACCAGAAACTGAGCCAGGCCTCCTCAATTTTCTAATTTTCTAGTAGCCACCTTAAAAAGACATAAAGAAATGGGAGAGATTAATTTCAGTAACATATTTTCTTCACCCCAGTATATCCAAAATATTCACATGTCCACATGTAATAAATATAAAAATTATTAACAAGATATCATACACTTGTACTGAATCTTCTAAACCAATGTGTATTTTATGCTTATAGCACGTTTTAATCTAAATGCTAAATTTTCATTAGAAATACTTGATCTAATTTTAGATTTCATAGAATTTGCCCTGGAAAAGTACAGTCACATAATCAGGTTGTTCCAAACATACTTACAATTTTTCTAATGCTTAAGTTGAACATGATTTTTTTTATTTAAATTAATTAAAATTAAATATTATTTAAAAACTCAGGTCCTCAGTTGCACTAGCCACACTTCAAGCACTCAGCAGCCACATGTGGCTGGTGGCTCCTGTGTCAGACAGGGCAAGGCCAAGGGAGGCCCACAAGTCAGCCGATGCTGGCTTTCACCCACAGTGGCCATTATTCCATGGTCCCAAAGCTGATTAAAGGTGTGAAAATGACAGCAGATCTGAAGTTCTTCTTTTCTGATGGTCTCATTGAGGGGCAAGTTCAAGGCTATGAGACTACCAGGGACTGGATGGTACTGCAGATGGCATTTTCAAGACGAGCAGAGACCAGGCCCAAACCATGGTCACATGTTGGGAAGGCCCACAGGAGATTTTAAACCCCTCCCTCCTGGGCAGACCGACTCCAGCTCTCCTGGCCTCCTGTCCAGCCCTGGGCACTCAGAGGTTCCCCCGCAACCTTGCACTGCCACCTCCCACTCTGTCCTCAGGATCTCCCCTGCCCAGCTGAGGAATATGCACAAGAGTCCCAGCTCCCCTCCCCACTAATGTCTGACTTGCTCCAAAGGTGAAATGTGTGCTCCAGAAAAGGTTGAGAAACTAATCAGTTCAGGACAATCATTGCCATCCACAAGAGCAGTGAAGCTGGCCTGCAGACTCACAGTGGTCTGTGCTCTGCTACAAGCACCTGGGTTGAGGCGGGGGGAGGGTGAGCGCCACCTCAATGAATATTCACAATTCCAAGCTGAGCACTATTACGGTCCCATTTTGCAGAGCAACCTTCACCTCCACTACCTTTGCCCAGCCCATCTTCCCTGTCTCTGTCCCTGGGTCCTTTTCCTTTTAGACTATCTCTCTGATCAACCTGTTCCACACCCACTGCTCCTACCACCCAAGTCTCCAGTGCAGACCCCTCTCTTGAATACCACTTCTTTACCACCATCTGCCTACTAAAATTACCTGCGCGTGTATCCCACACAAACACTGAAGGCTCAAAAGGTCCAAGGCTGGACTCACCATTTTCCCCTGGCCAAACACCTTCCTCCTCCTCACTACTTGTTCTCCACGAATCATGTACAATTCACACAGCCACACAGGTAAGCACCCAGGCCTCATCACGGCCTCTCACTTCTGTCTCATCTGTCTCCTACCAAAGTCAATTACATGTGTCCCCTGCACGTGACTCAGTTCCTCTTCCTACCTCTAGCTGCATATTAGAAGGGGCCTCCCCAGCTCTCACTTAGGTTACAGACAACAACAACAACAACAAACTGCACACACTTACACACAAAATAATAATCACAACCACATCTGAATACCAAGTACACAGTGATCGAGTGCTCATTGATTGTGCTGAATTAATGCCTTCCTCTTCATTCCATCCTCTACAGCTCTGTGAACCAAGGCCAGCCAGTTATGTCTCCAGGGGTTGCGGATGGTCTAAGAGCTGTCAGATTTCCCAGTCAAGGGCCGCCACCTTCCCTCAGAGGATGGTGAGGAGGAGATGGGTGCCCACACTCTGCCAACCCACTAGCCATGGACCAGTGGAGCAACAGCCGGAATGGTCAGTCTGGGATGAGACTCCTCACCCCAGTTCCCAGATTGGTGACCAGAGACAGCTCTACCTGATTAGCATCCTGCAGAGTAACCTCTCTGCTCTCTGTGCTACCCCTCTTCCACTGCCCCCCAGCTGTCGGGTGAAAACAACCCATTTAAACATGTCCGAAGTAATGGCAAGAAACAGGATAATGAGGTAGCCAGCCCCAGGCCCCCAGGCAGCGATCACTGTGTGTGCAGAACAGAGTACACAGGCCTCTCCGTCGCTCTCATCTGTCACACATCAAGTAAGAAAAGATCTATTTTTTCCCCAGGCAGCATGCCTACAACTTCAATTGGCCCAAAATATGCTTGGCTAAATTTGCTTGTGTGATTCTCTAAATGGTACACAGTGTTCTATAAGAAGGCGTGAGAAACCTCAGCACAACATGGTGGGAGCTGGGGTTCTGCAAGGTGAGTAGTTCTGAACAAGGTGCAGGGTTCCTGCCAGCAAACAGCACCCCTGAATTCTGAGCCTCGCTCCTCTGGCTGGCTGCAGTCAGATGGCCCTATGGCCACCACACTTCTTCCCAGTGGCCTCACAGTAACCCTCTCCTCTCTGCCCCTGGAGGCCTCCTCTCTGAGCACATAGACCAATCTTATCACTCATTGCTCGTCCAGGGGATAGGGGAGGCTGCTGGCTCCCCAGCACAGGGAGACAGTGGGGGTGGGGGTGGAGAGGTGGTCGGTCCCATCTGCCAAGATGTAAACAAGGAAAACACCCAAACACATCATCTGAGGCTCAGGGGTCTTTACACCAGACTAAATCCAGAAAGCAGGCCTGGGGAGCGGGGGTTGGGGGTGGGGGTTTGCAATGTCAGTCCCAGTGAGCAGAAACCTGAAACAGCACCAGGTTCTGAAACTGCTTTAAACACAGAGCATATGATGAGAGGGGCTCCAAATACAGAAATGTGTCCCCAAGTGGCCAACAATCTTTGGGAAGAGGATGTCCCAATGGAAGGAGAGAGCCACAGAGCAGCCTCCCTGGAGTCCGACAGGACTGGACTCAAATCCTGGATCAGTCAGTGACTGGGGGACACAGCTGCCACTCCACTCCCTGAGCTGCAGTCTCCTCAGCTCTGGGCCAGGAATAGAAACAGTATCACCTCTCCGATTTGGGGGGATGGGATAATAAAATGCATATAGTGCACTTAGCGCCTGGCACATAGTGGGTCCTTGAAAACAGGTATTCAGGCAGTTCCCTTGTGTGGGGACTGTGTGATGGCAGGAGAGAAGATTGCATCCTGCTAACTACTCAGCAATGGTGTGCTTGACATCACCTGGCTCCAGTAAGCAGACCAAGCAGTCTTCTGCTTGGTGACAGAAGTGACTTCTCCCTGGTAGGCCTCCTACAGTCATAGTCACGGGACCCACCGGGTGGGCATCGCTATACATGCCAAGTTCTTTTCAAATGATATCACTTTGGTCCCCACCACAGCCCTAAGAGAGGACCCAGACTCTCTTCATTTTACCTTAGACAGGGCAAGCGTTTCCTTCAAGTGTCATGCACACAACCAGGAAGTGGCAGGGCTGGACTGGGAAACCAGGGCACAGACATCAGGGTCTGTTCTCTGCACCGTGTCAGCAAGGGGAGCCCAGGCTACTCAGCCAAGGTGAGCCCAGCACACACTGGACTCCTCACTAAGAGTAACCCAGTCTGGGCACTCCCGTCAACCTGCAACAGTATATCTGGTCCATCCACTCCCCAGGGCCCCGGTAAAATTGAATTTCAAGCCCTCAAGACTGAAAGCCAACCCCTGGCCTGGGGAACCTGTTTCTTAGCCTCCTGCCTCAGGATCTAGCCCCTCTGCACCCCAGAGCAGGCAGCCAGCCCCTCTCCCATGCCACATTACGACGCAGGTCCCTAGTGCAGTGAGACCATCCACAGCACTTCTCCCAGGCCCACAACTATGTTGCCAACACATGCAACACAAACCCATCTAAGCCCAGAGTTTTGATGACAATTAGCTCAAAATAACATATGTGCAACATCTATATTATTGCATAATTTATATACATTTCACACTGTTTGTGGGGGATATATGCACCCAGAACAAGCTATTTGCATATAGATGGCGGGCTGTAGACATATGCTTGTATCTGATAGGTAATATCTGAAATACACACACACATTGCTCTTTCAAGAGCTGAAATTTGCTTGCTTTCTACCACGACTTGAAGTGCACTGATCCTTTAACAGTTTTTTTTTTCCTTTTTAATTATTACAATACTGAATTGTCCATCTCTGAACACGTAAATAATTTTTAACAGCTTGATGAGCTGGAGCCGCCAAGTATCAGGGAAAAAGAGGATGACAGCTTCACGAAGCTTCACCTCAGAGAACTTAGGAGTCAAGTTCACTTTTGTGAAAATGGCTCATGCTAATGGTTGCCAAAGAGAAAGCCATTCCCCCAGTCCGGGTCACAATCAACTGCCAAGTCGATAAGCTCAATGACAAAAAACCCTGTCATTTAGGGGCGCCTGGGTGGCGCAGTCGGTTAAGCGTCCGACTTCAGCCAGGTCACGATCTCGCGGTCTGTGAGTTCGAGCCCCGCGTCAGGCTCTGGGCTGATGGCTCGGAGCCTGGAGCCTGTTTCCGATTCTGTGTCTCCCTCTCTCTCTGCCCCTCCCCCGTTCATGCTCTGTCTCTCTCTGTCCCAAAAATAAATAAAAAACGTTGAAAAAAAAAATTAAAAAAAAAAAAAACAAAAAAACCCTGTCATTTATTGATTAAACGCACATGCGGTTTCTGGCCTCTGCCAGAGGTCAGACACTGCACTAGGCATAGGGATCTCAGAGCGAGCCCAGAGGTGAGAGACAAACCTCTCACAGAACCTCGGACAGAACCTGGTACACTAGGTGCTCAACGATTGGCAATGACTGCGATGTGTCTACGGTGGCAAGTCTGGCCCTAAAGTGGAGACGGACACAGGCAGGGCTTAACTGTGAGCTCAGTGCATGTGGCCTCTGAATGCCCCTTTCTCAGCCTCCGTTTCCTGGTCTGTAAAGTGGGACCAATGCCTCAAAACTCATAGACATGCATGAAGATTAAGAAATGACATGTCTTTTTAAAATTTTTTTTTAATATTTATTTTTTTTTAGGTGCGGAGAGCCAGAGATAGAGGGAGACGCAGAATCTGAAGCAGGCTCCAGGTTCTGAGCTGTCAGCACAGAGCCTGATGTGGGTCTCGAACCCACGAACCACGAGATCATGACCTGAGCCGAAGTCACACATTTAACTGACTGAGCCACCCAGGCGCCCAAAGAAATGACACGTCTAAAGTGCACTGCCCTGTGTCTGGCCCATGGAGGAACCAAGGGAGGCAGGAAAAAGAGTCCTATCAGAGAATCTCCTAGCATTAGGTTATTTTTTAACTGCTGGAAAATAGGCATAATAAAAACTTCACCATTATAGCCACTCTAAAGTGTACAATTTCATGGCATTTAGTACATTTACAGTGCTGTGCAACTACGCCATGTGTCTTGTTCCAGAATATGTGCTTCATCCCCAAAGGAAACCCCATGACCACTAGCTGTCACTCTCTCTTTCTCCTTCCCCCCAGCCCTGCCAACCACCAAGCTGCTTTCTCTCTATGGAGCTGCCTATTCTGGATGTTTCATATAAATGGAGTCATATGGTACCTGCCCTTTTATGTCTGGCTTCTTTCACTTAGCATAATGTTTTCAAATTTCATCCAAGTTGTAGCATGATCGACACTCATTCTTTTTTATGACTGAAAAATATTTCATTGCATGGATATACCACATTCTATTTATCCAGCCATTTGAGTTGTTTTCACTTTGGGGCTATTGTGAACAATGCTGCTATAAAACCCTCTCTGGTTTTAGTGGCCGGGACCAATACTGCTTCAATTTCAGGTGCTGTGTTCCTTAACTCACATCATCCTATCATCCTTGTGGGGTCTGGAGCTCCTCCTCCCAATAAGGCCAAGACTTCTTCAGGTGAAGCCAGCAGCTGATGGCTTTTCTATTCGAACACGGTCTTTGTTTTGCCTACACATCAGCCACCACCTTGTGTTTCCTCGGTTCCAGCTCCCTAATTGATTTATTGACATAAAATCCACCCTCGCGTCACTATAACAGTCATTACAGAAACAGCTCATCATCAACCTGTAACTATCACCATCGTGAATTTCTTGTTGGCTGCATACAGATGGGGAAAGAGAAGGAACATTGGGTGAGCGCTGAGTTGGTGCCAGGTGCTGTGCTGGCTCCTTTATCTGAGGGGGAGGAGTTAACATCCCCTGTCACATGAGTGAGAAAACTCAGACTCAAAGAGATGAAGGGATTGTCTCAAATTACACAGCTAATGAAATGCTAGGGGAGCATTCAGCCCCACAGGTGTGTTTGGCCCCAGAGCTGCCCTTGAAATACAGCGCAATGCTTCCTTGATGGAATAATTATTAACAACGGGCCGTCTTAGCCTGCTTCTCTGATTGTACCTGTTTGCTTTCCGCCCTGTCAAACTGAGTACCACTGCATCTCCGTGAATAAACAAAGCTCCTGTCTTTGTATGCTGGGTTTGGGGGCAATTCTACCCACTTCCTTCTGAGAAGGTAATGGAATTTTATATACTAGGCAAGGTGGAATTGGGGCCCTGGGCCAAAAGATAAGACCAGGTCTCTGCCGCATCCTTAGTTACCGTCTGACATGAGGGGAGCCAGTCCACCAAACTGGTCCTCATCTTCCTGTCAGCAAAATGGGCTTCTGTCTGCCCTTATAACACCCTAGGAACTGTGGCAATTGTCTCTAGATATTGGTATCTTTAGCTAGTTGTGTGCATATTCACATGGAAGACCTGAGCTTAAATCCAGAGAAGGGGAGTGTGGGGTGTTTACTTACCAGAGACAAGCTAATCAGAACAGCAGGGCTCCCCTTAGGACCACCCTTCAGCCAGCACCCAGAGCCCTGGGACATCCATTGTCTCTGAGAGACCATCTGGTAGAAGGAATTCAGGAGCCGTGGAAAAGGGTATATTATCCATCTCAAATGGCAGCCTTGTAACTAACTAAATAATGTTTGTACCATCATGAGCCAAATACCCATACTTTTTAGAAAATGTCCCAGGTTTTCTAGCTGGAGACTTCCAAATTGGGATATTCAAAAGTCAACATGTTCCCATGAATTCTCAGGGGTGACAGGCAGGAAAGTGGGCTGCTTCAGCTCCTATCTTCAGTTCTTAAAATAGCCCTTCTGCTACCAGTCCCCAGACCTCTTCTCTTCTTGACTTTCACTCCTTCCCTCAAGGTCCGCCTCACCTAGTATCCTGGCTTTTTTCATCTGTGTGATGATAAGTGTCAAAGTTGAATCTGCAGCCCTGACCTCCCCTTGATCCCCAACACAGTATATCTAACTGCCTCCTCCAAGCCTCCGAATGGATGTCTAGGGTGCATCTCAAATGTAGCATGTTCAAAACAAACTTCTGGTTTTCATGTCCCCCCTAAGACCTGCTCCTGTACAGTCTTCCTCATCAGGAATGGCCACAGCATTCTTCTCGCCACTAGGGCCCAAAAGCAATGTGCCATCCTTGGCTCTTCTTTTCTCAAGACTCACATCCACATTGTTGGCAGGTCTGTCAATCTGCCTTCAAAATGCATCCAGAGTCAGACCATTTTCCAGGTTTTCCACCTCTGGCCCCCACTCCCAAGTCAAACTCCCTAACACCTCTGCCTGGATTATCTCAGTAGTGTCCTAAGAGGCCTTCCTCTCTCCCTCTCCCAGTAAGGTCTGTCCTTCCCAGTGTACCTACTCAAAACCCTAGAATAGCTTCCATCCTGGAGTAAAATCCAATTTTCTTACCAATCCCACAAGGCCCTACCCAACCTGCTGTCAGCCTACTTCTCTGACCACAGTTCCACACCCAATTGCTTCCAGTTTCTTGAACATACTAAAGACACCCCTATTCAGTCTCCGCACTTGCCATTTCCTTTGGACCCCTGCTCAAATGCCCCCACATCAGGGACCTCCCCTACCCTTCTCTCTAAAATAGGACTCTCACCCCTTTCTCTTTTTTTAAGTTTATTTATTTATTTTGAGAGAGACAGAGAGTGCACGAGCATGAACAGGGGAGGGGCACAAAGAGAGGGAGAGAGAGAATCCCAAGCAGTCTCCACACTGTGAGCACAGAGCCTGATGTGGGGCTTGATCTCAGAAACCGTGAGATCATGACCTGAGCTGAAATCCAGAGTTGGATGCTTAACCAACTGAACCACCCAGGTGCCCCAGACCCTTTCTTTTCTCCTTATCTTTTTGTCCTTCACTACATGTCTCTTATATATTTTTATGGTTATCTGGTTATTATCTGTCTCACTTCACCAGAATATAAGTTCCATGATAAAGGGGGGCTTAGTCTGGTTCACTGCATTATTTCACTGGCTGGCATATAGTAAGTGCTCATTAAATATTTATAGGAGGGGAGAACAAGGGAGGCAGCGAGTGGGGGGCGGGGGGGAGGAGGATTTTATAGACTCAGCAAGGTTATGGAATCAGAATCCTAAACAAAGGAGTAGAAGCCCAGCCCTGATTTACTGTGTGACTTCTGGTAAGCGACTCCACTGAACAGGTCCCAATCTTCCTACCAACAAAATAAATATCTGTTGACTGCCCTGGAATGTTTTAGAGATGATGAGAATTGTCTTTTGATAGTGGTGTCTTCACCAATCATGGAAATTCAAGCCCGTAAATGCAAGCTCACCCAAATTCATCCAGCTAGAAAGTAGAGAATCCAGAGTGTGAGCCCAGATTGTGATGCTCTAAAACCTGTGCTCTTTCTCCAACAATGAATTGCATCTCTGGGCAACATTCTTTGTAGAAATTGAAATCACTATCCCGAGTCAAGCAGGGCTGGAGACAGATAACATTTCCAAGAAAAATGTGAAAAATAAATGTTATGGTAACAAATTGCCCATGATCTAATTATCATCATCAAACATTTATTAAGGGCCCATGAGCACATGGTGCCCTGCTTGGCAGACTCCTCAGAGGGATAGAGAAAACTAGAACAGCAGACAATGGGAGGCCCATTAATATGAATGATGCTTCAGCCTCTGTACTGCCCATGGGCTGGGGAAGAAAGCAGAGAGTCAAAGAAGGCTGGGAATTAAGTGTAGACAAGATAGAAATTGGACTAATTTTTAAAAAAACAATCTAGGCCTGCAAGAAAACCTCCTGAAGCCCTTATAAGAGAACAGCACCCTTGTCTTACAGAAGCAAGGACTGGAAGACAGCCCCAAGGAGCACCCAGGCAGACAGACTGCTTTTTTCCCACCACAGCCCCAAGCTGATGAATCACCCAAGCCTTCTCAGTTAGGGGCTGGAGCTCCAGCCCTGACCAACTACCAGGACAGCAAGAATGATAGCTCTCTCCCACTGCACCCAGAGAACACATGGCCCATTGAGGGTCCCACCAAATGAAAATGGTAACCACTCCCTGTCACAGCAACAGGTGCCAAATCCCCACAAATATCAGCTCCGATGTTAAGATGTGCTGACTACACTTCCTAAGAGAGGCATCACCCAGTATCACCTCATCCCCATCTTCCCTGGTGTCTCCCCTGCAGAAAATGCAGAATCTATTCTAGACTTGGCTTCGTCAGGAAAAGTTTTCAGGAGATAGGTTTATTCAAGTTTATAACTTCAGAATTACAAGTTAGCTTATATTAAGCAAACTTACCCTTCAGAGTAATCAAACAGAAAGCCCAAGGCTCCTGCTATGTGTGTTAATATTTGATTTTTTTTTAACGAGGTACTTATATGTGTGCTAACACAGCTAATGGCATTGAGGTAACAGATGTCCTTCTGAGTTGCCTGGGAAAAGGGAGGGCTTTAATGCTGAACTGAGAATTTTAAGTTCTATGGATGTGTATAAGTGTGTATGTGTAAAATATGGGATATGTAAATCTTTAAACAGGATCTGTATTTTATAAACAAATGAACCAAAGGGAGGCTTAGCATAGGACAGGGAAAGGGAAGGAAGGATACTCCCCCCCAGCCCAAGCTACTAATGGCAGACATTCTGCTGAGACTTTTCACAGACATGACTTCACTGAATCCTCCCAGAGCCCTGCTGGATGGCGTTGTCTCCATTTCAGAGGTGAGGAAAATGAAGGCTCAGAAAGGTTCCATAACTTGCCCACAGTCACTCAAGCCCATTTCCAACTAGTTCCAAAGCAAACATTCTTTCCGCAATACCACACTGTCTCCCAGGAACCAGCTGAAACTTCGCTTCTTGCTAAGGGGCCCTCCCCTGAGCCCCCACAGCATCTGGAAGACTCCCTGAAATCATGTACTATTTAAACTGTCTGTTTTCTCATTGGTCTCCTTTACCAGACTATCCGTTTCTGAGAACAAGGGCCTTGTCTATCTTTTCACTTTTGTATTCCCAACTGTGCCTGTGTGGACGGGCAAATAGACAGGCAAGGGGATGGATGGATGGATGGATGGATGGATGGATGGATGGATGGATGGATGGGCAGACAGACAGATAAGCAGATGGGTGGCTGGATGGCTGAGTAGATGGATGGGTGGACGGATATATGGAATCACTGGGGGCTAAGTGGGTCTAGGTTCTAGCTTTTGGGGATCATGGTTATTTGTTCAGAAGCCTTTTGGGAGCCAGGCCACCTTGGACAAGGGCCTCTCTACCTGGCCAAAGGGCAGTGACCATAGCCACCCTTTATCAGCCCCCTTTATTTTGTCTACTCTGTTCTAATAGGCCTGTTATCCCTCCATCACAGCTGATGATGAGATTTTACCTAATAGCCCAGGGATGGATTTCTCTGGTCAAAGAAGCTTTCTGCTAATAGATGCTATTCTTATTCATAGAGGTTTCTAATCCTCTCCTTAGTCATGCTGAATTATTTGCCTCAATGTTATCCTGCAGGATTGAGTTCCAAAGGTTGATTAATTGCATGTTGCCAAAAAAGGGGGTTCCCGCGTGTCTATTTTAAATTTGCAGGCTTTTAATTTCATCAAGTGTCCTCTTGACTATGAAAGCACTGAGAATGAGAGTGCGCTATGCAGGATCCAGTGTGAGCTGGGGGCCTGCAGGTCTCAGAAGAGGAAGCACCAGCCTGGCGATCACAGTGAACAGGGTCCAGAGTCAAGAGCTGGCAGTGCAGAGTGGGTTTATGAGGTATTCCTTGGGTTCCTTCTCTCAGGACTAAACTTTTTGGGCATCCAACATTCATTTTAGTGAGCACCTATTAGATGCCAGGCCTTAGGCTAAGCACCAGGTACGCCCTGGTGAACAAAGCATACATGGTCCAGGAGGCAGACAAACCATGAGAATAAAGTAAATAAATAAATATGCTCATAATTTAATATATATAGCATAAATACATAAATATTAATAAATAGATATTTATAAGCTGAGATACACACTCCCAAAGAAAGTAGCAGGTGCTTTGGTAGAATAACATGGCAAGGGGGGACAAAATATAGGGAAATATCAAAAAACTGACATCATCAGACACTTGGAGCCTGAGACTGCAGCTTTGGAGAGCCTCCTGCCATCCACACCAAGTGGCCCTGAGTGTGACCTGAGAAGGCAGGACTGTGGGGGCATCTTGCTAAATGTATTATAATCAGTTTAGGGGGGAAAGAGGGGAAGGCAATCAGCTTGGAACTGGGGAGGGAAGCTCAAAGGGACAAAAGTTGGCAGCACCCATTCGGGGGCTACCAGACAAAGGGTACCTAGGACCCCAGATGTGGGGCACACAGGTCCTGGGTGATGGTTCAGACAGGAAACACTCCCACTGTGAGACAGGGCTCCCTGGCCAGGCTCTCGGTAAGGGCAGAAGGGACAGGTTTTGCAGTCCCAGGAATTCTGGCCTGGGGTCACACACGGGTTTCCTTGGCTGGAGGTTTCCTTGCTGGGCATTTATCCTGGGAAGGGAGTTCCTCTAAATGTGCAGACAAAATCAAGCTTCTAAGAATTCAATCCAAAGACCTAAGCCTGGGGGCGCCTGGGTGGCTCAGTTGGTTAAGCGTCAGACTTCAGCTCAGGTCATGATCTCACGGTTCATGGGTTCGAGCCATGCATCAGGCTCTGTGCTGACAGCTGGGAGCCTGAAGCCTGCTTCACATTCTGTGTCTCCCTCTCTCTGCCCCTCCCACTCATGCTCGCTCTCTCTCTCTCTCTCTCTCTCAAAAATAAAATAAAATAAACAAACAAACAAACAAAAAAAGATCTAAGCCTGCACCCTGGTGAATCTTCCCCAAAATGCCATTCCCTAGAAGTCTTGAAAGCTAGTCTCTGGCACTCTGACCACACCCCTGTTCACCTTGATCCTGTCATCTCTGGCCCCAGGGAGGCCCAGGTATAGAGCTAGTGTTTCTGGAGAGCCAGGACACTCCACTGTGGCCAGCAGAGGCCCAAGGAAATAACCCCATGCAGCCTCTCAGTTCTCAGTGGGCTTGGAAACCAAGGGCTTTGGACCCACCCCATGAGCCCCCGCTCAGAACTTTGCAAGCCACGTGAAAGCATCCAGCAGCCAACAAGCAGGGGCCCTGCCCCGCCCACTGAGTGTGAGAGGAGCAGCCTGGGGAAGCACAGAGTCCAGGTAGACTTATGGCCTTACAGGGCACAGTGACCATGAGCTGCAATACGCATTCATGACACAGGTAGCCGAGACACCAGGCCCAGGGCTTCTGTAACCTGGAGGGAATGTTCTACTCCCCCACACCCTGCCACTTCCCATTTAGTGGTTCAAACAATGCAAGCTACATTACAAATCAAAATAAGCAACATTGCATTTTATAATTAGCCACAACTTGACAAATTAATTAATACAGCAGCACAGTGCGTTCCCTGAAGCATGGCTTACTATATTTTGCTTAGAGAATATATGTCTCAAATTACAGATGTATTATTAAAAGAACTTATGCAATCAGAGTGAATTCTAAAGGTGCCCTTTTGGTGCCACTTTCTGGGACAGAACAAGGGGTTCAAGGCAGCTAGAAATATCATCAAACCCGCCATCCAAGCTTCCAACCACAACGGTGTTTGCAAAGATTTGCTTTTTTTCCTGGAAGGGGAACAAAGGCTGTCAAGGACCAAGACCTGGCCTCTGGAAAAGAGTTAATAACAATTAGTTACTTGAGGCAATGTAAAGTGAGAAATGCTGAGCCTTGGGAGCAGGCTAATGATCGAGGGCATCAGGCTTTGGGGCTGGAATCCTGACTCAGCCATCTGTCAGCTGTGTGGTGTTAGGCAGGCTTCTCATCCAGAAATTGATATGGTAATAATAATACCTGCCTTGTAGGCTTACCGTCAGGACTGATGTGTTACTTCATGCCAAGTGTTTAGACCAGGGCCTGGTCCATAAGAAGACGACGATGCACTTCCATTGGAAGACTGAAAGCATGTTGTCTTAGGGGAAGCCTTATGGGCTGGTGGCCTAGATGCCTCATCCTTTCCTCCAGGGACAGTCGAGGGCCTGTTCTTAGCCTTATTCATTCAGAAACTGCTTCTCTTTGGGGAAACACCAAGTCACTCAAATGGATGTACACACCAAAAAGTGAGTAAGTGGCAGTGAGAGTGATAACCAGTGGTGTGCTAGTAAATGTGCAACAACTCTCAGGTGGTGGGGGTGGAGGTGAGGGGGAAGCCCTGAGTTGGAAATTTGCCAGGCTGGAAATCCTCCCACCATGACCGATTCCGAGCTGTCAGTGTGATGTCACTGAACACAGCAGAACTGGGAACAGATACACACAATCGACACGCACAAGCAGGTACGAGCTGGTCCGGTACACCACCAGCTAAAACTGAGCCTGGGGTTGCAATCTTGTATCCACAAGACAAGCCACATTCCTGGGAGGGGCGGGGGGCGGGAAGGAGAACTCCGGGGCTGCTCAGAGGTAGCAGGTGAGTCATGGGATAAGTGGAGTTAGCCAAATGCACAATTCTCTGTAGAGCTGATGGTCTTCCAGAAGAGCCTGGAAGTCCACTGGCTTCCGGTGCTGCGCCCACAGTGGTGATGACAACGCCATGCTCCTGCAAGCCCAGGGGTGTCCCCTTCCCCGCTTGCAGGGTGTTTAAATGGACGCAGCTAATACTGGCCCCTGCAACTCTCCTTTGCCTTCGCTTCTAGGAGACAACCTCCACTTCTCAGTCCTTCTGAAGTTCCCATTTTGTCCTGACACTGAAGCCACTGCTCTCTCTCACACATGTCCATGCAGCTCTATTTTGTGTTAGCTAAAGTGGTAACTCTCAGAAGATGGTTGTTGCTCCTCTTTCCTCGTTCTTGGTGTAGGGGAGTCACTTGCAACAGCCTTTACTCTTCTCTTCAACAGGCTAGCTTTGTAACTCCAAATCCTACTCAAAGCCAATGTTATCCTTGTGGTGACAAACCAAGCTATTAGCAAGTCCCATCATTTGGCTTTCTAAGTGGTACACTCCGTCTCTACTGACACTTCCTTCCCTTAGACCCTCATCATCTTCTGCCGAGACTACTCAATGGTCCCCTGGCTAATCACCTTTCTTTAATCTCACTTCTTCTCATCCTTCCCTCCTCTACTCAACTAGAAAAAGAATTCAAAATGGAAATCTGACCTTGTCACACACACCCCACTTATAAGCTCTCTAAGGTAATTTCTCTGTTCCCCCCCCCAACTCCTACCCTCAACTTTGGTAGTTCTGGACTACATGCTGGACCCCATGACAGCTTACAACTCTGTGTCTTTGCATGTGCAGTTTCTTCCACTTGAAGTTCCCTTCCCCACCCCAACCGGACCACCTGGACAATTCCTCTTCACCCTTCAAAACCCCTTTCTGGGCATGCCTGGGTGGTTCAGTCAGTTAAGTGTCTGACTGTTGGTTTCGGCTCAGGTCATGATCTCATAGTTGTGAGTTCGAGCCCCACTTTGGGCTCTGCGCTGACAGTATGGAGCCTGCTTGGGATTCTCTCTCTCTCTCTCTCTCTCTCTCTCTCTACCTCTCTCTCTACCTCTCTCTCCTTCTCAAAATAAATAAATAAACTTAAACAAGAAAAAGAAAAACCCTTTCTGATGGTAATAAATCATTACGAGAAACAGCTTGCTCTCTCCACCCATGTTTTGTCCTCAAATCTAAAGAAGGACTTTCACCCCTTTAAATATATTAAGGAAAAAGCTGCTGTTCTTCCTTTCACCTTTCCCAGCTCCTTCCCTTAGGAAGGGGGAGGTTTAGGGGTCCCTGGGTGGCTCAGTCAGTTAAGCATCCAACTTTGGCTCAGGTCATGATCTCACAGTTCATGAATTTGAGCCCTGCATCAGGTTCTGTGCTGACAGGTAAGAGCCTGGAGTCTGCTTTGGATTCTGTGTCTCCCTCCCTCTCTCTCTCTCTGCTCTTCATGCTCTGTCTCTCTCTCAAGAATAAATAAACATGAAAAAAAATTTTTAAAGGAAGGAGGTAGTTTAACCTGCTTGGTAAGGGGGCAAGAGCTTGACACCCACTGGCTCACTTATCTCTAGTGAGTGAGGAGAAGAGTGAGGCCCGAGGCCCAGGCCAGTTGCCTCCGCAGTTGCTTGAGTGGAGGCTGGATCTACAGACAGACTGTCCCCACATGTAGGGCCCAATGAATGCATTTAGGGGAAAAGAGCAGCAAGTCCATTTTGACCTCAGCTCTAAAACAGGTCTTTTATTCAACAATAAAACAGTGTATTTTATCCCTATCTGTCTCTTCTGTATGTTCCTCAATGATCCAGAACTCACTGAAGAGTCAAGTATGAACAATTAGCCCCGAGAACACAGAACTTGTGTGTCAGGAAGAGATCTGTATTCAGAGTAGTGATTATCTGCTAATTTGTCAGTTTCCCCCAGTGGACAGTGAGCCCTAGGAGGATAGGGACTGAGTCTTTTTTGAATGGAATGCACTCTAGAAGCACAGAGTGCCCGTTCCTTTTCAGGTGGGACATCAACAATTCTAGGACCTGAATGCTTAGGAAGAGCAGGGCTAAGATGATCTCTGGGCTGCAGGACCCAGGCCTCCTGCAGTGCAAGGCAGGGATGCACCAGCCATGGAGGGATCCAGATGTGGCTCCTAGCCCACTTTCTCCATGGTCCTGCCACCTCCTCTGTTGCTTGGTCTCTTCTCACCCTGTCTCTCTCTCACTCACTGCACATCTGTGATATGGCTGCCCCTTGGTGCTAGGTGTCAACCATGCCGGGATCTCAGAGGCAGATGAGTCGTGTTCTACCGACTCAACCACACAGAGACCACTCAGAATACCTCAGACCAGTTTTTAGGGCAGATCTGCTAAAATATGCTCCTGCAAACCAACCCAGAGTGTCAGTAGTTCTGCAAGGCCTCGAGCCCCTGTACAGCCTCCTTCAAGGACTGAAGTCTTGCAAACACCACAGCAATAGAAGAGACCATTCACCTGCTTCTACCATCACCATCAACAAGGGCTCAGAGACAGGTGTAAGTCCATGAGCCAAAGCCTGTCCATGACCCACAGGGAAGAGGCTGATCTTATTTAGAAACTTCCCTGGCTGGTGCTATTTATGAGGTGGCAACATAAAACAGGGTAGAAAGAGGTAGCTGATGGTTTTCTATTCCTCGTAAAGCCAGTTGGGGAATCCACCTGAGACAGCCTGGCTTTCTCAGAGAGCATGGGCTCTGCATTCACACTTCCTGGGTTCAAATCCCAGCTCTCTTTCATCCTATCCAGGTAACCTGGGCCAGTCCCTTGACCACATCAAAACTCAGTTTCCTAATCTATAAAACCTACTCTGTCACTCACAGTCATTGAGAGGTCTAACAGGGAGCACACATGTAAATTTCATTAAACCCCAGGGTTATCCACTTTGATATCTTAAGGGAGTATATAAGAGCTGTGCTGTCTGCTGGAACCCTGATGAAGTCCTGCTTCTGTTCCACCACTTTTCAGCTGGGATGTTAACACCTCACGCAGCCTGTCACTGAGGGACAGCCTGCCAGGCCCTCCTACCTGGTAGGCCCTCCCCTCTGGTTCTAGCCTCATCCTGGGCACCTCTCCAAGGAGACCAAGCAAAGCCAACCATCTTGTCCAGTGGCGGCCTCTCCAAGCAGTCTCCACCCTGAAATAGGAACAGGTCCACCAGCCCCTCAGGCTGGACCACATGCAATGGGGAAACTGTGTAGGTGCCAGAGGGGCTTAGATGGGCTTCAGTCAATCCTATAAAGTGCTGTGGGGAGCACAGAGGTTCATCTAGTCCTAAGCCTTCCATCCAGAAGACTGTCACCACCCCCACTGAGTTAGACAGGAGGGTTGTCTCTGTGTTTGGAGTCTTTTCTCAGCCAGAGGAAGTCAGCCTGGACTGGCAGCCTGGCCTTGGGGCTCCCAAACACCACACTCATGGCCCACACAGCTTCTGGCAGCTCCGGGCCACTGTCCCAGGCACTCAGCCCGGGGTGACTCTCTTCTCTCTACACCCTGGATCTTCCACCTCTCTGGCTCCCTCAGATGACCACAAAGAATCTGAGGACCAAGAACAAGAAAAGCGCTCCCTCTCAATCCTGATGGAATTAGATCAGCATAAAGAAGATCTTCCTGACCAGCCAGTGGGTTGGGAGCACACACTGAAGGTATCAGGAAGCCCAAGGCAGCCTCCCCTCGGAATGTGGCCTGAGGCTCCCTTGCAAGGCCCTTGCCCGCAGCCCACTGACCCCTGCCCTCATTACTGGCTGGATGGGGCCTGGAGGCACAGGAAAGGGCAAAGGTGGGCAGGCTGCAGGCTATAGGTGACCTACCTCAGTTCAGCATCCAGCTGGAGCTTCAATTCAACCTCTCGCAAATTCGCAGCTCAACTGAATTTAATAAACCCCCCTCCGGAACTGAACACTGCATCATAAATAACCCGACTACCAGATTTTTGACCACTCTCACAAAAACAATTTCTTCTTACATCTCCGATTTCTGTTTCCCAAACACCAGCCGTCATACCGAATTTCACCAATCTACAAAAAGTTGTACTTTCTGGAAACTTAAATAACCAGAGCCTTACCTGCAAGGTGAGTTATCCCATGTGATATGCACCTATGGGATTTTACACTTCAGTGGGAATTAATGCATGGCAATAGAAAATGAAAAAATATTTTAATATGATAATTGAGGACTTACTAAACACCATATACAACATGTATTCAATATTAAGGAAGCGAGTAATATCTTCTCATGTTATACCAGATTCACATTTGTTTTCGACAGTGCACAAAAGAAACATCAGTTGTTTTACCAGGTTCCAATATGGAAACACAGCTCGACACAGTAGGATTGTGAAGGTTAAGAACTGAACTATGCTGTGTTAAATCTCTACACCCAGTGCCTAACAAGTGCCAGGTACATAATAAGTGCCAGTGTTTGCTGAATGAAGGAGTGAAGAAATTAATGGCATTCCAATGCATCAAGTGTTTAATTTTCAAATCCCAGGCGAACACCCACACAACCTGCCTCCTTTCCCTACTCAGTAATCACAGCACATAAACTTGTAAACCTGCATTGGCCTAACCATTTCTGACGTGCCAGCGAGTGACTCTAACTTTGATTATATTTTAATTGCCAGCCCTTCTGCAGAGCCAGGAAGGCCTGAAACACTGTTAATCTACAGAGGATACACAATTTGCTTAGAAAAGAAGAACTAGGTGTTTGTAAAGGCAACTCTGTCCCTGCATCAGGCTTGTCTCTACTACAGATCTACCAAGAGCTATTACAGACCACCCAGTTTTCCCAAGGATCCCGACACCTCACCTCCCATCGAAGACCTCACACAAAGGGGAAAAAAAGCCTACTAATCACAGCACAAAGGTACCATTACAGGGTCCCCCAGGGACTGCCTGGGATGTGCAGAAGTAACATGGGACAGGGAGGAGAGGAATGTGAGTGATTTCCAGACTTTCAGGGAGCCTCATGGAAATCACACATTCCTCTGCAAAAGGAGAAGTCCAAACTCTTCGTTCTCGGGTAGAACTTGGAGGTCATTTTGACAAGTTGTCTCACACAGGTCAAAAATACATTCCATCGACACTGCCGAACTGGATGCTGCAGCAGGGAGCCCTGGCCCAGTGCTCGACATCCTTGGGCCCTGTGTCAATGCCAGACAGAATCATGCAAATTCATCACACATTCATTCCCTGGATGTTTACCTGGAAACTGCCATATGCCAGGCCCTCCTCACAACAATGGGACATAATGATTTACAAATCCCTGCTTTCATGGATCCTGTAGCCTACTGGAAATTATTTCAGCACAGATAACACTTACTGAGTGCTTATCATGTACCAGATACTGTTCTTAGAGATTTATTTGTATTAACTCATTTAATCCACAAGTAACCCAATATGGTTGATTCTGTGATTATCTCCATTTTTCACATGAGGAAACTGAGGCACAAAAAAGCTAAGCAACTTGCCCAAGGCCACACAACAGTTAAGGGCAGAGCTGGGATTGGAAGCCTGACTTTTTGCCTCTGGAGTCGTCACTTATAATCAATACAGCAGTTTAACGGGGCAGAGGTCTGGATGTTCTGAGTTACCACATCCATGTGTTCTCCAACAGTTACTGCAGAGCAAAATGAACATATAATGTGGGGATCAACAGGTGGTCAATAGGTAATGAGGTGGGGAAAATTATCCTGACAGGTTAGACTGGGATTTTTCTCAGGGAGAGAATTGTCTACTGAGGACAACATTTAACATTTGTTTAGGGCAACAGATAAGCTGCATAAGGCCTGCATGTTGACTGGCCCCACACTTCTGAGAAGCTTGTAAAATAGAGAATTTGGACTTCCTGGGACAGTCTGGGCGACACAGGATAAGGAACAGACATGGAGGGAGGGAAAGAGAGAGCAAAATGAGGGCAGGAAGGCGAGGCTGACCTCCTCAGGATGCCCCACCCGTAAATCTTGAGGCAAGTCTACCAATTTCATGGCTGATTAGTGTGAGGATTGTTCTGTCTGTTGTTGGAACCAGAGGAGGGCTAAGGTTCCCAATGGAGAGGCACGGTGCCAGGCACAGGCTGTACTTGCTGAAACCGTGGCTCAGAGAGAAAAGAGGCCAGCAGATTATATGGTGATATGATGAGCTTTGGACTACCACTGGCCATGGACTTGGACACCTTGGTCTCAAGATACAAAGTGGCCCGTGACTGTGTTCTTGGTTATAGCCAGCATGACCATGTCAGATGAGACAGTCAAGAATTTCTGTCTTCGTTCTCTTCTTAAAGTTTATTTCCCCAAAGAGTTGTCTGATAAAGATCATACATAATAGTTAAACCCTAGGGGCGCCTGGGTGGCTCAGTCAGTTGAGCGTGTTCAGCTCAGGTCACGATCTCACAGTCCCTGAGTTCCAGCCCCGCATCGGGCTCTGTGCTGTCAGTTCAGAGCCTGGAGCCTGCTTCGGATTCTGTGCCTCCCTCTCTCTCTGCCCCTCCCCTGCTCATGCTCTGTCTCTCTCTCTCTCTCTCTCTCAAAAATAAATAAACATTAAAATTTTTTTTTAAATAGTTAAACCCTAAACTCATCTTGATCTATCTGGATTGGTCTGCCCATGCCAACAAAGGAGGAAAGAAGGCCAATTATCCTGACAAGTGACACTGACAAAGAAGGAAATACCATTTGCTCATCCCTGGACAACTACCCCCATAAAACTCCCAATTATTGATCACTTGTATGCATTTAAACGTGTGCAAAGAATCCCTGCAATAAGGCTGCAAATGCTTAGGCCCATTTCACATAGAAGACATGGAGACTCAGCGAGGTCAAATCCTTGCTGAGGCCCCATGGGTAGCAGGCAGTCAAGTGGAGATACCATCCAGGTCCGTCTGTTCGACAGCAAAGGCCACGTCCTGTCCCCACTCACACTTCTCTCTAGACGGGCCACTGGAACACTGGTGGCAGACTTCTCCACAGCTCAAGCATCAGAACAAAGGACTGCCTCAAAACTAATTAGCTGCTCATATTCAAAACCAATTAATCTTAGTTAAGCTCACTGAAATCTCACCCTCAGTGACTGAAACTACTAAACCTGAATTTGTCATCAAAGACAACTCCTCAGCAGGAAACCTACTTGTCTAAATAACTAGGCCTCCCGAGCCACCTGGGCCCTGGTGGGAGAAGAGAGAGAGGCAAGGGGCTGAACACTAATCCACGAGCATGGAGCAGAGCCAAGCCCCAAGTACATGGACCCGAGCCGCGCGCACATTATTAAAACATAGGCTGAAAATCACTTATTCTGCATTAGGTGATTAATAGTGCCAGTCCTTTCCTTGCACATGGCAGCAGCCCTGAGAAATGATGAGATTACTCCCAGCGAATGGAGATGTTAAGGGACTGGTTACTACCAGGGCAGAGTGTACGATTTCATGGTTAATTAGGACTTGTGGAGGGGAGCCCTGCTACATTACCCATCCTAAACAGAGTTCCTAACCCTGCCCCTCTCCTTGCCTTTACATTGTGATGAAGTAAACTTTAAGGGTTAGGAAAAGCCAAGCCGCTCTGGGCTAATTAGAACCCGGCAATGATTGCCGGAGATGATTTTCATCGTCACCGTGGGCTGGCCAACTCCTGGTGGCCTCTGAGCCACACCCCGTGCCCTCCGTAGTAGTACAGCAGAAGCACTGGAGACATGGTTTCCAGGGAGAAAAATGACTTTTAATCAAGACTGGGAAATGGAATTACATGTGTAATTAGATAGACACAGCCACAAAACCACAAGCAAGGGAACGCGCTGTAATACTGCGCTTCCGTTCTCCGCGGCCAGCGAGAACTTAGGCATAAACTATGCTGATGAAAGCATTTGGATTTGCGTTCTCTGGCTGACCGGAACTTCCCAGGAGGAAAATAAAGGCTGCTTTGTCCTCATTGGAAACACCCCATGTGGCGATGCGGTGGCTGGTGGCTGCATTCCCTTTGTCAGCTCCTGCTTTTTGCTCTCCTGGCCCCAGACCTTAACCTTATCACTCGGGCAGACAAATAAACACATGTATAGGTTTTCTTCACTTTGGAAAGCAAACTCTGAATGCCTAGTGAAGAAGATAAACTATTTTGGGGCCCCAGGATCAAAGGTCACCAGTTAAGGGCTCTAAGTGCTATTCATTTCATTTCAAGTTCATTGGCATATGAAGCAGAGCGCCATATTTTTTTTTTTAATAGAGACACTGACTTCTTTGACCTCTGAAGGATCGCTTGAGTGCCAGTCTTAGGCAAAAGTAGGGCAGACAGGCAGCCACTGCCTGAGATTATGAGTCTATTAACACAATCCTTTCCTTGGAGGTTTGAAAAGCCTCACAGGGGCCTCCAAGAGAAAAAGCACTAAAACCCCAACAGCTGCAACTGAATATTCTAAGTCAGAGAGACTGGTAGGGTAGGCCAGAGCGGCTCCTCCAGGACCAGAGGCAGGAGCACACAACAAGACTTGGAAATAAAACCATTTCAAGGAACAGTGGGGCCAGGTCAGTGGCCTGGGCTTAAGACCCCGAGCACAGGGTCCATGGCAGAACTTCCAACTTGCTGCCAGAAGGCCTCTCCCCTCCCAAGCCAGGAATCTGAGTGAGTGCTTGTGCGTAGAAACGCCATTTAGGACAGGAGGAAGAAGATCTGTGAATGTGGCCTAAGGCCACATTGGCAGTTTATTCGTGACACATCACGTTGAAGACTCACCTTGTTTGTAATGTCAAGAAATACTACTGCTGTGGCTATGGGACACCGCAGGACATGTGGAAAGTGTACCAGCTATAGAGCCCTACAGGCCTGGGGACTCATCTGTTATTCCTTCTCTGTTCTGAGACTCAGTCTCTTCCTCTATGAAACAGAAGCAGTGACACACCTTTCTCACAGAATTAGTGCAAGAATTGAAAATAGAAAAAAAAAAAAAGAGTCCTTCTGTATATGTCAAGCCTCTTGCCAGTCACCTTATATATGTCATCTCACTCTGGTCATTCCATGAGTGTGGCATGGAAGTTGATGTTCAGAGAAGTTAAGCAATTTGGTCCATTACTCAGAAAACAGCAGAGCTGAGATGGGAACTTGGTGTGTCCACAGCAGCTCTAGGGTGTTATCACCACCACATGATGCTAAGTGAATGAGTGAATGCCAGGCCTGCAGCAGCTTCTCGTGTAGCATCATGACCTCGCTGTCCCCCACCCCCACCAACAGCTTAATCAGATGATCAGGATGGTGGTGGGGAGGTTCTCTCTTACATACTGCATTGATCCAAACCAAATTTTATCCTGTTACGTCTGACCCAACATGCTAGCAACATACATATTTTTGACCCATAGGATTTCCTTCTTAAAGACATTATTCCTGAATAAGGAGTCCTGATACTAGTGAGGGGGCTATTGTGTGGCCCAGAAAAGCCTGGCCTGATAGTGAGGTTGGGGGGACTAAGCCAGAAGGCAGAAAACAAGTCTGGTATTATAAACCAAGGACAGACATATGTATGCATAGGTTAGGCAGAGGCTGCTTCTCACCACCATTGAGAGAATTCAACCATTAGATAGCAATAGGGACCCCACCAGAATCAGGGTGATCCCAGATGTCATGCATTTTCCAACATACCAGACCTGTTGGTGGGTCTGGCTGCATTGCTTGGCTTTGACTACCACTGCGACCAGGTTCCACCCTAGGAGTCTTACTTGTCCAAGTCCTTAAGAAATACAAACTCTTCTTGAAACACATTCAGGCCCTGCCTGCAGCTCCACCCTTCCCTTTCTTGTTGCCACTCAAGTCTGTCACACTGTTGTCAGGTATTCTTTAACAGAATGTCCACATCACTCCTTCCATTACATAGAATGTCCAACTTGGTCCTTACATTACAAAGAATGTCCACATTGTCCCTCATGTTACACAGAATGTCCACATCCCCCCATTACACAGAATGTCCATGTTGGCCCTTACATGGCTGGTTTTAAAAGGTGAGAAGTTCTCTCACCTTTCCCAGAGAGTCATGCTTGCATATTAAGCACTTGCCAGGGCTCAACCTCAAATGGTCTGCTTATACAATCCTGTCAAAACCTGGCAGGCAGTTGGGAAATGACAGGATCTATGCACACAAAAATCTGGATACAGCCCCATAAGACTCAGCCAGGTGTGATTTCACAGGGCATATCCAGGAATCTCTGGAGAATTAAATCAATAAATGCATGAGGGTGACCATGTGACAGGTTTATAGTGACACTTTATAAGAAATATCTGTTTCCAATTATTCAGTTTTTTAAAATGAAGCACAGAATATCTCAACTGGCAAAATTGATTAGGACCATGCAATGCTTGAAAGTTTGTCACTAAGTGATTTTATACATTTTGAACATTTATTTATTTAAAAATGGGTGGGAACTTTTTTTATTTTTAATGGGTAAATGGCTGACCCTGTAGAAGAATTCTGGAAACAAATGAAAAAATGCTGAGCTACTTCTGGTAAGCAAAAAAGGAGACAATTTAGTAATATATCAGGAAATGAAACCAACCCAAAAAGGTCAGTAATTCTTATCTTTACAAAACATGACTAATTACAAACATTTAGGAATAAAAAAAGAAGATTCACAAACAAGGGTAGAAAATGAAATACTGGAGCACCTGGGTGGCTCAGTTGGTTAAAAAAAATCCCAAATCTCGACTTCAGCTCAGGTCAGGACCTCATCAGTTTGTGAGATCCAGCCTCTTGCCAGGTACTTACAGTACGGAGCATGCTTGTGATCCTCTCTCTCTCTCTCTCTCTCTCTCTCTCTCTCTCTCTCTCTCCCTCCCACACATGCTCTCTCATGGGCACTCTCTCTCTCTCTCCCTCTGTCTCTCATTCTCTCTCAAAATAAATAAATGAACTTTAAAAAAAAAAAAAGAAAATACCTAGGAATACACCGAACTAGAAATGCATAAATCTACATGAAGAAAATGTTTA
Organism: Panthera tigris; assembly: GCF_018350195.1. Taxonomy (NCBI): domain Eukaryota; kingdom Metazoa; phylum Chordata; class Mammalia; order Carnivora; family Felidae; genus Panthera; species Panthera tigris. The sequence goes on from NC_056670.1 coordinate 43,640,645, forward strand.
AACAGTACCAAAGGATGCAAAAGAAGGCTTGAAGAACATGGAAACACATGCCATTTTTTGAGAGCAGGACTCAACATCACAAAGATTTGGATTGTCCCTAAGTTAGTTTACATATTGAAAGCAATTTCAATGTGATGGCCATAGGCTGTTTTTCTGGCACTAGACAAGCTAATTTTGAAGCTCAAAAGAAAAAACAAACAAGAAAAAAACTTTGAAAAAAACCTAATAATAATAATAATAATAATAATAATAATAGGAGGGGGTTCAGGGAGACATAATCCTACCAGGTATGAAAATACACACATTAGAAAACATCACTAATTAAAATAGTGAAGCACAGACATGCGAAAGATCACAGGAAAGAGTGGTCAAACAGAAAAGGATTTCCAGAAATAGACACAATATATGCAGGATTTGAGTATATCATAAAGGTGCTATGGCAAATCAATGAGAAAAGATAAAATTTTCAGTAAATGGTATCAAGAGTCCACATTTTCTAAATGGATCTTAGATTTAAGAGTTTTAAATGCAAGCACAGAAGTACTTGTAAGAAAAATAGAGGAAATCCTTTATCACTTTGTATTGGGGTGTATTTTCCTGTGAACTAAAATTCAGAAGCCGTAAACGAAACGATTGAAAATTTGACTATATGAATAAGAAAACTTTGTCATGAAAAAAAAGCAAAGTGAAAACAACAGCAGACTTGGGTAGAATACTTCCAACTCATGCCAAAGATCAGGGGAGAAAATCCCTCATATAAAGAGCTTCCCAAAACCAATAGAAAAATAAGCAAAGTATATGATTCACAGAAAATGAAATACAAATAACTCCTGAGCATGTGAGAAGATGCTTAATCTCACTCAAAATAGAAATGCAAATTAAAACTCTGCTCTCATACTATTTTTAATCCACCAACCTGGCAAAAATCCAAAAGTTTGAGAACGCATTCTGTTGACAAAACTATGGGGAAAAGAGGCACGCTTATTCATTGCTGGTGAGAGTGTAAATTGGCATAACCCTTCTGGAAGGGAATTTTGCAATATCTATCAAAATTACAAATGCAAAAATCCTTTTACTCTGCAATTCCATTTTTAGGATTTTATCCGATACTTGCAAAAATACAAACTGACCTGATTACAAGATTATTCTTTGCAGCACTGCTTTTCACAGCAAAAGACTGGATAGAACCTAGATGTTAGCATTAGGAAGCTGGTTAAAAAGGCTATGGCACATCCATACAATAAAGTACGGTGCAGCCGGGAAAGAGAGTAGGAAAGTCCTTATATACTAATACAGAAATATGTTTAAGGTGGATTACTGAGTACAAAAGTGAAGTGTGGAACACGTATAGACAGCATGCCCCCGTTTGCACAGGATGTTGGGTGGGGGTATGAATTTATATTCACGTCTGCTTCTAATTCATAGTGAAACTCTGGAAGGACCCCTTCCCAAAATTAATAATGTGTTTATCTGAGGGACTGGGAAGGGATAGAGCAAAATGGAGCTTAGGAGAATTCTGACTCTACAAAACTGACTTTTACAAAAACCGTTAATTTTTGAACCACGGGAATCCATTATCTATTCAAAAAGTAAATAAACATGTTAAAGTTATGTTTTCAAATGAAAAATAAATGCTAATGGAACAGATCACAGAGTCCGCAAAAATAAAGTGACACTCCAGAACTGCAGAGACAGAGAACATGCAAGAGGGGAGGCTAAAAAAGAGAAAAGAGCCCACTCTCAGGACAAAAAAAGGCAGAAGTGCCAAATGCAAATATTCGGCACCATTTAGGAATAGACTGAAAAGACTGAATAGACGAAAAGATTGAAATACACACCCCGGGTGTTTCTGAACTAGTCATACACTTTGTATAAGACTGACATGTGTGTCTGCATCTGTATATATTTCATAATTCAGAGCATTTTAATGAGCAATGAATGCCCTCTGCCCCCAGCAACTGTACATCTCAAAATCTTTTTTTAAGGAAATCATTAGGAAGGTGCTCAAAGACTTAGGTACAAAGCTGTATCTCACACTCAGATGCTCAACAATAAATGACTCGTTAAATAAATCATGCCCTCCTGCACAATGGAATGCCAAGCAGGCACCAAATTTATGCCAGAGAATATTTAGTGATTGTGAAAGATGTTTACTCTCTGCTGGCAAAGATATACACTAAAATATTCACCGCAGTTATCTCTGTGAGTCGTATTATGGATGACTTTTATTCTTTCTGCATATTAATATTTTCTAATTTTTCTACAATGAGTATGTATTACTTGTGTAATAAAAAAACAATAAAAGTTATTTAAAAGAGGGAAAAAAAGGAAAAGCCCAGCTTAGTTGATCGATATCCAAGAGAGTGGCTCTAATGGCCACCACTTGTCTAGATTCTCTGCTTCAATATTTTTAAAATTGTGCCATGGTGAAATCCAAAAGCTTTCCGCAGAGGCTGCAGAGGGCAAGAGGGAAGGAGGCAGGAAGCTCTGCTCCACACCCAGGCCCTCCCACCCCTGTGCACACAGACACACCCACAGTAACACATACACTCAGTCAGAGCAGCTCCACTTTCTCAAGTTTTATAAAGAGGTGTTCTGCCTAAGATTTAACTTTAATAAAAGAGCCTGCAGATGAAAAAACACACATACTATCCCATGAAGCTTTGTCCGGATGCCATGTCTGAGCACCAAGAAAACACTTAACTCTCATTACCCCTGAAAAAGACTTCTCGGAACTGAAGTAATGAGTCTGAAGGGCTTTTATCCTGGGCGGATGAAAGCACGAGCGAAGGCCCGGAGGTGGGATTCAACAGGACTCACTGGGAGAAAAGGGTGGGCTTGTCTGCCTACAAGAGAGCAGAATGGGGGGCAGGCAAAAGCACAGTGGGCATCTGAGAAACAGAGAAGTACTGAAGCAGAGGCCTAGTCCCTCCTCTCAGCAGGTGCCGGAGCATAACGTGGGTCAGTCTTTGAGAATATGCTAGCCACATCTCCCATCCGAGATGCCTTGGTGCTGGAAAGTCAGACTCGGGCTGACCTTCCCGAACTCTAAAAGGTCGAAGTCAGCATCTTGCTGACTCCCCTTCTAGGGGAGGGCCCTACGTTTATCCACAGCTTCTGTCCTCCTGAATGTAAAGGAGGCATTAGTGTGTCCTGCCAACCTGAGGTCAGATGTGCTTCTCACTTTGGTCACTGGCTGGATAAAGTGACTGACCCTGTATTAATTCTGAAACGTCATCCAGCTAATAATAATGTAATAGCAGCTATCACCTAACATGTTTTCACTACTGGTCAGGCACTGCAATATCATCAACAATTTTATTTAAGCCTAATAGCAAGGGTAAGAGGTATCGTAAAGACTCACTGTGAAAATGATCCCACTTCTCTACTACTTCCTGTATCTGTTCTCTTTGTCATGTGACTTTGCAGCTCCTCCCATTACAAGGTGGGGTCTATATTTCATCTCTTGACTCTGGACAGATATTGTGACTTTCATGGCCACAGACATGATGAAGTGCCAATTTTTTTTTTTAACTTTATTTATGTATTTAGAGAGAGACAGAGACAGGGTGTGTGTGTGTGTGTGTGTGTGTGTGTGTGTGTGTGTGTGTGAAGCGGGGTGGGCAGAGACAGAGAGAGATGGAGAGATGGAAAGAGAGAATCCCAAGGAGGCTCCCTGCTGACAGCACAGAGCCTGATGTGGGGCTTGATTCCATGAACTGTGAGATCATGACCTGAGCAGAAACCAAGAGTCTGACACCCTGATGAAGGGCCAATTTTTTTTTTTCAGGTTTATTTTTGAGAGAGAAAGCACAAGTTGGGGAGGGGCAGAGAGAGAGGGGGACAGAAAATCCCAAGCAGACTCCATGCTGACAGTAGCAAGCCCGACATGGGGCTCAAACCCACAGACCATGAGATCACAACCTGAGCCAAAACCAAGAGTCTGATGCTTAACTGACTGAGCCACGCAGGCGCCCCTGAAGTGCCAATTCTAAGCCCAGGCCTCAAGAGCCATTGTAACCTTCCATTCACCTCTATTTCCTTCCCTTGGGATCCTGACATCCCATGAGAACAAGCCTGGGCTAGCTTGCTGGATGATGACAGACCATGTAGAAAGGAACTGACCCAGCCGAGGCCACCCTAACTCAGTCAGCTGGCCACAGACATGGGTGAACCCATCCAAGACCAGCCAGGCTGGGCCCAGATCAGCAGACCTACTCAGTGGACCTATAGATTCATGAGGAATAATATATATAATTGGTCTGTTCAGGGACAGTTTGTTTAACTGTATTATTGTGATAGTAGATACCTGGATACAGGTGAGTACCATCAGTGCTGCCAAACTCGAGAAAAGAGAAATTTTCCTGCTATGGAATAAATGTCAGTGCCCACCCCCCAAATTCATATATATGAAGCCCTAATTCTCAGTGTGTTGGTATTTGCAGATGGGGCCTTTGGGAGTTAGCATTAAGTGAGGTCCTGAATGTGGGGCCCGTCTGATGGGATTATTGCCATTATAAGAAGAAACAACAAGAACTAGTGCTCGCTTGCTCTCTTAGTCTCTCCCCACCTCTAACTCCCTCCATCTACCATGAGAACAGGCAGCAAGAAGGCAGCCATCTGCAAGGCAAGAAGAGGGCCCTCGCCAGGACCCAACCACGTTGCACCCTGATCTTGGACTTCAGCCTCCAGAACTGTGAGAAATAAATTTCGATGTCTAAGCCCCCCCAACCCAGCCTGTGGGATTTTGTTACTGGAGCCTAGGCAGATCTCACAGCTAGTAGGTGACAGAGTGAGGATCCAAAGCCTGCACTCTTAATGAAGGGTCCAAGGCTTCCTGCCCAGCCCTGGGGCAGTGAACAGAGAAGGAAGACTCCACTTCCAGGAAATTTTTCTGCCACACCCTTGGGGCAACTCTCTGCCTTGAGCTATCCTGGAATCCCAAATGTCTTAGGCACATGGAATTTCAATGCTGGAAACAGACTTGGAGGGCATTAACTCCAACTGCCTGGCTACGTAGATGATGCCGAAGACCAGGTGATTCAAATGAATGGTTCAAGGTCAGACTGTATATAAAAGCAAATAAAAGGTTAAAGTAAAGGTCTCTGAGCCCCCAGGGAAGTGCTCACTTGTCCACACTGGGCTAATCTGTCTCTCCAGGAGTAATTTAAATGAGAAGGATCATTCTTCAAGAATTCTCATCTTGCTCCCAGCCCCAGCACCGCAAGGGTTCCAGTCTTGAGCTCCAGCAGCCAGAACTCCTATGAGCTACTTATAAATTCCAACTGAATCTAGTCCCTTCCCCAAACTCTTCTCCACAAATCAGCCTGCTGAACCATGCAATCAACATAGCATGGGCAGATGGTAGGGCCTGGCTCCCTATTGGACATCCAGGGGAATGAAACTGCTTTGGCCTACCAGCGTCATAAAGGCAGCAGCACCCTGTGCCCACATAAAAGACAGAGCCCCTCGGTTACTTCTCCAAGGCCATGCAGAAGATCTGGTAGCAGAGACTGCAGCTTATGTAGGCAGTTTGGCTGTTGCCATGCATATGGTAGCCTAGCAGCTACTTCCAAGAGCTTGCAAACCACATAGCAATCAGGAGCCCCTAGGGCCTGGGGCCCATCTGCTGTGCAAAGATAGAGCTTCATTTCAGATGCCACGAAGCATCAGAGGACATTGTATGCTTCCCTCTGAGCTGGAGCACTGCCCCAGCCTTTAGGCTGTGGTGGAACTCTTAGAGAAGATGAAGTTCACTCAGCATACAGGCAAAGTGCTGGGGCTCTGGGGCTCTGGGGACATTCTGATGAATGAGGTATGACTCTGGCCCTCAAAAGCCCCCAGTCAAGTAGTGAGAGTCCTACAGAGGTTTATACAATTGTGGGCATGCACACACAGCGACTAATTCTGGTCTGGAGAGAGCGAGGACAGGAAGGGCATTCCAGAAGGTTTTGGGGGACACCTGTCTGGCTCAGTTAGTAAAGCATGTGACTCTTGATCTCAGGGTGGTGACTTCAAGCCCCATGTTGGGCATGGAGCCTACTTAATTTGGAAAAAAAAAAAAAAAAAGAGGACATGACCTTTGGGCTGGGAGTCCAAGAAGATCTTTCCTGCCATCACGTCTCTGGAGATTGCGCAGGAGCTGTCTAAGATTGCGGTCAGGCGTGATGTACATGAGAACTCGGTCTCCGGTGTTCCCCAAATGCTGGCCTCCTATATGTGCCAGGCTCTCCAGCACCTGGGCTCACCTCTTCCTTCCATGACCCACAAAATGGCTTGGATTCCCACTCTACTTACTGCCACTACGTTGCTTAAAACCACACCATGGCTTTCCTTTTTATCTGAAATGAGGTTACAGTCTTCAGTATGGTCCCAAGGGCCTGCAGGTGTGGCCTTTGCCCACTCCACTATGTCCAGTCTCACCCTGCTTCTCGGGTTTCCCAGCACGGTGGTGTTCCCTCAGTTCCTCAAGCCGAATCCTCACCTGCAGGATTTGACACATGTGTCCCTTGCCCTTCAGTCTCGGCACAAGGGTCACTTCAACAGGGGAGTCTCCCCTGACCCTCCAGTTTGGGTTAGCTTTCTCAGATTTAATCCCTCATAGAACCATGTCCCTTTCTTTCACTGTATTTTAATACATCTTGAAGTTATATCCCTCTCATAGTTTTTCAGTTAATGTCTGTCTTTCCCACTAGTCAGTAAACCTCATGAAAGTAGGAATCACATCTGCTTTTGCTTACGTTTGTAGGCTCAGTATCTAACACAGTGCCAGGGACATGGTATACACTCAACAAATACCTGATGAATTAATGGGTGAATGGATGAGCACTGCAAGAATTCTAACTGGGAGTTCTGCTCCAGGGAATGGAGAATCCATTGTGTCTTAGGTTGGGCGTCTCCAAAAGCAGAGCCTACGACAAAACCTTGAGTATAAGTCAACTTATTTTGGCAGTGAAACCAAGAAGTGCTAGGGGAATGGGAGGGAAGGGAAGGGAAGGGAAGGGAAGGGAAGGGAAGGGAAGGGAAGGGAAGGGAAGGGAAGGGAAGGGAAGGGAAAGGAAGGGAAGGGAAGGGATCCAGGGTGCATAAACGGGACTCCTGAACTAGAGGGCTGGGGCAAAAGGGAAGAAGAGAGAGAGAGGCTGGTGGAGCCGCTGTGTGTATGACAGGTCAGGTAGGAGAAAGGAAGAAATCTGCCCATTTCTGCTTGGTTTTCTACTTGATTTCTGGTGACTCCAGCCCCAAGACCCAGGCTTACTGACACAAAGGTTATCAGGTCCAACCTCTCTGTTTCTACTACTGGTTCCCCATGAGCACACAATTTCAGGTGGTCCAGTACAGGAATCTTTTTAGAGAACTCTCAATTCCCGGCTCCATGGAATACCAAAATTGGCTGATTGCACTGAAAAATCCAACTCATTCCCTCCAGAGGAAGAAGTGGTACTTTATAAGGAGACCATGACCCACACAGGTGAGACTCCAGGTGTCCATGTGCCTTTATTTCCTGAACCTATCATATTTATGCAAAATGACAGAAACCAACATCTGCCAGAGGGCGTTCAGGACCCAGGAAGCGGGTCAAGATTTTACGAATAGCATTCCTCCTCCACCAAACTTCTTAATCCACAAGCACCATGTGCTCAGCCAAATGTCCAGCAAATGTCTGGGATGCCTACTCTGTGTCTGGCACTACATGGAGCACTGGTAGCACAGCTGTGAAGGTAGAACAAATCCCTGTCCTTGAAGAGGTTCTAACCCAGGGGAGAGGACATGTAACCACCAAAATGCATGTCAAAGGAAAGTATTCAGACCTACAAGAGCATAGCATGGGGCAGAGCACTTGGCGGGGGGGCGGGGGGGAGGGAAGGAGCCTCATCTAGAGGCCAGGGAGGCCTCCCTGAGGATGGATCATCACCAGATCGACGTAAGTGTTAATGGGAAGATGAAGGAGAGGGGAAAGCATGCACAGCAGAGGAAATGGTATGTACAAAGCCCTTTGATGGGAGAATCGTGACAAAGTGGACAATGAAGACAGGTGTGATCTGAGACAAGGCAGACAGGGGAAGCAGGTGTGGCCAGTTCAGGTCTTGAGTCCCACTGTGCAGGAGGATATCAAAGAACCCCGCTTCTAGGGGGCCTGCCAACCTCAGATGTGAGAGAAGGTAGGCAAAGGTGAGGCAGGGCAGATGCAATGGGACCCGGGCAAGTGGGTAAAGAATTGGCCTTTCCGGAGCACCTCCTATGTGGCAGGCACTGTGCCACATGCAAGAATTTAGAAATTCTTAGATTCATTCATTCATCCAATTCAACCCAGAGCTACTGAGCCACTACTTTACTCAATGGCCAAGTAGAAGGCAAGGGTAATTTTTTTCCAAAATCATCATTCAGAAAAAGAGTGAGAGAACTTATATTCAAATTCCTGACAAACTTTCTCCTATTAAAGGCCAGTTCTCTCATTTAGTTTATTTTCCACAACAAAGTACTGTTTGGGGAAAAGACATTAGCCTGAAATGACCTCAATCAATGCTAGTTTTGGATGCCTATAAGAGGTTGTCTGATAGAATCGTTACAGAAAGAGGCAAAGATATTTAACCCTACTTAATAATTTTTCCTGAGTATGACCTTAGAATTGTAAACTGGGGATATTGCTCTAAACAAGCATTAGTACAAATCACTTTCAAAAGCAAGTTTTATTGTGGAGATCATGACCATGAACATACCTACAGAATAATGTGGAAGGAAGTGGTTAAAAAGGAAACACTCTCCTAATGTTGTGCAGGTAAGTGCAGGTGGCTTGGGATAAAATCTCCAGTGACAGAATTTTACACAGATCCACAGGGTGCCAGATCTCAAACAACTATGACAGAAGTGGAGATTTCTGTGGCTTGGAGAACTGGGTTAGTCGCTCCATACAGTGGCTCTGGCAATGACAGTACTGTTGCCCAAGAGGACTGGGAAAGCTTTGAATAAAATTACTCCATGAAATGCAAGAGGAAGAAAGCAGTATTTCTCAGTGCACTATTTTATATAACATATGAGTTTAAATATGTATTGGTAGCTAAATTAATAAATCTAATGCTACAGATAGACATGTGACTCTTTGATCTACCTCCCTAAGAGTTTACATGTTCAACTTCAAGTTGACCCTCTCCCCTGACTACAGGATCTCCCCACTGCGAAAATGCAAAAAGCACTTTCTATTAGGAAAGGAGCTGCTCTCTATTCCAGCATTTATGGGAACTGGCGACAGGGGACGGAATGGAAGCTCATCCAGTTCTACACACCAGATGGAAATGGCCCTGCCAGCCAGAGCACCCTATATGCGCACCCAAATTTTGCAGGGAGCAAACCCCCATTTACTGATGAGGAACTGGGTCCAGAGAGGCCCTGGAAGCTGACCTGCTCAAGGGCACAGGCACAGAGGGCAAAGCAGGACTTTAGCCCAATCTGCTCCAATCTGAAATCTTTCACCTAGCTGCTTCCCCGCAGCAGGACCTGGCCTTGGTGACCCACCTTCCTATTTCAGCACATGAAGAGTGCTCCAGAGCTCGAGACTAAACCCCTAGCTGTTTTCTCTGTCTCTCCTGAGAATATGACACCCAATCCAAGCTCAAGAAACATAGCCTCCAGGCCACAGGCAACCGCCCCATGTGTGGCAAGCCTCTTGGGTTCCTTGGATCCTCTTGGGCTAACTTTTGAACCTGTCCTCCATCCACTGGTGGCTCTCTCCTTTACAGAGGTCACTGTCCTGTGTATAGCTGATCCTAACTGAGTCAGAAGATGAGTGAACTGAGCTCTCACCTCTCAGCCACCAGCAGATCAATGGGCCTTTCCCAAGCCCTTCCCAAAGTCCCCAAGGGAAGGAACAGAGCAGCCGTGCCCTCGGCAGGGCCCCCCCGCCCACCCCCTGTTGCCTGCACCTTCCTTCTAGTTGCCTCATGCTCCTTGGTACCAGGCCATCCACCTTCAGGAGATGGAGGAAGGAGGGAGGCACCAGGATGGCCCAGTACTGATAAACTACAACCGTGGACCTATTGTTATAATAAAGTTATATTAGAACACATGCATACCCTTCCTTTATGAATTTTCTGTGGCTACTTTCAGGCTACAAGGTAGAGTTGAAGAGATACAACAGAGACCTTAGGGTCTTCCAACCAGTGATATTTAGGTTCTTTAAGAAAGAGTTTGCTAGCTCTGGTTTAGAAGAATAGATAGCAAATGTTAATATCAAAATGTTAATGATGTTTATCGCAAGATAGAGGAAAGATAGGTAATTTTGGTTTTCTTGGGCTTTTTCCTTTATGGTTAGTTATATATTTTTATTTATATATATTTATATACACATACATATTTCCATTTTTCTACCACAATAATGTGTAATCTTCTAAAAAGCACATAACTTAAAAAAATAATTTCTTGGCATATTTACATTAAAAATAACTTCACTAATGCTCACAGTGATTTTCCTCCATTTTACAGTCGAGGAACCAGATTTGAGAAATGTCTAGCAATTTGCCCAAAGTCACACAGCAAGTGGTACACGTGAGACCCCAATCTGGGTCTGTCTGACCCAAAGACCTTCACAGGACCACAATGGAAGAAAGGCCCCAGGCTCCCCTCCTGAGAAGATAGCGACAAAGTGCATCTGTCTGAGAAGCATCACCACCATAAGCCCAGAGCCCCTCCTCCCAGAAACTGGCCTTGATAGGAAGCATCTCGCTAAGCCTCTCTCGAGGCTTCAGAACACTGCATGTGGCTCACTGAGTGCACAGTGCCTACCTCAGCCTGGCAAGACCACCATAGTGGATACCAAACTGCTCTCTCTATCCCAAGCACGGAAGCCCTGAGGTCAGCAGGAAAAGCTGGCCATGCTGAGGTCAGAGACCACATCTAAACCTCCCCAGAGCTCCAGGGCTCTTCCCTGCCCACCTCCCACCTTCTCCTCCAGCTCCACCTCCCCACCACCCCTCCCCAGGCATCCACTCACTGCTCCAGCCAATTAGAAGGCTCTGCACTTCCCCACCCGCGGTGTTTGCACACAAGGTTCCCTTTGCAGGACAAGTGCTTTCCCTCTCCGGCCACTTGGCAAATTCCCACTCTTTCTTCCAAAGACAGGTCACAAACTAAAAATGCATGGCGGCTACAGATGTGCTTTCTCAGACTCGCATGGCATTGTAAAAATCAGGGCATTTTATGTAAAAAAAAAAAAAAAAAAAAAATTGAGATTCCCAGTCTTCCCAGACCAAATGAAAGATCTAGTAACACTCATCCCACATTCCCACATGGCAACCATAGGCTGTGGCTGAGTAGCAGCTGTTCTTTTGATAGGGTGCGTGCTTCTCAGTCGGCCATGGACCCCACCCATGCCCACATCTATTTACGACTACAATCCCTGCATTAAGTGCTCTGGCACAATGACTCTCTGTGCCCAGCAGTAGCAGCACCACCTGGAAACTTACTAGAAATGCAAATTCTTGACCTACGGAATCAGAAACTCCAGGGGCAGGGTCCAGCAATCCATGTTGTACCAAGTGACCCAGGGGACTCTGATGACCACACCAATCTGAGAATCCCTGCTCTGGCACTGTAGGGTCTCACTCAAGCAAGAGGCCAGCTGTGTCTCCCACCAGCCTTCTCCAGCCCTGACTTCCAATCTTCCATCCTCAGTCACAGCACAGCTTGGTCCTGTGTCAGCTAATGACCACATGCATTGCACCTCTGTCACATACACTCACCTGCCCTGTGGCCACCGGCCATTTACCTGTCCATCTTCCTACCCTGTGAAATCCTTTTGGGTGAAGGCTATCCTGATCCCTCCCTCCCCAGCACCGAGCACAGAGCCAGGCCCCCAGTGGGAGCTGAGGGTCTTCTCCAGAACACAATCAACTCATTTGGTGATATTTATGTTCCCTTAATTACTGAAGCAAGAGTGACCGTGAGGCAGCCTCAGCCCTCCTCTGACATGACAAGGATATCGAGAACCAAATGCTTGCAGCTCCAGGAGAAGTGATATTTCAGCAGAAGATGAAGTAATTCCTATTCACAGCATCTGTTAATCACTCAAGATCCTTCTAGATTCGAGGGGCTATAGAATGAAAGGTGTTATTAATGAAACCATACAGACTAGGAGGCAGTTCTGAATAGCAGCCCTCCTTCCTAACAATGCCTTCCCCGGCAAGTTAATCCCCTTCCATTATTTCAAATTCTTCAAGTGCTAGAGAAGTCATGTAGGTTGTTTTCCGAATAGTCACTTAGCTGACAAGCATTTTCTAATTGACAGAACACTCTGAAAAGACAGATTGAAGAGGGGGGAGAGAGGTATTAAGATGGTGCAATTTCCCACACACAGCAGGAGGCTAAGTTGACTGAAATGTAAGATTTGGAAGAAAAGTTATTCATCATACCCCTCAATCCCACAGCCCCTTCCAGGAGAGAATTCAGAGATATTCTTCCATGGGTGGCTCCGATCCAAAGACCAAGGATGTGCCCAGAGGGACCACATGCCACCCACAAGCTCAAACCCAAGCTGAGAATTGAAATCCAAGGGCAATAATAAAAACTGTTACTAATAGTTGAGCAGCTAATATGTGCCAGGAGCTTTCCAATAGGGTGTGTGCTGTGGGGTGGGGGCCCACACTTATCCCTAAAAGGGAAAGATTTTTCCCCATTTTCCAGATAAGAAGACTGAGGAAGGCATTCAAGTTCACAGAGCATGTAAATGGCAGAGCTGAGGTCAAACCCAAGTTTGCTAACTTGAGAGGCTCTGTGCGCTCTTTCTGTCACTGGGCCACCTCCTCCCACCTCTTAAGGAAATGCACTTGGTGTGACTGCAGAGTGGTGATGGGCTCGGGTGGCAAATACCCTGAGCCACAGCGCAGAACCTGTCAGGCACCATAGGTGCTGGCAGGGCCTGGGGCTTTTCGTGGGCTGTCGTCACACAACCTGGATGCCCCTGGTGCTCACAGAGCCACTGGACAGCGCTAACCTATCAATCACCCCTCCTTTAATATCACGTGGCCTGATGGATTACCACCACGCCCCACCGGCCTTCAAACCATGCGTGCTTTGAACAGCTAGTGAGACATGCAGGATGGCTCCTCGTCTAATGTTTTCAGATTTCCCGGAGTGAGATAATGCCTCTCAAGAGGGAATGCACACTGAGTTGTCCCAAGCACTGATAAGGTGTTAATAAACCTCAGCAAATGCTGATTAGAGGGGGCTCCAGCAGCACAGAGGTGCTGGAGGGTTGGCAATGAAAGCTGGGGAGCTTCTCAATTTGGAACTGATCCCTGGTTGGCAGCAGAAAGCATTTCCAGCGCCCCAGGGCTGCCCCCACAGGTCCGGCAGTCCTGTGACTGGTCCAAGGCATGGAGTCTGAGCTCCACAACAAGGGACAGATAGTGTCAGCAAGGAGAGCCTCACAAACCCCACCCCAAAATGCCAGAGAAATCGACACACATCCCTCGTGCCCCAGGTAACCATGAGGTACTGGGTATTTGGGAATATAGTTACAACTTCCTCGAATGGACTTACATTTATAGCTGATGGCAAACTCTTGGGATAAGAAGTTTCAGAATAGGCGCGGGGGCGGGGGGGAGCGGGGGGGTAGTGGATGCTGCTGGTTCCATGCCCAGATCCCTTCTACTAGCTGGTGTGCCCATCTCCAGCTGCTGTTCGTGCGGGCTCTGCCTTGCCCAGAAACGCCAGCAGGTTACCTCCTCCTTCTGGGAGTGGCCTGCAGCCAATGAATGGCTGCAATGCGACCCAAAAGTGCAGACCTTCATCCTCGAGTTGGGATAACTTTGTGGTACAATTCCTACTCCAGGAGCTCCCAGCTTTGCAGAGTTTCTTCCCCTGCTCCATCCCGCTTCCTTCGTACCCCAAAGGCTCTCACCTGAGGGCTGTCCCAAACACATCACTTGTGGGGTGCCAGGCTCTGCTTCCAGGAGACCAGACTTAGCCAGAGGAAGGGAGAGAGATGAGAACTACTAACTTGTGAGCACTCTTACGCACTGGCACAGTGTTAGACATTTCCCATACATAACTTCACGAGCCTTCCTCAGTAAACTTGTGAGGTATGGGAGAACATCACCAACCATAGAAAAGGAAATGGAGGCTCTGAGTGGGAAAGTGACTCAGCCAAGGTCACACGGTACATAAATGGCAAAGGCAAGATTGATGTTGAAGTCAAAGCAAGTCTGTTTCCATGACACCACATTGTTCCTCATGTTTTCTATGAGCTGTGTGACATCAGAAGAAGAGAGGATGGAGTTTATAATAAGGATACAGATCTGAAAAGGTACATAAGGGTAAGAGCTGGCAGACCAGCAGGAAGAAAGAAAACCTCCCACACTGAGTTGAAGCAGGCGCTCAGATCACCATTCTGTATGCTCCTCGTCACCCCCAGTGGAACCTAAGGATATTGCCTGGCAAGAACCTAATCACTTGCCACCTCTCTGATTCTCAGTTGTACAGCATATCCTACATTTTAATTTAGCATGCATATTTCACTGGCCATAGACTGAAGCAAATGTTTCCACTTTGGGCTCCTGCCTAAAGGAGCTAATAGTTTCCATAAAGGTAAAGAAGACTTCTGTCAGCGACAGTGCCTTCTGATACTGTCACACATTCTAGCTTAATTAAAACGTGCTCCACGATGCACATCTCGGGAGAGACAACCTGCTCAGATGGTGTCACCCAAGGATACCATCCTTCCTACTAAGAAGGCAGGTAGGCTAACTGCAGTCCAAACAAACCAACAGTGAAATGTGCCACCTCTGTGCAGGTATTAATTACTGTCCCAGGGACCTGCTAGCTGACAGGCAGAATGCCGTGAGCAGGAGTCAAGAGGTGGGTGGGAAGCCCCTTTCTCAAAGTCTCACCACTCTGCAACCACACACCCTGCCCCCAGTGTCTGGCAAGTCCTGGTTCCCATTGACACAATCAGAAATTCCCATCAGGTCTGCGGTCCCTTTGCCTCTGGCTTGATTTGACCTGAAAATTTCCCAGGAAATCCAAGGGCAGGGGGAGTGTGTGCAGACAGTTGGGGAAGGCTGGGCCATGGGGAACCCAGGACAGGAATAAAACATGTTCATGTATCCCTAATGAGAGCTGCAGGCAGGAGGGGGCTCCACTCACCCAGGCCAGGTTTGCAGCCACGCCTGCTGCTGCAGACACAGAGATGGCTGCCGGGTGCACTTGGCCCCAGATGTGAGCAGAATTCTAAGTAGGCCCCAGCTCAGGGGTTGGGGAACTCCAGAACACAGAGCCAGGCCCTGAGAACACTGCATTTGAGAGCACTACCCTCCCTCACAGAGGCCCCAAATAGCCAAGAAGCTTCATCAACAAGACAATGCCAAATTCCATTTTTAGTGTAGAAAATGTCCAGGAAGTCAAAGGCAAGCTAGTCCAGCACTGTCTTCATTTCCCATTGGCCAGAATATTCCTCTATGCCTTAGTCGGGGTCCCATGGAGGGATGAGGTTGTTCCTGGTGCAGAAAACCCAGAAAGCCCAAGCGGCTGGTGGGTGTGTGAAGGGAGTGAGGCCACTTGTTCTTGACCATGGAGAGAGAGGGATACCCAAGAGGAAACTCCTGGGTCATTGTGGGTCTTGATATGGTGCCTGCCAAGGGTAACAAGCTTGTAGAAGGAAAGGAAGGAGCCCAGGTAAGAAGTTGTTGTGGCCATGCCAGCTCTTAGCTTTGGAGCCAGAGAGACTATCTCTCAGAAGGTATGTGGAACAGAAACCAGTTTATCAGCCTTAGTAATGACAGCATTTTTATGTATATTTTATGCATACCTTGTGATTACCTCATTATTTCCCTTCAAAGTTCAGAAAAGTTGAAGTTCAATTCTTTCTTGGCTGGTCTAACCAGAGGAATACCAAGCATGCAGGCTTAGAAGACAGCATTGTGTGGTTGGGAGTGGTCATTGCCAGCATCCCCAGGAGCAGAGGAAATCAAAGCATGAACCCCTGATGGGAGAAGAGTTGGGCTTTATGGGCCACCCCCTTTACTTGGCCCAACCTCTCATGGAGAGTTTTACTCCCTTTCCATTAAAGGTACACAGCTTCCTTTGGATCAAATGAAGATTGACATCTTTCTTTTTATAGGTTATGACAAACATTTTCTGAGCACGATTATATGTTGAGTTGTGTCCTACATGTGTGAGGGAGATGAGGCAAGGATGCTGCCCTTGAGGAGTTCATGGTCTACTCAGAGAGAGAGATACCCCTAAACAACCCACAATGTTACTACAAGATGGTGGCCAGAGAGAGTGGAGGAAGAAGGACCACAAGAGCAGAGGCCAGGAGAGGAGAGGGTGATGAGGACAGGACTTGGGTCACTTGGTGTTGATGACAGAGAAGAGGAAGGTGAGAACAATGGGGGGGGGGAGTGACAGAAGAAGGGTTGACAGCTCTTTGAGGACCCTATCAGGGATAAAGGAACATGACATTATTCTGGGGCAGTGGAGAACCACAGAAGGGTTTTACGCAGAGGCGTGACAAGGTAAGTTTCATATTTTAGACTTTCAAGTTTAAGACAGTGTCTGGCAACAATCCATAAGTCAGCCAACTTCCCTCCAAAAAAAATCTATGACAACTCAGACCAAGATGAAAATGGTAAACTAAGATTTATCACTAACCAAGGGCCAGATGCCAGGAGAAACTTCTGCAATTTGTAACATCTAAGTTGCTAAAAGAAGACTCATGGACAAGACATTGCTTGGCAATTTTTCAGGCCAGTAGATTTTTTTTTCCCAGACAGTACCAGGTATTTCTTCATCTTATCCAGAGGAATCAATGCCTACTCTCTCTATCTCTTCATTCTATTGAGTAAAGAAATACAAGCACATTTCAGGAAACATAGATATGCTTTTTTAAATAGCATAGGTAATTAAAGACCATATTGTAGGAGTAAAATAAAATATTCATTCCAAATTACTAAAGAAATCACCTATGGAATCTCAAATCACATATCAAAATATAAAACCAGAAAAACAGCAAGAAAACAAAAATATAAATAAAATATCAGAAGTAAGACCAAATATATCTTTTAGGAAGACAAATACAAGTAAGTTCTCAAGCTGAGCCAAGAACTAAAATCCAAACACATGCCAACATTAGTAGCCATGCTTAAAACAAAGCAGTTCCATCCTGATCAGCATGGTGAATTTATCTTTCTAATGTGCCTTTGTTCATGTGTTTTCATCAATCTATCCTACACTCTTTCATGGTCTCGGACCTCAGTCTACACCAAGGAGACATGTTAACCCCTTTGCTAGTGTAAGAAAACAACTAACCCACTTGCCCTCACTTCAGCCGTACTACGGCTGCTTGTGAAATGTACAGATCCCTGTATAGCACACACTGTGTCTACACAGCATGCAGGTGACATGAAATTTTTTTATTCTATTTTCTCATCCACCCAATGCCAAAGCCACAATATTTAGAAACACAGAGCTAGCTGATAGAATTTTCCCTTCTTCTCCAGATGTGTGGCTTTGTGAGTCTTAAGAATCAGGAATAAACAGAGAGCAACAGCTCCATTTACATTTCCTACTAGTAACTTATTAGTAAAGGAAAAATCTTTGCTTGTTGACGGGATTGAGGAGGAGACACAACACATTACACCCCCAGATATTTCAGCAAGTAAAACAAATTCTAAATAAAATGATTAGCATCTATGCAGATTAATACACATGTTCATAATGTCATCTTTCTCTCCATCAGAGTGACCCTTAGGATGGGACCTGTTCATTCAGATCTTTGCAGCAGGAAACCCAGTGCTTACTTCACTTACACACCAGAACGGGGTGGATGGAGGTATTTTCCGTGTCCTGGCACAGTGGATGCCACTCAGATAGGAGCCGCTGCCTCCTGCAAGTGTCACCTGTGGTCCCCATTGTTCACCCAACAACAGAACTTTGTCTGGTGGAGTTCATAAGGATGCGGTTATATAGCCTAGAAACAGAGTTTGCTAATGAGGCTGTTTTCTTGCCTCCTGAACCAGAGGAAAAAGGAGGGCCAGGTGTCCTGCCCTGCTAGTGGGAAGTTGGAGTGCATATCTTTCCTCCAGAGACAACCAAGGACACTCCCAGGCCTCCAATGAACTCCAGGTCACAACGTAGACACCACTCAAATGCCTGCTTGAGGCTGGGCCAGAGAGCAAGAACCAATGTCACTGGGCCCTAATCTTCTCAAGAGCAAAACTCAGGATCTGGACAAAAGCAAGGATATGAGGAAAGAACATACACATGCTGCATGGCTGACCAGTGTGAGTGCCCAGACTCTCCTCTTGCTTAGAGAAGTGTGGACAGTCAGGGCAGCAGCTGACATGGACCAGGTTTCAAAGGAGTGTATCCCAGCAATCTGTGATGGGAAAGCAGAACACAGCTTGCCATCCCTGCCTCGGAGACATCCCCATTATTCTGAGCAGAAGTGGCCAAAAAATCAAGTGTACATGCAGTCTGTAGACCCATTCTTCACCAAACCATTATTTTCTTTCAGTCTTGGAAAAGCACACCACTCTGAAGACAAAGATAGCTGAATGGTTCAATTGTCAAAACACAGTAGAGAAAACAAGCCCCTCCCTACCTTCTGAATCCTGGGGAATGTCTTTAGGAAAGGACATGGGTGTTATTACAATCTGACTTCAGCTCCTAGCACAAGGATGGGGCAGGAGAGGGCTCCAATGCCTTTGATGGGGGACTGAATGAATGAAAGATGGAATGAGTGTTCATGTATGGATGTTGGAAGGAAGGAGTAAAGAGTGAATATTATTTTGGTTGATGAATGAATGAATGAATGAATGAATGAATGAATGAATATGTGACTGAGTGAACCAGAGTAGGAATGATTAATTGAATGGATAAATAACTGAGCATTATGTGCATGTTGAATGAATGACTGAAATATATAACATGAATGAATGAGCTTCAACCTGAGCATAACTTTCCACAGTGAGAGGTATGAGAAGCAGGGGCCCTGGCTCAGCTCACTCGCCATGGTGCTCACCAAAGGCTCCTCACTCACCACCACCCCACCGTGCCACTTTGACTCAGTGACAGTGCTTGCAGCCTATAATGGGTTGAATTGTGCCCCCTAACAATGTATATGTTGGAATCCTAACCCCAATGACTCAGAATATGACCTTATTTGGAAATAGAGTCTTTACAGAAGTATTCAAGTTAAAATGAGGTCATTAGGAAGAGAAGATTAGAATATGACTGCTGTCCTTATAAAAAAGTAAAATTTGGAGACAGACATGCACCCAGGGAGAATACCATGCAAAGAAGGAAGAGATCGGAAATGCTTCCATGAGCCAAGGAAGGCCAGAGACTGCCAGCAAACCACCAGAAGCCAGGAGAGGCATGGGGCATATTGTACCTCACAGCCCTCAGAAGGAATCAACCTTTCCAACACCTTGACCTTGGACTTCCAGCCACCAGGACAGTAAGATGATAAATTTCTGTCGTGTAAGCCATCTTATTTGTGGTACTTTGTTACGGCAGCCCTGGCCAACAAATACACAGCCATGATGAGATTCCCCTCAGGACCAGGAAGCACTAATGGCCACCATGACACCAGCAGTGTGGATAGCTTGTTTCAGAGCAGATGTCCAAGGGAAGAGGCAGGCACATGGCAGCTCCTTAGGGAAAACACAGCAGATCCCTCCACTCATACACAAAGGAGAAAGACACTGCAGACTGTGAGCCTGGCCAGGTATTTGGAATATGTTCAGAGGAACTGGAATGTGAGGAGTGCCATTAGGCAGCTGGAAAGAGGCCTGCTGCCCACTCTGCCCCAGCCCTCCCTGTACTGTTGTAACTGCTGAAGTCTTCACTCTCCCCATAGAGCCCAGCCAGTCAAAGCCAAGACTGTTATGCATACCCCCAATTCCTGCTCCAGGACTGGCACTTAGTAGGTGCTCAGTAAAGTTTTGAAGGACAGACAGAAGCAAGAAGTTAAGGCTCATGGAAACTAAACCAAAATTGCTCCTGGTGCCCAGAGGAGGCCCCACTACATTTCTCAACTTGTTCTCCACCACTACAAGTGAGTGAGAGATGACATTAGGTGGTATATAGGCAGACATTTTTAATAGTTACATATTTAATTGGTTTTCATTGGGAAACTATTCACTGCTACTATATCAAATCCATGATTTCACAGAAATTATTTCTGAAGATGAGGCAACATTGAAGAAGTGAATGGGTTTGAAGAAAAATGGTACATAATGAACAAGATATGGCAAACTGTGAAAGTCAGTCATGAATCACTGGGGCTTGAGCCTGCTGCTGCTATCAGCCAATAGCCTGGCCAAACCTGGTATATCCATCAGGGTTCTCCAAAAGAAACAAAATCAACAGCAAGTGTATTTAGAGAGAGCAAGAAAGAGATGTACTTGAAGGAATTGGCTCACATGATTATGGAGGCTGGCAAGTCAAAATCTTTAGGGTGGGCGGTCAGGCTGGAAATCCAGAGAACAGGTGATGCTACAGTTCATGTCTGAAAGCTGTCAGGTTGCAGATCCAGAAAGGACCCAATGTGGCAATTCAAGTCAAAAGCCAGCCATCGTGTGTAGAATTCCCTGTTGCTCAAGGGAAGTCAGTCTTTTGTTCTATTTAAGTCTCATCCATAAACACCCACAAAGAAACTTCTAGAATACTATTTGCTTGCATATCTGAGCACCATGGCCCAGCCGAACTGACATAAAACTAACCACCACACCTAGGGAACGGAAGTTCCAGGAGCTGATGGAGAGGACTGAAGGCCAACACAGAATGGTTCCCCCAACCTCAGTCTAATCAGTGGCCAACACAACACTGGAGAAGAGTGACGCTGACCTTCATTCTGGACCCCAGGCCAACTCCCCTCATTGCTCTCCTGACTTCCAGACTAGTCCGCTCCAAAACTGATCCATAGGTCAGATTTTAGCATTCACAACTCAAAGGCCCTTTCTTTGACACCTTCCTCCTCCCTCCAAATCACCTGCAGCATAAGCTTCCACTCCCCACCATAGTCTCCAAAGTCTTCCTGACTTGATAGCCACCAACTTTTTCATGTGAAGGCTCCTGATCCAATCATTCTAAACCATGATGCTCCACCTGAGTGCCCCCTATAATCCCCAGCCACCACATCCTTGCACACCTTACATCTTGCCCCTGGAGTGCCCGCCCCCCTTCTCACTCGATCTCATCTGCCCCTCATTATCTGGGACTACTGCTCCATGAAGCATTCCCTGATCCCCGCAGACAGAATCATGTCTTTATTTTCTACATCTCCATATGCACAGACCTGCATTAAAACACACATTGTGTGACTCTGATTGGTGATTTGTATATATTCAAAGAAGAGAGAGGGGTCTATCCCCACCCTCATGTGACCACTGGCTGAGCCATCTCCACTTGTAGATTGGGAGCTCCTTGTGGCCTTCTGGGGACATATATTGGAAAACAAACATCAGGATGGGAGGCTGGTGAACAAATGGCCGGAAGGAAGACAAATCATGGATGGGAAGAAACCTTGGTTTCAGAGCCCAGACAGGGCCTGGACATTAAGTGAAAAGTAGAGTGGCTCACTTGGCCTGGCCTACAAGCAAGCCCAGGTAGCTCCAGTTCCAAAGCTCATCCGGAAGATTCCTCTGAGGCTGCCCCAAGGGCTTGCAGGAGCCAAATCCTGACCCACAGCCAGCCTGTTGGCTTTAGCGCTCAAGGGCTCTCCAATACATGGATTAAAGAGGGATCTGGCTGTGCCGGGGCTGGCACTCACCTCTCCCTTGGCAGGGCCTGAACAAGAGCACCCGCAGGCCGTCTCCAAGGAAATGCACGGGGCTTGATTTTCAACGCCATCACTAGAAAAGGGCTGCAATCACACAGCTTATCTTTCCCAAAGGCCAGGAGACAGTGACACCTCCAAGGATATGCTTAGCAAAGCCCTGGAACGAATTGAACAGGCAACACAGTCAATCCTTTCCTGCCTGGGCTTTCTGCCTCCTTTTAGTGTCCTGCCTTGTTCACTGCAAAAACCCCTAAGTATAAACCCTGTAAATCAGAAATGTCCCCGTGTCATGGTCAGCAGCTGGTCGCCCCGGGCACAGTCAGGAGACGGAGCAGGTGTTCCCTGCGCCTGCAGCAGCCTCTCCACACACCACCCTCTCCTTGCTCTGCTTCCCTCTCAGTCCCTCCTCTTCGCCCTGTCATGTAAATCAGGCTTCACACCTTCTCTCTCAAAAGCCATGATGTTCTGGAAAGCCTTGCCTCATGTCCTCTGTCTCCCCTGAACAAGGGATCAGACACGGGATCGATATGGGAGCACGCCGCTCTGCGTGCAATGCCATCCCATTCCACTGTTCACGGAGCTCTGGGCACGACTCACGGCCAGGGCCGGCTGGGCAACGGGAGACACGCGCGAGAGCGCAGGAGAGGCAGGCAGGCATCCAAGCCCAGCCTTGTCCAGGAGGCCAGCCCCTCCCCTGGGCACTGCAGCAAACCCCCTGGGGACTGTGCTCTCCTTCCCCCACCTCTCCCAGCACCAGTGGCAGGGAGGGGAGCCAGCAAGCCTTTCCTTGTGCAGCCTGCCTGGAGCAGACCCCGTGTCAGGACCCATACGGACTCGCATCCACCTCTGGAAGGGCTCAGCAGGCACAAGCAGAGGCGGCTTCCAGAGCAGAGGTGCTCAGCAGTGCCCCAGCCCAGGGACCTAAGTGACAGACCAGCAGCTGCAGTTCCCTTCACGGACATGAAGGGGTTTCCCTTCCTGGGGCCTCGTGCTCCCTCACGGGGCCACAGAGTGTGTTTCAGAGAAGTGAGGGTGGGGAGGTGGGCCTGTCACTTCCAGGAAGCCCCATTACCAGCCTCCACAGCTCAGGCCAAATCGCTGGGGCTGTCTGGGGTGAGCTTACTCAGGGTGAATTACTCAGCCCTGTTTCGGCAGTGGCCTGGACTATAGGGGCTGATTACCCTTTGAACACAGCTCAGAAAGGGAATTTCAGAAGTCAGCCTCATTCTCCCTGATGGAGGTGGAATGCTTCGGGCGGATGGGGGTGAGGCCTGCCTGCAAGTGGCCAGGGCGATGCACTATTGATGATTTAATCATCCATTTTTCTCTGGGGCTTATTCCACGGCTCAGCCAAATCAAGGGTTGGAGCACTGGGCTGGAGGGAGTAAGGCATCCATCAGACCAGGAAATGAGGGAGAAAGAAGAAGGGAAAGAAGTCAGGGTCCAGACAGCAGAGCTGTCTCAGGATGCAGCTCCCTCCACCAAGAGGAAGGAGTTGGACAGCCTGAGGCCCGAATCCCAGTACCACCAGTGAATGCCCTTGACCAAGCTATTCCACCTGTCTGACCCCCTGTTGCCTCCCATGTATTTGGTGATAAATAATATCTCCGCCATGGGCTGGTTGTCAGGATCAAATGAGTTAACAATGCAAAGTGCCTGGCACACATCAGGCCCTCGATAAATGGGGTCACTGCCCCCCCTCGACCTAACAGACACAGAGAAAATTAACAGCCATTCTGTTTGAAGTGGTGTTATCTCCTTTCTGTATATTTTGGCTGAGCTCCCTGGCAGTGGGTAGTCAGTAAAGTAAACCAAGGGTGGAAGTGTCCCAAAGTCCAAGTGAAGGAAGTGTTCTCTATGCAGGAAGGTAACAGGCAGAACCAAAGACAGTGGAGAGGTGGAGTCAGATGAAGGCTTGGGCCCACAGAGGTCACTGTTGGCCACACAGGAGCAATGCCTGGGATGGCGGGCATCACCTGACTGGAAAGCATCTGAGTTTGGGTCTCCAGAAGCAAACTCTGACATAAAGATTCAAGTGCAAGGGGTTAATCTGGGAGGCTCAATAAACATCATCAGGGAGTAGGGAAGCGATACAGGGAAGGGAAGAGAGCCAAAAATGGGGATTATTAGGAGGCTTCCACATAGAGACTGGCACTTCCTCTTGCAGGGAATCCCCAAGAAGCAGTGTGGGCCTTGGGATTATGCCACTGTGGGACAGGGGACGGAGTATCTATATACCACTCCCAAACACTCTTCAGGTGAGGGCAACTCCCAGGTGTGTTACTTCCCCGGTACTTCCTGCCTGCTATGAGGGCAAGAAGAGCATGGCCTTTGATGTTCCAGAAAAAAAAAAAAAAAAAAAAAACCTTGGGCACAGAGGGGCAGACGTAGGCAGAGCAGTAGGAAATGGGAGGATCTGGAGGGTGTGGACCAGTCATGGCCAGCGCCTGCTACACAGGAACTCCATAGGAGAACAAGAGGAGATGAGATGCAAAGAGCAAGCACAGATAACTATCTTTGAAGAGTTTTGCTTCAAGGGGAACAGAGAAACGGGGCAAGAGACAAATGTGGGGAGCAGAGAGGACTGTGCAAAGGTGAAAAGCATTGCACCGTGCTTGAGAGCTGGTAGATATGGTCCACCTGGAAAGGAGATATTAACAGAGAGGGAGTTCTACCCTTGAGCAGGTGATAGGGAATGGCTTCAAGCATCCAAGGAGAGGGGATGCCTTTATCGGGCCCACAGAGTTCATGCACAGCATCAGGAGCTCATGGGTACCACCAAGGGAAGCCGGAGGGCATGGCAGAGGGTACACAGATCAGCCTCCGTCCTCATCCGTCCTGTTTTCTCAGAGATTTAAAACGTATGGTAATTTGGGCTATAGCAGCTTCATTCATGATTGCCAAAACTTGGAAGCAACCAAAATGCCCTCCAGTAGGTAAATGGATAGATCAATTGTAGTACATCCATACAGTGGAATATTATTCAGCCTTAAAAGGAATGAGCTCTCGAGCCATGAAAAGACATGGAGAAACTGTATATGCATATTACTAAGCCCACTGTTACTAAGAAGCCAATCCGAAAAGCTATAAAATGCAAGGCTCTAACTATAGATACCCTAGAAAAGGCAAGACTACAGAGACTGTAAAAACATTAGTGGTTATCAGAGGTTAGGGAGAGAAAGGGATGAATAAATTGAACACAGGGGATTTTTAGGGCAGTGACACCACTCTGTATGATACTACAATGGTGGATACATGTCATGATACATTTGTCCAAACCCAGAACATGTACAACACCAAGAGTGAACCCAGATGTCAGCTATGGACTTCGGTTAATGACAACGTTTCATTATTGGCTCACCAGCTGTAACAGACGTACCCCACTAATGCAAGTGTTAATAGGGGAAGTTGGGAAGGAGAGTGAGGGGGCGTATGGAACTTTGTACTTTCTGCTAAATTTCTTTAAACCTAAAACTATCCAAAGAAGTAACATCTATTAATTTTTTAAAAAGAAAAAAAAGAAGCAAAGAATAAGTACAGAATAAGTTTTGGAGAGTTGAGGAGAGGGAACATGTGAAATATTCATCTAAGAGAGTGGGAGAATGAGCGGCCTGGAGAGGGTGGTGGGATGGCCAGGAGGCATTAAGGGTCTACAGGACGTGGGCAGCCAGATCATAGAGACACCAGCTCCAGCCTGGTTGTGTGTTTTTCCCAGCCAGGTACAACGGCAGGTGCGCAGCAGGGAGGGAGCTGGGTTAAACCAGGACCGGGTTGTCCTAGACAAGCGGGCTTCTTCAGATGTGCTTTGTCCCCCACCTCCCGTCCTCGTCATCGCTCACCTACATCACTGTAATCTGTGATACCCTCTCCCTGGTTCCTCTCCATTGAGACTCCAATCCATCCCCAACATGCCTACCAGAGGGAGTTTCAAAGAAAATGCATCCAAGAGGGTCACTTCCACTCTTCACAATCTCTGCTGGTGCCCGGCTGCCTTACAGGATAGACACCAGGCTCCTTCCTCCATGACACACAAGGAAACTGTCAGCCACCCTGGTCCAAGCTGACTGTCTGCCTCATCTGCCCATTCTTCCCCATACCCTCTGCTCTTGCCATACACAGTTTCTCACATGACTCTGCTTTTGCACACACTGTCTCCTCTGTCCACCCTGTCCTGACCTCTTTCTTTGCCTTTATCCTCAACACCCAGCTCACGTGGTCACTCCACAGAGTGACACAGGTGGCTTGTGGCAGCAGTAGTCTGGGCTTCTGTTTCTATTCCCGCAGCTCTGATGGTGCAACGGAAGGGCTTGTCTGCCTTTCTGCTCCACTAATCCAGGAGCTTCTGGGGGTGGAAGACATCACATTATTCATCTTGTCACCACACCCAACATAAAGCCAGACACATCGTGGGGGCTCAGGAAAGTTTGCGGAATGACCGAGTGAAGGTAAAGGATGGAAATACCACCTGGCCCAGCTCCCACCCAAACTTGACATTGAAAGCAGCATTTACTTCCTCTCTTGAACATTATATTCTCGTGCGGAGTGATTTCTGAAGCATCACTTGCTGGCAGCTGCCAGCTCTGAGAAGGGCACAGGGGCTACGTGGGGCTTGGCCCTGAGCAAGCCACAGCCCGCGAGCTCTGGCAGCCATTGCCACCATGGCATGCCCGGCAGAGTTCTGTTTCTGTCACTGCCTCGCGCACTGCTGTGAGGCCACGGCCAGATAAAGTGCCCCGAGGATTTCACCAGTACTGACACACAGTAGGCGCCTAATTACTGCCATTTAACTCCCTTCATTGAGGTAATGGGACAATTCTTGTCAAGAAGTCTGCTCTTTCAATCTTTTTTCAGGAGCAGTCATTCCCCTAGGTGATAAAAGATAGCTCTAACTTAGACTGCTTTTTCACATGATACAGTAAAAGGCCATCCTAACTTCAGATCCAGATCTCTTGGCCATTCTGAGATATGAAGGGGCTGCCACTAAATCACAAGTAATATAAGTTATGTCATTGTCTTCATCACTGGGAAGAAGAATGATAAATCTGCCACCATTAGCTTCAGGAATTGGGCCACCTTGGCCAACACCGCCAATGACCTCCGCTCAGCACATACCTCGCATGCAGCTGTCTGCCTGAATACCCCACCTCCACGCAGGCCAAACTCTGGTGCAGCTCACACAAGTTGTGCTTCTGTGTTCTCAGCTACAAGGCCCTGAGGCAGCATTAGGTGCTTCCGAGGATTGTGCCAGCACCCATGAAAAGCTCTTCTGGTGTCCTAGGTCCAGCAGCCCCAGGGGAGGAGACCAGGCTCTTCTCCCTGAGTCTAGAGTCTCTGTTATCAGACCCTGGGGACCCTCTTGGGTCTAGGTGTTATGCATTCAATCCACAAAAATACCTGAGCATATCCTGTGGGTCAAGCCTGGACATGACAGGGAGAGTAGTGCTGGATGTCCACAGCATGTTCCCTCTAGAAGCTTACAGACTAGCAAGGCAGGAAATACACACACAACCAAACATAACCAAGGGAAGCACAGTGGACTGAGGGAGTGTGGAAGACAGGAGCCTGAGCAGGCTGAGCGCATCAGGGAAGACTTCCTGGAAGAGGTCATGGCTGACCTGTGTCTTAAAAAGTAAAGAGGCCTCATACCCACTAGGTTGGCTACTATCAAAACAAAACAAAACAGAAAATAACAAGTGTTGGTGAGGATGCAGAGAAATTGGAATCCTTACTGTTGGTGGGAATGTCAAATGGTACCGCCACTATGGAAAACAATGTGGCGGTCCTTCAGAAAATTAAAAATAGAACTACCATATGATAAATCCTTCACCCAATGTGTCCTCATTGTTCATTGCACTACTATCAAAACCAGAACATTGACACAGCATTATTAATTGAACTACAGACTTTATAACAATTTTGCCATCCAAAGTGACTAGTTTTTAGTTTTGTGAGCTGAGGTGCTACCAGATGAAGTCTGGATCTCAGGGGAATAAAATTTATGATGAAGAAAAAAAAAGAACTACCATATGCTACAGCACTTCCACATCTGGGCACTGTCTAAAAGGATTGAAAGTGGGGTCTCAAAGAGATGTCTATCCACCCATGTTTATAGCAGCATTACTCAGCATAGCCAAAAGGTGGAAGCAACCCAAATTTCTCTCAATGGTTGAATGGATAAACACAATGTGGTACATACATAGAGTGGAATATTATTCAGCCTTTAAAAAATGAGGAAGATTCAAGGGCGCCTGGGTAGCTCAGTCATTTAAGCCTCCGACTTCAGCTCAGGTCATAATCTTGCAGTTTGTGAGTTCAAGCCCCACATCAGGTTCTGTGCTGACAGCTCAGAGCCTGGAGCCTGCTTCGGATTCTGTGTCTCCCTCTCTCTCTGCCCCTTGTCCACTCACACTCTCTCTCTTTCTCAAAAGTAAAGAAACATTAAAAAGAAGATTCAACTTAAAAAAAATGAGGAAAATTCTGACATAGGCTACAATATGGATGAACATTGAGGATGTGATGCTCAGTCCACAGTCACAATAAGAAATAAGGTAGTCAACCAAGAGATAAATACTCTGTGATTCCCCAGATGTGAGTGGAATATGACTACCTAGAGTAGTCACAGAGAGAGGAAATAGAAATATGGTTGCCAGTCCACTCTGGAAAACAGTATGGAATTTCCTCAAAAAATTAAAAATAGAACTACCCTACGACCCCGCCAGAGCACTACTAGGAATTTACCCAAAGGATACAATGATACATAGTATCATTGTACTGATACATAGGGGCACGAGTAGCCCAATGTTTATAGTGGCACTTTCAACAATAGCCAAATCATGGAAAGAGCCTAAATGTCTTTCAACTGATGAATGGATAAAGAAGGTGTGGTTTATATATACAATGGAATGCTATTTGGCAATGAGAAAGAATGAAATCATGCCATTGCAGCAACATTGATGGAAGTGGAAGGTTTTATGTTAAGTGAAATAAGTCAGAGAAAGACAGATATTATATGTTTTCACTCTTATGTGCAACTTGAAAAACTTAACAGAAGACCATGGGGGAAGGGAAGGGGAAAAATAGTTTCAAACAGAGAGGGAAGGAGGCAAACCATAAGAGACTTTTAAATACAGAGAACAGACTGTGGGTTGATGGGGAGAGGGGTCGGGGGGAGGGGAAAATGGGTGATGGGCATTGAGGAGGGCACTTGTTGGGATGAGCACTGGGTGTTGTATGTAAGCGATGAACCATGGGAATCTACTCCTGAAGCCAAGAGCACACTGTATACACTTGTATGTTAGCTAACTTGACAATAAATTATATTTTTCAACAAAAGAAAGAGAGGAAGGTGGCTGCCAGGGGCTGGGGAAGGGGGAACAGGGAGTCAGTGTTTAATGGGGATGGAGTTACAGCGGGGAAGATGAAAAATCTCTGGAGATGGATGGTGGTGACAACGGTCACACAGCCATGTGAATGTACTTAATGTCACCGAACTGTATGCTTAAAAATGGTTAAAATGGCAAATTTTATGTTATGTGTACTTTACCGCAATTTAAAAACTAAAGTAATAAAAAAACAAAAAGGAGTCTCCAGGGGATAGCGTTTCTGGAAGAGGCACCACGATAACTCACTCCCACTGCATCTAAGAAACTCAGAGTTGGGAGAGTAGGAACACCTGTCCTTGGAGACAGCAGGAGAAGCCTGCAGGGACAGCTGTCAGTGAGCCGTCAGGGTCCTCAGTTTGTTCTCCTGGGGTTTGGGGGCTCATCCCGCACTGCAGTGTGCTCTGACCACCCACATATGCCTGCCCTCAGAGCTTCTGCCCTTCTCCGCCCATTGCATGGGCCCTACCACACCAGTCCGAGGAGGACACAGTGCCACCAAAGGATAAGAAGTTACAATGGGACTAGAGGGGCAAGCAGGTGTGAGAAAACACTGAAATTAAGAGGAAAAGTAGAAATGCACCTAGGCCAAAGTCAGGAGAGGAAGGTTGCTGAGGCCAGCATGAAAGTTAAAGGGAACCCCGTACCCACCCCCCCGAGTAGACAAAGCCAATAGAGTCAAGTCTTCCCGTAAAACAAACAGAATCACAGAGAATGTCCGACGTCTCCTTCATTGCTTGGCCACCCAGGAAGGCCAATGGCACTGTCACCGCACCCAGCAGTCCTCGTGATCTTGTGGGTCCCAACAGTGCACAGAGCATCCAGGCACAAGACATCCGCCCCACATGCCCTGCTGACCACACATTCCGTGGCACTAAGCTGGGTGCAGGCTGGGGATTGGGAAGGCTTCCGATTGTCTCTGAGCACAGTGCCCTGGAGCAGAACCCAGGCCTCCCCCACCACCATCAGGGCACCCACGTCAGGCACTGCTCAGAGCCCAGACCTCTCCTCAACCCATGGACTCTCCAGCTGTCTGTGCTGCAGTCCTTTTCTGTGCCTCAAATTTGCCAAGCCCTTTGGAATCTCACAGCCTCTGTTCTTAGGAGTCTCCCCCACCAGGAATGCTGCTTCCTGATCCCAGGGCTGGCTGGTGCTCGTCCTTCAGGCCTTGGCTCAAATGTCACTGCCTCTGAGGGTGCCTTTCTCTCTACATCCTCACCAACGCTTGTTACATCTTGTCTTTTGATTGGAGCCCTTCTGCCAGGTGTGAGGTTATATTTCATTGTGGGTTTGATTTGGATTTCCCTGATGATGAGTGACATTGAGCATCTTTTCATGAGTCTGTTGGCCATCTGTAGGTCTTCTTTGGAAAAGTATCTATTCAGGTCCTCTGCTCACTTTTTCAAATTGGATTCTTTGCAATTTTTTGTGTTGAACTGTATAAGCTCTTTATATATTTTGGGTATTAACCCTTCAGCAGATATATCATTGTAAATATCTTCTCCCATTCAGTAGGTCATCTTTTTGTTTTATTGATGGTTTCCTTCACTGTGCAAACACTTTTTATTTTGATGTAGTCCCAACAGTTTATTTTTGCTTTTGCCTGAGGAGACATATCTAGAAAAATGTTGCTACAGCTGATCTCAGAGAAATTACTGCCTGTGCTCTCTCCTAGGATTTTTATGGTTACAGGTCTGACATTTAGGTCTTTAACCTATTTTGTGTTTATTTTTGTGTATGGTGTAAGTAAGTGGTCCAGTTTCATTCTTTTGCATGTAGCTGTCCAATTTTCCCAGAAGCATTTATTGAAGAGACTGTCTTTTCCCCACTGTATATTCTTGCCTCCTCTGTTGTAGATTAATTGGCCATATAAGTGTGGGTTTATTTCTGGGCTCTCTATTCTGTTCTATGATCAATGTGTCTATTTTTATGCCTGTCCAGACTGTTTTATTTTCTTTTTCTTTCTTTTTTCTTTTCTTTTCCTTTTTTTTTTTTTTTTTGCTTAGAGATCTTTGTATTTTTCCATTTTATTTTTTTTACATACTTTTTATTTTTTAATTTATATCCAAATTAGCTAGCATATAGTACAATAATGATTTCAGGAGTAGAATCCAGTGATTCAGCCCCTACAAATAACATCCAGTGTTCATCCCAACAAGTGTCCTTCTTAATGCCCCTGTCCACACTGTTTTCATTACAACAGCTTTGTAGCATATGTTGCAATCTGGAATTGTTATACCTCCAGCTTCGTTCTTTTTCAAGATTGTTTGGCTATTCAGAATCTTCGGAACCATCATGCACTGCTGGTGGGAATGTAAACTGGTGCAAAAACAGTATGAAACCACTGTCAAACATTAGGGAAGTTCCTCACAAGCTCAGAAATACCATATAATCCAGTAATTCCACTACTGGGGAGCTATCCAAAGAAAATAAAAAACACTAACTTGAAAAGATATATGCAACCTTATATTTATATGGAAGCAACATGAATGTCCATCATCAGATAAATTGATAAAGAAAATGTAGTATACACAATGAAATACTACTCAGCCATAAAAAAGAATGAAATCTTGATATTTGTGACAATAAGGGTGGATCTAGAAGGTATTTTGCTAAGTGAAATTAGTCAGACAGAGAAAGACAAATACCATAGGATTTCACTCATATGTGGAATCCAAAACACAAAACAAGTGAATAAACAAAAAAACAAAAAGCAGAATTAGACCCGTAAATATAGAGAATAAACTGATGGTTGCCAGAGGAAAGGGGATGGGGGGGGGCGTGCAAAATGAGATAAGGGGAGCAGGAGATACAGGCTTCCAGTTATAAAATGAGTAAGTCACTGGAATGAAAGGTACAGCATAGGAAACACAGTCAATGACGTTATAATAGCATCATATACTGAAAAATGTTACCTACACTTGTGAGCATAGAGTGACATATAAAGCTGTTGAATCACTGTGATGCATACTCACAACAATGTAACATGTGTCTCCACTATACACACATACATACATACATACATACATACATACATACATACATGAAATGTCACCACCTCTGAGAGGCCCTCCCTGACCACCCAGCTATTTTCTCTGACATCCCCCGCTCCTTCCCTCTACAGAGTTCAGCCCTCTCCTTAATTATCTGTCCCACTTACATTATCTCCCTTGATTCACTCAGTCATTTACTTTCTGTCTCCTCTAACAGCATATTAGTTCCATGATGGCTGGAGTCTTGGCTGTCATTTTTGGCCAAGCACTCAGATTCAGTACTGGGCACACAGAAGTCAGAAATATTTGTAGAATAAATGAATAAATGAATATTATCTGCCCAGCACTTTTGTGCCTGTCATCTCATTTGATCTATCAAGAAATCATTTTGAGATAGGAATTACTGTCTCCACTTTATAGATGAGGAAAGTGAGCCCCAGGAAACAGTGCCAGTCATACAGCAAAGCAGTGGCAGGGCTGGGATCCAAAGTCACGTCTGTCTGAGGGTCCTGCAGAGCCCAGGGGGACACAAGAAGCAAATGAAAGAGTGTGTATGTGAGCACGTGTGTGTGTGTGTGTGTGTGTGTGTGTGTGCGCGCGCATGTGTGTGTTTGTGTTTGTGCCTGTGCCCCTAGGCCTGGACCTGGCTCTATCCCAAAGGCCCAGGAGCTCTTGGAAGAGAGAGACCTCATCATTTTCATACTTCTCAGTCCAGAACATTCCACGGGACTTTCAATTGAGCTTCAGTAACAGTTTGCTGAACTATTACTCAAGAGCTGTGTACATGTGAGCTCTCATTGAAGTCCCCTTGTTTTTCAGCATGTATGTCAGGGGGGAGTCAGTGAGCCTCTAGGAACCAGCTTAGCAACAGTTTAGGGTTAAAAAATGAATGTGCTTACACGGAGAGCATAAAGCATGGAACCAACACAGTCCTCTGATGTTTCTTCAAGGGCTCTACACACAACCTGTCTGGGCCTCTCCATCCAGCCTACTATGTCACCTTTGTATTGGAAGATGAAATGTATATCTGCGTGAGTGTGTGTGTCTGGGTGAGTGGAGTCTTGTGTGTGAATCTGGGAGTGTCTGTGCATGTGTGTGTGTGGACCTGCATGTGATGTATTGCTGGGTCCATTTATGGCTATGAATCTACATGCAGATCTGTATGTATGTGTGTGTGTATGAGTGTGAATGTATCCTGCCTCCCCCTCCAGACTATAAAGTCCTGACAAGAGAGATACCAGGTGGGATCTTTCTCTGTTTTCCATCACTGACCACTTCCTGGGTATCCAATAAGTGCAACTGATTAATTTGTTAATTAGCAGATGAGCACAGGGCTCGCCTTTCCCCTGGATCCCTGTCCACACAGCTTCCCAGAGTCACAGTGAGACAGCCCCCACTCCTCCACCCCACACCCATTTGGCCCAGCTCCCTCCATCCCCCTTGGACCGCTGATACTCCCCCCTGAAAAGTTCTCAAGGGTCTGCTCCGGCTGGTGGTGCAATCACCAGCGAGGCCAGTGCTCCCCACCCCCTACACCCTCCATCCACTCATGCAGGGCACGTCCTGCGGTCAGTGCAGAAGGAGGAACTGTCTGCAGAGTCCCCAACACTGGCTGCCTCTGTCCTCACCAACAACCGCGGACTGTTCCAGCCCCACAAACGCTTCCGTGGCTTTGTATCCATTAAAGGCACAATCTTGCTCAACCAATTAATGAAGCACCTTCTCTCCCACAATTCTTAAATTTCCCCAGAGCCAAATGTAAAGTGTATACAATTACACAGCTCACAGTTTGATAAAGGAAGGCTGACATCTTTAATAATTCTCAATGAAAGAACATCCTGCGAAGGAATTGTTTAATTAAAAGACAACAATGGGATAAAAAGCAAATAAAAAGGAAAAAAAGAGAAAGATTGCAACTATTAATTCAGAACTAAACAAATACCTTCCACTTGAGATTCCTTAAATACCTTCCTAGAGTTCAGATATACTTGTTTAGCATGCAAATGTCCGGCATTAAACATGTCTGAAAAATGAGCAGCTATACTTTGACTAAATTTCTATCTCCCCATTTAAAGAACAGCAGAAATGTCCCAGGAACACTAGAATTCCAGCTCTGAAGGAGGGACTCTGCTCTGACTCTCCAGGACAAATTTGTGAGGCTGAGGGAAACCTGGACTCAACAAAAAGATGCTTTACTAATTGAGGGCAGGCCAGAATGCAAAACTCTGCTTCAGGGAAATGGAGTTAATGTACATTTCCTTATTCTTCCCAGTAAGTGCAAGTAAAAAAAAAAAAAAAAAAAACAAAAAAAAAACATCATACAGAAATAATTTAAGATGAATCTGAGGAGAGGAGTAAAGGTAGACCAGCTAGGGACCATGGGACCTGAAGAACATGGGAATTAGATCTCCAGGTTTTCTTTTCACTTCATATATTCTAGACCCAGAGCTGAAGAGTTGGCAACCCAGAAACACCAAAAGGAATAAGCAAAACAAACAAACAAACAAACAAACAAACAAAAAAACTGCTATTTCTAGCCAAAGGTCCAGGAAATGGACAGCCTAGCAAGACAGAAACAGACAATAACCACTCTACCCCAGCCAAACACCACAAAGCACAGTGTTGCCCCTGCACTCACCCATACCAGTGAAGGCACAGTGGACCCCTTAGACTTCCACCTTTGCAGGCTGTAACAAGTTTCCTTTCCTCAACCAAGATGATGTCATAGGAGGTTTAGCAGTGAGTCAGGATGTTCACCACCACCCAAGGATAAAAAGGCCACCCTCCTCTCCCCCTGTGGAGGCCAGATGGGACCTCAGGAAGATGGAGTTGAGATTCCCAAGTTTTCTGCCAAGGAGAAGCAAGAAACCCACACCTCCGCTGTCAGCAGAGGCTAGGAAAGCATCCTGTCCTGGACTTTATCTTCCCTTACCAGTAATGAGATGACAGCACCACCCCAGAGTGGTGTCATAAGGAACCAATGAAAACAGAAGGTCTAAGTAAAACCCAGAGCTTCATAACATAGTACCCAAAAATGTCCAGGATTCAAATGAAAATCACTATTCATACCAAGAACCAGGCAGAACTCAAACTGAATGGAAAAAATCAAGCAACAGATTCCAACAGTAAGATGATGGAAATGTTAATAACAATCTGGCAGAGATTTTAAAGCATCCATCATACAAATGCTTCAATGGACAATTGCAAATATACTTGAAACAAATGAAAAAATAAAAAGTCTCAGCTAAGAAATATAAGATATTAAGAAGAAACAAATGGAAATTTTGAGCCAAAAAATACAATAACTGAAAATAAAGCTCAGTGGAGGGGATAAACAGCAGAATGGAGGGAATAAAGGAAATACTCAGTGAACTGAAAGATACAACAATAGAAACCACCCACTGTAAACAACAGAGATAAAATAAACTGGAAAAAAAAAGTGAACACAGCTTCAGGGACTTGAGGGACTGTTAGAAAAAAAAAATCTAACATTTGAGTCATCAGAGTCCTAAAAGGAGAAAAGAAAGAGGGTGGGGCTGTAAAAGTGCTTGAAGAAATAATGGTTGAAAACTTCTCACATTGGGCAAAAGATATAAATCCACACATTCAAAAATATGAGTGAACTCCAAGCAGGAAAAACACAAAGAAATCCATAGCAAGACACATCAGTATCAAACTTCTAAAAATTAAAGACAAAGAAAAATTCTTTAAAGCAGCAAGAGATAAAAAGTACCTTATCTACAGAGGAAAAGCAATTCAAATGACAGTAGATTTCTCATCAGAACCACAGAGGCCATTAGGAAGTGACACAACATTTTTCAAGTGCTGAAAAAAAAAACTATATCCTGTAAAAATATCCTTCAGGAATGATGGGAAAATAAGGGTATTCTCACGTGAAAAACTTGAGAACTTGTTGCCAGCATACCTACCCTAATGGCTAAAGGAAGTTCTCTGAATAGAAAGGAAATGACAAAACAAAACACCTTGGAATATCACAAAAAATAAAAGAATGAGGTAAGCAAAAATATGAGTATATACAGTATACTTTCCTTCCCCTCTTTAGCTTTCTAAATTATGTTTGAAGGTTGAATAAAAATTATAGCACTGTCTAATGTGATTCTAAATGTACAAAGAGTAAATATGTAACATAAGATAATTACATATTATAAATGGGAAAGGTAAAAAAAAATAGAGGTAAGGTTTCTGCACTTCACCTGAACTGGTAAAATGTCAACGCAGATTGTAACGAGAGACAGAGAGAGAGAGAGAGTGTAGAGAAAAAGTGATACTTAGAGCAACCACTTTCACAACTAGGCGAAGAGAAACACCTAAAACCTCTACAGATTAATCAAAATGGAATTCTAAAAAACATTGAAGTAATCCAGGGGAGGCCAGAAAAAGGAAACAGAGAAGCAAACAAAACAAACAACAAAACAATAAATAAAATGGCAGACTTGCGCTCAAATACATCAATTATGACATTAAATGCAAATGATCTAAATACAACAACTGAAAGACAGAGACTGGCAGAACAGATTAAAATTTATAAGCAACTGGGGCACCTGGGTTGCTCAGTCAGTTAAGCGTTCAACTTCGGCTTGGGTCATGATCTCACAGTTCATGGGTTTGAGCCCCACATCAGGCTCTGTGCTGACAGCTCAGAGCCTGGAGCCTGCTTCAGATCCTGTGACTCCCTCTCTCTTTATCTCTCCCCTGCTCGTAATCTGTCTCTCTCTCTCAAAAATGAACTTTTTTCTTAAATTTTTAAAAATTATAAGCAACTATATACTACCTATAACATTTGTTGTAGGAACATCATTCCAATATAGAGGTTGAAAGTAAAAGGATGAAGAAAAACATAGCATGCAATCAAAAGAAGGCACGAGTGATAACATTAATATCAGATAAAGTAGACTTCAGAACAAAGAAAATTACCAGAGACATAAGGGACATTACATGATAATAAAAGGGTCAATCCATGGGGTGCCTGGGTGGCTCAGTCGGTTGGTCATGATCACTCAGGTCATGATCTCACAGATCATGAGTTCAAGCCCTGCAACGGTCTCTGGGCTGACAGCTTGGAGCCTGGAGCCTGCTTCGGATTCTGTGTGTCCCTCTCTCTGCCCCTCCCCCACTCATGTTCTGTCTCTCTCCTTCAAAAATGAATAAACATGAAAAAAATTTTTTTCAAAGGGTCAGTCCACCAAGAAAATACAGCAATCCTTAATGTGTATACACCAAATAGCAGAACTGTAAAATATGTAAAGAAAACCTGATAGAACTAAAAGGACAAGTATTCATATCACAATTATAGTTGGAGGCTTCATCCCATCTCTCTCAACATTTGGTAGAACTAGACAGAAAATTAGCAAAAACAGATAAGTACCTAACAGCACCGTCAACCATATATGTATATATCCTTATTTATAGAACACTCCATTCGACAGCAAAATACACATTTTTTTTCAAGTGCCCAGAGAACATAGACCAAGAGAAACCATGTCCTGAACCATAAAACAAATGCCAACGAATTCGAAAGAATGGAAACTTTATAGAGTACATTCTCTGACCACAACAGAATCAAACTAGAAATTAATAACAAAAAATAACAGTAAAATATCCAAATACTTGGAAAACAAACAGCACACTACAAAGCAGCCTATGGGTCAAAGAGGAAGTCTCAAGGAAAACCAAAAATACAGTCACCTGAATGAAAATGAAAATACAACCTATCTAAATTTGTGGTGCACAAAGTAATAACGAGAGGAACATGTATAATGCTGAAAGCACACATTAGGAAAGAAGAAAAGCCTCAAATCAATAAACTAAGCTCCCACAACAAGAGTTTAAAAAAAAAAAAGAGCAAAATAAACCCAAAACAAGCAGAAGGAAGAAAATAATAAAGATAAAACCAAAATCAATGAGACCAAAAACAGAAAAACGTAGAAAGGATAAAAAACAAAAAAAAGAGTTAGTTCTTTGAAAAGATCAATAAAATTGACAAACCTCTAGCAAGACTGACAAAGAAAAAAGAGAGACACAAATTACCAATATCAGCAATGAAACAGGGAATATCTAGACCCACAGACAACCATAGGAGAAGGGAATATTGTGAACAACTCTACACATCAAGATTGGACATCTTAGATGAAATAGCCCAATTCCTAAACACACACACAAACAACAGCAACAACAACAACAACAACAACAACAAAATATACAACTTACCCAATATGGAATAGAGAATCTTCTAACCATTAAGAAAGTGAAACCATAATCTTAAACGCCCCCCAAAAAATCTCCAGACCTAGATGGTTTCACTGAAGAATTATATCACATGTTTAAAAATGAATGCTAATTCTACACAATCTCTTCCAAAAGATAGAAGACGGGGAAATGTTTCCCAATTCATTTTATGAAGCTAGCATCACCCTGATATCAAACCAGACAAAGACCATAGGAAAGAAGGAAACATTAGGCCAATATCACCCATGCATGCAGATGCATAAATCCTTAGCAAACTATTAGCAAATGGAATCCGGTAATATACAAAAAGGACTAGACAACATGACAAAGTAGGGCTTATTCCAGGAATGCAAGGATGTTTCAAAATTTGAAAATCAATCAGTGTAATAATCCACCATATTAACAGGCAAAAAGAAGAAAAGTCACGTGATCATATCCATCAAAACAGGGCATTTCACAAATTTCAATATCCATTCATGATAAAGACTCACACAAAAAGGAATAGAGGGGACTTCCTCAACTTGGCAAAGAGCATCTACCAAAAGACCTACTGCTAATATCATATTCAATGGTGGGAAAAAAACTGAATGCTTTCCTCTTTCGTTTTCTCCTTATTTGATATGGCAAAAAGCAAGAATATCTGTTCTTACTCCTCCTATGCAATTTAGTACTGGAGGTTTCAACCAGTGCAATAAAGCAAAAAATGGAAATAAAAAGCCTACAGATGGGAAGGGAAGAAATAAAACTGCTCCTGTTTGCAGATGACATGATTGTAAAGAAAATCACAAGGTATCTAGAAAAGAACTTTTAGAAATAATAAATGAGTTTAGCAAGGCCATATCATACAAGATACACATATAAAAACCATCTGTTTTTTATATACTAGCAATGAATATATGGACACTGAAATTAAAAACACAATACCATTTACAATTGCAAGAAATAAAAGAAATACCTAAGTGTAAATCTAAACAACACACGTATAGGACTTGTATGCTGAAAACTACAAGATGCTATTGAAAGAAATAAAAGGAGAGAGATTTAAATAAATGGAGAGACATAGAATGTTTATGGATTGTAAGACTCAACATCAATTCTACCCATATTGATATACAAGATATCAATTCTACCCATATTGATATACAGGTTTAAGTAATTCCTATCAAAATCTCAACAAGATTTTCCCTAGATGCAGACAATATTAATCTAAAAAGCAAAAGAACTAGAATAGCTAAAACAATTTTGAAGAAAAAATAAAAAGAATAGACAGGGAAGAATCAGCCACCTCAATTTCAAGACATATCATAGAGC
The DNA here is from genome assembly GCF_018350195.1 of Panthera tigris. Classification (NCBI taxonomy): domain Eukaryota; kingdom Metazoa; phylum Chordata; class Mammalia; order Carnivora; family Felidae; genus Panthera; species Panthera tigris. The sequence continues at coordinate 43,680,352 of NC_056670.1, forward strand.
TACAGTGATCAAGATTGTGTGGTATTGGTGGAAGGAGAAACACACAGATCAATGGAACAGAATACACAACCCAGAAATAGTCCCACACAGCTGTGCCAAACAGATCTTTAGCAGAAGTGCAAAAGAATTCAACAGAGGAAGAACAGCCTTTTTTTTAAGTTTAGTTATTTATTTTGAGGGGGGAAAGCAGAGAGAGAGAGAGAGAGAGAGAGAGAGAGAATCCCAAGCAGGCTCCTTGCTGTCAGCACAAAGCCATCAACATGGGTCTGAATCTCACAAATTGTGAGATCGTGACCTGAGCCAAAATCAAGAGTCGGACACTTAACCAACTGAACCACCCAGGTGCCCCAGCACAACAGCCTTTTTAACAAATACCGCTGGAGTAACTGGACATCCACAAGCAAAAAAAAAAAAAAAAAAAAAAAAAACTAAACAATTAAAAAACTAACCTCAAACTAAGTCTTATACTGTATACAAAAATTAACTCCGAATGGATCATAGACTTAAATGTAAAACCTAAAACAATAAAATTGTTTTAGGAAAACAATATGAGAAAATCTTCAGGATGGAGGGACGCCAAGGCAAAGTATTCTTAGACTTGACACTAAAACATGATCCATGAAATTAAAAATTAATAAATTGGACTTCATCAAATTGAAAAACTTCCTGTACCTGAAAGATCCAGGGACCTTTCAAGCTGCAAAAGGATGAAGAAAAACAAAACAAAACAAAACAAAACTAGGGGCGCCTGGGTGGCTCAGTCAGTTAAGCATCTGACTTCGGCTCAGGTCATGATCTCACGGTTCGTGAGTTCAAACCCCACTTTGGGCTCTGTGCTGACAGCTTAGGACCTGGAGACTGCTTCAGATTCTGTGTCTGCCTCTCTCTCTCTGCCCCTCCCCCACTGGAGCTCTGCCTCTCTCTCTCTCTGTCTCAAAAAAAAACATAAATAAACTTAAAAAAAACTAGACTGGGAGAAAATATCTGCAAATCACATATCTGACAAGGAATATGAAGAACTCCCAAAACTCAACAGTAAAAAACCAAACAATCCAATTAGAAAATGGGCCAAAGACATGAAGAGACATTTCGCTGAAGAGCCTATACAGATGGCAAATAAGCACATGAAAAGATATTCAATATCATTAGCCACTGGGGAGATGTAAATTAAAACCACCGTGATCTATCATCAGGTACCTATTAGAATGGTTTAAATTAAAAAATAGTGACAACATCAAATGCTCATGAGGATGAGGATAAACTAGATCATTCACACATTGCTGGTGGGAATAAAAATCGCCACAGCCACTGTGGAAAACAGTTTGGCAGTTTCTTAAAAAAAAAAAAAAAAAAAAAAGCAACTACTACATGACCTAGGGGCTGCACTCCTGAGCGTTTATCTCAGAGAAGTGAAGATATGTTCACACAGAAAGCTACACATGAGTGTTTACAGCATTATTCGTAACAGCCGAAAAACAGGTAAAAAAGAAAAATGTCTTTAAATGAGTGCCTTGTTAATAAGCACTTCTTGGTACATCAGACCATGGAATACTACTCAGGTCTGAAAAGGAATGAACTATGGGTACAGGCAACAACTGTGTGCATTATGGATGTGTGCGACAATCCCCAGGGCATCGTGCTGTTATGAAAGTTAACTCCATCGGCTACGTGCTGAATAATTCCATTTATACAACATTCTTGAAATGACAAAATTACAGAAATAGAGAACAGATTTGCAGTTGCCAGGGGTTAAGGAGGGATGGAGCTAGGAAGGGGAGTGTGTGTGGACATAAATGGCAAAACACAGCATCCTGGTCATAGAAATATTGTGTATCTGGACTGTATCGATGTCAATATCCCAGCTGTGATACTTTACGGTAGTTTTACAAGCTGTTACCATTGGGAGAAACTGGATAAAGGTACAATGGACCTTTCTGTATTATTTCTTACACCTGCATGTGACTCTACAATTACCTTAAAACAAAAAGTGCAATAAAAAAAAAAAGTTGAGGGTAAAGTCCAGAATCCAGGATGTCAAGCATCCCTAAAGGTCACCTGTATGAGCCACCAGAAACTGCAGAAACAAGTAACCCAGTTCCTGAGTCTCATGGCACTGAAAAGTGGCTCATGGCACTGAAAGAAGGGAGAATGATGAAAGCAGGATTGTCCTCCCAGAAGACCACTTCTCCAAGGTGCCCAGATGGCAGAGGGTATACTCCATGGCATCCCATCATGGCCACTGTCCTTTGCTGCCCATCACAGCACTCTGCCTTGACAGGAGGAAGGCATGAGGCTGGGATTGTGAGGGAAATGATGGCAGAATCACCCAGCTCCCAGGGCACAGCTCTGGCTCATGAATACACTAGCAAGATAATGACTATGAAGTGGGCAACTCTGGAAAGACCTTCCAGCCGAGCCATAGACTCTAAACATGCCAAGCTGAAAAGCTGCCCAGCAAGTCTCCTGTCCAAGGTACCTTCTAGGGAACCCTAGGTTTACAAGATATTCTGGGGGAAAGGTTTCAATGGTCAAATTAGTTTGGGAACCATTGTATTTTGCGTGCCGTTCTGACAACTCATACTGTAAATTAGCATATTAAAGGCACTACCTTTAGTATAGAAATCCTACCATAAAGAATCTGTTTAAGTGTGTTCAAGCCAGCCTTTCACAATTTGATTGGTCAGAGAAGTCTATTGCCATACAACTTCCTTTTTAATTACAAAAAACACACTTTGAAAAATGATGATCTATTCCTACCTTCCACTGGATTCAAGTGACCCAAAAGAATGGTCACTGGCCTCTGCTTGGACACATGTGGCAGTAAGGAGCTCCATCTCACTAAGTAGATCCTTCTATCAGTGAACAGGACAGTGGACATGGCTTAAAAAACAAAGGCTCTTAAGAAAAATCATCGTGTACCTGAATTTGACTATGGTACAAGAAGGAGCTACGGGGCCTTGGACAAATGGTGTAAGTGCTCTATTCCCTCATCTGTAAACTGGAGCTAATAATGCCTGCTTCACGTGGTGGCTATGAGGATTCACTAATAGTAATCGTGATCATACCGACTTTTATTGATCACTTATTATGGGCCAGTAATGTGCTTGATGGTTTCCACCACCCTAAGGGCAGACATTCCCATGGTCAGAGAAGGAAGCCGAGACTTGGAGATGGTAAAGAGCTCCCTGAGGTTACTGTCAATACTGGTAAGTCGCTGCACTGAAATCTGAACACAGACCATCCAACACCAATGTTTGTGCTCTTCAACAGAGCGAATGCAAAACACCCAGCATACAGTGGATACTCAGTGGAAACATTCTGTCACTTCTCACTTTCCAAAGCCCTGTTAAGAATGCAGTGCCTGGACTTAAACATTGTACCCAGATGTGCCCTGCTCACTCCAACAACACCAGGGCTCTCATCAGCTAATGGTGCCTCAGCCCCACTGAGCTTCTGTGCAACCTCCCATGACTGCCCCCAGGAACGACCTACCCTAGCCTTGTCCCACAATGTGGGGCTCACAAAAGCATTGTCTTGATTTGCCAGAAACCTAAGGGCCAGTCTGGGGATATAATAATTAGTGCGAAATGAACATGCCAGTAGTTATCTCTTTGTGGAAGTAGGTCTTAATCATCTTGGGCTGCTATACCAAAATAGCTTAGTTGGGTGGCTTAAACAATAGGCATTCATTTCAAACTGTTCTAGAGGCTGGGAAGTGCAAGATCAAGGTGTCAACAGATTCAGTTCCTGGTGAGAGCTCTCTTCCTGGCGTGTAGATGGTTGCCTTCCTGTTACACCTTCATGTGGCATAGAGAAGAAGCTCTCCGGTCTCTTCTAACAACACTAATCCCATGGTCAAGGCTCCATCCACATGACCATATCTCAACCTAATTACTCCCAAAGGCCCCACCTCCAATACCGTAATGCTTGGGTTAAGGCTTCAACATACAAACATTCCATCTATAGCAGGGTGTTGCTAAAGGACACGGTCTCAGGGCGCCTGGGTGGCTCAGTCTGTTAGGCGTCCAACTTAGGCTCAGATCACAAACTCGTGGTTCATGAGTTTGAGCCCGGCATCGGGCTCTGTGCTGACAGCTCAGAGCCTGGAGCCTGCTTCGGATTCCATGTCTCCCCCTCTCTGCCCCTCTCCCACTTTCACTCTGTGTCTCACTCTCTCAAAAATAAACATTTTTTAAAAATTTTAATAAAATAAAAAATAAAAGACACAGTCTCAGGAGTAGAGTCAACAGAAGAATTTTTCATTATAATAGATATTGCTAAATTACCATCCAAAATATTTATACCAATTTACACTCACCAAGAGTGTATTAAAGGGAACATTTGTCTGCAACTTCTCTATAACTGAGATAGAAAAATGTCAAAGATATGTTGCTAAATGAAAGAAAAAAAAAACAAGCAAATGCATGCTATGATCCAACCTTTAAAAAAACTATAATTACATGACACTGTATATGTTGGGAAAGATGAACAGATGTATACTCAACTCTTGATGGTGATTATCTGTGAAGGTGGGAGACAAGCCTTGTTCACTTTCAATTGCATGGGGAGTGATCATGGTTGAAGTTTATGAAACTGTTTTATTAACTCTATAAGGAGAAGAAAAATATTCAAGTTACTTAAAAAGAGAGAGAGAGAGAGAGAGAGAGAGAGAGAGAGAGAGAGAGAAAGTGATAAGGTATTAAATGTAAAACAAAACTAAAAAATTCCAGACGTGAAGAAAATGAAACCAAGTGATTATTCTCCAGCACAGCTCATCATCAGAAACCACCCCTGGGTTTTCAACAGAACGAATTCCAGATGAAAACACTACATAAGAAGGCAGTTTCTTGACCCAACTTTAGTGACCATGGCACTTCTATTCCAGCAGCATCCAAGTCTCCATTTACACAGCTAAATGAATAGCTCCTAAGCTGTTGGTCTATATGAAAGGAGTGCATGCTTACTATTAAAAACAAAATTAAAATCCCCATATTCATTCTACTCTGAGGCAACCATCATTACCTACTTCATTTTACTTACTTCCAGATTTGGTTCTCTGCAAGGATCCCTAGGGTATCTTACATATTTGTAATAAATGATATGTATGTAGTAAGATGATACAATCTTGTGGCTTGCTTTTTCCCTCCCAGTCTAATATGCTCATCTCCTGCATCTTGGCAAATGTTCATGGAATGGCTGCAGGCACGATACTCCATCACGTGGCTATGCCATACTTTCCGGAAACACTCTCCTAATGCTGGCTCTTCAGATTATCACCAGTTTTTTTCATTCAGCTGTTTTGAACTACGTCATCCAGTAAGCTTTCTGTGTAATTAGGATAATCCCTTAGGAGAGATTCCTAGAACTGAGATTTCCAGGTCAAAAACAATATAAACATCTTTACAGTTCCAGATAGTCATTACTAAATTGTCTTCCAGAAAGTCTTCCCCAGTATGCAGCGGAAGAGACAAGTGTCACCAAAGTCTCACCAGCACGGGGTGTTCTGTAATTGAGTGGTGAAAAATGGCATCCTGTCTTAATTTGCTTTGCTTTGATTACAACTGAGGTTTTAGTGGTTTTCCATATGTTTGTTAACAAGCTGAATTTTCTCCTGTGATTTGCTGGATCCTGTTCTTTGCACAGTTATCTACTCAGGATAATCAGTATCATATCTTAGTTTCTCTGAGTCTGCTTTCTCACACTTCCGCTAAGACTCCCCTATTTCCTGACTCCTATTGGTGCCCACTTCAAATAATAATAGGAGTGAAATTTTAGATCTATGGGGCACTCAACACAAGCACTCTGGTCTGATTTGCACAACAGCCCTATTTGTAGGACGAATGGGATTTGTAATCCCCATTTTACAGAGCAGAAAGCAGAGGCCTGAAGTGATTACATTGGCTTCTCCCCATCACATGGCCACTAACTGGCAGGGCTGGGACCTGAAAGTGCCCTTCAATTTCAGGAGAAAATGTAGCACAGGGTTATGAGTCCAGGTCTATATACCAGCTCTGCTCTAACCACTTGCACCACCCCGGACAAGTACAGACCTCTCCAAGCCCCAGGAAAACAGCAGCAATTTCCTCCAGGGGCAAGTGAAAGGGCCAAATGAGATCATGGGCGTGCGAAGCCAAGCACGGTTCCTGGCTCACCATAACTGCTCTATAAATCATTCATTTCATTTCATTGCTGATGTCATGGGGGCCACTCTGCTTGGCCCTGGGAATGCAATGATGAGCAGGAGTTCGAAGTCTGGCAGGGAAAACAAACAGACATAGTCCTAACTGCCAATCCACGTGGCAGGGCCCTCACAAAAGCATGAACAAGGCACTGAGCGGGCACAACCCAGACCCCCTGTCCCCTCAGCAGGGCAGACTCCATCACTCAAGGTCAAATTCATCCTTCTGAAGCTTCACATTTGAGCAGTCTGGCTCCTCCAGCCCATTGTCATCCATGAGGGGTCATCAGACCAAACAGAATGACTCTCATAAATTTTTACATGCCCCATCCATCAAGCCCTCCCTCCATGACTCTGCTTTCAGCCGAAGGAGCCTACATTTTGCCTGACAATATGCGTCTCTGATTCTCTCTGCCCAGAGACCCAGCCACCCATTCTCAGGGTCTGACTGCTTCAGAGTCTGCAGAGAGCTGTCCCTCTGGGGGTCTCAGTCCCACACTGCACCTGGCTCCTGGGGAGCCAGGAGGGAGCTAACCTTCAACATGACTGAGGGACTAGGCTCTGATCCGGTCATTTATTCTGACTTCACAGGGCATTCTGATGCACAGGAAGAGGCCAGAGCCCTGTAACTAGCATGAAGGGAGATATGGAGGTGGCAAAGCATTAGAAAACCAGGTGAGTTCTCCATCAAAGAGATCCTGGCCTACCAGGTGACTCAGAACGAATGACAGTCTCTCTGTGCCTCAATGCCTTACCTCTGAAACCAGAACTAAAAACAGATCTTGCTTCAAAGGTCTACTATGCAAATTATCGTAATCATGGACATAACTGAGGCCTCAACTGTCCCAACAACATTCAAACTGTAGAGTAATAAGAGCCACCAATTACTGAGCACTTCCTGTGTGCAGGAATGTAGTTTAAGCGTATCTCATATATCATGTTAATAATGTCTTAGCATAACCCCATTCAATCATTTAGCCAAATATTTATTGAGTATGTTTCTAGGTGCTGGAGATACAGTAGTGAGTGAAACAGACAAATGTCCCTGCTCTGATGAAATATACATTCCAGTAAGAAAGACAGAAAATAAACAAGATAAATAAGCAAAATGTATGATAAGCTATACTGCCATGAGTGTTGAGGAGAGAAATAGCTAATGTCAAGTTGGGGGTTAAAGTCTGAGAAGGTTGGCCAGGGAAGGCCTCACTGGGAAGCTGACAGTGACAGTTTGGGTTATCGGTAATAAATTCACTCCTCCACCACGTGGGTGGTATATACTACGTAACTCCACTTTGGCAAATGGAATGTTAACAGACATGAGACAAGCAAAAGCTTAAGATATTTTTGTGCAGGCACTTGCCGTCTTGTGCTTCTGCCATGGCCAAAAGAGAGCATTCCTTGGGTAGCTACTGTTCCTCCATATTTAGCTCCAGATGAGATGCCAGGAAGCAGACCCACAGGTAGAAAGAGAACCTACCAAGTCCAACTGGGATCAGTCAGCCCAGCCAGCTGGCAGGGATGCACGAGATGCTGGATCTCAGTGAGATCTGGGGTTATTTGTTACATAGCATTATGCAGTCATTGCTGACAGAGGAATTTTGAGTAAAGACCTTAAGGAAGTGAGAAAAGCAGCTCCGTGACTATCCAGAGGAAGACTGTTCTAGGAATTGAGGAAAGCAAGAGTAGAGACCCAGCTGGCATATTCAAGAGATAGGAAAGAGGCCTGCGTGACTGCAATGGAGAGACTAAGGAGAAGGGCAGTAGGAAATGAGGCCAAAGAGATGATAAATGGCTAGACCAAGCGAGACTTTACCTGCTTGGACGAGCAGGTAATTTATCATCCAAACCAAAACACATTTTTAAAATTGAAGTATAATTTGCATGTAGTAAAATAGATTCTTTTTGTCCAATTCTATTTGTTTGATAAACTTAGACAGTCATGTAACCAGCACCATAATGAAGATATATAACACAAAAATTCCCTGTGCCTCTTTTAGTCAATGTCCCTAGCCCCGGAAAACACTGAGCAGGTGTCTGCCCATATAGTTTCACCTGTTTCCAAACATCATTAAATGGACTCATGGAGTACAAAAACCTTTTGGATCTGGCTTCTCCCACTTGGCATATGCTTTTGAGAATCATATCATGTTATTGTGTGTATCAGCAGTTTGTTCCTTTTCAGTGCTGAATGATACTCCATTGTATGGATATACCACAATTTTGCTACCCATTCGCCGGCTAAAGGACATATAGGTTATTTCCAGTTTGGGGCTTTTATGAATAAAGCCGCTATAAGCATTTGTATGCAGCAAACCAGAACAAGGCTGAGAGTGAGTAATTCTTCTGGGGCAAGAGGTGTAAATGGAGAGCAGCCCAGGCAGATCAGGGAGGGTCTGCCTTCACCTGACTAGGGTCAAGGCAGGGACTCTGGCTGTCACCCCTGCGAGATGGGAAGCTATGGAAAGATTCTGAGCAGAGGAATGACATGGTCAGCTGACATTGTAGCGGGTTCATTCTGGCTATAGGAGGCAAAGGCAGAAGCAGGAAGACCAACTACAAAGCTACTGCTGGAACACTGGTGGCTTAGACCAGGGAGCTGGACTCCCCAGTGGCCCGGAGTAATCCAATTCCAGATACCTTGAAGATAGAGCCACTAGAATTGTTGATGGACTAATTATGACGTATGAGAAAAAGAAGCATCAAAGACAACACCAAGATTTTTTACCTGAGCAACTGACAAAAAGGGTGATTGGCCCATTTTACAGAAAAGGCCACCACCCCAGGCTTAGAAGGGAGAAGACATTTGCTCACAGCCACCCATCAAAAGGGTAGAGCCAGAACTCATGTTCCAGTAGCAAGCTGCTTGGCATCACCACACCATTGGCCTATGTCAATGAGAGAAGCAACTGTCCTCCTAAGGAGAAATCACACATAGGGAGGAATCCTAACATGCACCCAACCACACAAAAACTACCTCAGTCCAGGGCTAACCATTCATGGGAGAACTGACCTCCCTCCCCCGAGGGAGGGAGCTGGGCCTATCCCTCAACTGTTCACTATCAGAATACAATGCCCAGGGATGGGCAGGGGAACAGGAGTACAAAGTGAGGACAGGCAGACAGAAGGGGCTAGCCACCCTGGTCACACTCCGTGCTCATCAGTCTACTGAGCCAGTGTGCATCACAGGGGAGGAAGGCCAGGAAAAGAGGCAGTGTTAGAGCCAGCCTCCACTCTGCCCCCAAGGCCATCCACAGCAGCCTGGCTCCTTCTGAGGACAGAGGCTGGAGCTAGCCCTGAAATCCCTCGGGGGCCCAGCTGGGAATTCTGGACCCCTCAGTAGTTCCATGTGAGCCCGTGATGCGGGGTATAGCCCTACCTGCCCGCGGGCCTCAGCTCAGTGCCCGGAACAAGATTCACAATTTGCCATCTAGGAAGACTCTACCGCACTCCCAACCAGGACCATCATCCTGGCTCAGGTGCCCAGGCTCCCAGATGCAAGCATCAGCCATGGGGGCTGGGAGCTCCTGTGGGTGAACAATGGCACTGTGACACATGCAGCAGAGACATGACTCCACTGCTGAGCGTGCAACACCATTCAGGAAGGGACAGGCCCCCCTCATTTCACAGCACCTCACATTCTTCCCAGCCAAAGTTCTTCAGAAAGAGTATGCCCTACACCCCAAGGGTAGCAAAGCAGAGGGCACAGTCACCCTGATACACTGTGCACCTCCCCACACCCCAACCATGTCATTGGGAGGAAGAAAATCTTTACTAAGCACTGTTGGGTTGATCCCCGCACACTGGGAAATAAATTAGTCATCCAATGATGGATGCTGGACACATCCCTCAGCATTCCCACCTCCATCTCTACACATTTATCACAAATTGTTCATCCCGAACCTCAGAAGGATGGTCCCCTCTGCCATACTTCCCTTGTAAGCACTGCCTTATGGTGTGGCCTTCAGAGTCTGTTCTGGCCACAAACACACACACTCCAGTCTGTAGAGGGGTAGATCAAGCTCATTCCACTGGATAAAGCAGGATCCCACTGTCTGATGGACTCTTCAATATCACGCTTGAGTAAAGCAGACTTGGAGACACATGAACTGGATTCAAATCCCAAACCTGCCACTCGCTGGCTGGGTAACTTTGTGCAGGTTACCTAACCCCCAAGCCTCGGCTTCCTCACCTATAAGATGTCTCTCTTGGGCCGCAAGAAATAAATGTGCTCATGTATAAACATGCCCTGCGGATAGAAAGATCTTGCTCTTCTTGCAAAACTGCTGGCCAGCCCAGTTCGGAACCTAGGGCGCACCTGCGTCTGTGTCCATCCTCCACCTGCAAACCACCTCGGCTCGGAAGGCGAGACCTCAGCCAGTGCAGGGCCTCCTGGATTCTTCTGAGAAGTCCCAATAACAGTCCCACACCTGTATCATTTAACCTACGGGGGGCACAGCTCACACTCACTTGCTTGGTGGCAACCTGGCATCCTCTCCTAGGGTGCAGGTCTCTGCTACAAGGACAGCCCAGACAGGGGCATGCCCTCCACATCAATGTGTCCCAAAGTCCCAAGGCTGGAATTCCTAGCTGGAATCAAGCAGGCAAGATAGGTAGGGCCAGCTCATTTGTGCCCAGAAAACAGCTCATGTCATACCTCAGAGGCAACCCTCGCCAGACTGAAAGCCAGGAGCTATCTATGCCTCTCTGTGCCTTCTTCGGTGGGACCCCCACTCCCATCCCATATCCCCCAGACCACAGGCTCTATCTTGGTCCTTCACTCTCAGACACATGCCTGCACCCAGGCTCACACCAGGTTCAGCTGAAATTCAGCCCCAGTACCTTACTCCCATGACCCTCCAGAGCCCGAGACAGTGCACCAGGCCTTTCTGTGTGGCCAACCATCGGGCAGCACACTGGAAGGCTGGGAGGTGGGGAGGCTAGGAGGGCAGAAGGCAGCAAGCTGGAGCTGGAAAGTGAACAAGACCCACAGCAGGTGACAGGGCTGTGACAGGTCCCGTGCCCCCACGCGCCTCCACCTGCTGCTCAGATTAATTTACCTGACGAATCAATCCTGCCCACTTCTGACTTCATGATTTATTCACATAATTACACCCAAGTTTTGGGGAAAAAATTATGATTTACAGGAGCTCTGAACTTCTAGATGAGGGTATCACCACCTTCCCAGGAAGTTGAAGGAGTGCTTCCAACTCAATGGGCTATGTTTGCACAAAAAGTGTTACCCCAAATATCTGGAAAGAAAACTGAATGACACGGACACTGGGGTAGCTTCAATACGCCCAAGAAGACCCTGAGGGAAGGAAGGCCAATCCCAAGCCCAGAGGGCCACAATGTATGCCCATTGCCCAGGTGAGAAAACTGAGGCCCGGGGCACTAAATGCTCTACTTGAAGTCCCACAGTCAGAGTTGGTCAGAGGGAACATCTCTGCTACAAAGGGCTTGTTTGTCTCATCATACTTTGCTGTCTCCCAAGAGCATCGTGGATTCACTCACTCTTCTTGCCTTCCATGCCTCCCAGTCCTCACGCTTGAGGCATAACCTCTGAGGCACACATCTAGATTATTTTTCTTCAAGGAAAGCAGAGCACAAGTGGCCAGCTGCCCCTTGCCAGGGGTGTCCTGGGCACATGGAGCCTTCCTTCCTTGTTCAGCAAGCACTTAATAAGACCCTTCTGTATGCCAGGCACCAGACTGGCACTGTGGGGAGAAAGGCAGCCACAGTTCCCTTCTCCAGTGCAGATGAGAATCCTGTGGGCAAGACTGACATTAGTCAAATAATTATCTGACTGATATATCATCGCAGAGGGAATCAAGGAAAAGCACAGGGAGACGTAAGCATGTCTAACAAGCCTGGGTTCCTCAGGATGCCCAGGAAAGGCTGCCCTGAGGAGCAGCCAACCAGGCTGGGAGAGAAAGGATGACTAGGGTTACGGAAGTGTGCAAAGGGGGCACAGAGCAATGAGGGCTGCTCCAGGAAGAGGAAGGCAGTGTGAGAAGATTCTGGAAAGGCCCGTTTTCTCATTTGTAAAAGGAGGGTGATGATACCCACCACTGGGTGTGGTATCAAGACAAAGATGATGCTCATTCAGGAGCCCAGCACCCTGACCCTTCTGACCCACTCCTGGAAATTTCCCACCAGCAATAATCCAAGGAGAAAAATACAATGTGACACACAAAGATTGTCACTGAAACACTGTCCGAAAAAGAAAATTGACTGAAGAGTTGGAAACAAGCATGATGTCCAATAACAGGAAACATTAGGTGGGTTATGGAACATCAATTCTTCATCTCAATGCAATCATTAAAAATGATCATTAGGAAGGCTTTGCAACAACACAGGAAATGTTTATGCCAGGATGTTGGGTCAAAAAAGCAGAACACAAAATTGCATCTAGATTATGAGTATCTCTATCTAAAATAGGTGCGCATATGGTCAGAGAATACAGAAAATGAAAACAGCAACTGAGCTAGGCAGTGAGGTTATGAAATTCTTCCTGATGTTGTCATAGTGGTTTTAAATAAGCAAAACAGGAGTTAGGGTATGAAGAGGGACCTGCCTGCAGGAGTAGGGTTGGGGGGACCAGCCTGCAAGTATGAGGACGGGAGGAGGGACCCACCTGTAGGTGTGAGGATGGGAGGAGGGACCCTGCCTGAGAGAGTGAGGGTAAAGGAGGGTCCTGCCTTCAGGTGGGGGTTGGGAGGAGAGAGACATGAGTTCAAGTTAAAGTTCTGTTCCTGGGCAGCACACTTGGGCCAAGTCTTCTACTTCTCATTCCTACTCATTGATAGATGAGCACAGGGGTGTCTCCGTGAGGTCAAAGGGCATGTCTAGGGATATAATGGAGCAGGATGGAGGTTTGAATGGCAGAGTCAGGAGGTGGAGCAGGTCTGGGGCTGGGCGAACTTCCAGGATGAGGTCATAGGAGTTGGCAGCTCAAATGAAGATATGAATAAAAAGGTAAAGGCACCTAGAGGTGAAGGAGAAAATGAACTGATGGTGACAACAAGGTAAGGAGAGGGGTGGGTTCCTAGAAGAGAAGGTTTCCGGGTCAAAAGAACCCAGACACCTCTGGTGGCTGGGGTCTAACCTGCCTATGGAGACCCCAAACTCTGGCCAGGTTACATAACTTCTCTGTGTCTCAGTCTCCCCAAATAAAATGGGTAGAAATTTTAAAACCTACCTCCTGGAATTGAGTGGCTTGAATGAGACAAGACACAATAAATGTTCAGAAAGCAGCTGGCCTGTGGTAAGCCTCAGCAAGAAGGAGCTGTTATCACTGCCTGCTTGGAATAGAGCTTCATCCACCGAATTGCCCTGTTATCTCTCTGGGACCGGAAACTTCCATGAGCAAAAAGGTACACACATGCGCGCGCGCGCGCGCACACACACACACACACACACACACATGTTTATAGATAATATGCATACACACACACGCAGGCATGCATGCATGTAAATACACACGTGTACGTACATAATATGCATACATATGCATATGCACACACATGCACAGGGACCTAGCTCTGTCCCCACCAAGGAGGGACGTGCAAAGGTGGAGTGGCACCAGGCTCACTCTCCAGCATTCCCACCAGACCCCTCTCTTTTTTTCCACTCAGCGGTTGTTTACATTTTCTTATCTGTCTTACTTAGAGTCTCTTCTGATTTCCCACATTCTTTGATTTCTCCATCCTGTGTTTGACAGGGGAGGTCTGACAGGGGAGGTCTGACAGGGGAGGTTTGACAGGGGAGGTCTCTGATCATTTTCAAAATCCAGTCGGCACTGTTGGGAAAAGGCGCACGCATCAGAGGGCCACGGCGCCTCGGAGTCCGGCCATGGTTTTGTGTGATGACTTGGTTTCCCTGAGTTGTTTTGGTGCAGCTGCCACCTTCCCCCGTCCCCACCCTGGCCCACCTGCCTCTTGGAGCCCCTTCCCTCCTTCCACGCTACTGTCTTGTTCCCTCCTCTGCCCAGTCTGGATGGCCTCCCACATTCAAGACCAAAAGGTGATTCCACTTTCTCTTTTCGTCCTTTTCTTCTGCTTTCCTCCTGACCCTTTTCTAAGCAAACATTCCTCCAACTGTAGTCATAGATTGAATATCTTTCACAAGAAGTATTTTCTTTCCTATTTATCCTGCTTCCAGGTGGCTTCCTTCCTCGGTAAGTCAAAACAACCATTCCCTTAACTCCAGTGAGGACCTCTGCCTGGCAGTTATCAGGACCTGGTGACCAAAGGGAGGAAGGAGCAAATCGATGTGCAGAAAAAAAGAGAAACTCCATGTTCAGGGATGATACTCTCACCCCTGCCCTGCCAGGCATGAGCACAGCTTAGAAAGCTCTCAGCAAAGAGCTCGGGCTCCCAACATGCAAGGCCTCATTAACCTGCTCCAGAAGTCTCTGTCATCAAGCCCAGGGACAATGGCTGCCCTCAAGGTCACAGTGACCACACAGGTTCAAGGCTCTCTCCACGCCCATCCCAGCTCCTTCTCACACACAACTCCACAGAAGGACAACCACACTCACTACTTTGTGTCCCAAAGCCAGACAGGCCCTAAAGCCACTACAGGCAGTAAGACCAGGACATGGCAGGACTGGCCTCAGCCCTAGGGCTCCCTCTTACTTGGTCGATGTTCAGGCCTGGGACTCAGTGTTGTTGAAAGCTCTCTAGATGCCTCTAATGTGTGGAATAGGCTGGGACCACTGGGCTTCCAAAATCTGGAACTATGGATCCAGATGGATGGGATCCAAACCCTATTTCCACAAACAATCTCCAGGAAGTTACCAGCCTCACTAGGCTGCAGCATCCTCAGCTATCCAAAGGAGAATCAAAACAGCACCTCTGGTAGGTAATGAAGAAAATACATACAAAGAGCCTAGCACAAAGTAAGCATTGAATAACTATTTAATATTACCATTCTTAATTTACCCCGGGTCATCCCATCCAAGTCCAATTCTCTCTCCATTCAGTGCAGCCTCCGCAAAGGGCTTTTCAGATGGAATGGAAAGGCCTCCAGGGCCCATCTATGGGGTTGAGCCCACTGCTCCAGGTAATGAGAAAGCTGGTTTGGGTCACAGTACCTGCCACAGAGCTCTCGAAATACCCCACTACAGCAACCACCTGCTGGGAAGGAGGGATAAATGGTAGGCTGCCTAGACATGATAAGCGGTAGGCTAAGCACTAGCCTTAATAATAGCCGTGACTTCTACTAGACCTCCAGTCTCTACCACCCAGAAGCCCAGGTTTCACTGCAATGCTCCTAAAGGGGCCCAAAGGGACAGCTATAACTGAACCAGGCTTGGAACTCCATGTTGGTTCTCATGGTCCATACCTCTTGCTCACTTTCTCCAACTGACATTGAGAAAAGAACTGGCCTCATACCTTCCATCTGAATGAAACTCTGAAAGAGTCAGCCAGATGGGGTGGGTACCTCAATAGCAGCCAACAGACCCTCAGGCTCAGAGTGTCCATATATGTGGCAACTTAAAGAAAGGATCAATGCAATAATCAGGTTTAACAACCAGATAAAATTCTTCACCCATTCATTCATTTGTTCATTCAGTAAGCAGTTATAAGAGCCTCCTCTGTGTCAGGCATAGTGCTGGAGTAAGGAACACAGAAATGAATATGACTCAGTGTATCAGTTAGCTATTGCCAAAATAATGCTGTGTAACAAACCACCCAAAACTCAGTAGCTAAAACAACCATCAATTACTCTCTCAGATATGTGGGTTGGCTGGGGAAGATCTGTTCCTCACTGCCAGTTTGTGGGTCAGTCATTTCAGTGGCTCTGCTCTGACTCTTGCATTTCTCATGCTCCTGGGACCAGTGGGTTATCCAGGGCTTATTCTTTCTCTTTGTGGTAGAAACTCAGGAGAGGTGGAAACATCCAATACCTCTTAAGGTCCAGGCTCAGAATGGACACATTGTCACCTCTGCTACATGCTGTTGCCACAAAGAAAGTCACGTGGCCAAACCCAAAGCTAAGGCACAGGGAAGTATACTCTACCCACCATGAGGTCACAGCAAGAGTATGATGAACTACTGAGGTTGACCATTCAATTGGCCACACCTAGCCTCTGCTGTTCAAGAGTTCCTACTGGCCTGCACAGAGAATGCAATGTATCAAGAATAATTTAACGTGGTCAATCACTGGGGTCATTTGGGACCTGGAGTCCTTTCTAGTCTGAAGGACACCTGTCCCCTGTTCTCATTCCCCCTTTGCAGGCATTCTGTAAATTAGACTGAGCAATTCTCACCCCATTTGACATCTGGAGAATAGGCAACGCGGAGGGATAAAGGGACTTGCCCAAGACACACTCAACTGCTCAATTCTCCCCTATTATTTGCATTTGGTGAACATACTTATTTGAAAAAGGAAGTGGATCTGGTGTGTGTAGCTTCCCAGGCTAAGAGAAACTAAAGCCAGACTAGTCCAATCAGTCATGCCACTTAAGGAGGTCAAAAAATTCAAACTGATGGGAAGAAGCACTTATGATATGGCACAGCCTTAACCCACAGGAAAGCACCATCTTTTGGAAAGAAAACAGAAATTCTAAAGGGCCTTCCATGCTCTGGGCAGGTTATAGATGTCATCTCATCAAATTCTCCCAAGAGCCCTGTGAGGTGCCCTGAGGTGCTAGCTCCATGTGATGGATGAGGAAATGGCCAATCATAGAGACTAGAGTCCATGCCAATAGTCTCACAGCTGGTGAATGGCAGGGGCAAGGCTGCAGGGCGACTCCTTCTGTTGCAAGACCTGAGTTGTCACTAAATGCCGTAGATGACTCAACTCAGGAGTCGCCCGTGTCGGCCCAGGTGAGGACAGAGCACAGGCAAGGCCAACAAAGAACAGATGGGCTTGCAGAGAATCCTCAAGCACGTCCTCAGGACAAGGGGTGGCCCGGCTCCCACTCACAACTTCCTGGAACCGATCTCATTGGCCAGTTGCAAGGATATGTATTCTCTTCCCAGCTCCTCAAGTGAACATCTGTTTTTCTCAAAGCTGTGAATGTCACGTCAAGAATTTCCAATTACCTTCCCCTTGGTTTTATTTAGCATCAGTGTATTGGAGGCATAATTAGTCTGAGATGAAAACCTGTATTGTTCCCTTCTCCTCTGCAATGAAATAGGTTTCCAAATGTGCTAACAGAGAGGATCCTTCTCCAAAAATGACAAACAGCAAGTGAAGGATGAAAGCAGGAGTGAAATACAGATTGATGACAACCGTGGCTGGGTTGAGGCGGGAGTGGGGGACGCGATGGCGGGATCTGCCACAGAGCTCCTGCTTCAAATCTCACCTCCTCCTTGCCTTCTAATGAGGATGGGCCTTTTCCACAACATAAAAGTGATGCTGATGGAGATGAAAGACCAATTTCCACTGATATGTTTTCTAATGATGCATCATCAGAAGGAAGTGCCTCTGGGGACTGCTGACGTGAAGGTATCGTGAGAATTCTTCTCTGTCCCCACCATGCTCAGAGCCTGAGGCCCTTGGCGGAGGTGTGCGAGCTTCACATTGGCTCAGTTTACTCAGAATTGGAGGGGGAAAATACACTCACATTTTTACACAAGTCGAAAATGCCCCTAGAGTTCAGTACTCAAGGTACGACAACTCAGAGGCTCTCATTGACCCCAGGACTTGCGGGAGACTAGATCTTTAGCCTCTGGTTTGTCCAGTACTTATCAAATCAAGTCTTCAAGGGGAATTGATTCCTGGAATGTCTGCAGTGATATGTATTTTCCTCCCATTCTTATAGGCCCGTCCCCACAAAACAGCCAGAGGAATCACAAAATGGGACACAGGTCATGTCACTGCCTTATAAAAACCCTCTAATGACTCTCCATTGCACTTAAAATTAAACGCAGCTCCGGGGCACCTGGGTGGCTCAGTCGGTTTAGCGTCCAACTTCGGCTCAGGTCATGATCTCACGGTTCGTGGGTTCGAGCCCCACGTCGGACTCTGTGCTGACAGCTCAGAGCCTGGAGCCTGCTTCGGATTCTGTGTCTCCCTCTCTCTCTGCCCCTCCCCCACTTGTGCTCTGTCTCTCTCTATCAAAAATAAATAAAATATAAGGCTGATTCCAATTTAAAAATGCAGCTCCTCACCTGGGTTGCAGACCACAGGTGGCATACCCTCGCCCACCTCTCTCACCTCGTGAGCTCTCTCTCCCCACCTCCCGCGAAGCTCCAGCCACACAGGCATACTCTTTCTGCTGTTCTTCCAACCAGCCAGCCTTTATTACCACCTCGGGACCCTGACAACGGAAAAGGTCTCCCTTATGAAAGCAAAGGACTTCACAGGCCTGACTCCACCAACCAGGTTCTCAACTCAAAAGGCAGAGAGGATGGCCACACAAAGTCAAAAGTGGCTCCAGTCACCCCCTATCACCTCGTCCTGTTCTTAGGGAACTCTTCAGCTTTATATTATCTTGCTGTTATTTCTTCCTATTGCACTTACAAAGTAGGTTCCAGAGGAATAAGACCTCACCTGTCTTATTCTCCGCCCGCTACCTCAGCACCTTACAGGGTTGCAGAGTATCTGACACACAGGACGTGCTCAATAAGGATTGAGGAACTCAAGACCAATGAGGGAGCTGGTGGGATCTGGCTTTTCAAAAGGACCACAAGGTACATGCGTGTTATCTTCAGATGACTGAGGGGCTGACATGGGGAAAGAACAGTAAAATTACCCTGTAGCCCCAAAACACTGATCCAGGACTAACAGGGAGAAGCCATGAGACAGATTCTTCCTAACATCAAGTAGAAGTTCTCTCACTGTTGAGCTGCCCAATGACACAATAGGTTTCCTTAGTAGATAGTGAGTTCCCCATCTCTGGAGGTATGTAAGCAGAGGCCACTGCTGGAGTCCATGTACTGGAAAGATAAACATCCTGCTAAGTTCCTGAGTCCACGAACCATCCTCAGCACCCACTGTGGTTTCTTTCATCTTGGTCTTTTATTCTCACTGCCAGATCACAATCCCCTGAGCATGGCAGAGACTTGCTCTCTGGCATGGCCCCACAGGACCTTGCACCAGGAAGGGTCATGTTAATGGATGGAACACACACATCCATCAGACACAGTGGAATAGATGTGTCTGACTCTCTGTAAGTGAAACCAGGAGGTTCTAGGCAGAGCCAACTCCATGGGGCCCTGGGTGGGGGTGGGCACCATGCTGACAGAAATGAGCTTGGAGCCTCCACCTTCCTCCAGGGACACAAGCCTCGAGAGCAAACAGGGAAGGAGGTGTAAGAGGTGGCAGTCACCGAACGCCAACACCTGGACTCCAACTGCTTAGCTTAATCGGTCCTCCTGCCAGCCGCCATGAGGGGGTGACATGACTTCCATACCACAGACAATGAAACTAAGGCTCAGAAAGGTCAAGCAGCTTGTCCAAGTCCTACAGTGCATCCGGGGAGCTGGGAGTTGAGCTCAGTTCTGACAGATGCCACAACCTGCATTCCTGCCACTTGGCCCCCACCAGATCAGTCACTTTGCTTCCAATCTCGGGCCTTCCAACCTCGGAAACATTCTCAAGTCATTCTGTCTTTTCCTCTCCCCATCTTCTGAGAAGCTGAGGTCCCTCAAATACCCCCCCCCCCAGGTTGAGCCCGTCTTAACTGCACTCAGCTCCCTGTTCAATCATCCAACCCCAGACCCATTCAGAGGAAGCTGGTTGAATGAGCATGTTCCCACAACGCCTCCTTCCACCCATGTGCAGAGCTTCCTGCACGTGCCATAGTCTCCTTCCCATCACCTGGCACAGGTGCTCACAGAGGTGCTCAGCTCAGATGTGCCAAATAACCATGGCAGGACAAAGGCACATCGGAATATCCTCCCTCCCAGCCCACGAACAGGACCCAACAATGGCCCCTGTGTCTTCTCCACCTCCTTGGGCTTCCTAGGCTGGTTCCTGAACTTTTGTGGGAGTAAAAAGCGGGGGGGGGGGGCAGAAAGGAGGGGAGGGGACCAGAAGCAAGAGCACATGTGGACCATGTGACATATCTGGAGATTTGGGGAGCCCCTGTCTAGTAAGAGATAAGGGGGAAGAGAGAGACAGAGAACACAGATTCTAAGCATTGTTGCTGTGAGTTATGAATTGAACCCTCCGACTCTCTTCAAAAGATACCAGAAAAGAATTGCTAGGTACAGCATTACTTTTGCTGGTTTTCCTCCTAATATGACTTTACTGACACTGGGATGTGAGACACCATAGTTTCATTTGGATTACAAAGGAATGAAACACCATCTCCTGGGAAAGTACCTATGACTTACTGTGCTGGATGTATTTAGAATTCGTCATGCAAAAAAGCTTAGCTCTTTTTTCATCTCATAGAAGAGCCTATTGCCTCCACGCCACCTTCTGCTAAAAAAAAAATCCTTTGAGCAAAAATTCTGAAACTATAAATGTCTATTTTAGTACTCAACTATGAAAGAATCTGCAAGTATATGCAAATACATTTAATAAAATGTTTTGGTCATGTTAAAAAAAATTCAAAAGAGATGAATAAACGAACACATGAATGAGAACCTGAAATCCATTGTTTAGCTCACAAAGTTTTAAGTCTTTCCTGCCTATGTTTGAAATGATCACAACTAACACTTCCTAGGTAAAGGTTTGCCCTAGGTGAGGCAACTTTTTGCATATATTAACTCGTTTAATCTTGACAACCATCTATGAGGTAGGTAATAACATTACCTGCATTTGCAGGTGAGACATTGACCTTAGGTCCCACCATTAGTGAAGGGTAGAGCCAGAATTCCAACTCAGGAAGATGGCTCCAGACTCCTTTGCTTAGACAACTCTACTAACCTGCGCAGAGATCCAACTCGCTTGCCAAAAACGCCTTACAGAGCCAGCTACCCCACCACACAAGGTCAGTCCCATCCCAGCCACTCCTGGAAGAAGAAGGCTACAGGGTATTACCCTGGGAGGCCAAAATATGTGTATATCTTCTAACAGCTTCAGGATACATAGCAGAAAAATCAACCAAATGCAGCCACCCCCTCCTTGGCTATAATCAATAAGTGCTTACAAAATGTTATTTCCTAGAAACACAGTGAAATAACATGACAAATAGGAGTGTGGAAAGGACGGAGCCTCGGATGTTGAGGCTGAGGCACGTCTGCCATGCCTCCCCCCAGAACCCATCATGTAAATGCCCAAAAGCAACAATGCTGCTCTCTTTCCTCGTCCCCAAAAGGGCATTTAGGGAGAAACACTTCAACACGCGTAAAAGTGCTTGTGGGTTTGACTTAAATTGAATGAAGTCTCTACTTTGTGGGGAGAAGAGCACAAACAGGCCACGTGGCCAGGGGCTACGGCTCACAGAGCAGAGGCTGAGACTTGCCCACCTGGGAGACCCAGGCTGTGGCTCAAGTCATCCATCCACCAGCAATCAGACTGTCCCTTGGAGGCAGGCCCAGAGGGGCACAGTTGGCCCAAGGCATGAGTCGTCAAGGAAACTTTGAGTCTTCTGCCACTACCCTGTCTACCACCAACCCCACAGGCCACACCTAGCTAATTTTCCCATCAGAAAAGAGAATTAGAATCTCCTGTGCCAACAAATTCCAAATAATGTATGTAGATATTGCACCGTCAAGGAGGTAGAACATAACCCCCTACTCCTTAAGTGTGGGCTGCACATAGGGACATCTTTCCAAGGAGTACAGAAAAGGGGAAACGAAGAGTAACTTTAGAGTGGAGAAACGTGACAAACGCTACCTCAGCCGGGTGGTCAAGGTCAACACCAATAGTGATCAGTCATGTTGATAACACGCACACTTGATACGACGTGATAAGAATGGCAATTTACCTCCGTGGTCTTTCTCCCCCAAACCTATAATCCCAGTCTAATCATGAGAAAATATCAGATAAATCCCAACTGAGGGGTATTCTACAAAATACCTGACCAGGACTCTTCAAAACTGTTAAGGTCATCAAAAGCAAGGAAATTCAGAGAAATTGTCACAACCAAGAGGGGCCTAAGGTGACAGGATGACTAATGTATTGTGACACCCTGGGTGGAATCCTGGAGACAAAAAAGCACAGCAGGTAAAAACTAAAGAAATCTGAAAGCATGAACTTCAGTTAACAAAAATATATATCAATAATGTCATTAAAGGTGACAAATGCACCGTACTAACATAAGATGTTCATAATAGGAGAAACTGGGCATGCGGTACGTGAGAACTCTGTGTACCATCTCTGCAATTTATCTGTAAATCAAAAACTATTCTAAAATTAAAAGTTTATTTTTAAGAATTGGAGTCTCATCCTGAGTTCTGTAGAATATGCTTCCAAGACAGTCCTCAAAAGTGTTCCTTCTCCCCAGTTATCTCTGACTTCCTCAGTGCTATGTCAACATTCACCCAAATATTGGCAACACACTTCCTCCCTGGCCCCAGGTCCCCCATCCAATCTATCAGGTTCCCGGAGGCCACTCAGAGCTTTGACAACTCAGATGTGATGAGGCACACCTGTGTTGCAATGGCTCCCTCCGTCTTCAGGATTGCATCTGATCCCCAGCATGGAATCTGGGGCCCCTACTCTCTCACAGCCTTGCCCTTACTCTTCCTTGACATCCCTCTCTTTTTTTTATTAGCACTGTTTTTCTTTTAACTGAGGTATAGCTGACACACAATGCTACATTAGTTTCAGGTGTACAACACAGTGATTCAACAACTCCATACGTTATGCTGTGCTCATCACAAGTGCAGCTACCATCTGTCACCATACCATGCTATTATAATACCATTAATTATATTCCCCATGCTGTAGCTTTTATCCCCATGATTATATTCATAACTCAAAACCTGCAGCTCCCACTCCCTTTCACCATTTTGCCCAGCCTCCTAACCCACCTTCCCCTCTGGTAACCATCAGTTGTATTTATGGGTCTTTTTCCGCTCTTTGTTTCTCTTTTAGATTCCACATATAAGTGAAATCATATGGTATTTGTCTTTCTCTGTTTGACTTATTTCACTTAATAAAATACCCTCTAAGTCCATCCATGTTGTTACAAATGGCAGGACTTCATTCTTATTTATGGCTGAATAATATTCCATCCCGCAATCGCGCACTCGCGTGTGTGCACCCGCACACACACACACACACACACACACACACACACACACATGCACCCCACATCTTCTTTATCCATTCGTCTATCGATGGACACTTTGGTTGCTTCATATTTTGGCTATTGTAAATAATGCTGCAACAAGCATTGGGTGCCTGTATCTCTTTGAATTATTTTTCTTTTCCTTGGGTAGATACCCAGTAGTAGAATTATTTCTATCTCTAATTTTTTTTGAAGCACCTCCATACTATTTTCCACAGTGGCTGCGTCAGTTTACATTCCCATCAACAATGCACAAGGGTTCCTTTTTCTCCATATCTTTACCAACATTTGTTATTTCTGGGCTTTTTGATTCTAGCCATTCTGACAGGTGTGAAGTGATATTTCATTGTAGTTTTTATTTGCATTTCCCTGATGATGAGTGATGTAGAGCATCTTTTCACGTGTCTGTTGGCCATCTGTATGTCTTCTCTGGAAGATGTCTTCTTTGGAAATGTCTATTCAGGACCTCTGCCCATTTTTAAATTGGGCTATTTGTGGGAGATTTTGGTATTAAGTTGTATAAGTTCTTTTGTTTTGGATATAAATCCCTTATGAGATCTATCCTTTGCAAATATTTTCTCCCATTTGATAGACTGCCTTTTTTGTTTTGTTGATGGTTTCCTTTGCTATGCTTTTACATGCCTCTCTTGATGGTATCATATCAAAATATCTATTGCTTTTTCTCCAAAAAACTAATCCTCTAGCTCACCTGTGCTTCCCTCCCATGTTCCCACGTTTGCTAGTCCATCACCTGGGATGGCTTCTCTCCACTGTTTTCCCTGATTGTCTTGTACCTGTCCTTCAAGATTCAGATCAGACACTGCTTTCTACAGAAAGCCTTCCTTCACTCCAGGATGGATGTGTTGGCTTTGGTGGATACCCCAATCATGCCTACACTTACATCTATCCCCCACTGTTGACAGTTGCCTTCTTTCCGTGAGTACAGTTACAGTGCTCTCACCATGCATCTCTGGTGCAATCCTCACCAAATCCTTCTTTAATAATGAGTACATCACTGGAGGAAAAAGATGCAGTGAAAAATCACAACCAGCAGTCCAGACCTTTTGTTCCTAGGTATTAAATTACAAATTCTACTCTTTAGAACTCCATTATTCTCACTAGAGTCCTATATAACTACATTCCATTATATGGCAATGTAACGGATTACTAGATTTAATTATAACAGGATAATTAATGTCAAGATATTGCCCGTTTGGACATAAATATTAAATACTGGCTTCAGTGTAACTATTCTCTAACTGTGACTACCGGGCTTAGAAACACCAGTTTTTGATGAGAAGTACCTTTGTCATGAGGGAAGCAATGCCAAGTAGAACGAACACCTGTTTTGCAGGCTGCTACTGGACCCGAGGCAGCATGTCTCCTTCCTGGCTCGAAGTTGGGCTCCCGGCATCCCTGACCCTGTGATGAGCTCCATCTCTCACACCCTCCAGTGCAGAGCACCAAACCTTGCCTTGCTCTGGCGGAACTGAGGACCTTAGGCAGAGGAATTTCTCAAGGGATCATCCAGGCCCATTGGGAGGTCCCTGAGTCACATATGCCTTCATGACCTCCTTTTCCCTCCAAAACAAGAAGTAAGAGCAACCACAAGGAGTAAGGGGCTCTCAGAGGCTGTGATAAGGCAGAGACAGCACAGCCAAGCCCCGAGTGTGCTAAGCTTGCTGTGGAAAAGGAAGGCCCCACCTTGGTATTCCATCCTTCTAGCATGCCCTCTCCCTTAGCCACCTGGCTGGGGCTCCAAATTTACAATGACTATGATTTCATTCTGTGCCTTGACAAAAACATTGCCTCCTGTGAGTCACCTTTAGGCCACTCTCACATAATAGGACTATGAATGTCCACAAAAGCTAAATACAGGATGCAATATCCCACCTGATGCCCTCTTTCACCCTGGTTCTAGCCAGAATTATGGAACAGATATGTCCAAGCTTCCACTTAGCTTATACCAGAGCTGTGGGCAACTATGTAAGAAATCCTGCCACCCTAAGGCCACCCTGCTTTGAGGAAGCTCAAATAGCAAATTCAGAAAGAGCACAAGAAGAGGGAGAGATGCCCAGCCAGCTTCCAGCTTCTCCCATCCCTCACTCTTCCTGATCCAGGGGTTGTATGACTGACTGAAACTTCATGACAGCCTCTGAGCCAAAACCACCAAGCTGAGTCCTTACCAAAATTTCGATCCAAAGGAAACAGGTGAGATAACAAAATGATTTTTGTTTTAAGCCACTAAGTTTTGGGGTGGTTTATCACACAGCAGCAGATAACCAGAACAAAGGTCCAACCAACATCAGCCATGGTAGTGAACAAATAGCCCTTAGATCCTTCTTCCATGAGCCAAACTTGACTTCAGCTTCCTACACAGCCCCAGTCCTGTTGTGAACAGAGAAAGATGCTCTGTCTTTCCCCAGTGTGCTGATGCTCCTGGAACAAACATCTCCCTGAAATAGTCATTCAGACCCCACAATCACAGGGCCTGGGATCCCCAGGCCCCTTTAACCCCACATAGCAAGGACTCCTTGTCCCTACCTCAATCTCAGTCATCAATCCAGAAACAAAATAAAAATTTCCTTTGAGCATGCTATGATCGAGCTGAGACCTCTGGGTTACTCGTGTCTCCAAGTAAGATCAAGATAATGCCAAAGGCAGAGGTTCTTTTTTTTTTTTAACATTTATTCACTTTTGAGAGAGAGAGAGAGAGAGAGAGAGAGAGAGCACATGAGTTGGGGAGGGGCAGAGAGAGAGGGAGACACAGAATCCGAAGCAGGCTCCAGGTTCTGAGCTGTCAGCACAGAGCCCGACATAGGGCTCAAACCCATGAACTGTGAGATCATGACCTGAACCAAAGTCGGATGCTTAACTGACTGAGCCACTCAGGCACCTCCAAGGGCAGTGGTTCTGATGGGAAGCAAAGCTGCATCATCATCATCATCATCATCATCACTGCCACCACCACCAGCATCACCATTATAACTATCGCCATCATGATCATCATTATCACTATCACAATCACTGTCATCATCATACCCATTGTCATTATCACCAGCATCACCATCATAATCATCACCATCATCATCACCGCCATCACCATCACAGTCATCACAGCCATCATTACCATCACCATCACCACCAACATCAGCATCACCATCATCATCACCACCACCACCACCACCCTCATCATCAACACCATCACTAACATCATCATAACCATCACCATAATAACCATCATCACCATCACTGCCAACATCATCATCATTATCACCACCATATCCATCATCATCACCATTACTATCATCATCATACTCATTGTCATCATTACCAGCATCAGCATCACTGTCATCATCAGCCACCACCACAACCATCAGTATCATCAACATCACCACCACTGCCATGTAATACAGGGACATGTACTGAGTACTCATTATGTACAAGAAACTGACCTAGACACTTCAAGTATACTAGCTTGTCAAATTCTCATCACATCCTCATGATGTGGTCCTCCCTATATGCTACTATCCCTACCTTAGAGATGAGAAAACAAAGGATTGGAGCAGTTTTTAATTTGCTCACAGCCACCAGCCTTAAGAGCAGTGCTGAGATTCTAACTTCAAATGCACTAACTCCAAACACCATGTGCAATCTTACTTTCCCTGGCTCCTCTCTCTTCAAGCCCACTCCATGGTTCTTCATCCAGAGTTTCTTTAGAAATACTCTAGTGGAGACCCCAGGCCCCCAAGTACAACCTTGCAGTGCCTCAGTCTCATCATCTGGAGTGGTGACAACAGCCTGGCTCTGGACAGAGTGTCAGACCAGAGTGAGGGGCACCATACCATGGGAGGGAACAGGGTGAAGTCATTTACTAAGACCTACTCTGGGTCAGACAACACTGGGCATTCACCCCACACATTGTCTCATTTAACTTCACCACAATCCCGGGGGTAAGTAGGGATAAGCTTCCCTATGTTGTCAGTGCACTCAGATAAAGAGAGTAAGCCCAGCTGCATAACTTCCAAGCCTTTACTTCTGTTGCCCCAAATGTCCTTCCACCTTGAGGATGGGTCCCACGTGCCACATGCCAAATCCCCTATCTGACCCTGTCAGAGAAGCAGAGTTTTTCTCTGCACATTGACTTAGAGCAATTAATGAGTCAGGGATACGTTTGCTTTGCATTTCCTGGGCAGGTGACCATTCTGGGCATGGCTCTTTTCTCATTGAAAGATACCCCAGACAAGTGGAAGAGAGACAGACGCACAGCCCTGGACTAGATTGTCCTTGCTCAACCTCTTCCTGGCTCCAGAACCCAATCTGAGTGCCCAACTAGCTTATTATGCAACTTCCCTTCTTTTGGAAGCTGAAACTTGCCAGATTTGAAAGGATACCTCCCTTCATAGAAAGAAAAAGTCATGATTTTTTATAAGTGCCCACTAAATGAAATATGCAAATAGCATTCCCCATTACACAGAAAAAAATTTATGTCTGAGGTTTCCCACTCTGCCATGACTATAGCCCAGGTCCCCTGGCACGTGGAATGAGAGGCAAGAATAGGATTGGAATCCACAGCATGAGAAGGGGCACTATGTAAGTCTATCCTGTCCTAAGGGGAATGCTGCAGCCCAAGCCCAAGGAGCAGAGGTCACAGCTGTGGCCACACAGGCACGGCCTAGAACCTATGGGTGATGCTGAGAGCTGGCAGGGGGGTGGGGTGCAGTTGGGAGGAGCAATGGGTGGGATGGATGGCAAGGGAATCCCACAGTACTATCTCCCACTACACTGGTGGGCCCACTATGGGGGCGGGGAGTGTCACACAGGCCCCAAAGTGTCAGTGTGGAAGCAGGTCAACAAGGGCAGGAGATGTGAGCAAACTCTCCCCCATCATACAAACATATGCACACAAACATACAATGGCAGCACAGATTTGTTTACCTATTGGCACAAGTGCAAACAAACGGAAGCCCACAGGGGGCGAGGCCTGCGCTGGGCTCAGGGGCTGTCCTACCTGACTCCCATTAAGTGGTAGCGGAAAGTTAGCTGTGGGTTGGGTTAGCTCTTGTTGCTGCTTGCCTGAAATCCCTGGCAAAGGATGGGGAAAGGCCGTTCTGCAAAGGGTGTGTCCTCTCAGCCCTTCCAGAAAGAGAATCCTTGGAGCAGCAAAGCAGTCCCATTTTCACATACATTAATAAGATGCAAAGCTCTTTAGGCTGATTTCTTGCTCCTCGCAGGAAGTCACCATGGGTGGCTGCCAGGAGGCTGTGCTCACCCCTGAGAAGTCGCTGGGTTGTCACATGAAGCAGGGGCCTGCGTGATTTCCTGCAGCAAGGGCCCATGCAGGGAGTCCCAAATAAGGCTACCTACCCAGGGCCTGTGCCATCCCCATGGCCCCAGCAAGCCGAGGGGGCAGAGGGAACACCTCCCCCAGAGTAGCCCTAATCAGCTCCACAAACATCGGCTCCCTGTGGCCTGACAACTATGATCTACTATCTCCTTAGACTTCCCATGTCCCTGAGTTACTTCCTATAGAGTCGAACAATGGCAGAGAGGACACCTGCACCCTGGTCCCTTTCCAGATTGTGCTGCTGACCTGCTCACAACCCTCCTGTGACTCCCCATTAGATTGAAACCAAGTTCAAAGTCCTCCAATGACCTGAGAAGTCTTCTGGGCTTGGACCCATCCCATCACTCTTTGTCTGACTCACCCAGCACCAGGCATACCCTCCTCCTCCCGGATCCTCCATCATGCCACGCTCATTCCAACCTCAGGACCTTTGCATGTGCCATTCCATCTGCTGAAATTGCTCTGCGGTCAGATCTTGCTTTACATGTTCCATCACGCCCTTCTGGTCCCTCCACAAACACCTCCTCCCTGGTAGCACCATCCCTGATCACCGCATCTAAAACGATGTCACCACAGAACCACTCTCTTCTTACCTTGCTTTGTCTTTCTTCATAGAGGTTATCACTACCTGAATTACTGTGGCTTTATTCATTTGCTTATTTATTTAGTGACCACCCTCTGCCTCCTCTGGAATGTCAATCCTTTGAAGTCAGGGACCTTGTCTGTCTCAGTCACTCTGTATCCATAGGACCTACAATAGGGCCTGATCCATGTTAGCTGCTCAATGAACTTCTTGATCCATTTGAAGACCAGCAAACTGAGACCTGGAGAGGCGCTAGTCTGTAGGGTGCAGCATCCCAGGCAAATCTGGGCTGGGCTGGCTCAGACATTTATTGCCTGGGACTGTAGGCTCACTTCCTGTTCTCTAAATCACATCTCACTTGCAAGAAGAGACTAACCCCCACCTTTCAGGTGCCTCCCCAGTCCTCAGAAATGGCTAGGCAGAGCAGATTCGCAGCGAATCCCCAAATGCATCAGCCAGGCCTTTAAAAAATTGCCCAGTTCCCTTTATCATACTCAGTAGCCCTCCCAGAGCCCTGGAAAGCTATGACAACGCCCATGAACAGAGCTACCTGCCAGGGTCAAGGAACTACCACCAGCACTGTCGAGCACTATTAGGGGCACAAACCAAAACCCAATGATAACCCTCTGTCTAAAGAGCTGACCTCCACATGCTTAAAGACCAAGACCTTCTTGCAAATACAAAGAAGGATCCTAAGGTAGTTTAGCAACACCCTGGCACCAGCCAGCAAGGATAAGAAGAGTATGGGATGCACAGAAAACAAGGGTGGTACCTAGAGGATCCAGGGGAGAAGCAGGAACTCTCAGGAACAGTGCACTAAGGATGACTGCCAGTGCTTAGTGAGAAAGGCCTGAGAAAGGAGAACGGGGCTTACTTCACGCCATTCCCGTATTTAATATGCTTACGTTGATGGCATATAAGCCATAAATCAGACGTTGCCACTCAGCGGTCTGCAAGCCTTATCAGCCCTGCCACAGGCAGAGCTGGCCAACAGA
Organism: Panthera tigris; assembly: GCF_018350195.1. NCBI lineage: Eukaryota > Metazoa > Chordata > Mammalia > Carnivora > Felidae > Panthera > Panthera tigris. The sequence continues at coordinate 43,710,595 of NC_056670.1, forward strand.
GAGCTTAAAAGTTTTGTAATTAGTTGCCAACATTTAAAAATTAAGAGATTTCACAGTAAAGTCCAGATTTCTGGCTCCTTTTGAGACACAGAAAGCACTGGCTATACCAGGCCTTCACGTGGGAATCTCAAGGGCAACCTGACTGTCCCCTTCAGGGAAGGCTGTGCCCTCCAGGCACCCACGATTGGTACAGTCTCGGCCCTTCTTACAGCCCACCTGCTCTACACTTCAGTATTCCTGTCTGGAGGTCACAGGCATTAGGATTTGTGACTTGGTTGTCCCTGGCTGGTGTTCCAAAGGGAGGCTGCAGCTATTCTTATCTAATCCTTTGTTTGTCTTCAAAAGCCCCAAGTTACAGAGCGCCCAAGAGTGGTTCATGTGGTTACCTGGGCTGGGTGGACCCACCTGACTGCCACCGAGCAGCAAGAGGACAGCAGACACACAGCTCCCTTGCCCGCTCTGCTGTGCTAGCCACGGGGCTGTCTCCAACTGGGTGCTCACGGTTTGGGCACCCACTTCTCTTGCTTGTGGTTCTTCCCAAGCAGTTAAGCTTGCTAGCTCTTCAGGGGCAGGGCCCGTGTCTTTCTCCACCAAAGAATCCAGTGCAAGGGGTCCAGGGAAAGGGGCCCGTTGTGTTGGTGGTGGTTGGCCACCCAACAGGCTGTTAAAGGAGGGCTTCTCATCCCCAGAGTAATTCTGCAGGCAGAAAGTACAGCAGCTCTTTCTCCTTCTATCAGCCCAGCAAGCAGCAGCTCTGAGAAGCTACTAGTAGCTGTGCCTGCTTGGCCTGGCAAGGGAGAGCCCAGATGGCGGGGGGGGGGGGGGGAGATTCCCTGAATGCTCCCACCTGCTCCTGGGCACCAACTGCAAGTGCCCAGCCAGCACAAGGGGCCTGAGGGGGCGCTGAGATGCCCTCTCCTCCCCCATCCCCCCATGGACTCTAACATCTCTCCAGGTGAGCACTGGGATGACAGGCCAGTCTGCAATCCCAGCTGCACTGGCCGAGGGCCGTGAACATTCTGTCACTTTTTGCTAGTCCCATCCCTTACCACCCGGTTTTCCTCACCTGGTTCCAGGAGCTGTGCTTTCTGACATAGAATGCGTGAGGAGCCATCCTGACAGACTGGCCATAGCCCTGCTCCTCTGAGCCGCTAACACATGTGCCCTTGACCCCAGCAGCCCAATTGGTTCTACAATCCCAGCCAAACACTTTCTACAGACACAATAACAAAACTACCATTCACAGAGCACCAGCCCTGCACTGGGCCTTCTCATGGGCTTTATCTCATTTCAGATCCCACAGCAACCCTCAGGGAAAGTAATACTATTCCAGTTGACAGAACAGTAAATGGGCCCAAAAAGATGGCACTGAGAGTGAGCTGGGACCTGACTGTGCATCTATGTGTTCCAAAGGCAATGCCCCTTCCTCTCTGTGTTGCCAGCAGCCCTCACCCCTGGGGAAGCACCATCGTGCCCCCAGCTAAGCATCACAGATTCTCAGATTTCTTCTGCAAAGAAGGGAAAAGGTGGGGTGTGGGAAGGAGGAGGCAGAGAAAGGGGACACACTCAGGGGTCTGCCCTGTGCCTTGTTGCTGAAATTAAAGTCATTCCTGTCCTGCCTCTCCCATTCAGGAGGAGCTGAACCCCTCCCCTCCACACCTGCCAGCATACCAGGGCTTTCTATAAGGGGCTGGGGGATACATGCATGTTTCTCCCGGTGCACGTTTTCCTCGACATCCTACTTCCAACTGGTTCTCTTCTCTCATACTGTCACACGGGTCTGTCCCAGCAACTCCTTTCTCCCCAATCTCCATGGCTCCAACCACGGACCACAGCCCCTGTCCCTGGCTTTCTCCCTGACATCACTCACCAACACAGACACTGAAGATTCCTAACACACTATGAGGAGGGAGATGCCACAGCAAACAGCCGAGAAATGAGCATTAGACATGCCTGTTAACAGGCCATCAACCATGCCCACTTCTCTCCTTTGGTCAATCGACCCAGCAGCAGGTCACCATGAGAACCCCTAACATCAACGATGAGTGCACTTCAAAATTCAGAATGTTGACCTTGCCTGGAGTCAAGCAGATTTTTCACTTTTCTCAATGCTCTGTGTGGCCCATATCCTTACATTGGCTAAGACTCATCCGTTTCCCTGTCTAAGCAGCAGTCACTGGGTACCTTCTGGTGCCCAGCTCTCTGCTAGACAGCCCCTCTGGGGCCCAGCCCTATGAGGGAGGAAAAGGAGAGAACTGCAACCCAGAATATTCCCCACGCTTAATTATTACAGTAACCTTGTAGGTCAAGTGTCATTTTAAAGCCACTGTACAGAGAGGGAAGCAAAGCTCAGAAAGCCTCATGGTGAGGACACAGGACCTGAACCAGGTCTGTCTGGAACTCTGCCCCATTGACCACACCACAGAAGGGTTAAGGGGACCTTGGGGTCCTATGGACGTTGCTCTTCCAGTTACCAAGCAGGGAGGCACAGGCAGCCTGCCCAGCCCCTCGTGCTCCCTGCAGGTGTGTTAGCAGAGACAGGACCATGGGATCCAGGGGGGTGTCCTGCATTCCCCAGATGATCTCTCAAAGGTGCCCAGTCCACATTCCCCCTTCCCACCTGATCTTCAATGGCGATGTTCATCAAGTCCACCCTTTGTCATGTTCTTGGAGGAAAATGGGCTTCCCCTTGATCTGTCAAGAACAAGCTTCCTCCTCCTCCCAACAGCACATAGTAGAACAGAGCTGGGCTGTGAGTCAAGGAGTTCTGAGCTCACATCCCAGCTCTGTCACATAATCTGGGAGCATGAGCAGGTCCCACAACCACCAGTTTCCAATGCTCTGTGATAGCCCTTCCTTCCTAGCATTGCTGAGATTGGGTGAATCAGTGGGTCCTACATAAGCAAGCTTGATAAATAAAGGCCTGTTCCATCTCTCCCTCTGTTCCACATCCCCCTCCTCACCACTTTCACCCCAAAGTTGAGCCAGGTTGAAACAAAGTAGGAGAAAGGAGGTGCCTGGTCCTCATCATCCACACACCTGCAGGACACCTGCTTGCTCCTAGGAAGCTCGTCTGCACACTGGGACATGGAAGACAGATTACAAAATGCCCCCAAGTCACTACCCTTTAGTGTACTACCCTCTTTGCATTGTGACTTTGCACTTCCCCCAAGAGGAGTGTCCCAGGAGGCTCCCTCCTCTGCCCCTTAAATCTGGGCTGATCTCTTGGCTTGCTTTGGCCAAGAGATTGTACAAAAGCAATAAGGCACCAGGTCTGAGCCTGGGCCTCAAGTAGCCTGGAGCACTTGCATTTTCTCTCTTGGAACTCTGCTGCTGTCACATGAGTAAATGTGGATGAGCATGTACCATGAGAGACCCACGGCCTCGTCACCCCATCACCCTAAAACTGCCCTCCTAACTGGCCAGCCCAGCTGAATGGCCAGCTGACCACAGATGCATCAGCAAGCCCAGACAAGATCAGGCATGGCTACCCCAGGTCTGCTGACTGCCAGACTTAGGAATAACAACAAAGGCTTATTGTTTCATGACACTGAGTTTGGGGTGGTTTGATGGCGGGTGTCTGAGGCCAAGTTCTTGGTGGCACCAAGCAAAGGCACACTGGGAGCAATGCAGAAGACGGCAACAGAAAGCTTCTCTGTGGGTTTCTCTGTGGGCTGCACGGCACAGAGAGCTTTTCTGAGATGAATCCAGGCAATTGGAATAACCTGGCCTCACCTCTGCCTCTCTTAACACAGCTCAGCCTTCCTCTGGCTTCCTGCAACGCTGGGGAAATTCTGCTGCTTCCCTTCTGGGCTCCCCACCCCGCCCTTCAATCAACAAATGGGCTGACTCACCACCTCAGGGGAGGCCCCCCAGGCGGAACACCCTTGGGGATCCAGGAGCAGAAAGGGTAATTGAGTCATTCCACTGCTACAGGCTGTTTCCCTTTGTAAATACCTATTTCTCATGTTTGCTGCCTCCCCAGCCAGAAGGGGCTGAGAGACGCCCACAGGGAGGAAGTGACAGTTTGCTGGCTATTTAATGGCCCACAAAGGAAGAAGGAAAGAACACCAGGTGTCTCCAGACCTGCACTTCAGGTTCATGATCTCACTCTTTGACCCCAGGAAGAGACAGAAAGGCCTCCCAGACAGCCAAGTAAGACCTTCCTGAGCACCAGGAATGGGATGGCATGATTCAAGATGCAACTCAAAATAGAAACAGCACTCGAGCAGAAAACAAACACCAAAAGACCCAGAAACATTCAAGCATTGTCCCTTGATGAGAGCTTGGATGCCTGTTTAAAATATTAAAAACTCAAACATTAAATGCTTTCAAAACACTATCTTACTCAGGTGCCCCTGCTTAGCTACAGTATTAAGAATGTGTTTTGTCTGCCCACTAGGCAATCCAGCTTCTAGAGAATGTTTGCATGCAGCCGAGGTCAGAGCTCCTGGGATTGATTGCACCCTTCATCCACCCGTGTGCCAATCATCATCCATAGGCTCTGAAAAGGTGATTCACAAAGATGAACATGTCCCACCTCCTAACCTCACACGTTCCAAGGCCCCATGGGGAGGGGAGTACAAATGACAAGTAGTCACAGCAAGAGTGGTGGGTACCGCGGATGCCCCCGGATGACAAAAGGCAATAGAGGTGTGCTAGGAATGTGGAAGGTCCCACAAGGAGGGAGCCCACAACGGCTTCCCCAGTACGCATGGGGGTCCACAAGGATCAAGGGCAGTGCGGACAGAGAAAGAAGGGGACAGCGGCCATGTGGAGTCTCTGTTCTCTTCCCCATCTCAGCCCCAGGCCACCAGTTCTGGCTGCCTTGAGCATCCCTGAGCTCCAAACCTACCAGAACAAACTCAACACAGTATCTTTTCCTCATAAGCTTATTTCTAAGAATTTCGGGGGGGGGGGGCGGGGGGAGGAAGCATTTCTCAGACTCATAGCACTTTTGCTGAAGTACTAAGGCTTTAAAATCCGTAAACAGTAGGATATAATTAAATGCAAATGCAGGGCCACATTTAAAAATTAATCTTCTATAATTAATTAGTAATTTAAAATATTCTGGTAAATGATACTTAAATGGCACAGAATTATCCTAGCTCTGAGTGATAAAGTCGCCTGCTGAAGCTTTACCATGTTGGAGTAAGAAATATTTGCATATATCATGTGGGACAACAGAACACTGAGATTACTTAATTTTCCTTTGCTATAAATGTATTAAAAAAGCACAGTCTTTATATTCAAATTGTGGGAGCAAACTCACTTGCTGCAGCAAACTCTGAGAAGCAATTGATTCAAAGCCAGGAGTTAACCCAGCCTGTGCTTCTAGTAAGGATTAAATTGGCCTCCAGCCACACTCCTTGCCCGGGAAGCCAGTCTGAGCAGAGTTGAGGAGAAATTTGGGGAGTGGCCTTTTCCACCTCCGTCCCTTCTATTCACCGGTGCCTCACAATCTGGGTGAAAGGGGACCCCCAGTCCCAAGCAATGGGGAGCTGTCCTACCAATAGGCTGCTCCTCTCACTGTTTTTCTCTCCCATCCTTCTGGCTACAGAAAGAGATCACCGATATCTAACTGCAAAAGCTAACTGCCACCTGCTGTAACCATCACTTGCCATTTCTCTCCCAACATTGCAATGCCTTCCCCAGACTGCTCTGCCACCAGCAATGCCTTTACCCTGGTGTGTGTGTGGGGGTGTGTGTGTGTGTGTGTGCACATATTTATGTATAGGTGTGGGGGCTGAGGGGCTGTCTGTTAGGCTGTGCTCGTCTGAGGGTCTGCTTGTACGAGCTATGAGGCTGGTTAGCCGTATCATTGCATCAGCCTGTGTCTGTGTGCGTGTGTGTGTGCGTATGCGTGTGTGTGTTTGTGCCTGTGTCACAAATGTCTAGTCTCCCACACTGGCCTGCATGGCTGCTTATCGTCAGTCCTCTCCCAACACACTCACCTCTCTGCACATTGCTCCCCCTACCCCGTGCCAAAGCTGGGCCTGGGAATGTCCCACCCACAGGGGCAGCCACTGCCATTTGCTGACGCACCCAGGCCTAAGGCAGGGTTCTTAAGCAAACTTCACCCTTCCCAATAGCAGGAGTTTTAAGACCAAGGCCCTTGCTGACAGGCTGGCCGAGGACTTGAAGGCAAGCTGAAAAGGCAACGAAGGTACACACAAGGCAACGAAGGTACACACAAGCTCTTTCTATTAGAGGTAAGAAATATAAAATATCCATGCATTTATTCCCTCAGCAGCCATTGTGGGCTAGCCTTGTGCTGCTCTTGAAAGACACAAAGGTGGACACCACCCAGCCCTGTCCATGAGGGGCTCACTTTCTTGTGGGAGGGACAGGGTGCCCAATATCTACAGGCCGCACCGAGCTGGATGGTGTGCGAGCTGCCGGGACCTGCTGGCTGCTGTCTGCCTCAGGAACTGGGCAACTCTTCTCCAAGAGTGCACAAATGTTTCAAATACTTTGTTTCTTACTCTTTCCAGAAAAATGAAAGAGACAGGGAGGGAAGGGAGAGGAGGAAACAAGGAGGATACAATAGGAAAGAGGGAGGCCTAAGTCCATCTAGAGGCAGGGGCACACAAATGACAAAAAAGAGCTGAAAGAACAAAGTCCTGGAGTACCCCACCCCCACCTCCGGAGGAATCCTCAGTGGATGAGAGCTCTGGGGTGTGCCACCTAGGCCAGCCACTGCGAATGCCCAACACGACTATGGTCATGGTGGTGGTAGCCACAATATTTAACATCATGTGGGTCTCCAGGAGGAGACACCACCTCTGTGTCCCCAGCCAGTACTTGATATGGCTCCTGGTCCATAGTAGGCACCCAATCTGTAGTAAATGGTTGGGTGTTTAGGTAGGAGGATGGATAGATGGATGGAAGGATGGATGGATGGATGGATGGATGGATGGATGGATACATGCATGCATGCATGGACAGACGGACACATGGACAGATGATGGACAGATGGATGGAATCACCTCCAGGAAGACGAGATGAAGCCCAGGACCAAAACTGAGTGTGCACTGGAGGTCTCCCCATCAAACCTGGCCCAAGAAGAAGGGACAATAAGACATACATACCCTTCTCAGCACTGGGGCCGTGGTTATGGAATGCACTGTAAGCTGTTAGCCTCAAAGACTCTGAAAAGGACACCAAGAACAAACTGGTCCTGAAGTTTAGACTCCCCACCTTGGATCAGGGACCCCTTCCTGCTGATACCCCAGACTCAGCCTCAGCCACTCTCCACCCTGTACATCCATTGCTGAAACCACATGACGCACAAGTCCCTGAAAACACTGGGGCTCTCCAGACTTCTGTCCCCCAGCATCCCCTTTGGCCATGGAGTTAATGAAGGTTCATTCCTGTAGACCCAGCCCCAGTGTCACCTACTCCAGGAAGCATCCCTGAGCATCTGGCCACCCCCATCTCTCCCTGGCCAGAGGGCATTTCTTCATCCTTGGCACTCTCACAGAACCTGGTCCACACCTCTGCTCTGACAGGTGAAGGAGTCTGTTCACACCTCTCTCCTCCCCACCAAACTGGGAGCTCCATGTGAGCAGGGACAACAGCCTCAGTGCCCAGCACAAAACTTGACATGGCACTCAGGCTCATTAAATTCTAGAGAAATGAAAGATGGAACCCACAGACAGAAGGAAGAAGGTTCCAACAGCCACAGACAGGATTCCCAGGCAAAGCCTCTGCCCTCAGCCCCTCTCAGGACTCCCACGGCCCTGGAGTGAGGAGAGGACACTCACATCCCCAAACCCCTAGCGGGTGGTTCAGGCTGACAGGCTACATGGGGACAGCAGCATAGTGGGTATCACTGCATAATGAAGCCCCACTTAGCAGTCAGTGGTCTACAGACATATCAAGGCCCAGCTGAGGATAGAATGAGTCCAACTCACTTCCCAGTTAGGGTGATTAAAAAGTGCTGCTTACCCTTACTCAGAGATCCAATGGCAATCCCAGAGCAAAACAAGCCTTTCAGGAAGAAGGATTCTCTATGGCCTGTGCCCTCAGCAGTCCCCAAGGGCACTCCACAGTGGGCTCCAGGTCTGGGACCAAGGGACCAGAGTGCTGTCACCCCTGAGCCCAGTTTCCCCAAGGGAGGCCTTTTAAAAACAACGCACTAGTGTGGTGGTTGTGTAGACTGTGATAAAAAGATCCCAGAGGAGGGAATGTGGATTCAAGACTGAGTGATGGAAGGTGAGGGGATCTTGAGGTGGGGCCTGTTATATGAGCCCACGTGCCTCCCCCCATGGCCTCGGCCTGCTTGTTCTGCTGACACCCACCCACTACCAAGGCCAGACTCCCCCACGGCTCCCAGCCAGGATGGCTTCTCATAAAGTGGGATCACAGAGATGCCGGTGGTGCGTGGGCCCCCAGGCTGAGCCCCCCACAGGGAATGCACACATCCTGGACACTGGACAGAGACACAGCTCCCAACACAGCATGTGGACAGCCTGGCAAGTCCCAGGCGGCCAAGTCCACATCATACAGAATTTGTCACTAGCGATAGCGAAAGTGCCAGCCTTCCCAACAGATTCACACGTAGCAAAATGTAGAAGATTCAGGCAGAACCGTGTTTTTCCCTCCTCCCATCAGCCGGGCTTTTTGAGTGGGGAAGGGAGAAATTACAGTCGGGAGAGCTACATACCCCACCACTACTGTCCTGACTGGGTATAATATCCACATGTCTTCAATAGCTGTGGGGCTCTCAGGCCATTTACTGCCCCATAACAGTGTTCTGAGTTTCTTAAAATTTAGGATCTGTCCCATCAGTGGATCAGCCTTGCTAACACCCTCTATCCTCATTATAACAAACAAGAGGTGGGCTCGGTCTGCTCAGAAAGCCCAAGCAAGGCCTCCAGGCAGTGAATGAAGGTTTTGTGCAGTGATGACCTCCCCAGGTCTCTCCCAGAGGATCTTCTGGACTAGCCAGCCATACATGTCACATTCACCTTCCTTCTCCTACTGTGTTTAGTAGATGCCCTAAAATTCTTTGAGCATAAGCACCCTAAAATCCTCTGCCAGACCTTGGACAGAGGGAGTTGAGCCATATCCCCCAGCATGAAGGGAGCATGGCCACACTGACCTACCACCGGCACTATAATATTCTCTCCTCCCAACAACATGGCAAATGGGGACCCTGGAGTGGGTCAAATCTGGATTTGACTCCTGCCCAATTACCCGGTGGCTACTTATGTGACCTAAAGCCAATCATTTAACTTCCTCAGCTTCACTTGCCCCATTTGCGGACCATGACAATTAGGGAAAGCACACAAAGGGCCAGGACCATGGTGGGTACCCAGGAAATGAAGCCTCCCCACCCCCACCCCAGGCATATGAGATCAAAAACCAAGACCCTGACCAGCTGGAGCTGAAGGCAACAAAGCCCAGGTGCCATCCTTCCCCACGGTCTCCGGCCAGCACTCCCAGGGGCTTGTCACTCTTGCCCTGCATTCAGAGTAGCCCCTCCTGGGGCATCCCCAGCTCTGCAGCACCCAGCAAAGCAAAGACTTTGCAAACACAGTCGGGGGGGGGGGGGTTAAGGGGGGGAGATCAAGAAGGCAACAGGCCAAAGCCAAGCCAAGTATTTCCAACACTGCAGAAGTTTGCATAATTATCCACTTGGAAATAATATCTTTAGGCCAGTCTTGTTTGCATCTTAAATCCTTGCAGGGCTTAGAAACAGAGCAAGGGCTGAATTCATCTGGAAGGGAAACAGTGAATATGATGTTTCCTAAAAAGCTATGTACCAAATGCTTTACCATCGCTCTAGTCTCCTTCATCCCTACTTTACAGATGAAGAAACTGAGGTCTCACCGGTGAGGCAAATCACCCAAGGTCACAACGATACTAAGTGGAGGAGTTGGGACTTGACCCCAAATCTGCTGAACTCCGAAGCCAATACTCTTCCCACTCCCAAGCTTAACAGCAGAGCAGTGACAAGGCAGAAAGGAAGCAAGCAGAGGAGGCAAGATGTGGGCAAGAAGAGAGAGGAAGAAGCCCAGCAACAGAATTAGTGGACACCATCACCAGAGCAGACTCCGGCCGGGGGAATTTAGCAAGGACAAAAGCTTTCCTGTGAGCAGACACCGACACATGCGCTGCTGGGAACATTCTGAGAAAGCCTGGATGCATTAGAGCCGATCCCGGGCTGCCCATTACTGGCCTGAATCACTTCCTACAGGGAAACGTGTTCCCGAGAAAATGCCGGGCGCCGACAGGACATCACAGCCTGGCTGACCACCAGCGTGATCTGGGCACTGATTAGGCCAAGAGCGGCAGGGCTGGCAGCCAACTGCACCAAATTAAGCGTTCCGAATTTTAAGTTCTCCGGCGGTAGGCTCCGTGCCGGTTCCTGATGCGTAAGGTAGCATTCTGAGTAATAATTAATTAGAGGGGAAAGCGGAATAAGCAACCAAAGTACATCAACTGGAATTAGTATAATTCTTTCCCTTCATTTTCCTTTCAATCAGAGGGAGCCAAACAGGTGACTGGGGTTGGAAAGGAAATCGCAGGGAGCATTTGGGCACCGGGAGACCCCTCTGGTCCACCCCTCCTCCCAGGAACACCACACCCCCAGCACAGCCCCCGCCCCCAGAAACCAACCCAGGCCAGAGAGGCACCTGCCGCGTCCAGCTCGTCACCTTTCTGCCATCAGGCCGCCAGGGCTGGCACCATGAGCCAACTCAGAGAGTATTTCTCATTGCCTATTCTCAAGACACCAAATTCTTTGTTAAGCTGCTGGGCCCTGTCTTCATTAGAAGGCCCTAACCCCTGATAGAGGTGTTTAAAAAAAATGCACTGATTAGCCCAGGCACCAAAAATACAAGCACGCACACCAACTATCATTTGAGATTATGCAACCAACACCTCCTCCAGGTGCTAACAAATACCAAGGCAGAGCTGCCCACCTCTGCAGAGAGCTGGAAATTTATTTTATCCCTAAAGGCTTACACCTGTCAGCAAAGAGAGGAAAATTAAAACACCACCACCACAAACAAACCACAGCCTGGGTTTGGCCTCAGGTATCCCTGGCAGAGACTTGTAAACGGGCTTCCCACCAGCTGCCCCCAGCCTCTCAGGGTCCATGAAGGCCTTGGGTCACCTGCTGGGAATCAGTCGGGAGCCAGGTTGTGCTCGGGGTCTCTTTCTGGAACATGCTGTGGGCCCAGCACCCAGGAGTCCCCACGTCCAGTTTGCTCCTGCACGAGTGGGCTGTGCCTGGCGGCCACCTGGGCCACCCCACAGGACCCCGGGGAGAGGCTCCTGCGGCCCCAGGCCCCACCACCTACCTCATTGATGAAGGAGTGGGCCCCCTGCGGGCTGAGCAGAAGGATGGCTCGGCGTAGTGTGTCCCGGTAGCGGTTCAGCTCCTCCGTCTTCATCGTGGTGAAGAGACTGGTGAACACGTGGCTAATGTTCTTGTCCACCTTTTGCAAAGAGACGTCAAGGCCCAGCCGCGAGGCCTGATCCAGAAAGCTTTGGAGCCCACGGATATCTAAGCAGTGGAGAAGGGGGAGGAAAGAGTGAGCTTTAAGCAGGAAGGGTCTAACTCCAATGCTCCGTGCCAGGTACAGGCCGCTGCCACAAGCCACGGCTCACGTCTGCCACAGTGACCACTGAACAGAGATGGAAAACACCCACACATCTGTTTGGCCCCAGGGTGAGTGTCTCCCACCATGAGGAGCATGGCCCACCATCCAAAAGGTCCTGTGGCCGGAAAACCCTTTGTGATGACCTCCCTTTCTCTCCCTATTGCTTCCACCCAACAGGAGCGAAAGTTCTAGCAGTTCTGTCCTCCACACCTGAGCTGCCCCCTCTACAGGATGCTCTGGGCCTGCCCATGTCACACAAGGTGCTCTCTCCCGGAGCCTGGGATGCCCATGGGCCACCATGGGCACACCCTGCCCCATCCACTCCCCCAGAATCAAATTCACAGTAAACAGTATTAATTCAACCAGAGCGCCTTTCCCAACCCATTGCTCTCCCAGACTTTCCCTTCATGCCCATTCCACAAACTTCTTGAGCTTGCCAGGCACCATGCAAGCTGCTACAGTGAACCCTCAGCTGCCCACCTTTCCAGGATGACAGATTCACCAGTAAGTCTAGTCCCAGCGAGACGTAATAAGAGTGGTTATGGAAAACCAGACACAGTGCCAGGGAGGAGACCAGGGCGCCATGGAAGTCATGACTGGGGTGCTGGGGGGAAATGTGCAGGGGGTCCCAATTTCCCACCACAGGGGAAGCCCTGGAATAGGCTCTAGGAACTTGCCATGGACTCTGACACTTAGAATTTTGGATAGTTCCTTAAACACATGGGCAAATCTTCCATCCACTTTGTGCCTCAATTTGCTCATCTATAAACTGGGGATGTAAATTTCTGACTTCCATTTTCACAGGACTATGAGGAACCACAATTCTTCAGGGTCCCAGTTGTTTGTGTCCCAGGGGCCGGCACCTAGGAGGCACAGAGAACCAACCTCCTAATGGTTCGCGGGGAGGGCACAGTAGTGCCCCAATAAGAGCCCTGAGAGCCTTTCTACGGATGGCAAATGCAGGACTAATATTCAATCCTGTGGCACCTGTATTCAAGTCCAGCCATGACCTCAGCCAGCTTTGCCCATCGGCAACCAGGCCCCTGAAGCACAGACACTTACCCAGAGCTGCTTGCCTGCAATGCACGGGGGTCCCAGTGCTGCTCTGCCCACTGAGTCACACAGGAAAATGGCACCAGGCAGCAGGTCAGGCTCTCTTCATCAAGCCCTTGCCCCCTCCCCCAAAGCTATGAAGTATGAAAAGGTAACAGAGATCCTGCCACAGCGCCAGAGGCTCCCGACACACAGGCCCCTGGCTATCGACACCCCTCAGATTCCCAGGGAGGCCACGCAGTCCTCACAGCCTGCTTGGGTCCTTAGAGACCTGGAGTCCCAAAGCCTCTTGAAAGAGAAGCTAAAAGAGGTTTTTAAGAAGTCCTCTTAACCGAACAGAGGGAATGACAGGGCAGAGGTGCAGAGATGGCTCAGGGTGTGGAGGTGCAACAGGTGGAGGGGACCCCCAGCTAAAAAACTCAGTCAACCCCAGCCACCCCCTCTCCTGAGCACAGCACAACTCACACCCGCCAATAATAAGCTTGAACACCTCGGCCCAAGCAGACACCCAGGTCCAGCAGCCGCTCCCATGCTAGGCAGGCAACGGCCTTCTATCTGTGCCCAGGATGGTCTCCCCCTGGATCTGGGCTGTTCAATAGAGCAACCACTAGCTACATGGGGCTGTTTAAATTTAAACTTAGATTCATTAAAATTAAATAACATTATACCTCAGTTCCTCAGTCACACTAGCCACATTTTAGGTACTTACCCACCACATCTGGCTGGTGGCTACCATAGCGGGCACCACAGATAGCCATCATCTATGATGGATCACTGCAGAAGTTCTATTGCATGGTACTGCCTGAAAAACTATCTCGTAAACAGCATGGTGTAAATGATGTTCCCAAATATGGGAGATCAGCTGTATTTAGGCCCCTGGTAATGGCCTCCCTCTTCCTGTGCCTCGTGCCCTGTCACTCTGAAGACCCTTCGAGCCTCTACTCTGGGACACACGACCTGCTCTGACCTATAAGACAGCTGTGACTTGGTGCAAGCAGAGGTCTGAATAAGCATTTGTGCATTCTGCTTCCGCTCTTGGAGCCTGCCACCACCATGAGAACACCCGGGGCTGGCCTGCTGAAGGGATGCGGACACACGTGGAGACTCAGGTGGGCCCCCAGGCAGCCACCCTCAGTCACAAGTCAACCGCATCCAGCTACTCGAGCGAGCCTAGAGCAGAACTGTCCAGTTGATCTACAGACGCACAACAAATAATAAATGACTTGTTCTAAGCCACTAAATCTTGGGATAGTGTGTTTCTCAGCAATGTATACTGACAGAGCGAGTTGATCAGACAACTTTATCTCATATAGCATATGAGAACTTCAATGAAAGAACAGGGCTTATGTCTTAAAAGTAACTCCACACACAGCTTTCCCATGGCACTGCCCACGTGGAGCTGAGCGTGAGCCAGATCAGGCAAGGTCACAGCCTCTGTGGCCCTATCCCTTCACCTGGACACCAACAGCCTCACTGCCCCCATGGCTTAATCTGACCCAGATGTGAGCACAGCTGACAAGACACTGAGGGCTGACTGGGACAGGCATGAAGGTGGCACCCTCAGACCCACATCTACCAGTTCCCACTCCTCTTCTGCACCTTGCAAGGCCATCACAAGTCTTTAAAGTGGCAGAGGGGCACCTGGGTGGCTCAGTCAGTTGGGCATCCAACTTTGGCTCAGGACATGATCTCACAGTTCATGGGTTCAAGCCTGGCATAGGGCTGTGTGCTGACAGCTCAGAGCCTGGAGCCTGCTTCAGATTCTGTGTCCCCCTCTCTCGCTCTGCCCCTTCCCTATTCTCTCTCTCTCTCTCTCTCTCTCTCAAAAACTGAATAAACATTTAAAAAAAAAATTTTAAGTGGCAGAGACTAACCATGTCTGCAGAGGCATGCTTTCTGCACCTGCACATGAGCACATGCACAATGAGGGCTCCAGCATGGCTCTGTGTCCATGCCCTTGTGTCCATGAGTCCAATAGGGCTCTAGGGACCTCATACGTCATGCCAGCATGGCTAGTCCTCCCAAACAGGGCGAGAAGTCCCCTGAGGTCCCTTCCCTGAGGTCCCCCTGCCTAAAACCATCTCAACCTATAGGACTGTTCCACTTTCTTAGGGAACAGGAGGTGCCACTGTGTGCAGGCAACTGTCTTGGGACCCCCAAGTAGACACAAGGACATGCACACATGGAAAATACAAGTCGTCAGAGCTCCTGCACACCTTCACCTGCTCTGCTTCTGCCTACTGTTCCAGGCAGCCCCGGCTGGGACTGAGCCATCACAGAGAATTTAAGTTCCCTGTCAGCAGCTGGCTCCTCACCCCTGGAACAAGCGATGAGGGCTGAAGGCACACTCCCCAGGGACCACAGCCCCTGGCTATAACCACCTGCTCCCACTTGGCTGAAAAGGTCAGCTCTCAGCCTCTGAAGCTCTTATTCAACTCCACATGGTGAGGGCTGGGAGCACAGAAACATGTGAGAGCTTATGCTAACTTTGCAGCCCTCCTGACATTCCCCAGGAACAGGGCCAAGGAAGCCCACTTCTCCAACACAAGTCCTTTTCTCCCTACAACAGACTGGGTTTGCAATGCCCCCTACCCCCATCCCCTCAAGAAATCCATCTCTCCACTGCTGCTCCCCAGGAAGGGAAATTCTCCAAGAAGGTAGACTAGGGAACAAAGCTGGGGCTACTCCCATGAGCAGCAAAGTGTGCACCCCAGGAGCCCCTTGGCCCCCCTGGAGTTCTGGACCTTGGCCCAGTTCCTCCCCTGCAAGGTCCCTGTGCATAATGCCAGCCCAGGCACCACTCCTAGTGCACCTCCTCCAACCAGACCCACCCCCACTGGTCAGGGAGCTGATGGGATATCCCCAGCCCCAGCCCCAGCCCAGAAAGGGCAGGAAGAGGTAAATGGCCCACAGTTGTCCAAGGCCACAAGGAGAGGCATAAACCACGAAAGAGGGCATCGGTCACCCATGGGGATGGGGAGAGGGTCCCAGGAGAGGCATCCAGCTCCCCAGAGAAAAAAAACCGTATAGGGAGCATAGGCAAGTGCACTCCTGTGAGGAATGTGATACGACGGTGCCCCACCACAGGCCTCAGCTTCCTTGGCCCGCCCTACGGGCTCTCAAGTCTTTCTAATATCTGAAACTGAACAAGCCATCCAGTGGAAATTTATTCATCCCTTATTTTCTCCTATATTAACTAAGAGCTTTCTCCATGTTGGTCCCTCTCCTAGGTGCTGAGAAACAAGAATGAATGAGCCCACGGTGTTCCTGCTGTCAAAGAACTTACATTTCAGGGGCTGGAGAACAGACCGGAACAAATAAACACCATGCTAAATAGATAATTTCCAACAGTGGTAAGAGCTCTGAAGAAAATAGATGTTGGGCTGGAGGAAACTGCAGGAGGTGGGGGTGGGAAAAGCCTCTGCAAGGAGCATCAGTGAAAGAAGACAGCTCTGGAAATCTCTCAGAGAAGAACGCTGCAGACAGAAGAAACAGCATGTGGAAAGTTCCAGAATGAGGCATCTGCGACACTACAGGAAGAGGGCCTTGCTCACTTCACGATGGGGGCCAGGAATAGGGAGGACCAAGAAGCCCGAATGGTGGAGCTGCAAGGGAAGGAAGCTGGGTTCCATGGGCACCGGGGAGCACCTCCCACAAGTGGAGGAGGGAGAGACACAGGTCCCAAGCGCCCGAGTCCTGGACCTCCTCCCTCAACACACCAGCTTCCTAACTGAAGGCCCATGTGCCCTCTGGCACTTCCCCACCACTCACCTCTCTGTCCAGTGCCACCCACACCATGCTGCTCTAAAGTTCATGCCCATGTCATCAGCAAACAGGGATCCTCCTCTTCATATTCCACAGTGCCCAGCCTGGAGCACCGGTCTGTGAAGGCCTCTCCTCCCTGGGCTTCCCGACACCATGTGCTCCTTCTGCTCCCACTGTTCCCCAGTCCCATCCCCCAACACACACTCCTGTCCCCATTCCCAGATACTCCTCGGCTTCCCTCTGGCATCACCCACTGGCCAGTCCAGGTGGGAGAACATCAACACCAGACACACAATCCATCCCCACAACCCCTTTCCAGTTTCGGGTACCATCAATACCTCCCCTGGGACTTCTGCCACAGCCTCCTAAGAGGTTCCCCTAACCCTGGGGTCTTCCCCTCCAATACCTTATGCCAGGATGGCTTCTAAGTTCACATCTGCTCACAAAAGAGCCCTCCTCTAAAACTTTCCATGAATAACACAAGTTTATTTTAAAGTTGCCAGGAAATTAACATCCTCAAAAGCATCAATCAATTACAAACAAACAAAAAGCCTTCTAGAGACTCTATTATTGTACATAAAGAAACCCCATACACCTTAGCCTGTGCATAAAAGACTCTGTGGCCCTAACAGCTTTGTCTGTGTTGCTTTTGTATCACCAACACCTACTTCCAACACCACCACCAGAAACCATGCACCTAAACTCCAGGAGAAGAAGCTCTTTGCCCTTCCCTGGACATTCCCCATAAACACACACACACACACACACACACACACACACACACACATTCATACCCCCACTCATGAGTGCATACTCTCTGCTCCCAATTGGGGTGCTCCCAATTGCAAATTGACAACAGCCCCACCCCTCCGTCAAAACCTAGTGAAAGTCATGCTCCCCTCAGAGTTTCAAAACTCACGGACATGGGAAGCAGAAACTAGGGCTTTCCCATTTCTCTCTCCCATCCCCGGGCTCAGTGCCTAGCACAGGCTCAGGGACAGTGTAAGTTTGTGGAATCAAACTGACCCAGAGCAAGAACCAGCCTGAAGCCCCGCATATCTTCTGCAACCACGCAATGTCATGTACTTGGTAGAAGCCCAGCCATTGGCAAGGAATTGAAATTGGGCAAAAGTTTTTTTTTCAAAATCTAAGGTTGTAGCTGTGATTATCCCACCACTCCTTCTGGAAAAAAAAAAATCAGATAATCACGGGTACTTTAAATACTTTCATTCTGGAAAGTAATTGAAACAAAAGAACACATTTCAAATTGCTTCTCCTACTATTTTCAACTTCGAGAAAGGTCCAAGCATTGAGAGTACTTATGAAGAATATTTTACCATCTGTGATATACAGATAAATGTATAAAGGCCACCACCTCACACCCTGGAGAAGTTCAGTTACAACTGCTTAGCGATTATTGGCAAATCTTCCAGAAGCTGAGACACAACTTTGATTGTATGGACATTTTTTTTTTAACTTTTTTCTTGGGACGTCTGGGTGGCTCAGTCAGTTAAGCATCAGACTTCAGCTCAGGTCATGATTCCACAGTTCGTGTGTTCAAGCCCCTCATCGGGCTCTGTGCTGGCAGCTCAGAGCCTGGAGCCTGCTTCAGATTCTGTGTCTCCGTCTCTCTCTTCCCCTGCCTGCTTATGCTCTGTCTCTCTCTCTCAAAAATAAATAAACATTAAAAGAAAAAAAAAACTTCTTTCTTATCTGGCCCCCAAATATAGGTTTCACAATTTTTCCCAGATGTAGTTTATCTTAATCCAAGCTCACTCCAAAGACCCCTGCCCGGGCTCCTCTCCTCCTTCATTGCCCTCCCCTCTCCCCACCACCAACCCAAAATGTCAGCATCTTTGTCACAGGCACAGAAGGGCTAGAGAAATGGGTGTGGATGGAAACTGGGTCTGCAAGTGAGGAAGCATCCACCATTTCCAAAAGAAAGGATCACAAAGGCCTACCCGCTGTGGCTCCAATCAAAGTAATAACCTTCCCTTTGCTCAGAATCCATTGTGTGCCTCACCTCAGTTTCCCACCTATGCGTTTCCTGCTTTACTTCTTCCTTCCTTCTTTCCTTCCTCCCTCCCCCTTCCCACCCAACCACCCTCTCTGCATCCTTCCTTCCATCCCGTCTTTCTTCCTTCCTCAAATACTTCCTGAGCACTGTCCTGGGCCAGACAGGCTGGGCACCAGAGCAGCAGCATTTTAAGACTTTGCAGCCCCATCCTCAAGGAGCACTCAGTCCTGCAGGTAAGACTGAGCCTGAAGCAGAGTGGCTCCCCTCCCCCATGTACTGAGCATCTCCTATGCACCAGAATGTGTTCCGTTTGCAGCCTGCATTTCATGGATGAATTAATTCATTGCAGTCAATCTATGTAGGTGTGATTTTTAAAAAAAATCTCTATGGGAGTCAGGCGGGCACAAAGCAGGCTCTCAAGAGTTCAGCAAAGGGAGGAAGAGATGTGGCACATCCAGCCAGTTTCGGTAAAACAGGAAGACTGTCAGGTGGTGTCCCACAGTCCTCACGGCACAGTGCCACTGCTCTGTCTTCTTGCCGAGGGTCTCGTCTGGGAGGGAGAACCATCTGTCCTGGTCACAGTCTCAGCTGCCCAGACAACAGCCACAGCCGACCTGGCACTGGGAGTCCTCCAGGGTGACATCTCATCCCCAACCCCCCAAAACGCATTAACCATGACTTTATTTTCTATATTCTGATGCTGTGACATCCGGGGTCTTGCTGACCCGAGAGGGACCACCCCTCACAGGATTAGCCAATCTCTAGAAGTAGGAAACCGCCTACTCCAGAGCACCCCTTTCATGTGTAAACCAGCCCCTCCACAGCCCACACACAACCACCTTGGGGTGCTCTCACACTTGGAGTGCTCTAATCACCCCAGAACCAGGTGACCGGGGACACCCTTGTGCTCCCGGGCCTCCTGAAATTATTCAAACTAGGTCATCTTAAACCCACTTACTCTACCTCACCCTTCCTTTCCCACAGAGGTCACATTAAGGGCTCTTGCCCACAGTTCCCCTTCTCCCTCTGCCTCCTGACCAGCCCATGTGCTTCCCCTGGTGGCCCCCCATGGCGTGGCATGCCCCCTCCTCCTGGGAACCATAACAAACTATTTGCAATGGCTGTCATGCTATGTGTTGGTCTCACCATACCTGAATGATAACAAAATACCCTCCCCCCTGGAGACCTGGGATAGAGCTTGGGGAGAGGCGCATAGAAGCAGCCCATTGGCCCCCCAGTGGGGGACACAGAATAAGCACAGGTGTGGGTTCAAATCCCACCACGCACTAGCCAGATGAGCTTGGGCAACCACCCATCTGAGCCCATCTTTTCATCTGTAAAACAGAGCAAAGCCCACCCTCCTCACAGAAGCACTACGGTCCTTCCGAGAGGGGCAGACATTACTGCTGGCACAGTGCAAAATAGATGTTCAGTGGCTGTCAGCTGCCTTCCAATCTCCTCATCAGCACCAGGAACGCTCCAAAAAGGGTTCCCAAAGGAACAAATCATCTCTCTTGTTCTAGAGGCTCATCAAGAAGGGAGGTGCCATCCTGACAATCGGATGGCACAATGGAAGACAGAAAGTGTCACTTCTCCATTCTGCGATAATGGAAATTCCAAAGCTGTAAAGTGGCTGAAGGAAACGGTCTGTCATTGGAAACTCTCTGAGAAAGAGATCGAATATCTGCCTATAATAGGGGCCCATAATATCCACAAGACTTCCACTCAAACAGGTTTCAGAGCCAGCCAGGAGGCCATATGAGAGGAGATTCCACAAAGGGGAAGAAGTGTTCTGGATAAATCCTCATGAGGGCATTCACAGGGCGTGTGCACACACATGGTATTTCAGACACAGGGATCCATGAGTGAGCCCTACCCACCGCCCCTGCCTGGCCCTGGGAATGGAAGGCATCACCTGATGAGAATATGCTCATTTCTCGCCATTTCTCTGTTCCTTTCCATTTGAAAAACAAATATAAGGGAAAAACATTTTAAATAATCAGGCTGGAAGATCGAGATTAAAAACAATTTAAAATAAACATCTACTCTGGCACTTTGGAAAAAACATACCACGCTGCATTAAGTGCTTTGAATTAAGTAAATTACACCAAGTAACTAATTTGCATAATGATCAAAATTTGCATTTTACACATGTTATGATGAAAATGGGTTTATAAAATAATTCTTCACCAACTTCTGCTCCAAGTTGGGTTCCAGTATTTGGATAAAACTCCGTGGTGCTGATCTGCTACTGTCTTTCATGTTTCAACTCTCTGGCTACTTCAATATTTTTTTTTCAATCTGGCAGGTCCCTTATCCCCACTGTAATAAATAGTGCCTTTGATTTGCAATTCTCTTCCATCAACATAGTGAGATCATATTCATAAAGAATCTGTAATATGCTAATCATTCTTAGAATTTTCACAAATAAAGTTTGATGTTCCTGACACCTTTTACTTACAAGGTATTTGGTATTGATTTTAGCACTTCTACTCCAAGATTTTTAGAACTGGTTTGCAAACCCCTGCAGCTTTTCAGGGGTTTTCAAACTCAAACCTTTTCTTCCACCCCATCGTGTGTTCCCACTACCCTTTGTGGCTTCTTTCCAGGGCCAACAGGCACGTTGGGAAGTGAACAAAACCCCACTGGACATGTCCACAGGGGACTGAGCACAAGGTCCTCAGGAGACTGGCTGCCAGCCCCATCAGGCCACTGCACACCTTCAGGTCCTTAGGACCTACGAGACTGGCCCAGAGCTAGACTCCCTCTCCCAGAGCTATTGGACGCTTAGATGCTTCACATCGTTTCTCCTCCATACCCTGTGCAGCAGGCATAACCATCCCATTTCATAGATGAGAAAACAGAAGCCAGGGAAGTTGGGACCCTCCAGCAACACCACATGTCCAGCAAGAGGAACAACCCATGTTCATGCTTTGAGAAAGTTCTAGGTATTTTCCTGGACTTTTCTCTAAGTTAAGTAGGATCCCAAAGCAAATCCAGAAAAGTAGCTTCCAAGTATTTACCCAGAAGAGCCCCATTTGAATTTCTAAGGGGCCCCAAATCCAAGGACGTTTCTTTTTGTTAATGCCACAGACAGACGGCCTCCCCCCATGGCATGGCAGAATGGACGCCACACACAATAAGGATGATGAAATACATAATGGCACTTGCTGATTTCGGTCTGACTTTGTGCAGGGCACGACGCTAAGCATTTTGCATATATTGTCTCTTTTGATCCCCACGACCCCCTGATGTCTGGTCAAAGTCATCCAGCCAGTTAGGGTTCAAATCCAGACCTCTTCCCCCACATTCACCAAGCAGTCAAAGACACCTGGAAAGGGATGAGAAGGAGGCAGGTCAGTGCCCCCAACCTCATGCAGATGCTGAGCTAGGTGCCTGACACACAGTTCGTCTGAGCCTGGAGCACCCCAGGGAATTACCAGATTATGCCCATTTCACAGATAAATCCCAGGCTCAGAACATAGCTGAAATTCAACTCCAGACTCACCCACCGCCAGAGGCTCTGCTCTCTGTGCCTCATCAAGGCATGGGACTAAACTGGTAGAGGCCAGAGCCTCCCCCTGACCCCGGCCCAGGCTTACAGAATAGCTCCACATGAAGCTCCAGGGAGACCACACAGCATGTGGTCAAGTGCCAGAGTCTAGCTTTTATGAAGGGCAAGAAATGAAAATGTGATGGCATGCCGTACCAGCTGTTAATTTGCAATCAGTATTAATAACTGACATTACACAGTGAACTGCAGCATCTTCATTAATTCTGTAAATTATCACTCTGAGGAAAAGCCCACACTCCTGGAAACAGCAGCCTCAACCGGTCTGACTTGGGAGCAACCCTGGGCTGGGTTCCACATCTGCAGACCTGCTCAGGGGATGCCCAGGGACGCTGCCTGCTGACCCTACTCCTGGCCCATCCCAGGACCAGCAGCAGCCTCCCACCTCCCAGTGAAAGGGCTGTAGGGCTGGCCCCACAAGCACCTCACTCACTCAGGCTTTCTCCAAGCTAAAATCTAGTGCCCACACCTTGCCATGCCAATTGTGGGGACTAGAGAAATGGAACAGAGAAGCAGCCCAATGGAAATAGAGGAGCGATGCTCAAAGACGTGCTAGGACCCATGGGAGGTAACCAGGAAGGAGCCTCTTTGCCCAGACAGCGTCTGTGGGAGCTAAGGCCTCCAGAAAACCTTCAGAGAGCTTGGCACAGAGGCTGGGGGTTGTAGGGTGGGGCAGTCTTTTCTGTGTCAACAAGAGAGGGAAGATTACTCCAGGCCAAGAGGACAACAGAGGCAAAGACCTCACAGAACTCAACGGCCCACCTAGGGGACCTGCTGATGACTCTGTTTGGCCCTGACAGTCATGTGACCTGCTGTACCCCCAAGGAGGATGGCCAGGGTGGCACTCTTGGGACTGGCCAGAAAGCAGCAGGACAGTAGGAGGAGCAGGGTGGCCTATAAGTTAGCTGAGGCCAAGGCCCGTGGCCCCAGCTATGCCAATTCCACCCCTCCTGTCCACTCTACACCAAGTCTCTGAGGCACAAAAAGGACCAAGGGAGAGCAAAGTCCATGCTCTGGAGTCAGTCTAGAGCCCCAGTGTGTACCTGAGTGCCCTTCATGGCCAAACCCACACGGCCTGAGCAGCTGCTGGCCCCCTCACGTGGGTGCCTTTTCAAAACAGGGCTGTGGCTCCCACACGGGAGAAGGATTTGGGCTTTGGGGTCTGACACCAAGAGATGGACTCAGCCATGTTGCCATCTCTTGCCTTGACTGGTCTCCTCTGCTCTCTGAGCCTCAGTTGCCAGCTCCATAAAATGGGCAGAGTGATGCCTCTGATGCAGTACTATTGTAAGGAGCAAAGCAGATGACACACACAAAGCACCTGAGACAAAGTCCAAGTGTGGGAAGGGCTGCACACGATGAGCTCACCTTCCCAGGGACACTGCCACCTACACTGCCACCCCACCCTTCCTGCTCCCCACCAGTCCTGGCATAGGAAGCCTCTGTCTTCACGGCTCTCTGTTGACCTCATGACAAATGTTCTTTTATTTATGTATTTAATTTACATAATGACTCTCTGATATTTACTCAGATTTCATTTGTTTCGTTTGGAACTTGCCTTTGAAGAAGCAGTGCCAACCAGAGCCAGGAGTGAATTGCAGCAAGGGGCCCGGGGATGCCATCATCCCTCCCCAGGAGCCTCCAAATGCCACCTCTGCAGAAGTACCCAGCTCTGCCCAAGCATGGGCACCATGCAGAGCCTCACACTCCCTATGCCAGAAGGATGCCGGGTTGGGGTGGATCGCTGCCCCCAAAGCAAGCGGGAGAGACACATAAACACCTGTCCCAGAAACAAGTCTATGCCAGCCCCAGAGGGAAGTGTGGACAGTGCCAGGCAGAAGGAGGGCAGGAGTCCTTTGCTCAGGAGCTCCGGGGAAGGGGCCGAGCTGGGCATCAGGCTGTGCTGGAGTCAGGGGGCAGCAGGTATACAGATGGCACTGCCAGGGCCCTCTTTGGTGCAGAGAGAGTGGGGTCCTGGGGTGTCATGCAGATGAGGCCAGACTCCAGGGCAGGGTAGGCCACAAAGGGTAGTGGGAACACACGATGGGGTGGAAGAAAAGGTTTGAGTTTGAAAACTTCATTTGGCAGTTCTGTAAGAGGGGGTATGACCTAAAGGGCAAAGGCCCAAAGGTTACAGAAAGCCAAGGCCACAGTGCAGGCAGGACCCAGTGGAGCCCAAACCTGGATGGGAGCACTAGAATGGAGAACAGGGCCTTTGGCTGCAGAGAAGGAAGGCAAGAAGGAATAAGGGATGACAGATGCGGGTTATGCCTACAGGGCCGATGGATGGGGAACAAAGGACAGAAAGGAGGGAGGCGGGAGGAGGGGGCAGGAGGCTCAGCCCTGGAAAAATAGCCACACACAGCCCAGGCCCCTGCTGGGCCTCCCCTCCTTCACCCTGCACCACACACACACACACACACACACACACACACACACACACACACATGTGCACACTCACGAGCAGAGACACTCATGTTCACACTCACACCTTCCCATATACCCTTGCTCACAACACGTAGGCTCACTTGCACACTCATGCACTCACACACACATTCACTCACACAGTGGTGTGCTGGAACCAGCTCGTGCCACCTCATGAGAGCCTGTTGTTAAATTCTCAATTTTGTGAGCCAGGTATTAAACACTGCCCCTGTCGATTAAATTATACAAATTTATAACTGAACAAATGATATTACGAAACAAACTGATAAATACGCCAAGCTCACCACTTCCTAATTCTCTGCTGCATTTTACTCTTATCTATGTTATCAATGTCCATTGTGCCTGAAATACCACGTAATGGCACGTCACGTCTTCCCAACTCAACACCCGGTGACATCATGGCGCTCCAACTCAGCCACTGTGGGAGTATTTACACCCCAGGAACCAGCAAAAACTGTAAATCAGGGTTTC
This sequence comes from Panthera tigris, assembly GCF_018350195.1. Classification (NCBI taxonomy): domain Eukaryota; kingdom Metazoa; phylum Chordata; class Mammalia; order Carnivora; family Felidae; genus Panthera; species Panthera tigris. The sequence continues at coordinate 43,735,532 of NC_056670.1, forward strand.
CTGTTTTCTCGGAGAGCTGCTTGTTAAGCATCTACCAGCACAGCACTGCTCCCCAAGCTCACACACTGTCACTGCCCACTCACTGGCACGCGTGCTCACATACCTGCACCCACACTCACCCATCCACACATACACTCATGCCCACACCAACACATACCCCCACGGCAGCACTCAGCACACATATACACACGCATGCACGCGCACACATTCACACACACAACGCACTCCCCCCTCTTACACACACACCAGCATGTCATCTCCCCTAATGTCACGCGGAAGGTCAGAAACCACACCCACGCCCCCACAAGACCAGAGGCTGCTCTGGGGATGAAGGATCGGAGCGGCACATCCTGCTGGCCCCGGTCTCCCCCAGCCTCCTCGGGGCCCGGGAGCTGACTCCCCCAGAAGGTGTCCGTGCTCCACCCAACTCCCCTCCCCGGGCTGCCTGGCAAGCAGGCCTCACTTTGCCTCACTTTGGCAATTGCAAATAAGTCGATGGTATAATCAGTGGCCAGTGGAGGCTGGGAGCCCTGCAAGGAGGGATAACATGGCTGGATACCCCAACCCAGGCAGCCAGGCCATTCTGGGAACAAGCCCATACAACTCCACTTTCAAAACATGCCTGCTAAATCCCAAAATTAAACCCACATCTATATTAATTAAGAGCCAGGATCCGCAGGCCTGATAGGACTGCCGGTCCATCCATCACCAGCTCATTAACTCCCACCAGAGCCTCTCAGGCCAGATTACAAATGGGACTCAGGGTGGGGGCCAGGGGAAGCAGGGTATTATCCTGAAATATAATTTGAACTTTCCTTCTAAAATACCATCCTCAGGCTGGTCCATCACACATCCACACCCGCTGGGGCCACAAGCAAGGGCTGGACTGTGGGGCCGTCCATCACCAGCTGCCAGAAGGCTCTGGAAATGCCACGGCAGCTCGAGAGCTCCAAAGAGGATGGGGACGACTGGACTAACAGTATGATCAATGCCAGTGGGACAGGCCCCAGAGACAGGAACACGACTGCCAGGGTCCACGCCAACTCTGCTCCTCTTCCCAAGGATAAATATCTCCCCACTGGGAGTGCTGGATGGAGAGGAGGGGAGCAAAGTCCCAGTTAAGAAGCACCTTCCGCGTGCATCCCCATGTGCTCTCCTCACAGCCAGCCTGTGAAGGCTCTATTCTTTACAGATGAGAAATCTAGAGCCCAGAGAGCTTCCGTCACTTGAGTAATAGAGGCTGATCCAGGCAGATCTGACTCCACCCTACTCTGCTGCCTCCAGGAGAGCAAACACAAGAGAACGTGGATCCCCAGGGACCACAGTCCCATTCTCCAGGAAGACCTGTGACTCCCATCTGACTGTGAACTGGCCTCAGTACCCCAGGGGGTCCATCCCAGCAGCAGGAGGTGTCTCTGGCCAGTGGCCCAGGATTCTGAGTGTCTCATCCACCACTGCATATGCTGAGCACCACACACAGTGCTGGCATATAAGAGCAGCCCAATAAAGCCACATGGGGAAAATGTGTGAATTAACTAATGAAAGGCAATTCTCTGTCCAGAGGTGGAAGCTAGACCCAAGAAGATCCCCCTGGATTGCAGCAGAAGCCATGCAGGGGCTGGGTTGTGAAGCCGATGCAGAAGGACTGGCAGGGTTGCCATTGTAGGCTGTCTATGGCATCATCTCCAGGAGCAGCAACCACAGAGGATGTCCTGACATCTCCCCATCACATCGACCACCCAGCAACCCCAGAAGGGCAGTTCTATCATTGTCCCCATTTTCCAGATGGCAAAACTGAGACTCAAGAGAGGTAAGTTCTAGAGCCATGATTCCAAAGAGTCCCTGCCCTTAGCCTCGGCTTTATGGGGACACTTCTGCCATGCAAAAGCCCCTCGTTGATAGCCTCCTTTGCCTTCCAGGAAAACCAATAATCAAAAATAAACCCACACTCTGCCCCGTGTCTTCATCCCAGGCCAGCACCACAGGCTGTACAGTGCACTGAAGGCTGGGGACAGCCCTACGGTGGCCCTAGGACCTGGCCCCCCGAGACTGAGCTGAAGGTTCAGCACCCACATTATCAGGCTCTAGCGAGCCAGGTCGGCGGCCAGTCTGCTATTCTCTGCAGCAGGGGCCAGGCAGCCTCCACCAAATGGGCTCTTTCACAGCCCACAGCTGCCTTTTCACCAACCTTGCAAGGGCAACTGGAAATGCACATTCCGATTCTGAGTCAGAGTTTTCATTGCGATCATAGTGATTTTCAGTTTAGAAGGAAATGAGCACCCCAGAAAGCATTTAGAATTAATCCTAGCATTCTGGAATAGCAATAAAACCCTGTTAGGAATGAAATATTTGCAGTTTATCACAAGCCCTGTCACCAGGAGAAAAGAGAGATCCAATTGTCTGTTGGTTGGCATGGGTTCCTGGGGCTGTCAGAGGTGACAGAGCTCCTGCAAAGCTCCCCCCTTCTCATCTGCACTCCTTGCCCTTTCCCTCTGACTACATACATCAGCACAAGCGAGGGACAGGTTAACAGTGTCCAGGAGTCTCTTGTGGGAGGGAGCTGCAGACTGCGGGAGGGAGGAGAGCCGTTTGTCTCCTGTGGGGCTCCGCTATGTGCCCTGGAGGCAGGTCTGAGGTTCTGCTGCACAGAATGCTGGCCTGGGGAGGATGGGAAGGTGGGGAAATAATCAGCGAATGAGGATAGTTCAAGGCCTTCAAGTGTTTCCACAGCTGCTGATGGGTAGGACCAAGCTAGGACCAAGTCCCCCAGACACATGCTTTGGATCTCATGCTCCTTCTGAAAGCCAGGAGGTCAAAACCTATAGAATGCCATGCATATGCTGGCCTACTAACTCCTTTACAGAGACCCTCTGGCTTTCAGAGGACAGGACCAGCATGGGATCCCAGAAGGTAAAGAGGGGCTCTAAGGTGATGTGGTTATAACCACAACACCTGCAGCAGTGGGGACAGAAGCTGCCCAAGGGGCCTGTGTTTTACTGAAATTCACAAGTCACCTTCTCTTCAGGGTCCTGACCAGCCCCTCCTCTCCCCTAGATGATACCATTCAGTCCCATGGCTTCCAACACCATCCGCACCTGACTTGTATCATTACCCTGGACTCTGCCAGGATTTCCGAACTCACCTCTTCACTTGGGAACAGGCATTACAAATGTAATCCAGCCCAGAATGAACTCCTGGCTTTCAATCTCCACTCCAATAAATATCACCACCCACCCAGCTGCTCAGGCCAAAAGCCTGGGAGTCTTCCTGGAGACCTCCCCTTTCCTCACTCCTCACCTGCAGTCCACAAGATAGTTGAAACCCAACCTCTCCTTGCCTCGCTGGTCCATGCCAGCTCCTCTCCCAGATTCTGACAGCCTCCTACCCGGCCTCCCTGCCTCTACACCCAGACAGTGGTTTCTCTAAGCATGAAGCAGACATGTCTCTGCTCTGCTCAAAAACCCGTCAGTGGCCCGATAGCATGCTCAGGATGAAACCCCAGCTCCTCACCCAGGACCTGAGAGGCTCCACATGGCACAGCCCCTGACCTCATCTCCAACCCAGCTTCCTTCTCCTTTCTCTACCCCCTTTCCTGCCCTGCGGCCACACAGCACCACCCCCACCCCTTTCCTTTCTGAACACTGAGAGCTTGTTGCCACCTCAGGGATTTCGCACCTACTGTTCCTTCAGCTGGGAACAGTTTTATCTTACCCAGTTTTTATCTCACTGCCTCCTTCCAAGCACCGCGGTATCGATTCACATGTCGCTTCCTCAAAGGGACCTTCCTTGAGCCGCCAGCTGGCCCCTCTCACCCCTACCTGTCACTCTGCCATACCCCTGCCCCTCTTCCTCATAACACCTCTCATCCCCTAAAATGATCATCTTCATTGATCAGTCCTCGTGTCATCTTCTACTGTGTCCCCAGGACCCACAGCAGTGCCTGGCACAGAGCAGGCACTTTGGGGACGTTAACTAAAGGCCCAGGTAAAACCTAGGGGCAGCATGCTGCGGTGGGAAGAGCCCACGTTTGGAACTAGACTGCTCCGGGTTTGAAATCCGCTCAGCTCAGTGCCTCCTGGCCACGTGGCCTTGGACACATCACTTCAAACCTTTCAAGGCAGCAATTTTCTCGTCTATAAAATGAGAATAACAATACCTGGAGGAGTTGATGCCAGGATTAAATGAGATAGCAAGTTGTAAGGCGTTTGGAATGAACTTTGCCAACAGTCACTATTTTTATTCATACCAATAACAGCAGATGTGAAAACACCTAAGTGAAAGTGGAAATTGGAAAACTGACAGGTGAGCGGGGAAAAAGGAAAGGCATGTACGTCCACCAGCGTCCACTCTGCTGGCCCGGGTGGAAACCACGGAGATGAATACGCATGGGCGCTGCCCTCAAGCAGCCGGTGGGCCGGGGGAGAAGCCAGGTGTGGAAATGCTGTGTCACGAGGCCAAATTAATAGCCACATCGGAGGCACACGTGGCAGCCACGTGAGCACCAGGGAACGCCCCGCCTCTACGGAAGGCCTGCCGCAAGGGAAAAGCATGGGTGCACAGCTTGTGGTCTGCCACACCGATCCCTCTTCTTCTGGAAACACCTTCCTGCCCTTATTCTGGGGAATGTCTCCCTACTCTCCCCCAATCCTGCAGTTCTACGGGAGCTGCCAGCCAGAGCCCCCTGTGTCCCACATGCTGGTTCAGCGGCAGGCACGTGATCCAGGCCAAGCCAAAAGAGCTGTCCCCGACTTTCTCTAAGTGGAACCAAGAGGGATAAGCACTCTCACGACAAAGCTCACTCGCCATGTGAGCTCAGGGAGTGAGAGCTGCCATGTTTCTTGCCAGATGGAGAAAGCAAGTCTGAGGGAATTTGCCAGTGTGCCGATGGAGACACAAAGGTGGGGAGAAAGCCCTGACCATACCTAAAAAAAAAAACTGGCTTATGTAACCATGGGGGCTGCAAGTCTGAAATCTGTAGGGCAGACTGCAGGCTGAAAACCCTCATGTAGCAGCAAGGCTGCAGTACTGAAGCAGAATTTCTTCTTCCTCAGGGAAAGTTCTGGTCTTAGGGCTTTGCAGTTGATTGGACGAGGCCCACCCAGACTATCAAAGATCATCTCCTTTATTTAAGGGCAACTGATGGTAGATGTTAAGTCCACCTACAAAACACCTTCCCAGAGACACCTAGATTAGTTTGACTGAGAAACTAAGTATTATTGCCTCAGCGAGTTAACTCATAAAACCAACCACGGCAGGCGTTAGGAAGAATATCTTTGAGGAGGCAGTCAGGGCAGTAAATACTGATGACATTTTCAAGACACCTGGCTCTGAGGGGCTATGGGAGCTTGGAGAAGAGGCAAGATGGATGGCAGAGAAAGGAGCTAGGTTTCTCCCTGCCCTGTGTGGATGGGGGAAATGAACAGGAAGGACCTGAAACAAGGAAAGACTGAAATTACAAGAAACAGAGAAACTGATCTGACGGCAAGGCCCCTGAACAGAGCAGAGAGGATGAGCCCGGGGCAGGGGCGGGGGGGTGGGGGGTGGGTCTCTCATTATCCACTGCATCAGAGTGACAGCCAAAATCTTCACAAGCAGCCCAGCATGGAAATACATGCTGGAACAATAAATGTGCTCCAAATCCTCACCACACCCTCACCACACCATCACCCCAATGTTGTAGATAAGGAAATGGAAGCCCAGAGACATTGAGTGACTTAATCAGGGTCCCATCTCTAGGAAGCAGGGCTGTGGACCTTGATACAGGAAGGAATGAGGAGGGGATGGGGCAGATTCTAAATACTGTATCCTTCTTGTTGGGACACCTAGAAACCTACACAGAAGCCCTAAGACCCTCTGCCTTCTCTCCAGCTGAGCTGGAATAAAAGGAAGTTTGCCCTGAGGCCCAGGGCCCTGGAGCCTCTGAAATCTCTCCTAAAGAGGAAGCACTCAGCACAGATCTGAGCAGGACTCCATGCTCTGCAGGGTCCCTCTGTCAGACAACACAGACACACAGTAGGTCCTTCAAGAAACCCAGTATCCCAGTGCAGAGGCCATGGGGCAGGGAGATGACCAACCCTTTTCTCCTCAAAGCACAACTGGTGGCTTTCCACCTGCATGACTTCCTCCCAAAGGCAGCTCAGAGTGGGGACACTTGCCAGTGACTTAAGTCCTTGGGCCACTTCTGCCGTCCCCATGGAAGAAAGCAGGCAAAAGAGCAGGGACTGAAAGTGAGGTTACCCTGGGAAAAGCTGGAATCTGCCCAATTTATAAACGCTAGTTGATAGCAGGCAGTCAGTGAAGGTGTCCATCATCCTCTCCATCAGTATCAGTGGTGAATATCAGGGGGACTGCCCGCTGTGGACAGGCTCACAGGGGTGGTGCATCCTGACCATCGGGGCAGCCTGTCTCTGTCTGACTCCCAGCTGCACCCACAGGCTGGCTGAGTGTCTCCCCCAGAGGGATACTGTAGCCCTGGAGCACGGACCCCAAGAGTCTAATAGTTAACAGTTATTTCAAGGGGCCCATCCAAGCTGAGAGTGTTCCTGGGACTTTTACTGTGTCATGTCATGCCACCCCCAATTTATCCAGTGAGCTAAAGAAGATGCTGCCTCACCAGTCCTCCCTCTGCCATATTTGTCCCCTGGGCAAATATGTTCACAAGCCCCAAGGGCCCCTGGTTCCTTTCGAGAATAATCCCCAATCCTTGACCTGAACTGAGCCTGGGTGTGCTGACCAAAGAAAGGCCTAGCCTTGGGAGTCCAACAGCCCTGGGCCTCAATCTTGGCTTCCCCATCCAGTGGCTGAGGTGCCTCTAACCTCTCTGAGACTCAGTTTTCCTGCCAGTAAATCCACTGATTACAATAAAAGAGCGAATTACTCTCTGGGGTTATTGTGAAAATTAAGTGGAAAATGCCAAGATGTTGTACAAATGGCAGCTACAATGACCATCACCAGAAATTCCCCGCCCCAGACTCACCCACCTCCTGACCCCCCAGAAAGCAACATGTATGATTTGCCCCTGCCTGCTTTGGCCTTCAAAGGCACCCCCGGTCCTGACCTTTCCAAATTCTCTCTGAGCTGCAGGACTCAGTTCCATCCCCTCCTGAAATGATACAAAGGAGCATGTGAAGTGCTCAGAGATACAACAAAGGTGGGAAGCTGTTCGATCAAATGCAAAGCAAAAATCAGGGGGATCTGTCTCCCAGTCAGGCTGTGAGCCACAAGAGGACAGGGAATGGGTGTTCCATAGATAGCCACAAGCCACAAGTGGCCACTGAGCACTTAAACCATGGCTAATCCAACTGAGAACGGCTGTAAGTGTAAAACAGACATCAAATTACAAAGGCTTAGTACAAAACAAAGAATATAAATGATTTCATTAATACTTTTTTCTGTTGATTACATGTTGGAGCAACATTAATGAACTAAATGAATACACTGAGCTAAATGAAATATCTTAAATAAATTTCACCGGGATCTTCTTACTTCTTAAATTTTAAATTATACATGTGGTTCACATTATATTTCTGTCAGACATCCTTAGGCCAGAGCCTTGTCTGCCCCACAGGACACTATCTTGCTCAGCATCGCTGGTCGGCATGCTTGGAAGAGAGGCAGGCTGGTACAGTAATTAAGTCAGCCAGGGTTCAATATCACACTCCACCCCTTGACATTAGACACTTCGCTGAATCTCTCTCTGCCTCTCTTCTTCATCTATGAAGTGAAAATAATAAAATAGTAAGCTCATAGGATTCTTAAAAGAACTCAATGAATTAATACCCATGTAAAGCAAGCAGATAAGTAACTAGCATGTCCTAAGTCCTGAACTGGCTCTATTAACACTACCACAATCCCCTTCATCAACATCACCAGCAACGCCACCACGATCACCACCACCATCCTCACCATCACCATCACCATCACCATCACCACCATCACCATCACCACTGCCAGGACCACCATCACCACCATCATCACCATCACCCTTGCCACCACCACCATCACCACCATCACCATTACCACCACCATCACCATCACCACCGTAATCATCACTATAATCACCACCATCATCATCACTACCATCATCACCACCACCATCACCACCATCACCACCATCATCACCACTACCATCACCATCACCACTACCATCACCATCACCACTACCATCACTATCATCACCATCACCACCATCACCATCATCACCACCACCACCACCATCATCACCACCACCACTGTAATCATCACTATAATCACGACCCTCATCATCACCACCATCATTACCACTGCTATCACCATCACCACCACCATCACCATCATCATCACCACCATCATCATCACCATCACTACCATCACCACCATCACCACCACCATCATCACCATCATCATTACCACCACTATCACTATCACCACCACCATCACCACCACCACCACCATCACCACCATCACCATCACCATCACCACCATCACCACCACCATCATCACCATCATCATCACCACCATCACCACCATCACCAGCACCCGCACCATGTGTGCCAAAGCACACCTGTCCATCTCATATGGACTTCAATCTCTAAACTAGGGTATTGGTCAGGCTGGGTCTGATTTCCATCCTGAGGGCCCATTCATAGGTATATACTAAGCCCAGTTCTTGCTGCAGTCCCTGAGTGAGGGCAAAGTTACCCTGCATATGCCACTGTGTGCCTATCCTCTATCCCTGTTAAGCAAACTTCTCCAAAGCATACATTCCGTCTCAACCATGTGGAATTCCCAGCTTGGTCCAGATCACCTACTCTGCCCCTGCTCTCCTGGCTGCCATGCCTTCTGCAGGCCAACCCTAGCACTACCACTCTGCAGCTACCCTTTGGGAAAGCTGACATCAACGGCTTACACAACCATGCCACGAGGAAGGAAGTTTGATGTGTACCTTCTGCCATTCAGAGGGAAGGAAAGAATAAGGCATAGTCAACAAAACGTGTGAAGACAGAGTGGCCAGAAGCTAGCAACCTGCTAATGGTCACCACTCTCAAGCCTGAGCGCCTGCCCAAAGCTCTGCTCCAGACATCCTGAGCAGTGAGAAGCTCAGCAGTAGCAGCCCCCAGCATTACAGGGAGAAAAAAGCCATCTGCATGCATTAAGGGCCTGCTATGTGCCAGGAGCCATGCCCTACCCATTTAGCCTTCAAAACAAAATCCTTCCAGGTGGGAATAAGCACCCTCATTTTTTTAGATCAGTAGCCTGAGGCTCAGAGAGGTGAAGTAACTCGCCCAGGCTCACACAGGGCATAAGTGAGAAAGCGAGGAATGGAATTTAGAGGAGTCCAGCTCATAAGCTTTTCTCTTAGAATCGTGTAGTCTATTGTCGAAGTACACACTCACACACTGAGAATCAAAGCCTCTTATTCTTAGAGGCCAAAGCCTTCAGCGATTTCTCAGCATCTGTTTGGAAGTTCTTCCCAATGCTCAAGATCCAGGGAGTTCTCGTTAAGAAGTGTTTGCCCAGCTGGTTCTCAGGAAAGCTGTGCCTCCATCACCGGCCTGCCACTTCTCAGCTATCACTACCAGCAACGACAGACAGTCTGACCGCATGAAACCTGAAAAAAGCTACAACCACACAAAGCCCTCTTCCCCTGGCCACCTGAACTAGTAACCCAGAGAACCTGATGTGAGCCATGCCCCTTGCAGTAAGAGATGGCATGAGAAAATAAGCTGATGCCAGGGAGTGTCCGAAGAGAAAAACAAATTCTGGGCCACAGTCTGAGATCCTACCACATTCAGGTGGCTCTGGAAATGTGAAGATTTTTATGCTCAGATTTCTTTTTTTTTTCCATCAGATTTTTTAAAATTTAAATCCAAGTTAGTTAACATATCATGTAATAACGGTTTCAGGAGTAGAATTTAGTGATTCATCACTTACATATAACACCCAGAGCTCATCCCAACAAGTGCCCTCTTTAATACCCATCACTCATTTAGCCCATCCCCCACTCCCCTTCCAGCAACCCTCAGTTTGTTCTCTGTATTTAAAAGTCTCTTATGGTTTACCTCCCTCTCTGTTTTTATCTTATTTTTCCTTCCCTTCCCCTATGCGCATCTGTTGTGTTTCTCAAATTCCACATATGAGTGAAATCATATATTTGTCTTTCTCTGACTTATTTCACTTAGCATAATACACTCTAGTGTAATCCACATTGTTGCAAATGGCAGGATTTCATTCTTTTTCATCGCCAAGCAGTATTCCAGCGTGTGTGTGTGTGTGTGTGTGTGTGTGTGTGTGTGTGTGTGTATCACATCTCCTTTATCCATTCGTCAGTCAATGGACATTTGGGCTATTTCCATAATTTGGCTATTGTTGATAGTGCTGCTATAAATGTTGGGGTACATGTGCCCCTTGGAAGAGGGGAGTAGGAACACTTGGAGAAGTGACTCGGTCTGAGAAGTTGAGCCAGGACAGGCAGCTTATAGGAAGGGACGGCATTTGTGAAACTTACTCTGTGCCAGGTGTGGGGGCAAGTAGTTGACATGTGTTTACCCACTGAGCACTCCTGGTTCCCATGAGAAATGCCCTAAAGCCCATCACACCACACACACAAGAACACTGAGGCTGAGACAGTACCCTGAGCCAGGAAATAACCTCTACAGCTGAGGCTGGGACCTTGCGGGAGGGTCGTTCTAGGGCACAAGTGCTTGAGGGGGTCTCCAGGAGGGCTTGTCTCTGCATCGGCCAGAATTCACCTTCCCAAATGCACTGCAGACCTCTCAGTGGAGAGGCTCGTGAACGGGTCCTGGTGGTCACGAAGGAACCGAATCGCGGAAAGGGCCGGGGGTGGGAGGGATTGATAACAACATCTCTATCCACTCAGAAACCAAGAGGAAAATGAAACAGAAATTACATCCAGACCCTTCCTGCTAAAACCAAATCAATAGAGAAGGCAGAAAAACAAGTGTGTTTTATTTTCTACGAACGTCCAATTGTCACACTCTGTTTACAGAAGGAAAATGCTGGTGGCCACACAGGCAGCACTCAGGGCAGCTGGCTGAAACCAGACCTGTTCTGAGGATGGCAAGACCTAGAACGAGCAGTGGGGCTGGGCCTGGATGAGTTTTTTGAGGGTGCAATTAGCACTTCTAATTGAAATTAAGTGTTAAATAAACGGAAGTGTGTTGGTATTAGCAATTGATGCAGATGGCTCCCAGGGTCCTGGGCAGCAAGGCCCAAGGAGATAAAAGGGAAGAGAGTGTGGCCATCACAGGGAGGGACTGACCCAGGAACAGAGACACGAGAACAGGCCGTCTTCACTGTGTCCCTGCAGAGGGTCCGGGAACCCTCACCTTTCCTGGACCCAGGAGGAGGCACTGATGTACCTGCAACGGTGACTGACTAAGAGCCCAGTCTGCCAGTTTCCAGCCACGGCCCCTTCAAGAAGCCATGAAACCAGGAGTGTCTACAAGGCGAGATAGGATGGCAGTGTCGAGCACACCCCTCCTCAATGTTCCTTCTCAACTGTCCTACAGGGTCATCAGCAGGGATAGCCAGAAAGCCCCAGGCCGGCCAGGACTGACTAAACCTCACAGAGCTCCCACACAGGACCAGGCTGTTCCGTGCGGGGCAGGGGTGCAGAAGGAGTCACTTTCCACTGCCCCAAGTCTGAGGCCTGCCCTCCCCAGGCCCCCCAGGCTGCCCAGGGTGAATGGAGGGTGGGGACTGAGATCAGAAGGAATGTGGATTCTGCATCTCAAGGGAGAGATTGCCACTTTCCCAATACACTCATGGTATCTCAGCCCACAGGCCTGACAGCTTCCTTTGGGGCCCTGGACGTCCTGTTCTGCTCTTCCAGCCACAGCCACAGCCCTGCTCTGGCTTGTAGGGTCTCCATGCTTCTCCCAGCATACCTGCTCAGTCTGCCTTTGGGGCTCAGCCGCCTCTCCCTGCCAGGGGTCAACCTTATCTCATCTGCTCCTCCCCACCCCCAGGCTCCAAGGCCACCATGCCCCTGCTCTGCCAGGAAGCCCAGCACCGAGGAAATCCATATGCTCTGCTAGGCGGGTGGGGGCCCCAAGCCAGCACCTGCCTTGCCCCAAGCCTTCCTACTCCATACTTCTTAATCTGCACTGCTCCACAGGTGGGCAACCTTTCAAAGACCAGGGAGGTGGTTTCAGAACAGTAAAGTGGTGTGCCCCACGCCCCTCAGCCTGGAGTGTGACAGAATTTGAAGTCACACCAGGCAGGCAGGTGCTGCCTTAGAGCTTCCCTGCTGACATGCAGGCAGAACCGGGTGCTGCCCCATGGACCCAGAGCTCCAAACCAGCTTTCTTCCGTCATCGGTCCTTCCCATAAAATACAGCGTCCGAGCAAAGCCCCTTCCTTCCCCATCACCCAGACCCATCCTCGCCCTCTCCAGGACCCAGGGGCTCTTCACTTCTCCACAGCCCCCCACACCCTTGCCCACCCACCAACACATGCCCAGCTCCATGTCCAAACACTCGACGGCTTTACGCTTTTGAAAAAATGGTCCCCAAGACCCTTCTCATGCACAAGAATCCCTCTGTTTCCAAAGACTGGATTTGCAGAGCTGGGAATGGAAACTGGGGTTGCACCACCATAGGCCTTACCTAAAGTAAGCTCCTGAAAACAAAAAAAAGTTGGCAAGGTTACGTTTGTGTGCTACAGCTCTTTTCGCTGGGGGCATCCAACTACCCTTTGTTTTCAACTGATACGCAGTCTGCTGGCTGCTGGTTACCTGGTCCTGTCCACACCTGGAGGACTCACGCAGGAGAGGATGAAGTGGGTGCCACACCCACTGAATCCCTGCTCAGTGGCAGGGACTGCGGGGGCCACCTGTCTGTGGTCTCTTATTTAATCTTCTTTCTGCGGAAGTACGATCAACTCAGCTGCATGGGATGAGGGGATGAAGAGCAGAGGGGATAAGCAGCTGCTGAGTGACTGCCTTCAGTGTCACCACACTGTCCATCTCAGAGGGTGCTGGTGTGGCAGGGAAGGGTCTCCGGCCTGAGGCCCCTGCACCACCACACCAGCCCAGTGGGGGCCTTTTTGGAGACAAACCCCAGCAGCACTTTTGTGGACGCACCAGGCCAGGCAGAGTGGGAGGGACCGTGTGAGCTCAGCGAATAGATTACCCGCTTCAATTATTTTATCTAACGATGACATTTGTACTGTAAAAGTCAGCACAAAAATCAATGAGTTTTAAAGGACAAAATCTGGGGGAGGATCCAGCCCAGCGACCTGGAACAGCAGCCCAGGAACCAGGAGGAAAAAGTCTTAGAACTGGGAGGAGAAGGAACTCCCAAGCTGCCAGAACCTGGGTGGGCCCACCTCCACCAGCCCCCTGTAGCAGAAAACAGAAAAGTCGGTGCTGAGACCCGGCCCTGGACCCTCAGCTTGGGACAAATACGTACTGAGTGGCACCTGTGTTCCAGGCAGCCTGCTCAACACAGGCACAGAGGGCAGTCCCTGCCCTCACCCAGCATAGCAGAAGAGACAAGATATGTAATGAAACTGATAACTGCACAACTACTATCAAACGAGAGCAAAGTCTGCTGGTCAGAAAGGTCAGGGAAGGCTTCCAGAGAAATGACTTTAAGATGACGCTTGGAGGAGGGGTATGCGAGGGAACAGCATTCAGGCAGATAGAAGAGTAAGAACAGAGACTATGAGCTCAGTCTCCTCGAGGACCTGAGAAAAGCCCCTTCCTCCAACCCCCGGGATCCACATTATCCAGCCACTCCCCCGGGGCCCCAAGGGGTAGAGGATAAAGGTGGGTGTGCGGCCTTCCTCCTTGCACATCAGCAGCACAGGGAGGCCACATAGGCAGTGGTAAAGCATGGCTGTGCATGGTCCTAGAAGTTTGCTCTCAGTGCACATTTCCTGCTCTCCTTTATTACGTCCTGGGGGTGAGGAGCCCCAAGATGGGCCGCGAACCCTGGAACAAGGTAAAGAGAAGCGATCGTGTCACATTGGCAGCTCGTGCTGTGTCACTCATGCTCAAGCTTCGTTAAGGAAATGCATGAGGAGCTCTAGTTCTCTGTGAAGAACAGAGGCCCAGGCTTCACCAAGGAGGAAGAAAAACAGAGCTCATGGGCTGTGCAGGACCAAGAGGCAGAACTGTGGCACTGTTTGCTGGCTTCCTGGAGACAGCGGGCTGGGAGAAGGGGAGAGACACAGAGCATCTGGATAGACCCTGACAGGCAAGGACTAAGAGTCAGAATCTGCTGGAGCCCGGGGGCTGAGGAGGTGCCTGGGGCTGGAATAGTTTACAAAGAGATGGACACAATTTTGAGATCGGGGTTAGGTAAGGTTGGGACTGTGGCTAAAGATAGGAGTTAGGACTGGGGTCAGTCTGAGGATAGGGGTAGGATGAGTGTTGGAGCTGGGATTCAGCAAGGTGAGTGGAATCCCTTCCTTTATTCCCAAATGTTAAGTGAGAGTCCATCGCATAGACCTCTTTGTACTAGGGGTGAATTGGAGGAGGAAGCATGGGGTAGGGGGAGTTCTGATGCAGAGGGGAGGTTCTAAGGCAGGGCAGGTACAGCTATGAGTTTCTGGTAGTCCTGGGAAGTGATACCCAAGCAGGCCCCTGGGATTTGGGAGGTGAGACTCACCTCCCTGCTCACACCCCCAGAAAGCCTGAGAGGTGTGGTGGCTCCCACCACACTCAGATGAGGTCTGAGTCACACTGTTGGACATCAGAGCCCAGGGAAATACCTGGGCTGAATGCTGGTAGAATTCTGAAGACTGGAAGAATGCTGAAGACACAAGAAAACATTTCAGAGCTCATTATGCCCAAGCCAACCACGGAGTAACCTCCAACCCCCGGACTGGCCTCCATAACAGGAGATGTATCGTTCTCAACTGTGCTTTTTTGTCACTCTCATCATGTAGCACCATTCACTGAGCCCCGAGGCCAACTCCGCTGACACTTTACATACAGTTTTTCACTTAGTTCTCACGAGAGCTCTGGAAGGTCCACATGACTGTCCCATTCTGCAGATGAGCACCCTGAGGTTTGGAGAGCATATGTCACTTTGTGTAGTCCCACAGCTGGGAAGTGTCAAGGCAGGCCCTGCAGCAAGGATGGCCAATGGCTGGCCCAAGAAGTTGGCTTGACCGACATTTAAAGTTTAGGTAAGAACAAATACGCTATCTCTGCTTTCTCAACCCTGAAGGTTAAGTGTGACCAGAATGTAGTTTCTATCTGTCCCCACAGCCATAGCAAAGTTTTTTGCTGGGAAGTCTCTATTTCCACGTTGTCTGTGGTAGTAGGTCTGCTTGGATCCTACCCCCAGCACCTCCTCACTTCTCAGGTAAGTCTGAGCCATGCCTCAAACCCAAAGTCCTATGTTCTCAGGCTCCCAACCTGCCTTTGTGTTGGGAACCTATGGGTGCCTCCACCTGCCTACTGCAGGAAGGATGCTGGGGTTCTTCTGGCAAGAAGGGAGGCTGAATGATGAGTACCCCCTGCCAGCCCAGAAAAGGCCCAGGCAAGTGGGGCAGAAGGAGAAGACCCCTCCCCCATTACAGCACTGCAATCTTACCCACAACCCCCAGAGCCATGTTGTCGGGGAGCCCACAGTCATTCCACAGTCTGAGTGCTGGTTGGTCAGAGAACCAACATGGGGCTTCCAGTGAGGAAGAACAGAGGACCTGGCCCTGGGAGTGAATCCAGCTACGGGTGGAGGCAGACTGCTAGCCAGTTGGAATCTGGAGAGGTCCCCCCCTCCCTGCTCTGTTTTCCTGGGGATGGGCAGTGGAGAGGGGGCCACATAGGCAGCCTACATGCCTTCATATCTTCGGAATCTCTAAGGCAGCCCCACAAAGAGTACTTGTCCCCTCTGGAAGAGAACCATGACTCTCCCCAAGATGCAGAGAATAGCTCCCATAGGTCACACACACCCCTGTCCCTGGCTCTCCCCAAGGACACCAGAACCAGGCAAATGGACCCAAGGTCCTGTGGAGAGAGAGGAACTGCCACAGGGGTGGCAGAAGGGAGGGCTTCTCCAGAGCATCCTCAGTTCTGACCAACAGGCTGGGCCTGGACCATCCCATTTAGTCCTCACCAAGGCCAGGCAGGCTCCACAGCATTGTACCTGTTTTCCAGATAAGGAAGCTAAGGATCTCCTAACTTCTCCTCCTCACAGTCACTGTGGGGTCAATCCTCCCCAATCTATTCCTCAGCCTGAGGTTTTGGGACACAAAAGAGGGCTGACTGAACAATGGTTTGGGCCAACTACAATCTGGGCATCCTGCCTGAGCAGCTGGGGCATCTGTGAGACAGAAGACGCTACCTTCAAGGGGAGGAAAGATTCAGGACTGAACCACTGGGACCAAAGGGAAGTATGGGTTTTCAGGGAAGGAAGCGGCAAAAGAAGCCACATGGACCCCATAGCTTCTGAGCACACCGTTCAAGGGCACGAGCTGTCTGAGTATGGTGAGGGCAAGAAAAGAAGAGAGCAGTCAGGGCAGGCTGCCTGAAAGAGGCAGACATAGGCATCAGTGGTTTGAAATTCCTCACAGGCATGAGTGCAGCCCAAGAGGTCCAGACTCCACAACAGGCACCAAAGGGCAAGATCAGCCTGCACGTGGCTGGGCCTTGGTGTCGCTGCCTCAGGCAGTGTGGTGACTAGAGAAAAAGAACATGGGCCCTCAAGTCCAAGACAAATCTTTCCCCTGGCATTTATGGGCTGTGTGACTTTGGACAGAAACTGAATTACGCCGAGCCTCGGTTTCCACTTCTGAGAAATGGGCACAATGACACGTACCTCACCAGGCTGGTGTGCAGAGCCAGTGAGACAATGCAGTCTCGGTAAAGCAAGTTGTTCCTGCCTTTGTCCATCACATAGAGATGGGCAGGCCCTGCCTCAGCGGAAGTCTGTGTTCCCCTATGGTGCATCTGAGCCTGGGAGTGAGATACCCCACCACTGGTCCCAAGATAATTGCCAGCACCCAAAGAGCCTACTGTTCACACAGCTGCTGAGGCGGCATCCTCCTCACATACTCCAGCCCCGAGGCAGCCCCAGCAAACCCAGGGAAAGCAGCAGGGGCAGTGGTGAACTGGTGAAGGTTTAACCATGGGCTCTCTGCAAGTGAATAAAAAGATAGATAGGTGATAGATTGATAGATCGATAGATCGATCGATTGATATAGATAACAAGTCCTTGATTCGCAGTGTTTGCAGACTTCCTTGGTGTAAATGCTTCTATTATGATCAATTTCAAGCTACCAAAGTGACATCGCCAAGCACAGAGTTAGGAAGCCAGCTGGTGGGAGCCACTTCCTGCGCACTCCTGCCTGGTGGGGGCGTCCGGGGGGGTGTATCCGCTTGTGCCTGGTTCTATTTCAGAGGTGCGGAGCAGACGCCACCAAGGAGAAAACAGGAGTGGAAACCAGAGAGACCCCAGGGGACGCTAAAGAGCAGTTGGCAAGGCCTGGTGAGTCAAGCAAGTCAGAGAAAAGCCAAATTCCTCCTAAAGTTTCCCAGCAGAGATCCAGGCTGCGGTTTCAGAAACATAGCCCCTCCCACACCGAGGAAAGGCTCCCATTCTAGAGTCAAAGTGCCACCACATCGTGCAGACGCCACATCCCAAAAGAAAGAGCCCAGTGGCCACCCATGCAACTCAGCCTGGGGCTCTGAGAACACATCTTCTTCAGGGTACAGTCACCTCACTTGTCCTGTTTGCTCAGGGCGCTGTTGGTGAGAGCTGGCAGGGGAGGAGAGGGGCGAGGAGGGGCCCATGCACGGAGCAGCCACCTGGCCCTCCGCTGCTGAGAGCAGTGCTGGGGCTCTCGCCGGGCACCCCTTTCCCACCATCCTTAATGAAAAGCAAATTTCCCAAGGCTCTGCCAGGAAGTTCCCAGGCAAGGCTAGGACTCAAGGGAATCAGGAAGCCAGCAGGCAGTGACGTGCAAGCCAGCACCCAGTGCCCCGGGACTGGGCTCCTGCACCAACTCAGCCAGAGCAGCGGTGGGCATCTGCTCCGCAAGCACTCACCCAGCCTACTGCTGCCTGCAGAGAGTATGGTTCTGACCTGGGCTCTACCACCCACGACCTGGAAGTCCTTGTGCACATCCCCCAGTTTCAGTTTACCCCCCTATAATGTAGAAATGACAGCCCTCCTCTCCAGAGTGTGAGTGACCTAGCACACTGCCTGCCTCCAGAGGTCCCTACCTCAAGAGATGCCCACATCCTGCCCTTTGATGAATGGGCCCACTCTCCTCCCTGGCAGGCAGCTCTTCTCCAGAAGGATACACGCCTCTGCTCCCCCAGGGCCAGGGGAGCCACAGAGAAGCAATCAGCAAAGGGCCCAGGGCTGAGCAAAACCTCGCCAGTGTCCTCCGTGCGCACACGCTCCGAGCACCAGAGGACAACCCCACTGACATGTTTGGTTGACAAAGAAGGAAGAGTCCTGCCCGAGGATGTGTCAGAGCAGAAGGGAAGCTATTTTTGTCCGTGTTCTAAAAGCTGAATGGATTACTGGACCCGAGCTTCCTTCTATTTTCAGTAGAAAACCAGTTATAAACAGCATGTTTACTCACAGGTTTTGCTCTTCACACAAGTCAGGAGAAATGTTTACTCTCCATCCTTCCGCCCCCTACTAATTAAGTGCTCTTGATTTCCCTGCCTTCAGACCTCCCATTTGGCATGTCTTCTCTCTGAGGCAGTGGTTCTCAAACTCTGCGGCATATCTGAATCACCCAGAAACTTTCACTAGTCTCCGTACCCTGTACCAATTACATCAGAGCACCCAGAGGCAGGACTCAGGCATTGACGTCCTTTAATTTTTTTTTTAATGCTTATTTATTTTTGAGAGAGAGAGAGAGAGAGCACACGAGCAGGGGAGGGGCAGAGAGAGGGGGAGACACAGAATCCGAAGCAGGCTCCAGGCTCTAAGCAGTCAGCACAGAGCCCAATACAGGGCTCAAACTCACAAACTGCGAGATCATGACCTGAGCTGAAGTTGGACGCTTAACCAACTGAGCCACCCAGGCACCCCCGGTGTTCTTTTAAAACCCCCAAGTGATTCTGATATGCAACCACTACTGGAAGCAGGCTTTGGCCCTGCCAAGGCAGCCAAAGTTTATACTGAAGGGACAGTACTCCTTTGCCTAAGGGACCTGGGGCAGCAGAAGCTGCTTAGACCTTCCACCCTGAGCCCAGGGCTTTGGTCAGCAAGCCTGAAACCCCAACATCAAAGCCAATTCTGCAGGTCAGGTCTCTCTCTGTCTCTCACCACAGTTTAATCAAGTAAGGAATTATTGAAGGGAGAGAGATAAATTAGGAGATGGTGAATCGATTAGATTAATTACTATTGGCTCTATACCTGTTAATGGAGGCGAGAATCTAAAGGGTGAAGCTGTACTGAGATTCAGATGTTCCCCTAAGTTCTATGACCTAAAAACCACTGCTGGGAAATACAGGACAGTCTAAGGACAAAGGTATGAAGGAGAACAATACAAAAAAATACCACACTGCCCAAATACTGCCCAAAAAATTCTCAAGCTTCTTTAAGAGACATTTTTTTAAAGACCAAAACTGTGGAGAAATGAACAATATATTTTAGGGATACTTAGTAGGCTTTTTTTAAGTTTATTTATTTATTTTGAGAGAGAGAGAGAGAGAGAGAGAGAGAGAGAGGCGGAGAAGGAGACAGATTCCCAAGCAGGCTCCACGCTGTCAGTTTGAAGCCTGATGCGAGGCTCAATGCGGGGCTTGAACTCACAAACTGTAAGATCATGACCTGTGCTGAAATCGGACACTTAACCGACAGAGCCACCCACTCACCCCTGCTTAGAAGGCTTTTAATTCCAGACCAGAGTATGATCATTAAAACCCTGAGATGGTAATTCTGCCTAAACCACTGACTTCCAGAGTAATCATAGCATGATACATATTAAACACTTCAGAAAGTAAATGCTGGAGGAAAATGCCCCCCCAATGATTTCAGTAAAGCACCTAGAATTATTAACCCTGCATGATGTGCTGGGCCCTCTTCTAAACACGTTGCACATGGTATATTATTTCACCCTTAATTCTATGATATGGGTGCATTTTTTTTTCAAACAGCTTTATTGATATATAATTTACATGCCACAAAACTCATCCATTATATGTGTACAAGTCAATGTTTTTTTTTAATTTCATTCAGAGTTGGGCAGCCATTACCACAATCTAATTTTAGAACATCCCATCATCTTAAAAAGAAACCTCAGTCCATTAGCAGCCACCCCCTGCTATAATCTAAACATCTGTGCTCCCCTCCCCCATGCAATCCTAATGTGATGGTATTGGGAGGTGTTTAGGTCATTAGGGTGGTGCCTTCCTGTAAGATCAGTATTGGGAGGTCCCTCAGTCATGAGGCTGGAACCCTCTTATGAGGTGAGACCCCACAGAGCCCTATACCCCTGTCTATCACATGAGGACAAAGCCAGAAGTTGGTAGTCTCCAACCCAGAAGAGAGCCTTCAGACACCGAATTTGCTGGCACCAGGATCCTGGGTCCGCCAGCTTCCAGAACTGTGCGAAATAAATGTTTGTTGTTAATAAGCGACCCAGTCTATGATATTTTTTATAGCGGCCTGAATTGACTGGGATACCCCTTATACCCCTCATCCCCACACAGCCCCTAGCACTCTCGGTCTCTATAGATTTTGCTATTTTGGGCATCTGGTATAAATGGAATCACCCAATAGGTGGTCTTTCATGACCGTCTTCTTTCACTTAATGTGTTTGAGGTCCATCCACATTGTAGCATTTTCCAGTACTTTATTCCTTATTGTGGCTGAATAATGCTCCACTGTATGTGTATATAGTGGTTGCTAGCATAACCCTCACTTTGCAGATGCAGAGCTACCCAAGGGCAGAGGATGAGTACGTGCACAGCCAGGAGTCTGCCTCCAGAGCCTACCCTTAAGCCACCATGACCCCCCCCCACCATAAAGTGCTGGCCTATTTAAGCCCACAGTATGACTCATTTTCCTGCAAAACATAATATGACTATATTATATGCATGTAATTTTGCAGAAGTATCCAGAGATAAAAGCAAGCTGTCTAGGAAACCCGATTGATAGTTTCCTGTTCTCATTAATAGTTGTTCGTTACTTATCCATTCATCCTGCCTGCCATCTGCTCCTCTCTAGCAGGCAAGTGATAACACCACCTAAGATTCCAGGAAAGTTAAGACATAAAATCTAAAATAAAGACAAGCAATATTCTTTGCATAACTACAGAAGGATTGCTATCATACGCTTTTATTTGACTGTATATTATAGAAAATTTCAAACATTGAAAATGTGTAAGGAACCCCCAGGTACCTCTCAGTGTCAAGTCCTACCACGTATACGTTCAAAGAAATCTCCAACACCATATCCTTCATTTGCAAACATTTCAATTGTATCTCTAAAAGACAAGGGATTTCTTTAAAATACATAAACACCATGCCATGAGTACACCTGAAAAAGTGAAGAATCCCCTCAACATGTTCCAGTATGCAGTCAGTATTCAAATTTTCCATAAGCAGTATTTGTATGTTTTTTTTTCAAATCAGGATCTTGATAAAGTCCATGACATATGGCCAATTGGTGTATGTATCTCATGTATCTTGGGTCACTTCAGTCTCTACTTTGCCTCCTCTGTCTGCTTTTGTCCCCTAGAGCAGCACACCAATGTTCCCCGAGGCCTTTGAGAATCATGAGAAGTTCTATAAAGACGTGCACGTGGATGTGTGTATGGATGCACATATGTAGATAAAGATGTCAATATAGATACAGATACAGTGCCTCGGCATACTGATCTGGTTATGCCCTCTGTTTTTCTCTCCCCCTGTTCTTACTTCCTTACTCCCAGGGGGCATTTCCTCCATTTCCCTACCCCCACCGAAGCGGGGGGCGGGGGGGGGGGAAACCTCAAGGAAATTGCTGCCCTTAAATTTGAGAAGATTCAGGGCTAGTCTTTCATTTCTCACTTCTGAAATTCTAGATGGATCCAGCTTGGGAGAGAGTAAGCAAATGCCAAATGCAACTAAAAAAAGCCAACTGGAAAGAGGGGAATACAGGATCAGAGAAAACTTTTGGTAAGAGGGACCAGGAGAGAGAAAGAGATTTGGAGAGGCCCACAAAGCCAGGCTTCCCTCTCCCCGCTGGTTTACCACCCACAGGCCACCCATCCTTCAGCCATCCTGCACACTTTTTTTAATGTTTATTTTTGAAAGAGAGGGAGAGACAGAGTGCAAGTGGGAGAGAAGCAGAGAGAGGGAGACACAGAATCTGAAGCAGGCTCCAGGCTCTGAGTTGTCAGCACAGAGCCCAACGCGGGCTCAAACCCACGAACTGTGAGATCATAACCTGAGCCGAAGTCGGACACTTAACTAACTGAGCCACCCAGGCGCCCCCATCCTGCACACTTGAGAGACCGCCCCCCAGAGGATAAGGGTCTGGGAATGGGGGACCAGGAGGGCCGTAGGCCCTGCCCAAGGTAGACAGGAGCTATTAGCAGGGGCAGTGGTGGCCATATTGCCCCCATTACACAGAACATAAGAGCATGAACTGACATGGAGATGGAGACAGGCATCATCTGAACAAACACTGATTAAGTACCTACCCTTCTCTGCCAAACACTGGAGATACAGAGATAAGCAAATGCTGGATATAGATGGACAGACCAATACACCAACAGATACAGACGGACGGAGGGATGCACACTTTCCAGATTGCTGCCCACACACACACTCACGTACATGTACATATGCACATGCACAAACTAGCTGCTAGATACAGAAAGAACTAGAGGCACAGATGCTGAGTACCCTGGGCCCAGTGGGGCAGGGGGAGGGGAGTGCCTAGAGCCACTTCCTGTCCAGGGCACCCACCCCCACCCCCATGACTCTGGGCTCTGATTCATGCTGTTCACTCTGCCACAAACACCCCTCACCGTGCCTCCTGTCCTCTCCACCTCAGACTCCAGGGGGCCCTTCTAGACCCTCCCCCCTCTTCAACTAACTGTCATCCCACTACACTGCCTGAAACTGTCAAGGACAGTCTTTACTTTGTCCATAAATGAACACACCAATGAATTTAGACACATCGATCCCAACCCTAATAGGAGCTAATGGCTTAATGGTCAGCAATGAAGGTTCTGGAAATTTGGGGTTGTCAGGCAGACCTGGTTCCTACACCAGAGCTGCCTCTCACGCACGAATTATGTGGTCTTGGATGAGTTGCTCATCCCTCCTGTGCCACAGTTTTCTCAACTGTAAAATCAGGTGATGATATTGCCATGAGCATGAAACCAGATGAAGAATGAAAGGTTTCCGGCACAGTATTTTCCACGGAGTAGGTGATCAATAAATGTTTCCTGAAGAGCAGCCCTGTGTCAAATACATCAGGGACGTCCCCAGCTGTCATGCCAGGAAGAAGCAACCTAAGATATACCAAAGAACTTCTGCCATCAGGAGCCCAAACCTGCCCTCCCCCCCACACCCGGAGCTCTGACCATCAGCAACAAAGGCAGCAGGCTGCCAGGTGAGGTCCTGGTGCAACCTGCATGACCAAAGAGCAGATACAAGATAGGGATACTAGCTCACACCCTCCCTAGCTGCCAGCCTTTGCAACCCTCCTGTGCCCTGGCTGAAGCCATGTGACACCCCAACACACACACACACACACACACACACACACACACACACACCTTTGCAGGACTAAGAACCCACCCTGTGGGGATTCAATCCCCTGTGGGGATTCAAGCCCTCAAGCCACCTGGGCCCCAGGATCACGTCTTCCTGGCATGGAGCATCATACTATAACAGAAGCCTGAATGTTTTGCCATTAAATAGCTGGGACCTTGGGAACATTATATAATTCTGCTAAGCCTCGGTTCCTCATCTGTAATATGGGTACAATAATTCCTTCCTAAATGAAAAACAGACTAGATGTGAGAAATCCTTGTTGAATGAATGGGTGGATGGGTAAATAATCTACCCAAGAGCACAGCACATTAAACTAATAGTTGTGAGCTCCCTTTCCCAGCTGATCTGGCATAGATATTGTGTGAAACCCTGCTAAGTGGGCTCTAGCCTGGTCCCCACACTGCCCCACCTCCCATGACAGGACATCCACCCTGCCTTGCTCTGCCTAGCTCCCACCTTGGCCCACGCACTGCTGACTAGCTCCTGAACTTGGCTCTGACTTGTCCCTAGTTACTTTCAACCTTCTTCAACAGCCATTGGTAGCCTGAATGTAGCCTTGGTCTCAGCCTATGGACTGCTCTCTTCTAGTGTCCCCACCAGCCTGGACATTGGTGCACCCCACTCCAAATGCAACCACCCCTCAGACACCATGCAAACCATTTCTTCTCAAGCGAACCACAGCCAAACCTGCCTCCAGTGCCGCTCATCCACCTTCTTGCCTGCTCTGACTGTCCTGTTACCAGAGCTACGCTGCCACATCCCTGGAGCCAGCACTGCTCCACCCCACCCCTGCTCATGCTGGGAGTCCTGGCGGTCATGACCATGACACTCAGACAGTGGGGAAAGGACAGCCCTGCAGATTTCTCCAGTGCGGAGCTCATTGGCAGCCAGCTGGTTAATGGTGCCAGGAGAGGCCAGACGAGGCTCATCTCACTTATGACTTATGCATCTTGAGTACCAGATCTCATCCCCTGCAGCCAACTTAAGGGCCTCATACAGCCAATTGTCCCTTCTCTCTTGTAGGCAGCATGCTTTCTGCAGAGGCCTTCCATCAGACCACACAGGCACACTGTCATTCCTCCTATCTTTATATAATCATCCCTCCCTGACACCACCCCCCCTCCAAGATTTTGCCTCCCTTTACAATGAGATGTCTACAAAAGGTTGTCTATACCTGCTGGCCCCACTCCCTGTCTTCCAATTCCCTCTAGAACCCACTCCTGTCAGCTTTGGTCCCACCACCACCCTGCAACAGCTCTTGCCAAGGACCTCAAGGACAACTCTGTTGTAAATCCAACAGTCAACACTCACGCATTTTCCTCCACAACCCATCTGAACCACTGGGTGATGCTCATTCCACTCTCCCCCAAAATGCCTCTTGACCTCTCCTCCTGGTTATCCTCCTACTTTCTTTGGTTTTTAATTTAAATTCATATTAGTTAACAGAGTGTAGCGATGGTTGCAGGAGTAGAATTCAGTGATTCATCACTTATATATAGCACCCAGTGCCATCCCAACAAGTGCCCTCCTTAATGCCCATCACCCATTTAGCCCATCCCCCCAACCACATTCCCTCCAGCAGCCCTCAGTTTGTTCTCTATATTTAAGAGTCTCTTATGGTTTGCCTCCCTCTACATTTTTATTATTTTATTAATGTTTATTTATTTTTGAGACAATGCGAGAGACAGAGTGCAAGCAGCAGAGGGGCAGACAGAGGGAGACACAGCATCTGAAGCGGGCTCCAGGCCCTGTCAGCCCAGAGCCCAACGTGGGGCTCGAACTCATGAGCCGTGAGATCATGACCTGAGCCAAAGTCAGACACTTAACCGACTGAGCCACTCAGGTGCCCCCCTACATTTTTATTTTATTTTGCCTTCCCTTCCCCTATGTTCAGTGTTCATCTGATGAATGGATGAACGAATGGGTATTCGTTCACCTGAACAAATGGATGAACTATATATATATATATATATATATATATATATATATACACACACACACGTATGTATATATATATCTGTATGTATATATATATATCTGTAAATATACATATATCTGTAAATATACATATATTTATATGTATACATATATACATATGTATACATATTTTATATGTATATACATACATATGTATACATATTATATATGTATATACATACATATGTATACATATTATATATGTATATACATACATATGTACATATATACATATGTATATGTATGTACATGTACATATATACATATGTATATATGTATATATATCTGTAAATATACATATATCTGTAAATATATGTATATTTACAGATAATATATAATGGAATATTACTCAGCAATCAAAAAGAATGAAATCTTGCCATTTGCAACAACATGGATGGAACTAGAGTGTATTATGCTAAGTGAAATAAGTCAATGAGAGAAAGACAAATATCATAGGATTTTATCCTCCCAACTTTCTTGGCTGCTTCTTCTCAGTCCCCTTCACTGATTTTTGGGGGCATCATCTCACACATTTATCTGTTTATTTGTCTACTATCCACCTTTCTGCACTAGAATAGAGTCTCCATGAGGTCATGTTCGTTACCATATTCATAGTGCCTAGAGCTGTGTCTGGTGTATGTTTGATAAACATCTGTGAAATGAGCCCATTCGGGGAGACTGGACCACCATTCTTGAGGACTAGCATGTGTCCAGTCCTGGGCCAGATGCTAGGGATACAGAGGTAGACATAGCATGGTTCCTGCCTTCAAACATCACTCTCTGGGGGATGGGAGTAAGAGGATAGAATATGGAAACAAATTAAATATAGCACAGTGTTAGAAGCAATGTAGGAGTCACCAAGAAAAAAAATGTTGGAAGAAGAAAAGAGGAACAGAGATGTTCCTTGAGCTGGGTCTTGAAGGGCTGTTAAATTCACTGGATTATAAAGTGAAAGGAAGGCTTTCCTAGGCAGGAAGATGAGCATGTGCAAAGGCACTGAGACATAGAAAGGTGGAGGCATGAGTAGGGAGCAGTGTACAAGTATTCTGAGAACTCAAGCACTGCAGGCTGCTGGAGAATACCAGCAAAAATAGGGAGTATGGAGAGACAATATCAAGGAGGAAGGGAAAACTGGGTTAGGAAGGGTCCCAGGTGTCATGCTGCAAACCTGAACTGGATCCTGAGTCAAGGGAGAGACACCAAAGATTTTCAGGCTCAGATCTGACCAATCAGATTTATGTTCCCAACTCCCCTCTCTTGGCCAAAGGAGTGGATCAGAAAGAAAATATGGTTGAGAAAGAAGAAGAAGAAGAAGAAGAAGAAGAAGAAGAAGAAGAAGAAGAAGAAGAAGAAGAAGGAGGAGGAGGAGGAGGAGGAGGAGGAGGAGGAGAAGAAGAAGAAGAAGAAAGAGGAGGAGAAGAAGAAGGAGGAGGAGGAGGAGGAGGAGGAGGAGAAGGAGGAGGAGGAGAAGGAGGAGGGAAGAAAAGATACCAGTTGAGGTCACTGTCACACTAATCTAGGTAAGAAACGATGACGGTCTGCAATGGTGGGGAAAGAGAATAGATTCAAGAATGCTCAGAAAGAGCTGGGGATCAATCGGCAGAGTGCCACGAGGGAAAGCAAGGAGTATCACCTGGGTGACAGTGGTGCCACCAGCCAAGCCAGGGGGGATCAGATCTGGAGCAGAAACGGTGAGTTCAGACACTGCGTCTGTGAGACAGCCCCAGGCACATACGGGACGGCCTCTGTCATGTCACTGTCTGGTGATCTGATCGTACAAGCAGGAAATACCAACAGCTCCTCTCTCCCCCACCCACCCTGAGCGGGGAGAGAGGAGCAAGTCCTCCAGGAACAAGCACTTCCAAAATAGTAAGAAAATCCAAGGAAGGAAAATGCTGTGTCTGCTCCTGGAGAACTTATTTGTTTTTAACACTCAGTGAGAAGGGTTATTTAGACCAATTATAGTGCATTGTCTTTTCCCTACTCCCTCCAACTATGGTTGTTTTCTGAGCCACCCCTGGGAAAATCCTGCCCAGCCTCCAACTTATTCCTCTGGTGGCTTCAGGCAGAAGTGTGTGTGCGTGAAAGAGAGACAGAGACAGAGACAAACAGAGAGAGGGAGGACCTCAGTCCATACAGGGCGGAACATGCTGCCTGCAGGAAGAGACTGAGTCTCAGCCTTGAGGGGCACAACATGTGAGTATGTTTTCCAGGTAGGAGGCCTCTGGCTTCCTGTAAATTTTCCTGACGTTTCACTTCAGAAGTCAGGTGAACGCAACAAAAACCAAATCTCCAAAGTCAGTTCCCCACATGACAAGATTAAACGACTAGTTTTAGTAGCCAACTCACCAGAAGCCAAACATCCCCTGTCTCTCAAATGCCAAATGGCAATAGCGAGGGTTTTTCCCCAAGTTTTATCCTCATCTTGCTCCTCCTCCCACCCATCATTTGCATATAAACCAGCATGAGAGGGAGGGGCAGGTGGAAGAAGACATCCAAGGCAGAGGCAAGGGCTGAGGCAAAAGCGAAATTTGAAAAACACCTTCAAGCTCTCAGCAAACTGGTTATTCAGTGACTGGCTCTAAGGGAACATTGTCTGACTTTTCTCAAATGGGTGCAGGGCCACTGGTGAGAACATCCAGGGCGTGCCCATCCACATCCATGGGCCGTGTGGCTGCAGCTGGTGGGCCCCAGGAAGGGTTTCAGACAACTGCCACGGAGGACAGACCCATTAGAGACCTCGCTCCCACGCGCCGTCCTCCAAGTGACCAACATGTAACTTCTTCCTCAGAACCACCTTCTGCACATGGTGAACCAGAGGTCCTTAAATGAAGCAGCCCCTCGATCCACCTTTGGAGCCTGGGAGCCACAGCCAGGCATTTCCCAGGCCTCTCTGACTTTGAGAGACTATTTTCTCTCCCCTCCCTAACCCACCTTCCTTGCAGCAGACACCTTCTCCCCAGCATCCCAGCTTAATTCTGAGTGGGATCTTCTATCCCAGAGACCCTTAAAATCTGGGCCATGACAAGGAAGGCCTCAAAAAGTTTTCTGATGGGGAGGTCTTCAGCTTTGAGCTGAGGGCTTTGACTTTGGGCAGGCAGGCACTACAGAGGCTGCAGGGTCTAGTTCATCCTCGGGCCTTACTCCAGCCCCATTCTCCTCAGGCCAGTCCAGGGTCCTAGCCTGGCCAGAGCAGAGAAAGTAATGGAAAGCACAAGGGTTCAGGTCATCAGATCGAGATGGGCACCTACCAGTCTCCAGCAGCTCTGACCCCTTCCCCTCCATCCTTCTCACTCTCCTGGGACCCAGTGGAACACTTAGCCATTCAAACTCACTCAGGATGTCCCTGATGATGTGCCAGGCATCTTCACCAAGGCTATATCCTCTAATTCTTACCACAGCACAAGCAGGAGGTCACTTCCCTGCTTAGCTTTCAAGGGAGGAAACCGGTTCAAAAAGTATCCCTCCCTTGCTGGAGGTCACACAATTTGCAGGTACAGAGCCACAATGTAGTTTTGGATTTCACTTTCCCTGACAGATGATGGTATTTTGTGGAGCCCCAAAGCCCCTTCTTCGCCTTGGCTCCCCCAGTCACTGCTCCAACTGGCCGTGGGACAGTGTCCTTCCATCTATGGGAACATCTTTATGAAGCATGGAGCCATGGCTCACATAAACTCTGCCCTGTCCCAGGCCCATCCATCATCAACAGCCCCAGATGACCCTGCTGGCCCAAACCAGTGAATCATGTCTTAATAAATGTTGGCTAGGATTTCAGCCACCTTAACCAAGACAGATTTGACAGTAAAAAGTCACCACATGACCATCCCCATACAATCCTCCAGGGGATCATGAGGAAGCCCATCTTCCCCCTAAAAAAGCCAGCTTCCTACAAAGGGAGAGGAGAAGGGGACTCGCATTATTCATCAGCCACCCCTGCCCAGATCGCTCTGCTGCACATGGGAGAGTCCCAGGCTCTGAGTCCAGGAAGACTCCCAGCAGGGTCTATATCACTCTTCAAGACCTAGGGCATCACTAATAAAATGGAGTGCCATCAACCCAAAACAGGCAGAGCAGTGTGGGGCCCACTAGGGCAAGGCACAGCAAGAGCAGGGCTAGACAAAGGAAGGGTGCCTCAGATGGTGGCCAAAGGTGAGGTCACCTGCCAGCAAGCCTGTGAAAGGGAGGCTCCAGCTGGTACCTGGGAAGGAGACCCAGGGAACACATGGCCAGCACTATGTGAGGGGTCTTGCAGGGATCACCTCAATTACTTCTCTCCTCAACCACACGAACAGGTATCCCTTTCCCCATTTTACTGACAAATGGCATGGAGCCTCCCGGTAACCAAATGGCTGCCCAGGGTATGCTTGGCCTTATTCTCTCTGTAGGGAAAGTGACTCTGAGATCCCAAATGTTGTCCTCAGAGTGCCTCATACTGACCACATACCAACAACAGTCAGAACCTCTGGTCTGCTGAGCACATAGGTCAGGTCCTAGGGTCAAGGGCAAGGACCATTTGAGGGACCAATGGTGTTAACACCGCGTGCTCCCTGCTCCAAGCTGGGCTGGGGCAAAGGCACAGGCACCAGGAAGCCTTACAGGAGAAAACCCAAGTGCACCTACTCCTAAGTGTTCCCCTGAATACTCCAGAAAAGGCCCCATCTCCTTTTGGGCTAGAGGCAGGAGCAAGGCAACTATCAGAGCCTTCTCTAACGCCTAAGGATGGGCCCTGAAACTGGGCAGTGAAAGTCCTCTGAGACTGAGAATGAGAATCACAATTGGTGCTCCCAAGGGTGCATGCAGCATCCTCCTGAGAAGGGCCTAGGGAAATTGGGGCCAGACCAGAGAGGCCATGGGCCCTGGCAGAGACCTGGTTGAGCTCAGAGCAGGCTAATCTGGAGGATCCAAGATGGCGCTAGGACCAAGGGCAGGCAGGGTGGGAGTCCTTGTTTGGACGTTAGCCATGTGGAAGGCAGCAAGGCCCAGAACTTGAGGCTCCCTCAGGCACATGGGCCATGAGCAGGACAATCTTTCAGACTTGGTGCCCAGGGGGCTCCTGACCAGCCTTTGCTGAACTGGACCAGCCCAGGAAAGCAAAGGTTTCTGAGCATGACCCATTTCCTGCCCCCTCCCAGGTGACTATTGACACCTGCAGGCCCACACACCCTGGCTCCAACCAGTACCAGTGCTCTATTTAAATTAAGTAAAATGTTCTTCATCATCTCTCAGGTCTTCTGACCATTTTGTTCGACAGCAGATGTCCTGAGATGCTCAGCACCAGATGGCGGTAGACATTCCATGGCTTCCTGGGACCCTCCAGCCAAAAGACATTCTGACTGTGACCCACACAGGTGAAAAGTGCCCTGGACTTGGGGGCCTGAAGATTTGGGGAGGCTTCCAGGGGAGGCAGACAGGAGCCTAGTACATCAAGGTCATCCACAACCAACACCACCAAAGAGTGACGAACTAATGGTCACAGACATCTGCCCTGCAGCTCTGGGAAATGTGTGCCAGGCATTGGCAAGAGGTTCAGCATTGAGGGCCTGGCCCTCTGCATATGGCACAGTTCTCTGCCCGGGCTGCCCAGGTGGGTAGGGAGAAGAGAGAGAGGCTGGCACTGGTGGTGCAACTGCAGAGAGCCCCAGAGGCTGGTGTGCAACACCCAGAATGGGGCTCAAATGACCCACAAGACACCTAGAATGATTCCCGTAGTGTCCATGTCATCTCCCAACAGAGGTGCAGGAGCAGGACACATTCCCTAATATGCCCCAAGTCTCAGCGCCAGGTGGGCTTACTTTTGAAGCCCTCACCCAGACCCCCAAGATGTGCTTCGTTACCTGCACCTGCCTATGTGGCCAGCACTCGAGGCCCCACGCTGCACCCTACAGAGCCAGGCAACCAGGCTGCCTGTGGAGCCCTGGGCACGGTCCCACAGGAAGCCAGATAAGAAGCAGCTTCCAAACATACACCGATGTGAACCGGGAGAGGGTGGCAACAGCTCAAAGCTCAAAGCCCCACGAGGAGAAGCGAACACAGGTCTCTCCAGGAGTGAGCTGAGATAGAGGGACAAGGAGTAAATGGTCATGGTGGGCCCAGGAGAGAGTGAGGAATAGACACACCTGTGCCCATGGATATGAGGACGGCTGGTGAACTAGAGCCACAAGCTTCCTCTTCCTTGGAATGTGGCCACTTCAAGCATTTGGTGAAGACTATGGACTTTTCCCAGAGAAAAAGTAGAAAACACATGGGCACACACATACTTGTGCACACATACACAGGCACGCTTTTCCATACCACCTCATGGAGCTTCTAGAGCTTATGAACCCAAGAAGACAGGCCCTGAAGAGAGGACGTCAGATTTATTTTGTGCATTAATAAGAACAAGTATTATTAATCACTTTTTGCTTCCTTACTTATTGATTTTCTGTCTCCTAGGCTAGACTATAAGTTCCATGAGAGCAGAAACCTGGACTCTGTCATTCTCTGAATCCCCAGTACCTAAAACAGAACTTGGCATACAGAAGGCACATAATAAATACTTGCTGGTTGAATAAACAGATCTAGAACTTTCCGCTTGCGCACTCAGAAGCCGCTACGGCCTTGCTCTCATTAATCACCAAAGTGGCGTGGGGCTAACCACAGAAAAGATGTGAACTTCTTTATGAGCTGGACTCGGCAACTTCAGACTCCCTGGCACCAGAACTAGACCCTGGCATCAATTCCACATCAGCCTCCTCAGAAGCAGACAGCCCTGGAGCCAATCGCTAGCCCTTCCTGTTGGGAGTCTGGGCTGAGACGGTAGGGCATGCAGAATTCCAGGGTCTGCAGGTGCTGCCTGGAAGCCTTGCCCTGAGGACACTGCCCACTGGCCCTGGAGCCTAGCATGTGTACCTCTGCCTCTGGGCCTTGGTATTGCAAGGCAGTGGTGGGGGTTCCACACTGCTCACCATTGATATCCACTAATGAATTTCTTTGTGGAAAGGAACAAACTGCTCCACAGTGAGACTGGCCAAGGCCGCCCCAGCGTGCAGGCTGGTGTCTCGGGCATGCTAATTACTGAGCTGTCTGAGTACATCTGATCAGCCTCCCCCACCACTGTTCCATAACCGACACGCTGATCTGTCCCCACCTGATGGCTTCCAAGCAGGCCGGGGACCTACTAATCAACCCTAATGTGGACAGTTGAGAAAG
Source organism: Panthera tigris (assembly GCF_018350195.1). Classification (NCBI taxonomy): domain Eukaryota; kingdom Metazoa; phylum Chordata; class Mammalia; order Carnivora; family Felidae; genus Panthera; species Panthera tigris. The sequence continues at coordinate 43,768,386 of NC_056670.1, forward strand.
GAAGAAAATTATAACCCTGAGATTAAACACCGTGATGTCAGCTCCTAGAAGATCGTGATTCACTTAGCTTCCTTTGTAGTGCATTTCAAGGACTATTAGCTGAAATCGCTCATTGCATTCAGGTCCCCAGATATAATCCTGGCTGTTCCACTCTTTCTTTCCCATGTGTGACAGAATTCCAGCAAGCCAGCATGACACAATTGTGTGGTGGACGTTATACAGGTGGATTATCAAACTAACACACCTTTGGAAAGCATAAAGGGTATGCAATTGTTTGAACGAATTCAGGCATGATCATTTTCTTAGCATGGAAACACAACCCCTGTGATGGGCAGCAGGGTATCTGGAAAAGGCAATGGAATTTGTTTAACAGCTTTATGGTAGTATAATTGATATGCAATAAATTACAAATACCACAGTGTACAATTTAAAATATTTTTGACATACATATCACCACAGTCAGGATGGTGAACATATTCATGACCCCCCCCAAGTTGTCCTTATGCCCCTCTCTGTTCCTTCCTACACACACCCTGTCCCCAAGCAACCACTGATCTGCTTCTGTCACTATAGAATTATCACTATAATTATCATTATAATTCTAGAGTTCAATATAAATGGAATCATTCAGTATACATTCTTTTTGGTCTTCTTTCGCTTAGTCTAATTGTTCTTAAATTCATCCATGCTGTTGCTTTTACCAATAATTGTCTCCATTTTATTGCTGAGTAGTATTCCACTGCACAGATGCACCACAATTTATCCATTCACTTGGTGATGAACACTTCAGTTGTTTCCTCTTGGGGGCTATTACAAATTCCGCTGCTATATAAGTTTTTGTGTGGACAGGGGCAGCTGGGTGGCTCAGTCAGTTAAGCATCTGACTTTGACTCAGGTCATGATCTCATGGTTCATGAGTTCAAGCCTGCCTCAGGCTCTGTGCTAACAGCTCAGAGACTGGAGTCTGCTTCAGATTCTGTGTCTCCTCCTCTCCCTGCCCCTCCCCTGCTCATACTCTCTCTCTCTCTCTCTCTCTCTCTCTCTCTCTCTAATGCTCTCTCTCTCTCTCTCTCTTTCTCTCTCAAAAATAAATAAACATTTTTAAATTTTTTTAAAGAAGTTTTTGTGTGGGCATAGGCTTTCATTCCTACAAATAGAATGACTAATATGATAGGTGTGTGGCTTGTATAATAGGTAACTATTTAAGGAACTGTGAAATGCCTGGGTGGCTCAGTTGATTGAGCATCCAACTCTTGATTTTGGCACAGGTCACGATCCCAGGGTTGAAGGATTGAGCCCCATGTCGGGCTCTGTGCTGAGCATGGAGCCTGCTTGAGATTCTCTCTCTCTCTCTCTCTCTCTCTCTCTCTCTCTCTCTCTCTCTCTCTCCCTCTCCCTCTCTCTCTCTCTCTCCCTCTACCCCTCCGCAGCTTATGCGCACTTTCGCGCACACACACGTGCTCTCACTCTCTCTCTCTCTCTCTCAAAAGAAAGAAAGAAAGAAAGAAAGAAAGAAAGAAAGAAAAAATAAAGAAAAGAAAAAAAAAACCGTCAAGCCCCTTCTCCAAAGGGGCAGTGCTATTTTATATTCCTAGCAGCAGTGTATAAGAATTACAGTTGCTCTGAACCTCACTAATGCCTGGTATTATCCTCCTTCTTTAATCTCAGCCACTCTAATAGGTACGTGGTAGCTTTTAGTTGCAAATTTTTTTAGTTTATTTATTTATTTTGAGAGAGAGAAAGTGCATGTACGTGAGCAGGGATGAGGGGTGGGGAGAGAGGTGGGGGGGTGGGAATCCCAAGCAGGCTCCACACTGTCAGAGTGGAACCCGACACAGGGCTGGAACCCAGGAATCTGCAAGATGATGACCTGAGCCGAAATCAAGAGTCAGATGCTTAACTGACTGAGCCACCTGGGAGCTACTTTAGGTGCAGTTTTAATTTGCATTTCCCTAATCACTAAGAAGCATCTTTCCATGCGCCTATTTGCCATCCATATATCTTTGTTTGTAAAGTTGTATTCAAATATTTTGCTCATCCTTCATTATGGTGTTTGTTACCACTGAATGTTAAGAGTTTTCTACCTTCTATATGTGAATCCTTTATTAGATATGTGATTTGTAAATATTTTCTCCCAGGCTGCGGTTTGTCTTTTTATTCTCTTAACAGTGCCCTTCAAAGAGCTTAATTCTTAAAGAGGTCTTAATTTTCATGAAATCCAGCCTGTCAATTTTTTTTTTAAGGATTGTGCTTTTGGTGTTTTATCTAAGAAATCTTTGCCTAACCTAAGGCCACGACAATTTTCTATTGTGCTTTCTCATAGAAGCTTTATAGTTTCAGACTTTTCACATCTGTGATCCATTCTTCACTTATTTTTTATATATAGTACAAGGTAGGGATTGAAGTTTCTTTCTTTGCACAAAGATATTTGCTTGTTCAAGCACCATTTGTTGAAAAAAATATACTTTCTCTACTGAATTACCTTTGTGCCTCTGTTGAAAATCAATCATCCATATATGTGGGAGTCTATTTTGGGGTTCTCTATTCTGTTCCAGTGGTCCACCTGTCTATGTTTACAGCAAAAACACACTGTCTTCATTAATGTAGCTTTTTAATATTCTGATGTCATGAAGTTAGTTCTGCAAATTTATTCTTCCTTTTCAAAGTGGTTTTGGCTATTTGGGGTACTTTGCATTTCCTTATTAATATTAAAATCAGTGTGTCAATTTCTACTCCACACAAAAGCACACTGGGATCTTTATTGGGATGCAATGAATCCATAGAGTAATTTGAGAAGAATTGATATTTCAATACTAATGAGTCTTCCAATCTGTAAACATGGTGTATCTCTCCATTGATATACGTCTTCATTTCTTTCAGTAATGTTATATAGTTCTCAGTGTACGGGTCTTGCTGATTTTTGTCAGATTGATCCCTAAGGATTTCACATTTTTATGCCATTATAAATAGTATTTAAACAGTATTGTTTTTGACTGCAGTCATCGATTCCTAGCATATAGATATAATTGATTTTTGTTTATTGATATTTTTTACATTGTAATGTTGCTAAACTTGTTAATTCTAGTAGCTTTTTTATAGATCGCATTGAATTTTTCACCTAGATGATCATGTCATCTGTAAATAAAAAGCTTTAATTTTTCCTTCCTAATCTAGATGTTTTGTTTTGTTTTGTTTTGTTTTGTTTTGTTTTGTTTTGTTTTTGGCCTAATTGCACTGGCTAAAACCTCAGATACAATGTTGAACAGATACAGTGAGAGTGAACCTTTCTGTTTTGTTCCTGATCTTAAGGAGAAAGTACTGTCTTCATCATTAAGTAGGAGGTTAGTTGGAGGTTGTTCATACATGCCCTTTATAAGATAGAGAAGTTCCCATATATCCCTAGTTTGCTGAGGGTTTTAATAGAACCAGATGTTGGATTTTGTCAACTGCTTTTTTTCTGAAGCACAATCATATGGTTTTTCTTTTTAAATCTGTACTCATGGGGGAATCACATCAATTGAATTTTTAGTGCTAAAGCAAGCTTGCATCACTGGACTAAGTAAGCCCCACTTGGTCATAATACATTATCCCTTTTATATGCTGTTGATAACATTTTGTTGAGGTTTTTATGGGTCTGTGTTTATAAAAGATAATGGTTTAGTTTTTTGGTAATGTCAGTTTTAGTATCAGAGTAATACCAATCTCATAGCATTCCCTTCTCTTCAATTTTCTGGAGGACCATATAAAATTGATAATATTTATTCCTCAACTATATGGCAGAATTCAAGAGTGAATCCAGCCTGGTCTGGAGTTTTCCTTCTCACAGATTTTTTAACTATATATTCAATTTCTTTATCAGATAATAGGACTGTTCAAATTTCCCATTTCTTCTTGAGGGTGTTTTAGTAGTTCGTGTCTTTCAAGAAATTAGTTCATTTCAGCTTGCTTGTCAAATCTGTTGGTGTAAAGTTTTTCACAATAATCCCTTATTATTCTTTTAATGCCTGTAGAATCTGTAGTAATGCCACTTCTCTCATTCCTGATGTTGGTAATTTGTGCTTTCTCTTTTTTCCTGATCAGTCTGTCTAGAGGTTTATCAATTTTATCTTCAGGAAGAACCAGCATTTGGTTTCATATATTTTCTCTATTGTTTTTCTGTTTTCTATTTCTTTGCTTTCCACTCTGATCTTTTTTTTTTCTTCTACTTATTCAAATTTCATTTGCTATTCTATTTCTAGTTTCTTAAGTGGAAGGTGAGATCATTGATTTGAGACCTTTCTGCCTTTCTAAGAGGCAAAAGAACTTGAAGCCACATAGACATCAGTTTTTGTAACTTTTTGGCTACATGACCTTAGTCTAATTAAAATAACATGTCTGAACTTCAGTTTTATCATCTGGAAATGGGAGCAAAAGTACCTACCTTTTTTTAAAGTTTATTTATTTATTTTGAGAGAGAGTGTGTGCACAAGTGGAGGAGGGGCAGAGGGAGAGGGAGAGAGAGAATCCCAAGCAGGCTCTGCACTGTCAGGAAAGAGTTCAGTGTGAGGCTTGAACTCACACCGTGATATCATGACCTGAGCCAAAGTCAGACACTCACTGACTGCGCTACCCAGGTGCCCCGAAAGTACGTACCATTTAAAGCTGTTATAAGAATTCGTTGAGATCGAATTTCAAACCCAGGACCAAATTTTAAATCCAATACTAGCACAGTAATTCTTCAATATGTGCTTCTTACCTTCCTATCACAAGCAATCATCCCCATCACCTCCTTGGGTGACACCTAAGGGCATATAAGTACCCCACAGCCACAGATACAGAAATTGATGCAGTCACAAAAGTCCAGCAGACCTGATCTATTCATTCAGAGAGTGCAGAAACCAACTCCCAAACAGAACCACCTGTTCCTGTGGATTAACTTTAGAGGTACAACCAGAAACCCAAAGACAACGTTCCATGACACCAATGGGCTTTGTGGGCATCCCAGAGAATAACCAAGAAAAGGTATCCCTAGGCCCTTTCAACTCACCTTAGCATTTAAACCTTCAATTAAAAATCCTCAGAGAGGGGCACTTGGGTGGTTCAGTCGGGTAAGCCTCCAACTTTGACACAGGTCATGATCTCATAGTTAGTGGGTTCGAGCCCTGCGTCGGGCTCTGCACTGACAGTGCAAAGCCTGCTTGGGATTCTCTCTCTCTCCCTCTCTGTCTGCCCCTCCCCCCTTCTCAAAATGAATAAATAAACTTTAAAAACAATCCTCAGACAGCACAGATCTTTATGGATTGTAGTAGGGAAAATATGGTCTGGATCTGTGACCTCAGACTAGTTACTTAATCTTCCTGAGGCTCAACTTCATCACCGGCAAAATCCGAGACATAGATGGAGTACCTTACCCAAGTTTGCATTAGCTACAAAGGGTGGCCTCAGACAGTCTGCACCAGAGCCCAAGCGCTAAACCACCATCCACTGCTGCTAATTACACTATCCTCCCAGGGTTTCGTGAGATTTAATGAACATATCCAAGGGGCCCAACACTGAACAAGGCCAGGAAATGTGAGATCCCGGGAGGAACCAGAGGACCGGGGAGCCACAGGCAGAACAGGTGACATTCGCGGCAGCTGCACAGGTGGGGAGATGCACTGGGGCCACTCTTGGGGCTGCTCTTGTTCCAGTGGAGATATTTACACTGCAGGAGGCACCACGTCTGCTCGGGCTGAGCTGAGCCTCGAGCTGATTTGCACCTGGAATTGACTATTATTGATTCATTTCCATATGGCAGCTTCACGGGAGAAATAATTCAAGAAGCGCCCACCACCCATTTCTAAGAGCTTCTACTCTGCACCTGCTACCTAAGACGTGCAAGTAGAGATGCCAGAGCCATAGGAACCACCGCAGTCCTACTAGTGGTAGGGAACTAAGAAGAAGAGATCCGCCCACAGTCCACTGATTGGTGATGGTGGATCTGGGTGGAGACGAGGGTCTCCAGGCTTTTGCCCTGCCCTGTCCTGCCCATCTTTTGCAGGCCCAGGAGACAGATCCTCAAAGAGCACTGATGAGTGACACATACATGCTCAAAGTGACACATGGGACAAAGTGAATATTAGAGTGAGCATGTGTGGCCACACACACACACACACACACACACAGAGAAAAGGAAGCTGTGGCTGTTCCACCGACAGATACCTCAAGAAAATGTCAGTGGTGCCCTCAGGGCAGGAAGGTGTGCACAAAGGGGAGGGTGTGCAAAAGGGAATTTGATTTTTAGTTTGTACAGGTCAGTGTTTACCCCTTCACATATTCTCATTGCCAGAGAAACCTATTTACTTTGGGGAGCCACTGAGAGCCCTTGCTTTGGTGCTCTGGGTGAGGGGGGAGCTTGCAGCTGATGTCACCTTCCAGGCCCTTCATTTTTGTCTGCAAACTTACCTGACTTTATCTGCCACAACCCCCAGACTCAGACATTTGATGCTTTACTCAGGCCCGTCTCCTCCCAGGGAGACCCCTCCTTGTCTCCATCCACCCAAATCCTCCCTGAGCATCAGGGTCCAGCGTGGGTTTCCTCGTGATCCAGCCCCAGGCTGGATCCACTATACCCTTAATAATCCTCTGCGTCACCATCTCGTCCCCACCTCGAAGCAGACAATAAATACTGGAGAGTGGGACATGCGGTGTGGCACTAAACTGACTCCCCAAAATAAAAAGCCCTGATGTGTGTAGCACCTGCTGATCTCCATGGTGTGAATACTCACACATGGCCGATTTCTGCTACCAAAGTGCTGTCACTGAGAAGAGGCAGCCCAGTGGTCCTTGTAAGCCCATGCACAGGGTTCCAGGGGACCATGCAGACCTCCACCCCTCACTGCCCCTGTCCCAACACAGGTGGGGGTCCAAGCCTCACTGTGTCATGGCCACAGCCTGGCTTTATGGCCAGGGCCTCTGGTCACTGCAGCTCCAAAGTGGACCCCCTGGGCGGAAAGCTCCCACAGCCCCTGTTCCAGTACTGGCTGTCCCTGGCACACCGGCCCTGTCCTGCAGGTCCACCTGCTACCTCATACTCACTTTGATCTCCCCCCACCACAACAAGCCAGGATAACTGGAAGTTCACAGAAGAATTTCACCTTGAGCTGCCCTGTGCCCTCCAGGGAAACCTTGTGCCGACGTGGAAGGAGGGAAATTTATTGATCTTCCTCAGTGACTGTTAGCAAGATTCATAGCCATGGAATACATTCATCTGCACCTATGACTCTAATTACCACAGGCATCTGAGATGCATATATGTGTGCATGCATGCTCGTGTGTGTGTGTGTGTGTGCGCGTGTGTGTGTATGAGCCTCCAGATCTCTGGTCCTTTTACTTCTGTTACATCTAACCCATTTCATAAAATAAGCATTCGCTCAGTAACTCCTCCATGCTCCCAGCTCCCTGAGGGTGGTCCCTCTGGGAAGTCTCCGCTCCCACTTGGCAGTCCTGGCTCCAGGACCATCTCTCCCATTTGTCTCCTAGCCCTGGGTGTCCTGGTACCTTCCTACAGTTGTTAGTCTGGGATGCTTCCACATCACCCCTGCCAAAACGTGTCAGTGGCTCGCCATGTTAAACTCCCCCCTCTGAAGGACGCAGAGTGGGCTGAGTCTCCCTGACTGCACCCCGCCTAGTAGCCAGGACACGAGGAGTCTCAAGGAATAATGAGAACAGGCTGGAGAAAGGAGGTGAGGGACAGACCTTGAAGGTCATAGGACCACCTGAAGGGGTCTGAACTAGGCTCCTGAGGAGGAGGGGTGCCACTGTCAGGCTCTAAGCAGAGCGCTGAACTCAGGAAGGTGACTTTTGGTGGCAGGGTGAAGAATGAATGGATGTCTTCCGAAAGGTACAACATGTGAATCTACACCACACACACACACACACACACACACACACACACACACACACGTGCGCGCGCGCACACCCACGCACACAGGCTCCCAAGAGACCACACTCTTCTCCAATAACCTCAGAAAGCAAAGTGGACAAAGGTGGAAACAACCCAAATGTCTACTGACAGAAAAATGGCCAAATAAAATGTGTTCTGTACACACCATGGAACATTATTCGGCCTTAAAAAAGAAGGAAATTCCCACACATACTATGACATGAAGGAACCTTGAAGACATGGGACTGTAAAATAAGCCAATCACAGGCAGATAAATGCTGTGTGATCCCACCTGTGAGGTACCTAGAGCAGTCAAATTCACAGGGACAGAAAGAGGGTGGTTGCCAGGCACTAGGGGGCACTAGTGTTCACTGGGGACAGAGTTCTGGTTTTACAAGGTGAAGAGTTCTGGAGATGGATGGTGGTGATGGCTGCTCAACGCTGGGAATGTACTAAATGTACTGAGCTACACACTTGAAAATTACTCCAATGGTAATTTTTATATTGTATATGCTTTACCACAATAAAAAAAAAAGGCAAAAAAAATGCAAAGTGGGAAGTTCCCAGTGTTGAGAGATGATGCAAAGATCTTGGGAGAAGGGGAAGCCTTTGATTATGACTTGTCACCCAAAGACTCTTGCCCCCATTGGAGGTGAACTAGGAACAAGGACCTTTCCTGCCACAGTGCCCCTGGGGGACTCTGAGACATGGGAGAAGTCCCTTCTAGTCCAGACCAGCTCTGACTGGTGGACAGCTCCTAATTCCTGAACCACCTTTCCTGACCAGAGGCCCTGCTCCTGGGGCAACTTAGAGTGGACTGGACTCCTCGACTCACATCAGCCCTGCCCCCAGGCCCATCCACTGCTCCTGCTGAGAGCTTGGGGTCCCTCCTCTACACGCTCATGTCAGCCTGAACTCATCAGCACCAGACAGGCGTGATCCCTTCAAAGCAAGACACAGGGACCACCCCCCCCCACTGCCCGCCCCCACCGAGCGACCCAAATTCCCAAATCGTTTCTCACGAGAGCTGCGGCTGACCTCAGAGGGCCCCTGCTCCATTTCATCTGGTTCTCTGATTTTGGATTTTGGCCCTGAATTTCTGCCTAATCACATTTCTCCTCAGTAACATCGCAGCCAAGAATTTATCTTCCTCCAAGCCATCAAAAAGCCGGGGACCAGGACAAGGTCTGTTCTCCTCCAAAACACTTCTCTCCCTGTGTGCCTTATTTTGGTACCTGGCAGCTCACCACCATCCTTCTAGATTCCTAATTAGAAAACAGAGTCCCCTGGAACTCGGCAACCCTGCTTTCTAGCAATACCTCCCACAGAAATACGCAGACACGTGCACGAAGCTGTACGTTCCACGCAGAGCCGCCTGCAAGTGCACAGTAACTAGAAACCACCTAAATGAGGAAACGGATCAATAAAGCCCACAGTCCACCCTGCGGAATGCTGGGCGGCAGGTGACGAGAGCAAGCGAGAGCCAAGTGGGCCGGCACGGAGTGAAAAGCTCCAAAGCACCCCAAGCGGAAAGCTCGACACAAAACAATACACGAAGCATGGTCCTGCTTCTGCTTTTGAAAAGAGCCACGTGCATGAATGTGAACATCTGCACGTATGTGTGACGTGACCAGGAAAGTCCTCTAATTACCTCTCAAGAGGAGAGCAGGTATGTGGGAGAGGGAGAAGAGGGAGCGTGGGGGGCATATAGTTTTCCTTGATGCCCATGTCGTTTGCGTTTTTTCAACAAGAACAGATTCATTTCCTGTGTTACTTACAGAATTAAAAGTATCTTCAAGGAAAAGAAAGCAGAGTGGTCTACCTTTCCATGTTTCCTCACCACCCTTAGGATACACAGCCCCTCAGCCACCTGGTTGGGCACTCCATGTCAGTCCTTGATCCCAGAGACTAGACTCCAGCCAGGCATAAACCTAGGCCAGCCCAGAACATCTCTGTTTTCTCTCAGTCTGGGCCCCACACCTGCCCTCCACCCCCTGCCCAGGCCTCCTCACTCCACCAGGACTCAACTCAGCTCCAGCAGGCCTCCCCAGGCTCTGCCAGGCGGGCAGAGCTCACCCCCTACAGCTCAAATGGCCCTCATCGCTCGACCTCCATCACAAGCCTTGTCCCCACTCATGGCAGTTACCCTTGGGGCCAAGGAGGCAAAGGCCGCACCCGCCTCACTCACCTCCAGCTCTCCACACAGCACCTGGGCCTCACACAGCACCTGGAGTTCAATGGGCATCTGTCCGATGGAGCCAGACTGACTGGGTACAGGAGGCCCCGCTCTGGACAACCAAGAACGCCAGAACAGGTATCCACAGATTCCATGACCTCTTTCAAAGCCAGCCTGCAGGAAGCTCCCATAGGGCAGTCCGGCCCCTGCCCTCTGGGGCTCTCCTGGTCCTGCAAAAATGGGACCTGCTAGGGACCCACCAGACCATGAGAGGGCTATGCTCTGAACAGTCAGCGAACTGGGCTCGACTGAGAAACAGCCAAACAAAGCCCACCTCTGCACGTGCTTTAAAGCGAGCCAGGGCACCAGGGTGGCTCAGTCAGTTAAGCCTCCAACTCTTGGTTTCAGCGCAGGTCATGATCTCATGATTCATGAGTTTGAGCCCCGCATCAGGCTTCATGCTGACAGCGTGGAGCCTGCTTGGGACTCTCTCTCTCACCCTGTCTCTCTGCCCCTCCCCCACTCACTCTCCCTGTCTCTCTCCCAAAATAAGTAAATAAAAACTAAAAAAAATAAATAAATAAAGTGAGCCAGAGCTACCGCCCATCTGTCCTCGGTCCCTATGGCATAGATCCGGTTGCTCTGGGGGAATCCTTTGAAGTGCTGCAGAAGCCTGGTCCCTCTGAAGAGCCAGTCACCCGGCTTCTTTCTTCCAGAAGACTCAGAGCCCTGCAAGCCTCCCTTCCTTGCTGCCAAGGGAAGGTGGTTGCGGGGGTCCCTGCCACCCTCCCAGCCAGCACAACCACGGTGGCCCTGTCTTGATTTTCTAACTGCCACTTTCTTAACCTCAGCATCTGTGAGCCTCATTAGAAGCCTCTGCAAACCCTCTCCGGATGTGCACAGGAAAGAAACAAACAAACAAGCCAACAGGCAGACAAGGCAACCCAAAACAATTAAACCAAAAAATTAAAAGACAGCATGCCAGGCCGATGTGAGGAGGTAGGTAAGGACAGCAGGCAAGTCCTCATGGGCACGACATCAGGCCACTTGGAAGATGACTTCCAGCAAGGAATTGGATAAACAGAAACCCACAGGGAAAGCAGTGTGTCAGGTGTGACCCTAGCTTCTGGTTCTGAGTGGGCTTGTCACCACTCCCAGAGCCTCCAGTGAGGTGGACAGCTGCCACCAAAATCAAAACTCCCAGTCTTCTTCTTACAATGGAGAATGGCCATGCAATGCAATTTTGTGCAATTTCGTGCAATTTCAGCTTTTTCACATTCCAGGATGAGGCGACCAAGGAGGTCAGGGTTCCGTTCTCAAGCATTGCCGCCGGGCAGGAGAGTTCCCACAGGAGGGCAGGCCTCCGTGTCACAGCACACATCTCACATCAGAAGAGGGGAAAGCCGACCACGGACACGAGTCACCCCTGGCCAGGCCACCTGAGTCTGCATGTCCCAGCCCCACCCACCCTTCTCACGGATGCCTCACTTCCCAGCACTTGGTCATGTAAACTGCCGGCCCCCCCAAACCTCCCTCCTGTTGAGCACGCCATTTCACATCCTGATTGTTCCTGGGATTTCCTTGCCCCCTCCTCTGCCCGAAACCCTCCTTGCTCCCAGCTATAATTCAAACTCCACCATCTCCCTGGGCAGTTTGTTCAGCACTAGGCTCAGAGGCCAATAAGCTGGTGCTGTCCTGGGTACTGAGGAGGAACAGGAACAGTGAAAAGTGGCCTGGGGTCACCGGGAGCTCCATCCTTCAGACCCAGCATTTCATTTCGACTTCCCCAGAACCCCTGAGGTAGGCATCTTTATTATCCCCATTACCGAAGGGAGAAAACTAAAGATGAAAAAGATTTGTCCGCGTGCCCAGAAATAAGTCTGAAGAAGGCTGAGGCAGGAATGACACCCAAGTCCTCCAGCAGGCTCCCCACAAAACCAAGGCAGACACTACAGCCTTCATCGTGATATGAACATTTGTTCCTCCTGGGAAACTGTGGAGAGAACTTTCAGGTGAACTGAGCCTGTTTGAACTCTCGTCGGGCCCTGGCCTCCAGATACACAGAATCTCCCTACACACCTGCCAAAGGAGGAAAATATAGGCAGAAATTCAGTGGGCTGAACACACCGGTTCACTGCTGACACTGGAGGAGGGCGAGTCTTTGGCCTTGTACATCCTTGGACTCCATAGAAATTATGTATCACTGTTGTAACTGGAAATTTTAGACAGGCTTCCAGTTATGGAATGAGTAAATCAGGGAATGAAAGGTACAGCACAAGGAATATAATTTGTAATAATGTTATACCTTGACAGAATGCTGCTACATTTGTGGCGAACACACCACAACGTACAGCCTTGTCCAATCACACTATGGTGTACCTGGAACTAATGTAACATTGTGAGTCAACTATACTTCAATTTAAAAAAATCTCAAATAGGGACACCTGGCTGGCTCAGTCGGTTAAGTGTCTGACTCTTGATTTCAGCTCAGATTATAATCTCACGGTTTGTGAGTTCGAGCCCCACATGGGGCTCTGGGCTGACAGTGTGGAGCCTGCTTGGGATTCTCTCTCTGCCTCTCTGTCTTCCCCTCCCCTGCTCGCTCTCGCTCTCTCTCTCTCTCTCTCTCTCTCTCTCTCTCAAAAATAAATAAATAAAATAAACCTTAAAAAAAATCTTTTAAAAAATCTCAAATAGGGGTGCCTGGGTGGCTCAGTCGGTTGGCATCTGACTTCAGCTCAGGTCATGATCTCACCGTTCATGAGTTCGAGCCCCACGTCGGGCTCTGTGCTGACAGCTCGGAGCCTGGAGCTTGCTTCAGATTCTGTCTCCCTCTCTCTCTGTCCCTCCCCACCTCTCTCTCTCTCTCTCTCTTTCTCTCTCAGTAATAAATAAACATTAAAAATTTTTTTTAAATCTCAAATAAACAAATGCTTCCTAGAAGAATAAATGGGCAATGAAATGTCCCAAAATACAGATTCCTTCATTCACTCTCTTGTCGAATATTTAATGAGCACCTACTATGTTCCAGCTGCTGTTCTAAATGTTGACTATGCAGCATCATTCAACAAAACAGACCAAATCCCTGCCTGTACGGAACTCACATTCTAGTTGGGGTAAGACACACATCAAAAAATAAATAAATGGCAGTGGATTTAATGAAAACAAATAAGGCAGGAAGGGAAAAGGGGTGCCAAGAGGAAAAAGAGTTCATCTTCAAAAGAGCTAGTGAGGGAAGGCCGATGGGATTAAAGCCAGGCCCTGAAGGTGAGGAAACAGCCTGAAGATATATAACTTCTTGGTGGGAAGAGTGTCCCAGCAGAGAAAACAGCCAGCACAAAGGTTCTGAGGCCAGACTGCATCTGGTATGTTCACATAGCAGCAAGGAACTAGAGCGGAATAGATAGGATTGGGGGGAAAGGGGCCATGACAGTGGGCAGGGCAGTGGCTGTTACTCCCGTACAAAATGGAAAGCTCCAGTGGCCACAGTGGACCTTTGGGTTAACATCTCAGGTTCCCACAGGACACTTCACACCTTCACACCTTCGGGTGCCCCAGTACCTTCCTGCCTCCTGAGACTCCCAAGGGGAAGGATGTTCCAAAAACTGTTTCAGAGATCCTGTCCGGATGCAAGCCAAGCCAGTCCCACCAGCCGCCCACCCACAGAACCCTGCTGTAGCCTCCAGCCAGCCAGGTCAGCGCTGAGCACCAGGCAAGAGAAACCCACTTCCCAGGCCTCAGCTGAGATCCCCTTGCAAAAGGCAAAGGAAAACTTTTAAAGCATAAGGTCCCAACCCCACTACTGTGTGTCAAGCACATGCTAAAGGCCAGGTCCCACCACCAGCCTAGGAGGGAAGTGCTGTGATGCGCATCTTACAGACCAGGAAAACCAAGGCTTCAAAGGGTACACGGCTCCCCCAGGATGCAGTAAACAGTGCAACAGGGACTTGAACCTAGTTCTTTCTGACACTACAGCCTGTGTTCACAATCACCCCAATGAGAAGGCTTCTCTGTCCAGTGACCAGATGTCAGAGCTCTCATCCTGGCTGGAGACGGCTTTGGCCTGAGTACCAGCCACGGTTGCCAAAGGGCTTCCCTGTCTCCCCTTGCCCCTCCCCTGCCATCCACATCTCCCAGTCCCACTTCCTCTCTCCTGGCCAGCCACACTGACACTCTAGGTCCCTAAGAACCCTCTTTAGGAACAGAAAGGCAGCTACAGGGAGGCTGCACATGGGCCCCAGGCACAGGGCCTGTGGCCACCCAACCAGTGCTGAAGTGACTGGGGCCAAGGACAGGTGACCTACAATTCTTTCTTCAAAACATATGTTGCTATATCTGACAATATTCTACCCCTTCATTGGGCTGGTAGTTACTCTGGTGCATACATTTGTCAAACCCATAATATCACACACCTAAGGAGTATATTTTATTGCATGTCAGTTACACCTCAATATAGTTCATTACAAAAAAATGAAGGCGCTCTCATGACATTGCTGGGTCCTGTTAGGAAACAGCCATGCTTTCCCTGACAGAACGGTAGGAGGTGATTTAACCGAGGCCTTGAAGAGGACACGGTATTTCATTTCACCAAGGGGCGGGGGACAGATCCAATCTGAGCCAATGGTCTTCCCAGATGTTGGGGCCACATCACATGGTACTCTTCCTGGAATTCTGGCATTTAACAACAAAACCTATTTCCTCTTGTGTGCTGGGGTCAATGGGATCAAAGGAATCAGGACCAGCAGGAGAGGGTTGACAATGGGGCCATATCTGTCTTCCAAGGGGGACTTTCTGGCATGGTGTAGAAGAGGAAAGCACAGAAGGTCTGGCCAAGTTCTTGCTGTGGTGGCTACTGTGGCCTCCAGCTGTACAAGGGGGCATATGTGGGGGCCAGTGCAGGCTTGTCTTCCCGTTCTTTATCCATGCCTGTATCAGGCCTTTCCTCCCATCCCCAGATGCACTCTGGAATCTGGCAGAGGGGTGAGGGAACTTCAGACTTAATGAACTTTAATCTTCTAGGGAATGCTACAATTAACATGCCCTGAAGTATAGTTGCTTTGTAATTAGATGGAAGAACAAAACCCAAAACACTCGTCCTGGTAAAGTTATTGTCGAACTTCTTGGTAGGTTTCCTAGCAATTAAACTCACTTACTCATTTCATCTAGAAAAAGCATTTATTACTTCAATTTAAACTAATGCCATAATGATACAATGTGTGTTATTAATGAGATCCTCAGTTGTCTGGCCTGCTTTGCCAGGGGCCAGAAAGAAGACGCTGTTGGTGCAGAGCATTAAAACAGCATTTGGTCTGGGGTGTCTGGGTGGTTCAGTCAGTTAAGCATTGGAGTCTTGATTTCTGCTCAGGTCATGATCTCACAGTTTTTCAGATCCAGCCCCACACTGGGCTGTGTGCTGACAGTGCAGAGCCTGCTTGGGATTCTCTCTCTCCCTCTCTTTCTCCCTCCTCCCAACTCTCTCTCAAAATAAATAAATAAACTTTTTTTAAAAATAGCATTTAGTCCAAATGATTCTTTCTTCTGGGGAGTTTCACTTCAAGAAGACTCAGGGGTAAGGTCCAATGGCTGACGGATGTTTGCTATGAAAACCAGTCAGGCTGTCCGGCTGAGGAGGTGTGATGGCTCACTAGAGCCACCTGTGACCATGTAGTGAATGTCCCCTGCAGGCGAGACACCTGATCCCCAAACTCTGTCTCCCTATGTACCAAGAACACAACCAAGATGTGGTCCAGGCCTCAGAACAAGCCACAGCAGAGATTCACCAGCTCAGAGGCCAAGAGAAAAGAAGCAGCAATGGGGCCCTGCACTGGCCACAATTCCTGAGTAAATAAGTCTGACCGAGCACTTAAACATGTGCCAGGCGCTGGTCTGAGCCCTTTGCATGTATTAACTAAATTAATCCCCACACTGACCCTATAAGCAGGGATCGTTATTTTATCCCCACTTTATAAACAAAGAGACTATGGCACGACTTGGGGGATATGCCCATTGTCACAGCTATAGAAGCAGAACTGGGATTCAACCCCGGCAGACTGTTCTTGAGCCCATGCCCCTAACCGCTACACTCAAGGTAATCCTGAGCCAGAGTGGAGGGGCAAAGAGCTGGACCTCTCACGGCAACCCTCTGCAGAGGCCCTGTCGCCACACCCAGTCCTCCGATGGAAGAGCGCCATGTACCTCCACTCCCGGTTCCCACACACAGTTTGCTATTATCACACAGACCACCTGCTTTGTGCCACAAACTCCGCTGAGTGCTTGCTCTCATAGCCTATGAATTCCCATCCCCTTCCAGAGGTGAGGAAACTGAAGCTCCAAGAAGGTCTCCATGGGCAGTAAGAAGGAGGGAGGGCTGGCAAGCCACATTTTTTTTCTGTTTACTTATTTTTTGTACTTGGTACAAAACTCAAAAGGTATTTTTTTTAAGTGCTGTGAAAAGCAGATCTCCCGTGCCTGTCCCAAGTCATTGTGTTTCTCTCTCTAAAACAACATTTCACCACACGGATGGTGTGTGTACTCAAATACATATACACAAGCTTGCTTTTACACCGAGCAACCCTCCACACCTTTGTTCTCACTTTGCTATTGTCAGCTAACAGCGTCACGTGTTTGAACTCTTGCCTCACGGTACATAAAGAACTAGTATTCAACTATATATGTATATCCTAATAGATTAACCAATTTGCTGAAGATGAGCATTTAGGTTGTTGGCAATTTCTGCTGTTACCAACAATGCTACAATAAATCTTTGTGTATTAAGAAGAGAGTCTACCTGCAGTGTTTGCCATGCGGACCCAGAGGCGGTGAGCACAGCCGTGATACCCAGCTTTGGGAATCAGACGTGGCCAGCCCCCTGTTCCTCAGCTGTATGACCTAGAGTGAGCCTCTTTACTTCTCTGAGCCTCAGTTTCCCCGTAAAACAGGAATGGTGCGAACCCACCTGGAAGTGTTGCCAGGAAATGATGTAAGCTGGCGCTGTTAAAGTGCCTGCATCGTGCTTGGCACAGAGCGAGGGCTGGAGAGACAGGAGCTGTTACTCACTGACACCTAAGTCACCTGGGGCATTCAGGTCCTGCCCGCAGCTTGGACTCCAGGCCTGGGGCTTGTCCTCAGTCTAATCACAGTTCCTCTCTATGCGTTACTTCCTTCTCTTTCATGAGCAGCCAGTGAGTCTGGACACAAGAGCTGAAGGACTGGGGCCATCCAGAGATGAAGACCCCCATGTCCTCTATCTGCCCTCAGGCCTCTGAATGGGCATGAAAAATAGGCCCAACGGCACCACCCGAGGTAGCAAGGTACAGCTTCCAGGGATTTCTGGGGGTCCTAAGCTCACTGTGAGCCTCTAAGGCCTGCCTGGACTATAGTCCAGCCTCACCCCTGGCCACTAACCACAATCCAGGCATATGATCTGTCTCTTCTTCACTGCTTCCAGGCCTTCCAGTGTGCTCTTCCCTCTTCCTGGGACACTCTTCCTACTCTCCTCCCTTTTGCTCCCAAGCCCTTTGTTTACCCAACTCCTAATAGTCCTTAAGTCGTTGCTTACATGTCACCTCCTGCAGGAAGCTCTCCTTAACCACCTTGCCACAGGCTGCTCAATCACCACCAAGAACAAGATTGGCCCTGGGCCATGGCCGAGTCATGGAGGAATGTCAGGCCACGGCTTCAGGGAAAGAGGCAGTCTAGCATCAGGAGCCACATGTGTCTTATGCTGGGACCTAACTGTAGGTACCCAGCCAGGAGGGCAACATCTGTCCTCAGTGCAGAGAGTGAGTTTTTGGAAGGAGAATATGACATTTGGGCAGGGAAGGACTCCTTAAATGAGAAGAAAAAGAGCTAACTGTATAAAAGGTGAATAAATCTAACAACAATATAATATAGAACTTCTGTGCATTGAGACAACTAACAGACAGAAGTTATCTCCCATACTTAAAAAAGAAAAGTCTCAATGTTTTGAAATGGGCAAAAATTTTAAATGGTAAACAGGCATTTCATAGAAAGCAAACATAGTTCATAAAGATAGGAAAAAATGCTCAATTTCATCTGTTATCAAGAAAATGTAAATTTAAATCATACTAAGATAACATGTCACATGAAAATCTTAAAAGTAAAAAGAATACCAGGTGTCGGTGAGGTTGGGGAGCTTTGAGAATTCTGGAACGTTGCAGACAGCAGTGTAAACAGGTAGAGATGCTTTGCAAAACAATGTGAAATAACCTAATAAATTGAAACACGCCTGGATAAAATACTCCAGCAATTCTGCTCCTCAGGATGGACTTTCAAAAAACTCTTTCACAAACTAGTGCAGCCACTCCAGAAAACAGTATGGAGGTTCCTCAAAAAGCTAAAAATGGAACTACCCTACGATGCTATAATCACACTACTGTGTATTTACCCAAAGAATACAAAAACACTAATTCAGAGGGATACAAGCACCCCAATGTTAAAGCAGCATTAATTACAATAGCCTAGATATGGAAGCAGCCCAAGTGTCCACTGACTGATAAACAGATAAAGAAAATCTGCTATATTATACAATGGAATACTACTCAGCCATAAAAAAGAATGAAATCTTGCCATTTGCAATGACATAGAAGGAGTTACAGAGTATTATGCTAAGTGAAACAAGTAAGTCAGAGAAAGACAAATACCACACGATTTCACTCTTATGTGGAATTTGAGAAACAAAACAAATGAGCAAACGGAGGAAAAAAGAGAGAGACAAACCAAGAAATAGACTCTTAACTGTACAGAATGAACTGATGGGTTATCAGAGGGGAGGTGGGTAGACAGATGGGTTAAATAGGTGATGGGGATTAAGGAGTGCATTTGTTGTGATGAGCACTGGCTGATTAAAATAAAAACTTTAAAAAAAAAGAAATATTGAGAATATTTAAAACTTTAAACTTTAATAAATTAAAATGTGAATAAGTAAAAAAAAAAACCTCTTGCACAAACATCAAAAGAAAAGTACAAGAATGTTCTAATTAGCATTATATGCAATAGCAAAAACCTGGAAATAACTCAAATGCCCATAACAATAAAATGGATAATAAATCAGATGATACTATGCAACCATAGAAAATGATTGAATACACCTGAATTGGATGAATGGCTCTCAAAAATCTAATTTTGAGTGAAAAAGGCAGTCACAAAAGTGCATAGAAGTGCTATTCCATATATTTAAAGTTCACAAACAGGCCAAACCTAAGCAATATGTATTTCAGGATCCATACCTGTATGATAAACTATCAAGAAAAGCAGGGAACTGGCTAGCACACTATCAGGTTAGTGGTTATGTCCCCTCAGTAAAGGAGGACATGATAGGAAAGGGACGCACATGGTTCCTTTACATTTTTTAAACTGGTATGGATTCATGGGAGTTTATTTATTATCATTCTTGTAACTTGGCATATACATTGTTACCATGTGTGACTTTTAGTTGTTTTTAATAATTTAAAAACTAGCACAAGGGGTGCCTGGGTGGCTCAGTCGGTTGAGTGTCTGACTCTTGATTTCAGTTCAGTTCATGGTATCGTAGTCTGTGAGATCGAGCCCCGTGTTGGGCTCTGAGCTGACAGCACAGAACCTGCTTGAGATTCTCTCTTTCCTCTCTCTTTCTCTGCCCCTTCCCGGATCATACTTGCACGTGCTCGCTCTCTCTCCCTCTCTCTCTCTCAAAATAAATAAATAACCTTTATGTATGTACATAAATACATAAATACATAAGAGCACAAATAGACAGTGGGCACTCACGCAGATCCTGACCCACCCCCAGCCTGCAGGCTGGTCCAGGGGCCAAGAGCAAGCTGCTGCACACTGGAGACACTATAGAGAAAAGAGCTCTGGTGTCCCGACTTCACATCCCAGCCCTGTGTAGCTTTAGCCAACTTCCTCTGTTTCTTTATCTGTGAAGAGTTCTTAGCAAAATCATCGTCCGTGGTGGGGACACGGTGAATATTTGTTGAATGAATGAGTCAAGACATCCAAGATTCCATCGTAACTACCACCCTCATCCAAATGTATTCCTGAGGGGGAAATAGTGGCTACAGCTTCTAACACCCACCTCCCCACACACAAATGAATATCCCAGAATTTGAAGTGGCACATCAGAAAGTTCTCTGTTCTGTTCGATCCAAACTTTTGGTATTTTAATGTTACAGATTTTCTCTCCCAAATGTCAGCTTCTCTTCTATTTTTCCTTTCACTGTCACAACAAGCATACAAGTATTTTCAATGGAATTTTACCAAATGGCACATCTTACATTTTGTAAACTATATACATGCACACTCCTCTTCTCGCCCCTCTGCCAAGTTCTGTCTCAGGGCCCAGTGATTTTGCTTCTTTGACCCTCATCTCCTGATTCAAATGCCCAGTCCTAAGGTTCCACCCAGAGCAGATTATTCCTGGGCTTAAAGGGAGGCCAGGGGGCAAATGAGGAAGCATCAGGCCTCCTTAAGCAACAGGGGGAGCTTCTGTGTGACATTCACTAAAGCCCTGAGCACACCAGCCTAGGAATGCCAAGTCCATTCCAAATCACTCTTCCTTCCTTCTTGGCATCAACTTGCCCGGCTGGGGACAGGAAAAGGAAGCTGGAGCCTAGCAAACCCCAGATTACAGAAATAGGATGGTGTCTTGGCTAAGGGCGTGGGCATTAAAGTCAAAAATAACCTCTCTGGGCGTCATGTTCTTTATCTGTAAAACACAACAATAATCCCACCTCAGAGAGTTATTGAATGGCATAAATATATATATATGCAATATACATTTAATATACATAAAGATACTTGCAGATCAGCATTTAAAAAAAAAGTTGCCATATCCCCAAACCACTTCTGTTTGACTTTGGAAGGAATAAAACAGTCTTTACACTCAATTTGCTTTTTAATTGGGCTCATCTGCAGCTAGTGCTGCAGTGGTGGGGTGGAGGAGGGGACCTAAAGAGCTCTGGAGGCACCATTTGTCTTGGGCATATCAGCAGTGTAAGCCCACCTACTACTCTCAGACAGGCCAATGCCAGCCATGCTGAGAAAGCACTCACAACCCGCACTCATGAGCTGGAGATACCGCATCAAACAGCACATGGGTTGGAAAACAGGCCAGAGACTAGACTGTTGCATGAGCAGCACAGCCAGGACAAGCAGTGGAAGTCAAAGTGGTTACAGTTTACAGAGAATATTTTGGAGCAGAAACCTGGCCTCAGAAGCTGTCAAGTCAGCGGACCGACGTCCAGGGCCCACAAAGGTAGGAGGTGTTGCACAGAATCCAGTGAAAGAGCTTTGGTCTCCAGAAAGCCTAAAGCCAAACAGATCAGCACCCAGGACAGCGACAATCAAATGTATGGCAGCACTGAGACATCGCATTCACCCCCACCATCCAGATCAGAATCAGCAAACATAGCAGGTTGCCGCCAGTCCCTCCCCTGCACCATGCAAACCTCATGGAGGAGTCATGGCATTTTCTATGGCTGAGCCCACATACAGCCTCAGAATCCTTCTGAATCCTTCCCAATACAGCTTTCAAGGCTCAACCAGTTGCTGGTCTATTAGAGGAAAGCTATTGGTTTACCCTGTCTTCATGGAATCACTGACAAAGGCCAGTCTGGTTGAAAACTAACTTCAAACCTCACCAAAGGTAGCAAAAGTATCCAAGTCAGAAAAAGAGGCACATCTTTAGGCTTGATTGGAGGTGTTGGGTAGGAGGGGAGAGATGAGGGGCAGGGAGGTGTGTTTGCAGAATGAAACACCCTAGCCCACCTCCCCCACCTCAGAGGTCAGACTACCCGGTGCCTTGTCTTTCTTCCCATTTTTTCCTTTGTCTTCTGTGAAAATTGCTTGAAATATCCATGTCCTCATAAATTAGATGCTTCGTTCACACACTGATAATTTCTTGGGGCCAACTCTGTGCCAGGCATGGTACTAAGCAGCAGGGACACAGTAGTGAATAGCACCTGGCCTGCTCCCCCGGAGCTTACAGCCTGGTGTGAGAGTCAGTGTCCATCAACAATTAACCCTCATTAGTTTTTCAGGACAAGCTAATAGCAGGCCAAGAGAGTGAGATGTGTACCTCACACATGTAACCAAGGAGCCAGCTCCATAGGAAAGAGAGGAGCCTTCAGACAGGTAGGGATCAGGGCCCCTTTCCTTGGAAGTTCCCACCTCCCAGGCCTTGGGGAAAACCAAGGCTTGAAAAGTTCCTGTAGGCTACAGCACAAAGGGAACAAAGATGTTGGAATAAGGGGGGCTAGGGGGCTTACAGACCCTACCCCACAGCATCCTCCAGCCCTGGCGGTGTCCACACCTCCCAACAGCCCAGCCTCAGAGCAAACTGGATGCCTGGGTTGAAACATCAGTATGAAGCATTCTCAGGGAAGGCTGAGCCTCTGAGAGACACCCTGTAGGCTCCGGGGGGCTATGCCATGACCTCCAATGCCCCCCCACCACCACCACCCAGGGCCAGAGATTGAATGCAGGTGGGAGGGAGAGGTCAGGCCTTGGACATAGTCTAGTTCAAGTGCTTGAAGCCTTGAGTCACCCTTGTCTCCATCACCACCTCATTTCACTTCAGCACAGTGACTGTTTGCTCTTCTAATTCCTCCTGGAAGACTCTAAACAGCATATTTGCTCAAGAGCTGGGGACAACATTCCAGTCTTAGAGAAGCAGAGTATTTAGGCAAATGCAAACATATGCTCGTTTCTCTTCTTAGTTACATTCTTGGCAAAGGAATTATTTCACCAAGAGACAAATCAGGACTTTCGAGGGCCCATTCATTCCAACCTGGCCCCAGCGATGGGACTGCTGACCCTTACCAGTCCCCAGACCCTTTAAAGACATGTAATGTGAGTGGCAGCAGCTATAAAAGGGTGGCACAGGGATCCCTGTGAGGGAACTACTCTATGTCCTGACCCTAGTGGTCACCTAGTGGTGATAAAATTGCACAGAAGTGAATACAGACACCCAAGTGCCTATAAACTGGAGAAGAATGAAAAAGGTCTCTGGATTGCATCAATGTCAAATGCTGCTTATGATATGATATGAGTTATGCAACGTGTTGCCCATGGGGAACCTGGGTGAAGGGTGCAAGGGATCTCTCTGTATTATTTCTCATAATTGCATGTGAATCTCAGTTATCTCAAAAGTAAGTCTTTTTTAAAAAAACACATAATGCGGAAACCGTTTCATCTTGGGAGTAGGACTGGCCTGTTTTCACAGAGCAGCCATAAGAAAACCTAAAACTATTTCTCCAAAGCCCATTTTTGTGCATTTTTAACAAAGTATGATTTTTTTTTCACATGGGAGGTCTTCAAAAAAGCCACATTCAGCGACATCCACATGACCTTACCTGGCCCCATGACCCTTAGGGTGCCCCTCCCCTGACCTATGCCCCAGCCTGTGACTCTGAAACTCAGGGCAGACCATGGTAAAGGGAGGCAAGGGGCTGGGAGGGCCAGGTGACTGTCCAGTGTGAAGGACAGTCTTTGAAGAGGAGTCTTCTGGGAGGACCGTGCTGGCTGGCCTCCGCCTCTACCTATATGCAGCCCTTCGGATCCCTGCCAGCAGTTTATTAATATTTTATTGAAAACTCTAAGATGATTCAAACTTCAGCTGTCATGATAAGGTGTCGTTGCTAGGCAACATTCGTGCTTGTCTACAGATCTGTTTTTGCAGCTCTTCCCCCACTGGCAAAGCTCAAGGTTAGGCCCTAGCACCCCAAGACCCATACCGCTCAGATCCCCAACCACCATGTGCACCCAGCCCACTCTGAAGCACTCAGCCACCAGCCAATGGCCTGGCTCACGGGTCTCCCAATGCCCAACGTGCCTCCCAGGAGCCACAGAGTAACCCCTGCCCCCAACTCACCATACTCGCTGTCGTAGAACATGACAAACTTCTGCCAGCGCAGCTCTGTCACCAGCCTGAGCATGACGTCATTGAGGCGCACGGGCGGTCTGGAGGCCAGCGTGTAGGCCTCACCATCAGGGCTGGGGTTCAGGTGGCAGGCAGTGCGCGGAGACCCCCCTGGGTTGCGCTGGACAAAGAGGTGTGGGATATGCATCGCATCTGTGAGTGACTGCAGGGCGTTGGCAGACGCACAGCCAGTGGACGTGACCAAGGCCAAAATCCCCTGGGTCATGAGGTCACAGGCTAGAAAGAGAGGGAAGAGAGAGGGAGGGGTCAGCACGGGGACAATGCTGCACTGGCTTCGATCCACATGGCCCATGCCTAGCAGCTCATGCCCGAGGCCCCAAGAAATGCTGCCTGCCTCCAGAGACAGAACTACCCCGGGCCAGGCCAGGAGCTCTCACATGCAGAGTCTCACTGATGCTTTCAGGGATCCTGCCACCCAGATGTTCTTACACCCATTCAGCAGATGAGGAAATGGAGGCTGGGTGAGGCAAAATCATTTGCTCAAAGGCTACTCAAAGAGGGACGGTAGGACGAGAATCCAATGCACATCTGCTTGAAACACCCATCAGGGTTGCTAAATTAGCCATCCTGTTTCCCACCTGGGATATGAGCCTTTTAAGAGCCAAGAACTCATTTTGTGGATCTGTGTGTCTCCAAGGCCAAGACATAAGCCGTGAATATACTGTGTGCGCTATGATTGTTGGCTAGACTGAACTGATTGAGGCTGAAGGGAATAGATTACATCAGAAAGTCAGAGAGACACTTACCCCAGAGGACTCAGGTTTCAGGCAAAAAAAAAAAAAAAAAAAAAAGACAGCACTCCTAGGTCTTCTGGCCAAGTCCACTTAATTTATATCATAAAATACTGGGTCAAACCCCAGATGAAGCAGTCAGTTCCAGAAGCCCAAGATTATTCAAAAGCCAGTTGATAATAACAAAGGAAGATGCACGGCAACTAGGTGGAGGAGGAGAGGGAGGGAGGGAGCCGCCAGCAGCCTGTTCTTGGGCTGAGGCCCTCGCAGCGCATCTTTGGAAGTCATCCAGTATTCGTGAGGGGTGCCCCTTTTAGCCACAGACTTACGTCTTTGGGGGACATCAGACCAATTAATAGAAACATGCACCGCCCAACACTGCAACCCACTGCTCTGGTTTTGAAGCAAACATTTATTAATAATGCTTATGTGATGGAGGGATGTGGGAGAGCAGATGCAGCTTCAAAACACAGCCTGGGAATGTCAGCAGGCCATCTGCCGCAGACGGCAGACTTTTGAGCAACTTTGACAATGCGGTTCTTTCGGTTGAGAGCCTTTGGGTTTATGTAAACGTCTCAGACCAGGCTGAGAGGAGACCAGGAGCAGAGGAAACAACCCCAAGGAGAAGGGAGTGGGGGCCTGGGAAGGTGAAGGAGGAGGGAGGCCCTCCACACCTCCAAACCCCAAAGGCCGGCTGCTCCCCACGCAAGGGCGCTCACTGGGCACATTCATGAGCACCAGCAGGACGGTGACTCAAATGCCCACAGTGCTCCCTGCTGGACCCTCAACCCGAACACACAATGCAGGGGCAGGGGCAGGGGTGGTGAAATGAGATCCTCTGATGTCTCTTGGGAGTCACACAGCCATCCAAATGCTCTGACCAACTCCCATGCAAGCTTCACATGGCAGTTCTCTCCCAAACAAAAATCCAATTGCGTCATGCTCCTGTTTAAGGCCTTCAGTGGCTCCCAAGAGCTTTGGGGACAGAGTCTTGTAGGCTTCCCAATGCCTGTAGCTTCCTGCTCTTCACATGCCCCTGCCCACTATGCCCAGGCCAACCAGCCCCGTTTGAGCCCCTGGAACCCTCCACATTTTCTGTTCCCTCTTGCAACTTTCAACTTGAGTGAATACTCAAGACTCAGACTCTATATCCCCAGACTGGCCAGCACCCCCCTGTCTTGAGCTCCCCCTACACCCACACTTTCCCTATCAGGGCATGATGCATGGCTTGTGTAATTCTCTGTCTCTCCTAGGACCACACACTCCAGGGAGCCATGTGATGTGCCTGTTCTGTTCATCATCCTTCCCTAGACACACACCGTGTCCAGCACATGGCAGTCGGCAAAGACTGGTGCAAGAATGCAGCAAGCCTGGACATTTTCATGCCCTCTGGTCAATAATTCCACTTTAGGCACCTATCAAAATTATGGGAGTGGCTCTGGATCCCAAAACATTCATAGGATACTTATCCATGCTGTTGAAATATTGCTCACAATCTAAAAGATGCAGATAGGTGACTGGTTATGAAAAACACTCCATTTGTTGAAAGCATATGTAGCCTTTAAAATTATTGATGAAGATACTAAGGTAACATGGGAAAGTGCTTGTCATAAAAAAGTTATGTGAAAATAATACAAAACTGTATGTCTTTTATTACATCGATGAAATAAAACTCAACACGCATGAAAGACAAGGAGAAAATATTGCAAAATGCTAAAAGTGCATTTTACAAGAGGCCTGAACTGATTTTCCTTCTTTTCCATATTTTGCCAAAATTTCAAGTCATGAACAGATAATTCTTTTAGAAAAGAAAAATAATCTTCCAATAATGGGTGAGTTGTGAAGCTATATAGGAGGAGGGACTATTTTCTGAGAATTTTCCCTGTGCCAAATACTGTTGAGTACGTGTGTGTGCGTGTGTGTGTGTGTGTGTGTGTGTGTGTGTGTGTGTGTTGAGTACTTTATGTATGTGTCATTGTGTCCATTTTCCAGATAACAAGTTGTGAGGCCACACAACCAATAAGAGACAGGGCTGAACTGAAATGCCATCCAATCTAGAAAACACTTCTGAGAGGCAGCTAAGTGACAACAGCAGGGCACGAAATTATACACACCCCAGAACTGTAACTAGATAAAAAGCTTGCTTATGGAAAAGGCAGGAGAAAACACCAAAAGGCAAGAAAAGAACAAGGTGTGGTGATGCTGAATGGATTTCTCTTTATTCTCTGGTACATACTTTCTTCAATGCCAATACACTGAATTTTTAACTCTAAGAAGTAATCATACAAAATAAACTGGACATCACAAGGATGGAAAGCTGTCCAGACACCCAGCCCAGGACACCCACAAGAGTGCTCCTGGCTGCCATCACTCACTCCCGGCCCTCCACTTCCCACCCCATCCAACTCCCTCCCAGGTCATCACCTGACTTCTGATGGCAAACCCTGTGCCCATTCCATATACACCAGTTCTGAAGTCATTGAACCTCTCTGAACCTCAGTTTCCCCATCTGGGCAGACATCCCACCATCACTGCAGACTGCTTCCTTCCCCTCTGTGTGTTTCATACATATACTCAGCGCCCCCTACTGTGTGCAAACCCCTGCAATGGGCACTGGGGGAGCACAGGGCACCAGCCCCAATTCTGAGAAGCTTGGATCCACCAAGAAGACAGACCCCATGATTCAGCCTGTGGGGAAGGAGAGATGAAGCTCCTTGGGACCCAGAGAAGGGTGACCTCAGGGTCACAGAGAAAGAGGATTTAAACCAGCTGAGATGAAGGAAAACAGCATGACAGAGGGATGCAGCATGACAAAGACACAGGGGCCAGGCAGCAAGAACATGCTCAGGGAACAATTGCCTGACTGGTCACTTTGCCCCAGTCCTGCTGGTAGCCAGGGACACCAACTTCTTGGCTGGGCCTGGGCTCACCAGGGCAGCAGAAGAAGCCCTAGAATCTCACTAACCAAGGTTCTGGTTTGGGCTCCTCCGGTCACATGGGGTGAGAGCTCCAGTGATCCCGTCTGTCCTATGACGTGGCCAGTGCTGTGCCTGGCATGTCCTACCCTGAGAGTCCCGGGTCTGGAGAAGCCTGGATCAGCAGGATGCTGGCATTTCAGGGAACACTGGCAGGACTGTGATTGTGAGACTGTCCCGGAATGCTGACGGAGCCCATGGGTCCTTTGTGAGCCTCCGTTTTCTAAATGAGGATAAGAATCTCTACCCAGCAGAGCTAAGGGAATATGGACTTAGGACATGGACAGCAAGTGCCAACCCTTGCTGTGTACAGGAAAGAGGTTAAATAGAAGCTAGTTTCCTGCCACTCTCCTTGGGCATCCCCATCTCCCCCATCAACGTCCCCACCCAAGTCATGCCCAGGATCCCAAGAAACAGTAGTTAAGACAAAGAGCGCCCTCACTCCTGCTGCTGACAGCCCTCGCCGTAGAGGTGGGCACTACTGCCCCACCCCTCGTACAGCCACCTGCAGCATCATGCAAACTCCTCAAGCCGCCAGCCTCGGAAACTGGGTGGATAATTAAGGCTGGAAGCTTCTCCCAGGCGCTAATGGAGAGGCCCGATGCAAGTCAATTTCCAATCCGTTGTGAATGGCCTGCTAATTGGGGCACTGTTGAAATGATGGTTATTTAGAGGCTCCTAACATAAAAATAATATGATCAAAATACATCAGATCAAAGCCAAATCAGCTATTAGCTTAATCAAGGTTGTGTGCTCATTCCGGGACAGGACATACCCCCAGTGCAAAGAGAGATGCTGTCACCCCAGTGACAGGGTCCCCTGGCCTGAGTCTGAATCTGGGCCCTGCCACAAACATGCTGTGGGACCTTGGGCAAAGTGCCGGCCCTCTCTGGGCCTCTGTGTTTTCTCTGTCATGTAACAGTGATTGCACCCACTTCACAGGGGTGTTGTGCTCATTCCGTGAAAGGTCTTGGTATGTGAAGAGCCATTCGCACCGCCTGGCACGCAGTAGGGATGCAGAAGTCACCACTGTTATTACCTCTCCTGCTTAGACGTGTTTCCGCAGCTCACTACAAGATAAGAGCCTTTGTTATAATTCTTTGCCTCCAATATCATGTGGTCATAAAGCTGATCTCTCTCTTGATTGCAACAATGCATGCTTGATGGCTTGATAAGGACACCCTGAGAGTGGCTCATCAGCTGGGAAAGCAAGAAGCAGAGCTGAATGTGATGATCAGATTCGAGCCCCCTCCCCAAGCCTGGTGGCCTAGGAGAGCAGAGGGTCTCTGCAAAGATCTATGCACTGCCCAACAGCGTCCCAGGAATCGGGAGAAAGAGGGTGCTCAGAGCTCAAGCTTGGGCCCAAATGAAGAGGACCCATGGGCTCCGCCAGCATTCTGGGACAGCCTCACAATCATGTTCCTGCCAGTGTCCCCTGAGATGCCAGCATCCTGCTGATCCAGGCTTCTCCAGACATAGGACTCTGAGGGTAGGTCATGGCAGGCACAGCACCGGCTATATCACAGGACAGACAGGATCTCCAGAACTCTCACCCCGTGTGAGCTTTCTGATCTCCTGGGGAGAACACTGCAGCACAGAGAGGGCTGGCCGGTCAGCCAGGGCCACCTAGCCAGAGAGCACAGAGCAAAGAGATCATCAGAAGCAGACCACCAGGAGCCTCTAGAGCCAGTCCCAGAAGAGACGGTGGCCAGCAGGGGACAGAGCCCAGGATTCCGTGGCTAATGCTAGCCAGCACTTCCCTAGACAGAAACGCCTAGGACAGCTCCACACTCAGGGCAGGCCCCAGGGGAGGAGCTGGCCGGCAGGCACAAGGCCTCTCTCTCTGCTGACAGCAAATCCTTGCCGTATCAAGTCACTCAGTGCCTGCAGGTGGACACTATTGAGAAGAGAAGTATCCCCAGACATTGAGGTCACTCCAGGTACTACCCCCGTTTCATGTCCAGTCTTCTCCATCCCCATCAGGATTCCTGGAAAATTCTCAGGCTAAAATTGGTTGGGAGAAGCAATACCCCAGAAGCCTTGGGCTAGAAGAGACAATTTGTGGTGCCACCACTCAGAAATGATGGCCACAGCTGTCCCAGGCCTCCCCTCCACCAGGTGCCCCTGGCATATCCACACTGCTCCTCCCGAAAGACCAGATGTGGCCCGGCATAAGTGAGATCCACCCACGTGGGCCCCTCAACCTCACGTGCCAAATGGCCTCTGGCTAGCCCCTTCAAGAATCATGAGACTCTTCCAGATGGACAAGGCAAGAGAGAGGGCACTCCACCTGGGTAGGAGCAGAGGTGCCCGGGGAAGCCTGCCAAGGCTCTGCTCATCTCAGCAGGCAGCAGATGGGAGAGCCAGGCTCTGGGCAGCCCAGGGCTTCGCCCTACCCTACAGAAGGAAGGGTCTCTCTCTCGGGTGGGAGTCCAGCAGGCCAGCCCCAGGAGCTCTAGCACCTCTGCCTGCCCCGTAAGTGGGGCTCCCAGTGACAGCTCGTTATCGTAATCATCTTAACAGCCATGAGCACTCACCCTCCCCTGAGCCACCCTCATTATTGGTGCCCTTCCTTTCCTCCTTTAAGCTGGCACTGCTTTATTAATATTTGAATTCTAATGGCTAATGCTTTAAATTAAGGTAGCATTTATAAATACTTTATAGTCAATGAATAATTGACCAAATTTAGTATTGTCATAACTCATAGTAAATTATTGATCTATGAAGAATAAATATTTTTTCATGTTTTATTAAGACACTTAAAAGGTAAACAATACCATCAAATGGTGGGGGGGAAATGGGTGACAGTACCAGACAAAGGCAGGTGCTAGAGCTCTGGTCCCTATAGTACATCGACCCTCCCTAGCCACTTACCATCAAAGGGCACCCCCCCAAAGGGGAGAGTCACCAGCGTCTTTACCCCCCTCCCTCTTGCGCATCCTGTCCTACAGACCTGCTTAAATAACACTCCCAGTGGCTTCCTCCTGCCTTCACTCCCATCTCCTTGCTCAGTTCAGTGTCTGTCCATCTGTCACTACAGCCACTCCATTGCAGACAACCTCACTCCCCTCTCTCTCCTTACGTGGCACAGCTGGTGAAATCCCAACCCGGGGTCAGCCCCCTTTCCCAGGTCTGTGAGCAAACAGTGGAGAGTCAGAAAGACCCACATGCCCAACAACGTGGTGACCCTTGCAAAGCTGTGTCACCTAACTCACCCTGCCATTCACCTTACACCCTCTCCACCACCTTCTCTGCCCACTCTCAGACCTCCCCAACTTCTCCCCCAAGTTCAGCTGATGACCTTGCTTCATTCTTCATGGATAAATGGAAGCCGCAATCAAAAGGAACGCACTCCACTTCTTGCCACCACATTTTCACATCTGTCTGCATTTGTGTTAGAAGCTGAAGAAGGCAGCCTCTCCCGTCGGAGGCCGGGCCCTGCTCAGGAGCTCTGGGTGCTCCCACCTCTTGCTTTCTCCCAGACCAGACCCATCACTCACCCATCAGTCACGCCCTCTCTCTACGAAATCATCAACCTTCCTTGTATTTGATCTGTCCCTTTACAAGTTAAACCTCAGCCATGTGGATGGTTCCATAGCTGTGACTCCAGCCCACAGCCCCCTCCTGGGCTGCCAACCCCCAGCCAGGGGAGGCTCCCTTGCTGAGTTCACTAGCAACTCAAACTTGGTTTATCAACACTGAGGTCCCTGGGGTGTGACCTTGTCCCTCCTGGTCACCAATCTCTTCAAAAGAGGCACCCCTCTCCACCACTTGTTCTTGACCCTTCTCTCTCCCTGACCCTCTGCACCCAAGCCATCATCAAGTCCTGGATGTTTTATCCCCAAAATATGCTTGGGTCTGTCAACTTTCTTCCACCACCTTGGTCTAAACCACGACGACATCCCTACTGGACCCACATGCATCCAACCTCCCCCTGGGATCTACACACCATCTATGCCAGTGGAATGGCCTTCATGAAACACCAAGCAGACTGTGTTGTCCCTGCTTAATTACCCACATTAGCTTCCCACTGGCCTTAAAATAAAATCAACATCCCCAAACAGGCCCTGCAAGGCCCTGCATAACCCACACCCATGCCCTGGTAACTCAGACACTGTAACTCAGACACTGCTTAACTGCTGTACTGCTTACACATGCTGTAACACATGCTTACACACTGCTTACACATGCTGTAACTCAGACACTGCTTCTCCTGCTTCTGGGTCTCTACGAACTCCCTCTGCTTACAGTGCTCCTCCTGCTAGCTCTCTCATTCTGTGCTTTTGTGGGTAACCGTCACCCCCCAAAGAGAACTTTCCACAACCCTTATTTTCCCTTGCTGTACTTGGCCTGCACACCACCCACCAACATTTGCAGTTGTGGACTATTTTGAGCAGCCGCCGCCAGTCATCTTTCTCTGAACCATGAGCCCATGAGCAAAAGCGCCTGCATACCGCTTACCCTCCGAGCCCCTGGCCCAGCGCCCAGCGCAGCACAGCAGAGCAACAAACTATTTAATACTCCTAACAACTCCGCAAAAGAAGCACTATCGGGGTCCATATTTCATTGGTGACACAGAGTTTTCAAACCTACCAAGGTCCCCAGATACTCATGTCCTCCCAAAAGGGTAGCCATGTTCCAAAATTTGGAGAAGGGGAGTTTCTTAATTCACCAAAAGCTCAGAGGGTGCCAAGGGGACACTGGAAGAAAAGTTGGCTGGGCCTGAGGAGGAGGCTCCTCCAGGAGGAGGCTCCTCCAGGGGGAGCACCCCCAGGGTAGGAGATCCCACACCCCTCTGGCCTCACGGTCAGCCCAGGCCAGGGGACCAACAGCAGCAGGGCCAAAAGGTCCCACTGGATGTTGGACCATAGCCTGAGGCAGGTGGGCAGCTGGGGCAGGCAAGATGCACAGAGACAACCAGGAGGGTGGGGTAGAGCTGGCAACGCCATGCCAATCTCTGGGGCCTCATCCTTATGCCAATTAATGAATCAAAACTGATTCCCTGCTCCCACAGATTGGAAACACAGGGAACACTGGGTGGGATCGTGCTGGCTTATTTATAGCTCTCTAGCTCCTCGTTAATGATTTTTACTGCTCCGCCAATGGAACGCCAGGCTCCCGGGCCGGATTCGTACAAAGCCTATACTGTGGAAGTTAAATCAGGACAGTGACAAGTCCTGGGAGACTGAGAGAACCTCGAAAGCAGCCAGGCACCCAGGAACCTCCTGTGGCTCTCTCTGCACCCCAAGCCCAGACCTCCCTTCCTGGACGCCCCTCACCCTGCCTCCAAATGCCACTCCCTACACCTGATCACATCTCTTATCGCCTACTTGTTTCCCTGCCTCCCAGCATTTCTTTCTCCAACCCACTCTGCAGACCAAAGTTCAGCAACCAAGCATGCCCCAAAATACCTGCCATGCTCCCCACTGCCTAGGAGTCAAAGTCCAGTTTGTGAGATCCCCCAGGACCCCTCAACTCCACACACCACTTGGCACCCATCTGTTGACCAACCTTCACAAGCCCTGTGCTCTCCGCTGGTCACCACACCCATCCTAATCTCTAACTTTGCACATGCAGATTCCTTTTGCTTGAAATGCCCTTCCTCCACCACTATGACCTTCAAACTCCTACTTCTCCTCCAAGACCCACCCCAAATGCCTCTTTCCCTATGGAACTTTCCTTGACTTCCCCTTGCTAAGGAAAATTAATCATCCCTTTCCCTGCAGGAAAGTACTGCGTCCTAGCATACTTCTATCAAGCATGTATTATTTAACTTCATGCTTAATTGCTAGGGTCCAAGAAAAGAAACTGAGTTTCATGGCTTTCTGTATCTCCAGGCTCAGGGCCTGATAAAGAGATGGTCAGGGGATGTTCACGGAAGGCATGAGTAAGTGAAAGCACAGATGTATAGAGAATGAGTGAAAAGCTGGAAATGCCAGTGCTATAAGGTAAACGAGTCACCCAGAGAATCCGTGGGATGGGAAACATGTCAGGAATGATGCAATGGAAAAGTCTGCCTTGTCAAAGAGCAGGGCTAGCTCTGGGCAGCACAGTGAGTGGGCTCTGGGGCCTCCTGGACTTGGCTCAGAATACAATCCTTGCATGGATGAGCCAGGGCGCCATGGGATACTCACTTCATCTAATCCTGCCCAAGACGGAGGGACTGCTTAGAGGAAGAGGAGAGTTGGAACCTTGGAGGAAGCAACAGCACTGTTCTGGACCCAGCGAGGCAAGGGAGAGACACAGCCAGATCCGAGGAGCACCGGTTCCACGGGCCCCGGAGGAGAGACAGTTCGGGGCCTGAGCCCGGGTGGCAGCCTGGCTCCGAGAGAACAGCAATGGACAACTGGCAGCACAGAGAGGTCTCTGGAGAACTCGGTATTCCCGGGACACGCACTAAGGGACATGGGGCACCCCTGCATGGCCATACCTCAGAGTACCCAAGAAGGTGTTTTCAGCTCTAGAGCAAGAGTGAGAAGGAAAAGAATGTGGCGGTGTCTGGGCTGGGGATAAGGACACAGCCCTTCTGCTTCTCTGGACTGTGGAACGGGAAGACGGGAGCCTGGCCACAGATTTCCACCAGGTGCCATCCATCTAATCACTGAACCCATAGCCTCCCTGGGAAGTGGGTACCACTACCTCACTCTAGACAGGGGCAGAGACCCACAGTTAGGGTGTTGCCTAAAGTCACAGGGGAGCCTGGGTTCAAACCCTGAGCTGCCTCTCACCCCAAAGTTAAACACAGGGGCCCAGGAGACAGGCAGGCCCACTGCTACAGCTGTGTGTTCTCAGGCAAGTCACTTAAGCTGGCTGAGCCTCAGCCTTCACTTATAAACAGGCTAATAACAGCCCCATCTCTAGGGCCACCACAAGGAATAAATGAGCTAGAGGCCAAGGATGGATGTACCCAACAGGCCGGATCACGAAGCCTGACCTCAGCCCCGCCCACAGCCCTGGGCTGCCCAAGGCCAGTTCCATGTGTGCCTCTCCCCTTCCTCCACCTGCATTTTTCTTCCAAAAGTGAAGGCCATCCAGTCACCAGGCACCCCCTGGCCTGTGGTCCTTCCAGGCCCAACACAGCCCTCTGAGACAGGGAATTGAAGCTCAGTGAGGCTTCTGGATCTCCCTTCCCATCTCAACCTATGTCTGACTTTTCTAGCTCTCTCTGACTGGCTCTCTCATTCTCCCTGCTATTGTTTCTCACTTGCTGAGCCTCAGTTCTCCCTCAGAGTGCACACGTGGTGTGTGTGTGTGTGCGTGCGCATCTCTCTCCCCCACCAGCCTATGCCCTCTCTCCCCAGTAGGACCGACTGCCCTGGAGGGACACAACCCCATGTCTACGCTTCAGCTCCCAATCCCCGTGCTGGGTTTGGAATTTGACCCGTGGATGCCCAGCTACTAGGCCCTCAGCACTCTAGTCTCTCCACCCACAGAGGATTAGTGTCACAGGAACAAGTGTCACCTCTCAGCCTGCGCCCCTTCCAAAAAAACTGGGAGGGCACAGAAATGTCCCCATCCTGCCAAGCTCCAGCTCTAGTTCTAGCTCCAAGATCTTGCACTTATCCTGTACTTGGCCTCCCCACAGACAGACAAGAGGCAACCTCCAGGCTCTCAGGTGCAAAGCAGGGACTCGGAGGCTATCCTGCCTGTGTCACATTCATATCTCCGTTACCTGCATTCCCCTGCAAGCAACTCACCATTCCGGACCCAGGTCAAGTGGCTCTTCCTCTTCAGGGGCCTTCTTCACCCAGTCAGGACAACAGAGGCCCTGCCTCTACTGTCCCCCTGCTTTACACACAAGTGCAGTTCAAACAGTATCATTGTTTGTTCGTAGACCTCTGTCACATACTGGACTGAACCCTAAGGATCTCTCTGTCCCTAGCACCAAGTCTGGGGCTGGACCCTCAGATGCCTCAGGGGAGCAGCAGGGACAATAGGACAATGGGGGATGGGCATGCTGCTGGCACTGGTCCACCCGCCATCACAGGGGCAGCCCAAGATGGCTGCTCTCACCAGGCAAACCTAATGGCAATAGGTCGTCACCACTCTGTGGGTCCGTCTCTAGGGTGAGTGCCCACAGGGATGCCCACACACACCTCAACAGCCTGGG
Source organism: Panthera tigris (assembly GCF_018350195.1). NCBI lineage: Eukaryota > Metazoa > Chordata > Mammalia > Carnivora > Felidae > Panthera > Panthera tigris. Next base: position 43,804,223 of record NC_056670.1, read on the forward strand.
CAGGTCAGGTACGAATGGATCCAGTCCTCTGTGCTACTCTGTGGCCTGTCACCTGGTGAAGACCAGCACTGAAGCACTGGCCCAAAGCCATCCCGATGGGCAGGGACAGCCTACTCTCAAGGGGAGAATGCCAGCACTGAGCCCCCAGCTTCTGGCTTTACTGACCCAGATAAGCCACTAGTCCATCCTGCCACATTCCCTTACTCTCCCACTGGGAGGGCCACGCCTGACCTCCAGATGGGAGCCTTGAGCTCAACACTGTCACCTGCACAATGTCCCTCAAACAGGGTGTTTGGACTCCCTCCTTAGGCACCACCCCTCCACAGCTCAGCCCCTTCTCTCACTCTGCTCAGCCTAGATGCCCCCCACCTTGGCTGCCATCAAGCCCCCATGCCTTGCAGCCAAATCCAGGGAAACAGACAGCGAGAGGCATCCCCTCATGCCTCCCTAACCCCTCTGCCACACAGCACCCTACATGGTAAGGGCAGGAGTGGGGAGCTGGGGCAAAGCCAGAGAGGTGGCTGTGACAGATGGGGCTGGTTATACCCCAAGGCCCTGCTGTGTTCACCATATCTTTGTCATGCTTCTTACATGGAGTGGTCCAAGAAGGCTGGTGTCCACACTTACTGGTCCAAACCCACAGCTGATTGTGAACAGAACATTGTGGGGGGTGGGGGGTGGGGGTGGCTTCACAAATTCCTGACATGTGTCTTACAAATGAACTTCTTTCCATTCAGCCCATTACTCTTCTCAGGAGGCAGCAATTACAAAGCCCAAACCCTATCCTGTCACTTAGCATCCAGGAGCCTGGGCCAGTCCCTTTTCAGAATATCGGTGGCGTGTTATCTTTTAAAGTAGGAGGACAAGGGGCGCCTGTGTGGCTCAGTCGGTTAGGCGTCTGACTTCGGCTCAGGTCATGATCTCACGGTCCGTGGGTTCGAGCCCCACGTCGGGCTCTGTGCTGACAGCTCAGAGCCTGAAGCCTGCTTCTGATTCTGAGTCTCCCTCTCTCTCTGCCCCTCCCCTGTTCATGCTCTGTCTCTCTCTCTGTCTCAAAAATAAATAAACGTTAAAAAAAAAAATTTAAAGTAGGAGGACAAGGAGGAATGGGTCACAGCACCCGCATTACACACAAGACATGAAAACAAAGCCTCTGGCACAAAGTACATCTTGAATCAATTCTATGATGCTAATTCCTTCCCCCTTGGGAAGGATCCATTCGCTCATCCATCATTCATTCACTTATCAGGTACTTAGCACCCTCCCTCCCAGCTTCTTTTAAACTAGGCACACACGGCTGCAGAGGACAGCCAATGACACAAAGGGGAGGGTGGCGGGCTGCTGTCCAGCCCACTGGGGCTGAAACAGAAAGAAACGAAGCACTCTTTCCCTCTTAGAGAGATGGAACAGCCCAGTGGTAAGATGATGGGTGCCAGAGCTGAACTGTCCAGGCACCCCAATCCCTGCTCTGTGCCTCAGGCTGCGTGTGGCTCTGGGTAAGTCACACCCTCTCCTCGAACATGCCCCACCTCGAACACAGGCTAACCACAGTAATTCCAAATCAGATAAATGCATTTAACCAAGCAAAAGCAAACACACAAACAAGACCCACAGCAGCTACCTCCTAGGATACTAACAAGACTCAAATGAGTTAGCCCCCACCAGGAAGTACAACTAACTGATCATCTGCACAAGGAGTGGACTAAGTAAGACCAGAGAAGAAAGCAGCCCAGCCAGGTTCAAAAACAGGCTGCCTGTGAGTGCCCCAGGCCACCCTCGGCCCTTCTGTGCATTTCCCCAGCAGGGGCAGTTCTGCTGGCCAGGGACGAGTGGGGCAGCATCCAGCCTGGCCTCTACCTCCCAAAGCCTGCAGCTGCTTTTCTCATTCACCCCAAGGCTCCACATGGCCTTGATGTCTACCTCCGATCTCATTATCATCCTAACAGCCATCATGACAGCACACAGCCTCCAAAACTGAAGAGACAGTGCCACTTTTAGAGAATGAGTCTAGAGGGGGCAGCTGCCTCAGCTCCCAGCAGCCACCACCTGACAGTCTCCCAAGTAACGGGGTTGGTGTGGGTACTGGCCCAGCCCCCGAAGGCAGCTTTCCCTGCATCACCAGGGAAAGGAGGCAAAGCCCTCAGGACACAGACGATGGCCCATGCTACCCTGGCCATTCAGGCCAGGCCTGCTGAGCCCAGCTCTGAGGAGGCTCACTCCTGAGATGTGCAAAAATGTGCCCAGCTGGCCTGGGGACATTACCTTCCTTGGCTCCCAGGTGCTTTGGAGCAGACAGGGAGAGAAATCAGAAATCTCCTGCAGCCAGCAGGGATGAGAGGGGATCCTTGCCAGTGATAATGAAAAATTTCACAGTAGCAGATGCTTGGAGAAAATTGAAAAATACAACAAAATTCACAAACCAGAGAGGAACTTAAGAGAAACGTGATCAGTGGGGCTGTTTTCCCATTGGCACCTTTCCAGGCATGAGAAGACTGACTGGGAACCAGGTCCTCCCTACTAGGTAATTCAATTGCCCCCCACCCAGAGCCCCAGAGGCCACCACAAATCTCTCCAAGCACCTACTATGTGCCCAGCCAGGATCCATGCCAGGAACACAGAGGATGCAAATATGGCCCCAGGTCCTAGAAACGCCATCTGGAGAGGGAGCTGGGGCATGGGCCGGGACATTGTGGTCCCGTATCCACGGAGGGATGTCAGGCAAGAGGAGTGTGGGTAGGTAGTCATGAGGCCTGGGATGGCAAGGGGGCTTCACGGGGGACAGGGCAGCTGATGCCGGGACAGAACACAGACAAAAAGGGCACCAAGAGAAAGAGAGCAACTAGGCTAGCAGCATGCCATGAGCCAAGGCATGCACATGAATGGCATCTGGGGATCTGCCAGGAGGGAGCCACTCATGCTGGGGTGAGAGGGAAACAAGGAAGGTGGGTTCAGAGTGGAGGTCTTGCCCGCTCAGCTGAGGGGCTTTGTTTTGATCCCATGAAGGAGGCTTGGAGGGTTCCTGAGCACAGGCAAGTCCTGCTCAGAGCTTACCTATGGAAAAATGGCCCCAGTGAGGACACAGCAAGAAGACTAAAGGCCTAAGCTGACTCCTCCTGCTTCCTGTCCTGGCAGGACCCAGGCCAGGAAGTATGGAGGCAGAAGGCAAGGAAGACAGTCAGGGCCACTGCAGATCAGAGGACAAAGTCAGCTAGATGCACAGAATGGGGGGCGGGCAGTCAGGCAGACCTAGGAGCCAGGCTCCCCCACAAAGCCAGCAGGACTGGGGGTGAGGCACCTGTCGCCTAGTGGCACACGCTACCCTTACACGCCATTGCCTGGCATCCTCCACAACCCTAGGAGGGCATCACCATCCCTCCCCTCTACAGAGGGGAGAGCTGAGGCTTGGCAATGTGAGATCTCTTGTCAGGTGTGGACCACCCACCTCCCCCCTCCCGCTAGTGAGTATGAGGCCAAGAACTCAGGCCTCCCAAGAGGCACAAGCTGCCCACCCCAAGCCTGGGCTGAGGGCCCAAGGGGCAGGGCAGGATAGGAGCTGGTGCCTTCCGGCCCTGTGGGGAGTAAGGCCAGCCCTTCAGCCCGCAGTCGGCGTCTGTGATGTCCCCGGAGGCTTGAGAGAGCTCTAAGAGAGAGAACTGTATGCCAGGAAAGGAGCCAGTGGAGGAGAGTGGATGAGGTTGGAAAGGAAAAGCGGACCCCTCACCCACCTCTAAAGGAAACCCTATGGAAGCCATTCATGTCCGGGGCTGAGCCTGAGGGACACAGACACACTGGCACACCTGGCACCCAGTAGGCAGGCTCACCTCCTGAATGGGGTAGAGAGGCCTCTAAAAGATGCACTCCACGAGAGCCGGCCTGCCACGCAGGGCATGAGAGTGGAAGGAAGACCCTAAGTGCAGGGGGTCTGTCACCGGGACTGATCACGTGTAAGACCGCTGACAGGGACAGAGGGTATAGTGTGGGCAGAGCCACGTCATGAAACTCTCCAAGCCACAGTGGGCACAGTGGGTACATGAGCCTTTCCCTGGAGCCCAGCTGGAAGGGAGCGGGCGCCCCTTCCTCACCATCATCCAGGCAGGAGCTGGCAGTGCCAGGGGCACGTGCACAGAACAGCACCATCACCAGGTGGGGGCACGCCAGTCTCCTGTGTGAGTCTCCGCTGGCCAGAAGAGGAGCCTGGGGACTACTGTTCCGTGCCGCAGGCCTGCTTCTGGAGGGCGCTGTGGCACATCGAACCAGGGCAGGGAGGCTCTGAAAACCAACAAGAACCACCCTCCTGCCCCCAGAATCCCAACACGATATGCGCTCGTTGTGATTTGCACTCCCTCGGGGCATTTTCTTGCTATGAAGCAGGCTCCACTTGGATGGCTAGGCCTAGAAAGCTCCAGAGGTTTAAGTGAAGCCCAGCTCCAGCCCTGCCCTGGCCATGAAAGTCAGCGCCCCTCTCTCCTCTGCTCAGACACCCTCCCTGGAGAGAGACAAGGAGGCAAAGGGGTGGGAGGACACGGCCACCAGCACACACAGCAGGACACGCCCCACACACCAGCGAGCACACACACACCCACGTGGCACTGAGACTTCCCATGCGGTGCGGGCGCCTTCATGCTCCAGCCCACTGACCCCTGCCAGGATTTGGCAGGGATGGTTCTGGGCAGATCTGGAGATATCTGAACTCTGCGGCCTCCTCAGCATTGTCTCTCCTCTGCAGGGACCTCCACCCCAAGGAAGGGCAGTCCAGCTCAGCCCTTCGGACAAGCCCTTCCATAGGCCCACAAAAGTGGGCACCCCTCAGGCGGTCCCGAGACTGCTCTCCAACATGTGGCTGAGGTGGCACAGGCAGCAAGTGACAACCATGTGCTGTGTCTCATCACAGAGACACAGTGATGCTGTGGGCAAAACAGGCCAAGGGAAAGACCTACCTTCCTGAGCAAACTGCTCTGTTCACAGCAGCTCCCCTTCCTTTTCTTGTTTGGTTTGCCTTACAATCTTTTTAAGTTGTTTTTGTTTTTTTTTTTTTTTATTCTGAGAGAGAGATAGCATGCATGAGCAGGGGAGGGACAGAGAGAGAGAGAGAGAGAGAGAGAGAGAGAGAATCAGCACTGACAGTGCCTAGCCCGATGTGAGGCTCAAACTCACGAACCTGTGAGATCATGACCTGAGCCAACATCAAGAGTCAGATGCTTAACCAACTGAGCCACCCAAGCACCCCTTGCCTGACAATTCTGAGGTAAGGATTATTGTCACCATTTTTCAGACGAAGACACTGAGGCTTAGAGAGCCAAGTCACTCCTTTAAGGTCACATAGCAAAAGGCAATGGAGCCTGAGTCCAAACTCAAGTAAGTCTGATTTTGCAGATCCTGCCATTCCCACACTCCCAAGTGGTACAGGTGAAGACCGAGAAGCAGCAGGTGAAGATCAAGGACCAACAGGCAATAGATCGATGTGCAAAGTCCCCCGGAAAAATGAAAGAAGGAAAACCTTCCTGTTCTCATCCCAAGCACATATCCCCACTAACTGGCCTCCATATCCTACCAAACCCCCAGAACTCCCACCCACTCATGCCCCCTCCCCACTCCTAACATACACAGACTCACAAAACTACTTCCTACACCTGTTTAAACTATTGGTTGAAGGAAAGTGCTGCCGACCAGCCGAGTGAGCCTATGCATCAGCACCTGTCTGGGCAGAGGCTTACCAGAGAAGAGTATCACTCCCCACCCCGGCTGCCCACACTCCCACACAGTTAATAGGAAGATGATCCCTAAAGCTCAGAGCCTAGCAATGTGCACAAGGAGATACAAGAAGACGTGGGCGCTGGGTTGCTGCTGTCTATCCTGGCCATGGTCAGATCCACAGTCACCCTACCCTACCAGCCTTGCCTGGGCCTTCCCAGTATGGCAGCTTCTGCTCTAACAGGGCCATATGGAGGCTGGGCATGATGGGATGTGGGGGGACACACAAATAGGTCAGACCCAGCCCATTCCTCCCACATAGCACCTGAGCCCTACACCTCCATCATGCCCCAGGGGCCCTGACCTCACCTGGGGAGACAATCAGCTGACATCCATAATACACCCAAGATGCACTCCCTCAACATAGCCTTCCAGAGCACTGGCCATTGTCACACCAACACCCAAGATCCCTGTCCCTCTCCTCCTCCTCCTTCAAAGCTCACCTCAAGTGTGCCCTCCATGAAGCTTCCCGGGACCTTCTCAACCACCCCCCACACACACACATACACACACACATACACAGAGTTCAGCTCAGTCTGGCACCTGTCATTCTGAATGATCGCCCTCTGTCTCTGCCACCAAACTGTTAAGGCCACTACAGGATCCCCAAGGTGCAGGTGACCAGGGAATGTTTATTGAAGGAATGAATGAAACTGTTGAGTTAGATCAAGCGGAGATGCTGAGGACTAGCACATACCACGTATTGATTTTGCCCTACAGAACTGTGACTCAAGTTGTCCAGCTGAGGGCCCTGGTGTGAAGCAGGGGGAGGAAGAAGGAGGGATGACATTTCCCAGTCCTTCCCACAGGCCGGCAAGTGAGCTGGACATACACAGAGACTTGGCTAGGGCCCCAGGTAAACCACAGACCTGAGATCCAAGCGGCGCTCACCGCCTCCACTCACTCCCTGCATTTCTGCAGCTGAGGCATCAGCAAAGGTGGATGCCCAGAGCAAATGCAACACCTTTTTGCCTTAAGTGGGTGACTTCTTGAATGGTTTTTACCAGGATATAACACCAAGGGAAGCACCGTGCAAGGCTGAGAATTACATATATTTATAGTGTTTAGGCAGATCTGTACTCAGACAAGGACTATCTCATTGCTCACCACAATTTGCACTCTCCTTTGAAGCAGGTTTTTTTGCAAGGAAGGAGGCCTGACACCTGGCAGTGGCCGGGAGACAGCAGTGTCTGGAGGTGCCTTAAGAGGTGTTGCTGTCCTGGCCCCCAGCCCCACCCTAGGCCTAGCCTGAAGCAGGGACAAGAAAGCCGAGAGGCCCTAGGTTGTCAGAGAGAGACACGGGAAGATCTGCTAAGAATCTACCTTCACGGCATGGAAATCCACACCTCTTTGAGTGACAGGACCATCTCTTAAAGTTCAAAAATGGCTCCGACCTGAGGTACTTGTACTTTAAGTTTCCATTGATTGAGAACATTGCTAATGAGCAGATAAGCCTTCAGTATGTGTGTGCCAGGGTCAGGCTGGGAGCATTTGCGGATTCATACCCCCTTTCTACGGACCTGCAACTGGGTAGCTGGGCTGACGGGGCCCAGATCGAAACACGAGGAGCAAGGAGAAGGTATGGATAAAAGAGAAGAATCACATCAAAGACATCCCAGAAGACTCCCAGGGTCATACACCTGGAAAGAGGGGAACACTCTACTCCTTCCCACTCAACCCTGGCCACCACACATAACACACATACACAACGCATGCGCGCGCGCGCGCGCACACACACACACACACACACACACACACACGCCTGCACCATACACACCCATAGCATTCACATACCCCCACACACACACACAGAACTGACACATATGTGAAACTATTGGAAGAACCATAGGCAGAGCCCGCCCAACCCTCCCACCCTCTGTGCTGCCCAGAGGAGTGGGAGTCTTTGCCGCAACAAGAGGCCCCCCCTGGGCAGGAACCCCAGAGTCCGAGCCAACCTCCTCTCTCCTGCCTTTCAGAAGAAGCTCAGAGGAGCGGTCTCAGCAGATAGATGACCCAACCGCATCTCTCCCACAGCCCACCCTGAGTCCAGCCAGCCTGCAGCACTAATTAGGAAACTGAGAGCCAGAGGTCACCAGGACAGACAAGTGTGGAGAAACGCCATGCCTTGGCCTTGCCATTTTCCCTGGTTTGATGCTGTGTGCCCCGCCCCCACGGGCTCCAGTGCCCAAAGTTCACCCTTCTCGGCGTAACCAGACACCTGGGGCAAGAGCCACCCTGAGCTGTGTTTATGCAGCTCATAGAAACAGCCCACGACACAACAAAGAACTGCCAGGAGAATGCGGTCATCTCCAAGATGTGCCTCCCCTGGCTGCCCGTGGGGCTGAGTGTGGTGGCAGTGGGTCCACCTCCTGGTGGGGAGAGGAATGACAGCAGGGACCTAGCGGTGGGAGGTGTGGTCAAGAAAAAGAAGTCACAGGACAGCGGTACCCTATCCATTTGAAGAGGCCCTCCTTCTGGGGCAGAGGGTGGGCCTGAGGTACCTCAGGAAATGCACAAGCCCAGCATTAAGAACTCCCGCAGAGCTAGCTGGACAGTGGCTCAACCTACACTCTTTGAGAAGAGAGAGAGGGTCCCAGCACAAGGCAGGGAGAAGGGCTCTGAAGCAGAGCTCATGGTCCTTTCATCTTCCTGCCTCCAGCCTTGCCCCTCTGGCACATTCCTCACCCAGGCAATCTTCTAAAACCCTCAAGGATCCCCATCCCTATGGGACCTGCCACTCCAAGGCCTGGCCCAACACCCTCATAAACTGAGCCTCATCCAGCTCTCCACTCCTGTCCCCAACACCTGCCCCACCCTCATGCTGCATCACACAGGTGACTTCCTGCTCTCTGCTGCCCTTCTTCCCACCTCTGAGCCCTCATCCATGCTGGCCCTCTGCAGGGAGGGCTGTCAGCCCAAGTCCCACCCATGAAGTTCCTGTGGGGTTCCCAAGACACAGCTCAAGCTGTGGACCACCTCCCAAGGTAAGCCAGTGCTCCCTTCCATCATGGGGCCTCAGTGCATCATCCCCACCACTAGACCATGCACAGTGCCTGGCATATAGTTCAGTGAACACTGAAGGAGGCAAGGAATGAATGACAATAGAAGGATGGATGGATGGATGAATGGATGGATTGGTGGATGGATGGGAGGTAGATGGATGGATGGATTGGTGGACAGGTAGATGGGTGGATAAAAGGGAGGGAAAATGCAGACAACCAGGGGAAGTCTGACCTTGCTCCAGCCTTGGCCCCCCACCCTCACTCCACACTGCCAGAGCACAAAGGCACTTAGAAGGATTAAGTCTCCTTGATACAATTGGAGCGGCTGGAAATAGCTCTGTGCAGCCTGCAGACGCTGCCTCCCAGCAATCAGCCTCAATCAACACCCACCTGTCCCCGCTGCCAGTTAATTCCACCTGACACCCTGGCCGGGAAACTCGAAGCCGCCAGGTGTCGGCCCCATATGAAGGATCGCAGGGGCTGGATATGCTCAGCCAAGGCCAGAGCAAAGTCACCCTCCTGGGTCCCCAATGTCCTATAGGGACAACAGTATTCATGAGCTGCGGCCCACAGCTGAGCTCAGAGACCTCAGGAGATCATATACCCCCAAGGGAACTAGGTCAGCCTCAGGAAACAAACGTGTTCCCCTTCTGCCCCAGCCGCTCTCCTCTCATATACCCAACACAATTCATGCCTTTATTTTTTTTTTCAATATATGAAGTTTATTGTCAAATTGGTTTCCATAAAACACCCAGTGCTCATCCCAAAAGGTGCCCTCCTCAATACCCATCACCCACCCTCCTCTCCCTCCCACCCCCCATCAACCCTCAGTTTGTTCTCAGTTTTTAGCAGTCTCGTATGCTTTGGCTCTCTCCCACTCTAACCTCTTTTTTTTTTTCCTTCCCCTCCCCCATGGGTTTCTGTTAAGTTTCTCAGGATCCACATAAGAGTGAAAACATATGGTATCTGTCTTTCTCTGTATGGCTTATTTCACTTAGCATCACACTCTCCAGTTCCATCCACATTGCTACAAAGGGCCATATTTCATTCTTTCTCATTGCCACGTAGTATTCCATTGTGTATATAAACCCACGGAAGAGGGTAGGAAGGGCGGCGAGGCGGTGCACGCTCCACGGACTGGTGGAAGGGAACTGGGGCGGAGGAGCAGCCTGCCAGCCAAGCAGAGCCCCCGAGTCTGGCTGGCAAAAGCGGAGGGGCCGGACGGAGTGTGTTCCGACAGCGAGCGCGACTTAGCGTCTGGGAGGTCATAAGTTAACAGCTCTGCTCGGAAAGCGGGAAGGCTGGAGGACAAAGGGAGGGAGAGCTGCTGAGCCCCCAGACGACAGAGCTCAGTTTGGCGGGGAACAAAGGCGCTCGCCAGCGCCATCTCCCTCGCCCATCCCCCAGCCAAAATCCCAAAGGGAACCAGTTCCTGCCAGGGAACTCGCTCGCTCCGCGAACACCCAACTCTGTGCTTCTGCGGAGCCAAACCTCCGGCAGTGGATCTGACTCCCTCCCGCTGCCACAGGGCCCCTCCTGAAGTGGATCACCTAAGGAGAAGCGAGCTAAGCCTGCCCCTCCTGCCCCCGTGCACCTTGCCTACCCACCCCCGCTAATACACCAGATCCCCAGCACCACGAGCCTGGCAGTGTGCAAGTAGCCCAGACGGGCCACGCCACCCCACAGTGAATCCCGCCCCTAGGAGAGGGGAAGAGAAGGCACACACCAGTCTGACTGTGGCCCCAGTGGTGGGCTGGGGGCAGACATCAGGTCTGACTGCGGCCCCGCCCACCAACTCCAGTTATACACCACAGCACAGGGGAAGTGCCCTGCAGGTCCACACCACTCCAGGGACTATCCAAAATGACCAAACGGAAGAATTCCCCTCAGAAGAATCTCCAGGAAATAACAGCAGCTAATGAACTGATCAAAAAGGATTTAAATAATATAACAGAAAGTGAATTTAGAATAATAGTCATAAAATTAATCTCTGGGCTTGAAAACAGTATAGAGGACAGCAGAGAATCTCTTGCTACAGAGATAAAGGGACTAAGGAACAATCATGAGGAGCTGAAAAATGCTTTAAACGAAATGCAAAACAAAATGGAAACGACGACGGCTTGGATTGAAGAGGCAGAGGAGAGAATAGGTGAACTAGAAGATAAAGTTATGGAAAAAGAGGAAGCTGAGAAAAAGAGAGATAAAAAAAAATCCAGGAGTATGAGGGGAAAATTAGAGAACTAAGTGATACACTAAAAAGAAATAATATATGCATAATTGGTATCCCAGAGGAGGAAGAGAGAGGGAAAGGTGCTGAAGGGGTACTTGAAGAAATAATAGCTGAGAACTTCCCTGAACTGGGGAAGGAAAAAGGCATTGAAATCCAAGAGGCACAGAGAACTCCCTTCAGACGTAACTTGAATCGATTTTCTGCACGACATATCATAGTGAAACTGGCAAAATTCATGCCTTTAAAGAGTTGGTACCTCGAGGCAGGATTTTTAAGGGCTTCAGGTATTGGAATATGGAGTGTCTTCAACACCAAAAAATGACAATGCAAGGGAATGAAGGAGAGGGGTAATCCCCTCCAGATCCTCTACTTGCCCAAGGGTGCCCCAAACAAGGATGGGCAGTATGGAGGCAACTGGCACCCCCAGTGGGGAGGGGCCACCTTGGTCCAGAAGGGGCTTCTGTGCCTTCAAAATAGGGACTATGTGAAACTCAGGAAAGGGGCCCCTTGTGACCTCCTCTAGGCCTTTTACTTTGTAACCATGCCTCCCGGTCCCCTAACCCCTCGGTCTCTCCAGTCATATACCTTCCATGCCTCCCACAATAACCCCAGCCACTCAGCCCCAGCAAGTGCACAGGGCCAGCATGGACAGTGCCCCACCTCCTTGGGCAGAAGGGAGACCCCCAAAACACCAGGGACCACTCAAAGAGGGGGTAGGGTTCTGAGTAAGGACAGGGAGTCAGGCTGCCAAGTTCAAAGCCAAGCTCTGCCACTTCGTGAGCTGTGTGACCTTGGGTAAGACACATAACTTCTCTGTGCCTAATTTCCACACCAACAAAATGGGCTAATAGTAGACCCACATTCACAGGGCTAAGTGAGTAAATATTGATAGTCCCCAATTTACAGTGATCGGACTTAACAATTTTTAAATTTTACAACCGTGTGAAAGCAATAAGCATTCAATAGAAAGTGTACTTTGAATTTGAATTTTGATCTTTTCCCAGGCTAACGATATGTAGTATGATACTCTCTTGTGACGCTGGGCAGTGGTCTGGAGCCTCAGCTCCCGGTCAGCCACATAATCATGAAGGTAAAAAAGCAACACATTTACAACCATTCTGTTTTTCACTTTCAGTACAGCATTCAATACATTACAGGAGATACTCAGCATGTTGTTATAAAATTGGCTTTGTGTTAGACGAGTTTGACCATCTACAAGCTAATGTCAGTGTTCTGAGCACATTTAAGGTAGGCAAGCCTAAGCTCTGATGCTCGGAGGGTTAAGTGTATTAACTGCATTTTCAACTTAAGATATTTTCAACTTACAATGGGTTTATGAAGACATAACCCTGTCATAAGTCAAAGATTTATAGTATGATGGGCTAGGAACAGAGCCTAACCCTCAGGGTGTCCTCCGTGTACTTTGTTATGATCTGGAGGGGGCAGTGGAGGCGCTTCTGGGAGCAAGGGGACTCCCATCATTCCATCCCATGGAAGCTTAATGCCTAAGGTCTGTCATGCCCAGCGCTGCCTGGAACACACAACTATACAACTGTCTCACACCTCTGTCTACTGCTGCTGGAGGTCATGGGATTTTCCTGGATTCTGCTCCACTGTGGGGGCCCCAGTGAGGCTCCAAGTCATGCTCTGCTGAGTGACTGCAGTTCTCAGGCATCCCACCCATTCCCCAACCCCTGTACCCTCCAGGAGGGCTTCCTGGAAAGGACAGCAGAGGCAGGCACTGTACCCCCAATGCTGCCCTGAAAGCATGGCCAAGGCAAAGTCCAGGGGGCTGAATAGCCAGGCCAGTCCTCCCACTCTGGCCTTGGTACCTGCCGTAGGCTCCTCCACAGCCTCCCCCTCACCAAGTCTGGCCTGGACACCTCTTCTCCAGGGGACTTCCCTGACCTGCCCCAGCCCCCAGTCTAGGCTATGTCCTCTGTACGGATGTAGCCACCATACACCCTGCCCTGTTCTCAGAGCACTCTCTCGGCACCTGGACACACCTGTCTGGTTCACCTTGCAATCACCACAGCAGGCCCTACGGGTGTTTGTTGACTGAAAAATGACCGCTAGTAAGTTATGGAGCAACTCCCTCCAGGGCATCCCAAGCTCCTGGGACCCAGTTAATGGAAGACACTCCTCCTCCCTGCCTCAGCCCTCCTATCTGTCTGGCACACCCACCTCTTCACACAGCCCAACCTGCCCCCGCTTCCTCAACCTGGCTCCAGACTCCACCTGGCCTGGCCCTACAGTTCCCGCCCCATCCCAGAGCCTCTGCTCGCCTCACCAAAAGAGTGACAGGGGACAGAGCCATCACTGGCCCCCACTATTCTCTGGTCATACTCACGGCCACCTGTGGGAGTTTTCATCATGATCTCCATTTCACAGATGAGGAAATGAGTCTCTGAGTGGGGAAAAGAACGAGAGGAATCCCTGTGCCACCTCTCCCCAAATCCTCACCTCCCCCAGAAGCCATCAGGTTACATGATACACAATGCAAGAGCAGCAGACAGATCTCTTGTGGTTTTTCCTGATCAATTCTGGATGAGCCACCATCAACACCAAGCCCAGAGCAAGGAAGTATGCACTCCCCTCTGTCTCCACACCTGAACCACCTCACCATTCAAGATTTTGCCATTTTGCGTGCCCTATTACTTCAACCCTCTGAATTCTCCCCTGGCCACTATAAACTATAAACTATAAACACTATAAACTTGAGGTATATACTCATACCTCAAGAACTTGCTCAGTTATCACCTCCTCCAGGAAGTATTCTCTGGTTTCTCCTAGGTCCTTCTCTGTGTTCCCAGAGCTGCCTCCCACTCTGGTCTGTGAGCTGCTCCAGACAGGGCCATGTTCCAGCTATCTATTCATCCTCTGCCTAGGACTGGCAGGAAGGAGCTTCGGCAGACGGGCTCCTTCCATGGATGGGTATATGAATGATGCACACTCACCACTGTCCTGCAGTGTAGACAGAGATGGGCACCAAGTGGCCCTGCATCCATCCAAGCTGCCATCCCAGATTCCCTGAGACTTTCCTGAGGACCGAGTCTCTCAACAGTGGGCTCTTTCCAAGGTCTCTAAACACAACTCTGGCTCCAGCAAGCCTGGAAACCTGTAGTGATGGCTGGGGACAGAGGAAACGCTACCTGCCTAGTCAGGCTTCCAGAAGGGGCTTGTGATGCACATTTTACAAATGGCAGGAGACATGCATGTCAGAAAATTGTCCACGATCGATTTAAAATTCTAAATGGAAATGGTTGGTTTGCTGAAGTCCCTATTAATTTGCCTGAAAATCTGAGGAGAGTGTCTCCTGGGAGAGTGGCAGAGGGTCTGACGCCAGTTCCTGCAAAGTCAGAGACAACTTCTTAACCTCCTGCACCCAAGGCAGAGAGTCCAGCTCTAATGACCCCTGAACTAGCAGGCCACCCATAACCCTGTTCCAGCCCCACCCTGCAAACCCTTGTGCCTCGAGCCAGGAGCAGACTGAGCTTCAGCAGGCACAGGAGTCCTACTATTCAACCATTCTCTCACACCGCAAGCACCCACAAAGAGACCACATCACAGTAGGTGTCCAAACAGGGCCACACTTGATGTTTTGCACGAATGGCATAGTTGGATCTTGGTGTCTCTCAGGGCCTTGGTTTTCCCAGCTGACAAATGGGAAGAATACCCTTTCAACTCTTCCAACTCTGTCTCAAAAGCATATTTGCTACCATGGGAGATAGCAGAGGGCTAGCAGCTATTACAAACCACTCCCAGGGGTCATTAGCCACCCAATGCCGATCCAGTACGTATCCCCTGCGGTTCACTGACTCACCAGCAAAATCCTCCACAGTAATTTGCATTTGTCAGTCTGCCTCCCCAAGAAAGCAGGCACTCAGAGCCTCTGTTACAACTCCCCATGAGCAGCACACAGAAGGCACTCAGTAAGTGCTTGCAGAGTGGGAGACAGAGTGAGGGCTGAACCCGTACTGCAAACCCTCATGTGCACCTGCACTGACAGCTCTTCTCCCTCCTGAGGACTGGGGGGCCCTGTTCTCACTGTTCTCACTGCACTTGGAGATCAGAGAGGGGAAGAAAAGATAGAATAAGAAGTCGTGGGAACCCCGAATCCTAACTCCCCTCCTCTGTAAGAATGCAGCAATGGAAGGCCAGAAAGGGGCCTGGAGTAACAGAACAGCCATCCTATGGGGGCCATGAGAAACACAAGGCTGAGCAGCTCTTGTCCTCCAAACACAGGAACATTGCTCCTTTGGGAACTGATACACTGTGGATTCTCCAGCTGGCAGTCTTTTGGCATCTCTCTGAGCCTTGGTTTTCCAGTCTCTATAATGGGGACAGAGTTGACGTGAAGACTCAGTGATGTTTCATAAGCCCGGAGTCTGCACAGTACCAGGTGAGGTGAGGCAAGGCGGGACTTGGTACAGCCTAGCCTCCTCACCTACTCTATGTCCTGCCCTCCCCACCACTACACCACCAGTGGGACAAATCAGGCCAGCCTCTGAAGGACAGAAACACTGAGAAGCAGTTGGAATGCAAGGAGGAGGGTTTAGTGGAGGGAAGAACACTATGGTACAAATGCCCATTTTTAAGTTTTTCTCAAAGAATAAAGAATGCTTAGCAGGGCTCAGAGTGAGGCTTCCTTTTCAGGGTATTAACAATTTGTATTTTTTACTATCCATCTTCCTCACAGTCCTTTGCAGGGAGGGGAAGTCTATAAGTATTTTTT
This sequence comes from Panthera tigris, assembly GCF_018350195.1. NCBI lineage: Eukaryota > Metazoa > Chordata > Mammalia > Carnivora > Felidae > Panthera > Panthera tigris. The sequence goes on from NC_056670.1 coordinate 43,819,941, forward strand.
TTTTTAAGAAACGACTGAATTTTGATGAACTCAGCTAAGGGAGTGCTTTGCATATGAATGGGAACTGATTAGCCCCACACTTTCCCACAGCCGAGTGGCCTCCAACTTCAAGCGTTCAGAGAGTTAAAAAGTTGAAGCAGCCACATTTATGTGGCTCCTCTAATAAAAAAATCATGCAGCATTTATTATTAATGCCCGGCTCTGATAAATATCCTCATCTAAAATTCTTCACTTGCCGGAACCCTTCTGTATAATTTCTTAGGATAACCAGAGGGAGCACTTCAGCCAGACCTTTGCAGAGACCATGGTGTCTGTTGGTGGCAGGGGGACAGGAAGCAAGACCAGCTAAGTGCGAGGCAGCCGTGTTCGGGTGGGAGCTGTGTCAGCCTCAGATGGGGCTCTGGCTCTGCTGTCACAAATCCACCCTGGCTCAGCACAGCTAATGAAAAGATTGGACAGATTAAATACCCATGTGAGGGGCACCTGGGTGGCTCAACCCGTTAAGCTCATGATTTCACGAATTCGTGAGTTCAAGCCCCACGTCAGGCTCTGTGTGAATGGTGCAGAGCCTGCTTGGGATCCTCTCTCTCTTTCTCTCTCTATCTCTCTCCTCCCCTGCTTGCACACTCTCTCTCTCAAAATAAATAAACTTCAAAACAGAAATACCTATGTGAGATGGCTGGGAAGCAAGGCACTGGCTTTCTATAATCTGGAGGCATCTGCTAATTGACACTAACATCCCCCAAATCATGGTATGGTGTGGAGGTCATTCTCGAGAGGGCCATCCTCCCGTTCCTGCCTGCTCCAAGTGTTGGGCTCTGATGGTCATAGCTGCCCCTTCCCCAGCAAATCATCCTCGCCTGAGGGAGCCGCCTTGCCCAGAGTTGATGGCCTCACTTCCCACCTGAGGGTAACTCACACCCAGTGGCCAACAGTCATGGTAGGAGAGAAGCCTCCTCCGCTTCACCCCTAGAGGGGACAACCCTATGTCCCAGAGTCCCCACACAGGGTCAGGCTGCCCTTACATGACACCATGTCCTTGCTTGGCACTTTCCCCTTCTCTAACCTACTTCTTTCAATAAACCATACCCCCCAACCACTGTCCCAGGCTCTGCAACCAGGGAGATTGAGCGGAGATGACGTGACCTCCCTCCAGAGCCACGCCTCTGCTCTGGAAGGCAAACCACTAAGGACAGTAGTATCATCAGGACTTCTTGTCTTCTGGCTTCCTTTGGAATCTGGCCAAGAGGACCCAGGCAGGAAATGACAGGGTGAGAGGAGAGAGGTGGGGTTCTCCCCTCTCCCTCCTTGCAATGGCTGCCTCTGTGCCTAGAAACTGTCCCCACCACCCCCCCCCACTCCCAAAGGAGTAGGGAAGGAAACAGCTCCCCCGTAGCATGACCCCAGGTGCTTTACCAAATCTGTTGGTCTCCTTAACCTTGCCCGCACTTCTGTAGAGACTCACTCAGTTCATTAACCTCGCTCCGATTACCCTTTGAGCACACCCTCCCTTTCCTGCCAGCCCTTGACTGGTATGAAACCAAAGCTCCAGCCCTCCCTTGCCTTCTCAATGTAAAATGGGTAGTTTCGTCACAAGTAGCCCCAGGAAGAGAAGCACGCAGCTCTCAGGGTTATTGAGACTCCCCCAACCCCCCACTTCTGCTCCCAGCTAATTTACCTTACACGGAGCACAGCTCTCTGCACTATATAATGGGCTCTCCTCCCCAGCGGGGCCATAAGAATGAAAGCCAAGCAAAGGAATTGATTTTCCCAAAATCCCCAGTGCATCCAAACACTCGCAAGTGCCTGAACCCTCAGCTTACCCGCTCCTTAGTAACTAACAACTTATCAAGGATGCAATGTGAAGCAATGGATTAAAATTTCATGCATTTTGCTTCAAAAATCTATAAAAACTAAGTTTCTTGGAAGGAAAAAAGAAAACCCTCTTCTCCAAGCAACACAGAAAGCAAGCCCTCCCCTGGCTGGTATTTCAGTGTAAATCTTTAATTTCATTTGCTGCTCTGTCCTCTGACCCCCGCAGTATTCCATAAATATTTAGGCAGCAAGCACCAGGCTTGTTTTCCACTTTGGAATGCTAATGATGGAAACAGGGCGCGAGAGAGAGCGGCTTCTGGAGTCCAGGGCCCATCAGCAAAATACAACAGACGTTCTGGAGGCCCAGGGAGCCACAGGCTTCCTTAATGAACCTGCAGGTGCACTGATGGCCAAACCACCAGCCCAATCAATAGCACTAAAGACACCTTGAAGGGAGGGAGGTGCCGTGGAGAGGAGAACGGACATGCAAAACAGACTTCGCAGAGAGGACCGAGAGCTGCCAAGCTAGCACCCCCAGGCTCCCCACCCCTAAATCCAGACCCTCACATATCCCTGCCACATGTACACACATCCCTGAAAATCTGGGACTTCCAGATGGCACTTCCCAACTTCCCAGTCCTTCACCAGCCACCAGACGTAATCATAACTTCACCCGTCCCTCCACTGCAGAGACCAGACATCTCTTGACTCCCGTCCAGGCTCATCTCTCCATCTCTACCTGGCACTGGGGGGCCAGAGGCCAGGGCTCTGCAGGAGGTGAGCCTTGGTTTGAATTCCGCCTTGGCCATTTGCCAAGCTGTATGGTCTTCAGTAAGATTTCATTTAACAACTTTCTAGAGGTATAATTTATATACCAAGACATTCACCCATTTTAAGTGTGAAGTTCTTTGAGTTTTGGGAAATGTATACAGTTGTGCAACCATCATGACTATCCAGTCCTCAGACACTTCCATCACCCCCAGGAAGCTCCTTCATGCCCATCTGCAGTCAATCCTTGCTTCCAGCCTCAGCCCCAGGCAACCAGTAATCTGCTTTCCGCTTCCACAGTTTTGCCTTTTCGAGAAATTTCACATAAACGGAATATACAACATGTAGTCTTCTGTGCCTGGCTTTTTTCACTCAGAATGAAGCTTGTGAGGTTTTATCCATGCTGCGGTATGTCTCAGTGTTTCATTCCATTTTACTGCTGAGTAGTATTCCACTGAAGAGATATACCCAGTTTTGTTTACCTGTTCACCAGTTCACCAGATGGACATTTGAGTTGTTTCTAGTTTGGAGCTATCATAAATAATGCTGCTAGGAACATTCTTATACAAGTCCTTGTATGGACAGATGTTTCCACTTCTCTCACGTGAGTTCCTAGGAGTGGAATTGCCGAATAATATAGTTAAGTATATGTTTTTCTCTTTAAGAAACTGTCATAGTGTTTTACATTTAACGGCAGAGGATGAAGATTCTGGTTGCTCCACATCCTTACAACACTTGTTACTGTCTGTCTTTATTACAGCCATCCTAGCAGGTGTGAAACGGCATCTCTGTGTTTTGATTTGCATTTCCCTAAGGACTATTGGTGTTGAGCATCTTTTCATGTGTTTACTTGCAATCTGTATGTCTTCTTCGGTGAAGTATTCGTTCAAATCGTTTGTCTATTTGGTCCTGGGTGGTTTGTGTTCTTGAGTTATAAGAGCTCTTTATATATCCTGGATACAAATTCATGATCAGATATGTGCCTTGTAAATATTTCCTCTTAGGCAGTATTTCCTCCTCTCTATTTCTTCATCGGCAAAATGGAGCTCATCATAACAACCTGCCACGCAGAGATGATGGTGTGAAGTGCCTGGCATGAGGCCTGCCACACAGAAGCCTTTCAATAACTGGAGATGTGGTCTTTACCTTTGACTTGAGGTGCCCAGTGTGAGGCCTGGTGCAGAGGAGGACCTCAGCCAGGTCTGGTTACCAGCCATGCTGGTATCCTCCTGCACATTCTCTCCAGGATCCCCCGTCTACCCTCAGCAGCACCAGCCCTGGTCCTCACAGAGCTAAGTGCAGGGCAGCAGACAGGAACTCATGTGAGCACTGAGAAGGGAGCCCAATCTCAGGGGTGATGGGATATTAGCAGGGGTAGAAGGGTAAGATATCCTGGCAGAGGAGAGAGCATAGAGAGCGACAAGGTGCACGGCACATTCTAGATACCCAGAGCAGAGGTGCACACCTGACAGGGAGTGTGGCAGACCCAACGGTCAGGCTCACCAGGGGCGTGAGGGGTGCTCTGGAGAGCCAGCCATCCTGGAGCCCCTGGGGCATCTCCGCTGAGATAGTGACACATCAAGATGCATTCGTGAAGAATCTTTAATTCTTTAGTCCTCTGCTCCTGCTTCTACACCCCCTCTCCCTAGAAGGTGTCCACAGCCCAGGGAGAGCCAGAAGGTAACCCCCGGTGCCAGGGTCTGTGTCTGGACACTGTATCATCCCTTCACTATAGTCATGAGAGGAGGTGACATTATCCCATGTCACGAGCAGAGCTGTGCCCCCAAAATCCATATGTTGAAGCCCTAACCCACAGCATCTCAGAATGTGACTATATTTGAAAAGAGGGCCTTTAAAGAGATCATTGATTTAACAAGAGGTCATCAGGGTTGGTCCTAGCCCACTATGACTGGTGTCCTCATAAGAAGAGGGGATTAGGACATAGATTCACACGGAGAGGCAAGACCGTATCAGGACCCAATGAGAAGATGGTCCCTCACAAACCCGGGAGAGAGGCCTCAGAAGAAACCAGTCCCACTAACACCTGGGTCTCTGTCTTCCAATCTCCAGGACCGTGAGACAATAAATGTCTGTCACCTAATCCCCCAGTCTGTGGTACTTTGCTACAGCAGCCTGAGCAGACTGATACATTTCCAGATCAGGAAATGGGGGCTCAGAAGGTGGCAGGATGCCTGAGGCCCACAGCTGGGGAGAGGCCGGCCCGGGCCATCTGGCTTCAGGCCCTAGGTCTCCATCCTGTCCCCCTGACGCCACCCCAGCACACACCCCACTAGAACGCGGAACCTTGCCTGGGACCGTTCTGGGCACACAGATGGGCTCAGGGCACCATGAGGGGCGGGGCACGTGGAGGAGAGAGTGGAGAGGGAGGCAGGTCAGTGAGCAGATGGGAAGCAGGCTCCCAGCAAGACCTTAGGGACTATGTAAGGACGTGCCCTGGGGCCCTGCCTCTTCACAGAGGGAGCAGCCGGCCATGCCCTGGGGCCCCAGGGGCATATCCAGGACCCACAAAAAGTGGATTTTAGCTCCAGATGAGGAAAAACCAACTGCCGACCCATAAGATGTGTTCCATGGTAGAGAGCCAGGGCAGCCACAGCACCCAGAGGGGCCACACACAGGCCTGGAAGCTGAGGGGATGCTTTCCAGACCTCTCCACCTCTGGGGCAATACCAGCTTGGGCTCCCCTAGCTGCCAGCACACAGCAGAACAGCAGCCAGAATGTTCCAGCATTCCAGCCACGGCATCAAGGCCACCGCCAAGCAGTGGCTCACCTATGCCTGTCTCCAGAAGAAAAAGGATGGGAACCCCAAACTAGCCTCAGAAAGCCCAAAGCACAGAACAGCCAGGAGGGCCACATGCAAAGCCATACCCCACACACACACCGAAAGGCACGGAAGACACCCTTCCTTCCCCTGAGCACCCCTAAACACCACCTGCCAGGTGGAGTCTGAGCCCCTGAGAAGGGCCCTCAGTCTCCTGAGGAGCTGCAGCCTGAGTGGACACTCTCTCTTTATAGATGCACATGAGGAGACAGTCTGATGCTGAAGTCCAGGCAATGGGGCTTTGGGGAGAGGTCACCATCCTGCTGAGTGGGTGGCTGTCACCCATGCTCCTGGAAGGGATCCGAAACTCATGCTTCAAGCTGCCCCCATCGCCCACCAGATGAGAGTCATTCACTCTCCGACCATTCCCATCCTGCTCAGCCACCTGCCCTGGGCTGGCTGCTTCCTGCTTCCCCGACCTGCTCCAGGCCTCTGAGCCATGTGCGGTTACTCTGGTTCTTCGTGGTAACTCCAGCCCCCACCCCAACCCTTCCACAGAAAGGTTCTGACCCCTCGCTGACCCTGGCCACAGGGACCCCTTCATCCCAGGCAGCTTAGAAATGAGGCATCCCTTACAGGTGTGCTGTTTCAAAGTGGGTACATGCACCCCAATGTTTACAGCAGCACCATCAACAATAGCCAAAGTATGGAAAGAGCCCAAATGTCCATCGGCGGATGAACGGATAAAGAAGATGGGGTATATATCTACAATGGAGTATTACTCAGCAATCAAAAAGAATGAAATCTTGCCACCTGCAACTACATGGATGGAACTAGAGGGTATTATGCTAAGCAAAATTAGTCAGAGAAAGACAAATACCACATGACTTCACTCATATGAGGACTTTGAGATACAAAACAGATGAACCTAAGGGAAGGGAAGCAAAACTAATATAAAAACAAGAAGGGGGACAAAACCTAAAAGACTCATAAATATGGAGAACAAACAGAGGGTTACTGGAGAGGGTGTGGGAGGGGGGATGGGCTAAATGGACCAGGGGCATTAAGGAAGACACTTGTTGGGATGAGCGCTGGGTGTTATACCTGGGGGATGAATCACTGGAATCTACTCCTGAAATCATTATTGCACTATATGCTAACTAACTTGGATGTAAATTAAAAAATAAATAAATGAATAAATAATTTTTTTTAAAAAGGAAAAAAAAGAAAGGAGGCATCCTTATGTTCCCCCCCAACAGTCACTCTGGGCAGCACCCCAATAAGACAGAGCACCACCATCAGCCTGTCCCCCTTCCCAATGGGCAACCAGAGTCCCCAAGTCTTGGCCAGTCCACACTTCCCTTAAGCAAGACTCCTTCACCACTATCTGACCATCAGGGAGTTAATAGCACTGACTTCATCCCAGACTTTACATAGTTTTTTCCACTTTTTCGTTCAATTAATTATTGCAATATCAATAGATCTTTAATTTTCTCATCAGTGTGTAATGGGAATAAGTTTCAATTCCACAATATAATTAATTAGTTATGAGTGCACAAGCACAAGGTCCTACTCAAAGTCCTGCATGTACAAACTTCTGGCTGCTGCCCCCAGGAGGCCGGCACCAGCAGACAGATGTCCTGCCGGAAGCTTGAGGACACATGGCCCAGCCTGCCCGGAGAGGTGACAAGAATACCCCAACCCGACCTGCCAGAGCCCAGGGAGTTCACCAGATCTTCAGGAGGCATCTCCTGCATGCTGACACCCACACTGGGCCCCTGGGCGAGGGACCAAGCTGACACTCAGGGACAGCCCTGCCTCAGGGGCTCACATGTTAAAGATCACAGAGATATGGCACAGACAGCTGGAAATAATGGGTGCTAATTCAGTTACACAAATCTTTGTTGAGCATCTACAATGCGCCAAGCCCTGTACCAGGTTTTGGTGACACAGCGGTGTCTGATGGAGGCAATGACCCCACTTGGCAGAGGTTAGGGGTTTCTAAAAGCATGACTCAGCTTTGAAGACTGAGGTGGGTTTACCAAGTAAAGAACAGGGTCAGGCATCCCAGGCAGAAGGAACAGGATGTACGAGAACCTGGAAACGGAAGGACCATGCGGTCCAGGGAAATGCAGTCGGTTTTTAGATCCCAGAGGGAGTATTGGGGGCCCATACAATGCCAAGAAGGGTATAGAAGGACAAGACTTCTTCCCCATCCCAGCGCTGGTCACAGAGAGCCTTGGGGAGCCAGGCCAAAGGTCAACCAGGCAGGAGGCCCGACACACTTGCACTTTCGGGAGGGAAAGGGGGTGTGGGGGAAAGAGTTGGGGTGGGAGCCTCCAGAGCTGCCTGCTCCAGGTGCGATGCCCCATGGGAAGCTTCTTCCTGACGGGCCCCGGCTCAGCCTCACTTGGATGGCTCCTACAAGTCCATATGGGTAAGACAGCTGACAGTGTGGGGCCCAAGCTCGGAGGCCCCCAGTAAGGGAAGTGGTCCATGCCAGGCCCACGAGCTTGGTGCCAGCACCAGGCCCCCTCTTCCCAGAGGGCCCCCAGGAGCACATGCTCCCCACCCCTCAGCCCCCAGCAATCAGAGCCTTCCATGTGCCTGATACGGGGCTAATGGCTTTACATGGGTGAACGTACCCCTCCATGTGATGACACTGCAGGTCACAGACGAGGAACTCAGGCACAGCAAGGTGACTTGCCCCCAGTCACAGTGACAAGTGGCTGGGTGAGGATCTGACCCTGACGGTGGATGAACAGATGGACACAGCCTCTCCACCAGCCCCTCACCTGGTCCCTCCCACAGCCCTGCCCACACACCCACCCCTCTGGCACAGCCTGAGACCTGGCCCAAGCTCCCTGTGCCTCATCTGTAAAATAAGGGTCATAAGGGCACCCACTTGCCAGGGTGAGGATGAGGATGTCATTCCAGGGACAGCGCCTGGCACATGGCACAAGCACAGTGCATGTCGACAGTCATTCTTGGTGCCATTGCTGCTATGGTGGACGTTGTGGTTGGTAGCAAGGATCCTGGCACAGGTGTAGTGCCATCAGGAATGGGCACCAACCCTAAGGAAGAGGAGGAAGTCTGGCTTGACAAACCAGAGCTCAGTGGGGCAGGTCTCCAATGGGGGAGGCCAGAACAGGAGTCAGGTGTCCTCAGATGAAGCCTTTGAGGTCTCAGTCACTCTCGAGCCCCACCACAGGCCTGTGAACCACACTGCCAGCCTCCAACCACCCTTCCACGTTCATCCCCATGGCCCCCAAGCCACCCGGCCAACTAGGTTCTGCGTGCCAAGCTCCAAAGGGGGCTCAGCTCCTCACATCACCCTGTGAGCAAGGCAACATCACCCCATTTAACAGATGAGGAACCTGAGGTAAAGTAACAAAAGGAGAATGAAAGGAGCTCACAGTTGTTGAGCAATTGCTCGATGCTAGGCCCTGGAGAAAGAGCTTCAATTGCAATCTTTCCCTTAATTCTCAGAAACAGCCTCTGAGCTAGGGACGGTTGCTGCCAATTTGCGGATGGGGAAGTCGAGGCTTGGAGATGAGAGTTACATACCCAAAGTGGCACAGATACTCACAGGCAGGTGTGGGATCCCCACCCACAGGCCTATTGGCGGCCACCCTTCTGTCACTCACAGCCCCCAGCACAAGCTCAGGCTCCAGGGTGGAGAAGGGGCCACCCGATCCTTGAGGATGTCTGATGTGGTCTCCCCAGCCCTCACTGCCACCCCTTCCACGCACACACACACACACACACACACGCACGCACGCACAGGTGCACACACACTTCCTCCCTTCCTCTCTGTGTCTCTGTTCCCAAACCAGAGGCATAACTAGGAGGACACTGGAATTTTTTTAAAGCAACCCCACTCCCCACCAGCACCACCTTCCCCAGCTACCCCCAGAGGAGACAGTGGCTACACGGGAACCCCTGGCAATGTCAGTAATCCCATCAAAGTCCCCAATTGGCAAAAGGGGTCTCAGGGAGGGGCAGACTCTTCTTCAAGGCATCCAAGGCCAGGCTCAGGGCTCAGCAGGGCCAAGACAGCCCCCAGCCCCCTGAGAGGCCCAAGCACGTGGCAGAACAAGAACTAGAATTTGGTAGAGTGACATGGGGATTTGACGCTAGAGCCCTGATTTCTCTGACTGCTACAGATTAAATCAGGGATAATGTCCCCCATCTAGGAACCGGATTCGATGCAGCTTAAAATCTGCTCAGATGCCGCACCATTATGCTAAGCAGCTCGGCCGTGAGGGGGCTGCACTGCCTGCCTCGTTCATCATCCCTGGCAGCAGAAGCACAGCCAGCCAGGCCACCACTGCTCCAGTGGGAAACAGGAGGGGCAGCGAGGCCCAGAGTACCTTCCCCCTCTCCTGGACGGACAAACAGATGGAGGGCAGCCAGGGCCCCCTCTCTAGTCCCACAGGCCCAGAGAGGCAGCCACGATGAGAGGCTGCGTTGCAAGACACCATTTCTGAGAGCCTGAGCTGAGCTAGTACTCGAATATCCTCTGAGATGTAAATTATGTGGGTTGAACTAATGAGCTATATATGTATCTTTCATCCCCTAATTAACTGCGGTTTAATGAATTTCTCAGCGCATTGCTGCCAGAATAGCCTTGCAGCCCAAAAGATTTTTTCCCCTCCATTTCAGGTAAATATTTAAACACCCCAAATTAAAGAGAGCACCCGGGCCCAAAATTGGAGGTTTGATGCTATCCAGAGTAATTAGACCCCTGTCTCATTGATTCAGCATTTTCATTTCTTCCTTTCTCTTCCGAGGGCAATGGCGGGTAACTTTGGCACCAGGAATGTGGCCCAGTGCAGGGCCTGAGGCTCCTTGCAGACCAATGGGCCTGTGTCCAGCTCTCCTCACTTAGAAGTTCCTCTCCCAGGCTCTGGGGGACTGGCTCCACCCAGGGAAAGGGTGCAGGAGATACTATCCACCCACCATCCTGGGTTGGCACAGAAATCCTCAGGGCAAGAGGGCCCGTAACGTGGCCTAGTGTCCTGGGAGATAAGGATGCTGCCCACCCATCTTAGTGGGCCATCCTAGGGCCCACTCCTCCCCTCAAATGGTCAACTATTCCCAAGGTTCATTAGCATTATTATCGTTATCTCCTATTATGATTTGCTTTACTCTATTACTTACAGCCAACATGCATCAGATGTTTAAGGCACTATAATCTGGGGACCAGGCCTGGCCAGAACCATCCCACTCCAGGCCTCTCTGCCTTGGGCTCAGGGCCAGCTAGGGAAGCAGAGGACACTGCCCTCACCTCTCTCCACTGACCCTGCCACTTCCTGCCCTTTCTGACCAGAGCCACTCAGGCAAAGCCAAAGGCTCCTGGGAAGCCGCATAGCCCACCTGTGTTCCCTGAGGGCCTGCTGTGGGCATCTCTCCTCACTCTCCCCTAGCCTCTCTGGTGCCCGGGACATGTGTCTGGGCCCTGAGAGAAGCCCAGGTAGGGGCTAGACTCCAACCACCAGAAGAAACAGGCAAGGGAGTTCCTGATAAGGATTCCATCAGCTCTCAGTACCCCAAACCCAGGCACCCAGAGGCCAGCTCCCAGAGCAGTGGAGTATAACCCTGGAAGGAGCTGGGGGTCAGTCCAACCACACGGGACTACAAAGCCCAGAGATTCCCCTCACTGACACCCCCATTGCCCACCCAATGCCCCTGTTCCAGCCTACTGGCCTTGTCTCCTCCACACCTGTCCCTCGCCCCAGGGGTGCTACTGCCCAGGTCTCCCCAGGTCACCACTGCCCAGAGCCCCTTTCAACCCCATGCACCCTGCACAAGATAACCCCTCATCTTCCTGACACCACCTAAAAGCTTATTCCAGGCCTCCGTGTCCTCACCACAGTTACCTATTCATAGCCACACCCCACCCAGGGCCTCCCCCAGCCAGGGTAGGCTCCTGCCCGCCCCTCCAGCCCACCCTGCTCACATCACGTTCATCTAGATACCATTATGATGAGTCAACCTATGCAGAGCCCTTAGGCAGCTCACCATGCCTGTGACAGCTTCCGGTCACTAAGTAATAACTCACACCAGCCCCATGGGGGTGACTGATGGCCCCTCTGCACAGACGAGGAAAGGGCTCTCCTCTCCAACTGCAGACAGGACCCATCTACTTTAGAGTCCCCAGTACCTGGCACTGTGCCTGGAACACTGTAAGTATCAACAAATACTTGCTGGCTGGATGAGGAGACAGACAGATGGACAGACAGACAGACGGAGAGATAAGTGGGTGGGTAGATGTATAGATGAATGGATGGATGGATGGACAGATGGACAGATGGGTGGGTGGAAGAACGTAAGAATAGAGGGATAGACAGACAGAGAGACAGATAGACACAAAGACTCTCAAACTAATCACTAAAAAGAGACCCCAACCAGTCTCCCAAAGCCAAAGGGTTGGCTGTACACTGTCTCCAAGGACAGCAGGCCAGGAAGAGAGGCCCCGGGGCTCCAACAAAGGGCCATGACTGGCAGCTATGCCCTCTAAGGATCGCTCCAAAGTGGGGGAGCCAAGATGCGAGAGGCAGGAGCTAGAGTCCGAAGTCAAGAAGGGGAAATGAGAGGAGTGTGGGAACCAGCAGCACTAAGCACAGCAGAGACCAGCTCAGGCCAGGCCCCAGGAGGCCCCAAGGAGCATCACACCATGAGCTGGAGAAATGGGCTGGGCCAGAACTCCACCCTCGAGCAGACCTGGCAAAGTCTGAAAGGGCCAGCATGGGCCAGGCCCATGAGCACCTAGCATGAGTTGGTAGCTGTGTTTACCTGTCTCCAGGCCCTCCAGGCCAGACTGGAATGTGTTTCTCACCACTTTAAAGGCCATATGCCAGCACAACCTCTAGAGACAAGTGATCAAGAAGTCCCTGCTCTGGGGATGCCCAGGTGGCTCAGTAGGTTAAGCATCTGACTTCAGCTCAGGTCATGATCTCACGGTTTGTGGGTTCGAGATCCACATCAGGCTCTGTGCTGACAGCTCAGGACCTGGAGCCTGTTTCAGATTCTGTGTCTCCCTCTCTGTCTGCCCCTCTCCCACTCAAGCTCTGTCTCTTTCTCTCTCTGTCTCTCTGTCTCTCTCTCTCTCTCTCTGTCTGTCTCTCTCTCTCTCTCAAAAATAAACACTAAAAATTTTTTTTAAAAAAGTCCCAGTCCCAGTCCCAGTCCCAGCATGGCTGGGCAGTGGAGGGACACTGTCCCAGGGCCCAGGTGAAGTTAGCACTAGGCTGGCAGGGAGGAGCGGGTGGTACGTCCTGGACAGAGCTAGGGCTCCTCCTTTGAGCAGAACAGGAGGCCAAGGGGTTTGGGCCTGCATCTGTATCCCTTCTCTGGAGCCTAGGGAATGAGTCTTAGACTCAGGGACCACTAATAGAGGGGGCTGCCCATGCCTCCCATTGCCTCCCACCTCCACTGGAATGTATAGAATTTCCATCCTTGCTTATTACACTCCTTCCCAAGAACCCACAAGCAAAGCATGGAGATGGCACAGAAAGAGTGGCTTCCGAGGCAAAGGCAATAATGAGATGGCTTCCGCCAGCCAGCAATCGCCTCCACCCACCGACACTCCCCAACTCAGCAGGCTGGGGGCCGCCTGAGCACCGAGGCCTCACTCACTCAGGGCAAGGGAGCATATTCCACACATCTGCAGCACCAAACTAGGAGGAAGAGGGCTGGGGAGGGGTGCTGCCTGGATGGGTCGAAACAACAATATTGTATGGATCAACCAAAAATAACCATGAGTTTCAGAATTAGCAGATTTGGAAGAAATCTCTACTTTCCGCTCTGGTCATATAACCTGGGATAAATCAGTCACTCTAGGCCTCAGCCCCCATCTGTAAACTGGGTGTGACAATCCCCACCTTCCAGTTACCACCAGGATCGAAGAGGCTGGAGCAAGCACATCAGGCCACAGTGCCCTGGCCCGCTGTGGGTGCCAGCACCTGCCCCTCTACAGGAGGAACCAAGACCAGAAGGGGACGGAGGCCTGTACTCTGGTGCAGAGCAGCACACGCGGGTCCCCAGAAAACCCTCCTATCCCCAAATACTTTCCCCTTCAGATGGGAAGAGGGTCCCATATTCCTTTGGAGATGGAGGGCTCCCAGAGTGCCCCTTCCTGACAGCAGGGCCTGTGCTCTGGGGTGAGGACTCAGGGGCAGGAAAGGACCCAGCATTTGGCCACCACAGACCACCAGTCCTCCCTTGCAGAGCAGAGCCAGATATTCCCCCCATCCATGTCTCCACTTTACCCTCTCCAGTCTCTGAACACGGACCTGACTGTGCCCCTGTTCGACCCTCAAACCAAAGGTCAAACAGTTCATTTCCTCACTGAGGGTCTTGTCTACCGTCCAAGCTCTTCTCCCACTCTCCACCTCCATTTGTCCTCCACTGATCCCGACTCACCTCCCTTTCTCCACCCTTTCCCCTCCCCCACAAGCAGAGAGCTGTTCCAGGCCTCTACATCTCTGTAGACAGAGGGGACTGCCTGGGACCCCTCTCCTTCAACCACCATTGGCTCCATAGAGCCAATACCTTCTTTAATTTCAGACTCAGCCCAGCACCCCCTCCTTGACAAAACCTCCAATTTCCACCCAACTACTGCACTTCCAGGTCCCCTTACACAAGTTTGCTTGTATGTCTGTATTTCTAATCCCTAGTTACATAGAGGGCCTCATCAATGTTTGATGAGTGGATATAGCTATGGATAACTAGATAGATGGATGGATGGATGGATGGATGGATGGATGGATGGAAAAAGGGATGAATGAATGATTACACAAAGAGATGAATGAATGATTTCATAAGATGGATGAATCGGTTGAACAAGAATGCCACCTGAATAAGATGCGAAGGCAGGAGCCAATATGGACATGGTTTCCAGGGTCAAAGATTCCCTCCATGCAGATGGGGCTCCACCAAAGTGTGAATATGGCACATTTCCCTCTTTTCAGAGCATTCGGGGCAGCCCTATGCAGAAGCAGAGGGCTGGACGAGGTGACCTCCCCAACATCGCTTAACATTAAGCTTTCCCCGTCTGCTGACTTCCAGCAGCTCCTTCATTTCCACGGTCACTTTCTCAGTGCACAGACTGGGATAGATGGGGAGGCCTCGGCACTGGAGTGGGCAAAGGGAAACCCTTCCAATAAGCAGCAGGATGCCAAGCCTCCAACTGTTTCTACAGATCTCATCTCCGCAAAGGGACACTCAGCAGGCTTGTCCAAGGGCTATTTTAAAATGGTGTGTATTTGACATTCAGTGTGACAACATAACAACAAAGGATGCAGTCTTGGGGCTACAGCCTATTTCTACAGGCCCCTCCCCTCTGCCAGGAGCTGGTCCCCTCAAGCCTTGAAGGGCCACCTCCCAGCTCTTCCTGGAAAATCCTAGATTTGTGACTTTCCGTTCAGCTCCTATAATGCCAGACCCCAGAAGGAGAGGCCTGCGGGTCTGGAGTCAGCACTGCCACCGGACTTCACTCAATCCACGACCAGGAAGGGCAGCACAGGAGTGCCTCCTCCAACGGCCTCACACTTTGGAATTTGTCTGCTGATCACTGCCAACAAGATTCAGAGCCAGGATGAGGTGGCAGCCAGAGTGAAACAGGCCCGCAATTACCCAGCTGCCTCAACGGTCACTCAACAGGATCACTGGAAATCAGGGAGCACAGACACCTGGCCCAGACATGGATACCTCCCACCCACCTGCGCATGCAGGCGACAGCTCAGGGTCAGGCACCTGCTGAGGCTTCTCTAGGTCCAGCTGAGCCAAGGGCTGTCCTGGAAAGCTCTGTGAGCCAAATCTCCTACAGGAACATCCTGATGGGCGCTCTCAGATCCTCAACGAGGTGCCTTCAGCAAGACCTCTCGCAGCACACGCATCCTGATGCGTCTCACATCATCTTCACTGCCACTCTAGGAGGTGGGATGAGGGTCCCCATTTGATATGTGGGGAAACACACGCGTGGGGCCTACCTGAAGTGGCCCTGCTACTAAGTGGCAGAGATAGGCGTAGAGCCCGAGTCGTGCTGACCCCCAGGCCCACTGGGGCTCTCCCTCAGTCCCGCAGACCTCTGAAGCAGTGATGGGCTCAAGGGGAGGCAAGGTGATGCCAGTCCTCTCTCCGTCCAGATGCTGGACTTGGTCCAAGAAGAGTTCTGCTATCATGCCCAACCTGGAGGACCTGCCTTCAGCCTCAGGCTGCCCAGCTCCCTCACATCCACTTAGACCCCTGGTGAGTGGCACCTACCCAGTGAGCCTCCTCGGACTCCCCCAGGCAGCTCACATGCCTGCCCTCCCCATGCTTCCTCCTGTCCCAGCACCCCTGGTCCTCTCCATCAGAACACCCGGGACATTGCACCATACTAATTATTGATGGGGCTATGCGACTGGATCTGGAAGGTGCATGAATAAATGGATGAACAAACAAATATGTGGTTTGGCACCAACTCTGCGTTGGTGTGCAAATCCTTCACGAATCCAGGAACAGACAGGAAATGCGTCTTCCCCTAACAAGCTACAGCCAAAGACTTCCATTTTCCTAGGCCAAAGATGCTCAGCATCTATCATCTGTGATGGTAGCTGAGTGACACCGTCTGACGCCTACCGTGGATGAGTGGCGGAAGGATGTATTTACATAGTTTGTGCTCCCTGAAATAACATTACATCTCTGGGGGCCTCCAGCTGCGTGTGATACTGGTGCACAGTCTGAATTACCTCCACGATGATTTCATGCTGAATTTGCTGAGTCTCCAAGCAGAGTCATAAATGTAAAGGAGGAGTGTTTCTCTGGGCCTTCACCACATCTTTCATCCAGAAAATAAGTGGTGATAATATTTGTAATATGTTTACTGACAGGACCAGGGGCTCTGTGCAGATAACTCTTTTATGACACAAAGTACTTAACTAAGATGGAAAATGGCATTACTCATGTTAAATTCAAAATGAGCATTTTGTCCCAGATTGCTAGAAACCCAGTAAATGTCATTAGCTATCTGAGGTTACAATGAAATCCGCAAAGGGTTACTCTTTGGTAATTACATTTACTGTAGCTATAGAAACAAGGGACATCAGACTCAGCCGGCTGACAGCTCTGTCTTTTCCCCCAAAAGAACGGCTCATCTGCGTGTTGTCGTCTCCAAAGACTAGGCTCCAAATCATGCATCTCAGCAGCCTGCTCTTGGGAGGATTGTTTTCCCCACAGGCACCAGGCCGGAGCCCCAGGACACAGGCTGCTGTGATTCTCAATTGGAAACTGATGATAAAAGACAGAGATGAGGAAAGATGCCCTTCCTGTGGCTTCTGCATTGAAATGTGCCTCCTGAATGTGTGCGGGGAAGTTATGCTTCCTGGGGCCCTCCTTCTGTGGCAGATGCATTATTCATGGCCAGCCTGCTATTGTGCAAAGCACTTCCCCCCACAATGCCCCACACTGCCATTTCCCAGCCTGACCTTAACACCCCTCCCTCCAAGACCAAGAAACATGCCCAACCTAAAGGAGGCCTCAGGTATCCACTGGCCTTCTTAGACCCATCTGAGCTGCAGGCAGGACCTGAAGGCTTCAGGACACAGAGGACACGATGCACAACTTGGAGCCAGAGGTCACTTCTGCCTCCATGGCAAATGGACTGATGGAAGGACCCTATTAGCCAAATAGACGGACCGGCACCTTCCTTCTTCACCTGTAACTGCCAGCACCTTCCCTCAGATCTGTGACAAGACACCCCCTTCCCTCATTTCATGTGTGTGATGGCCAACAGCTTTCCTCACCAGCTGGTAGCCCAATACCTTCCCTCTCCAGCCACACATAAAGCCACCAGCTCTCCTCAGCACCTACTAACACTAACACTTTCCTTCACCCCCTGTCACAGCTAGCACCCTCCTTTGCCTCTTACATCTACAGCCAAGAGCCTTCCTCATTACCTGATATAAGCCAACACCTTCTACCACTACCTGTGTGAGCCAACACCTGTGGGTGTGACAGTAAACACCTTTCCTTGCAACTGGGTGGCAAGCAGCACCTTCCCTCACCACCTGTGACAGCCAACCTCATCCCTTACCACTTTGACAAACATCTCTCACCACCTCTGTGTGACAGTCAACACCTGGCCTCACCACCAGGAGCAGCTGACACCTGCCTGCCCTCATCACCTGGAAGTACCGGGATTTTCCCCAATCACCTTCCTCTGGGTCAGGGGTTCTCAAAGTGTGATTCCCCAGACCAATAGCATTAGCATCTCCTGGGAACTTGTCAGCATTCAATTTCTTGTAAATTCTCAGGCCCCACCCACACCTAATCAATCAGAAACTTTGGAGGTGGGGCCCTGCAATTTGTGTTTTCTAGCAAGATTTCCAGGTGATTCTCATGCATATGAAATTTGAGAACCACAGTGGCTGCTCTTTAAAAATCACCTGGGGAGCTTTCAAACACCCTGACACACTGGTTGCACCCCCAGAATATAGAGGCCCCAGAGTCACTGATTTTACAAGTTCCCAGGTGGTTCCATGTGTGGCTGGGGCTGAGGGCCAAGCTCTGGACCGGCATGCTTCTCCACAATGGCACATAGGGCCTGGCAAGCTCCTAGCTGTGCTGCTGGCCATCATCTGTCCAATATCCAACAGCTGCCTCTAGGCCACAGAAATGCCCAGGGGACCAGAGTTCCCGGCAGCGGAACTGCTGGGACCCACGCCTGTCACATGGGCCCAGTCAGGTGTCCCTGAGAGCAGAAGGATCCCGCTGGCTGTGCCTGTCAAGGCACTGCTCATCACCTCACTGACAGCTGCCTGCACTGACAAGGGAAAGCCTCTAGGACCCAGATTAAGGACCAGCCCCCAGGGCAGGCTGCATGAGGGAACCCACTGTGACAAGTCCTGCTTGGGCCTGTACCCTTGAAGCCCAAGACCAGGCCTGCCCTCAGTAGCCAACATCTCTCCCTCATGCTCCCCACCAAATCTCCAGCCCCGTAGACCCTCTACCACTTGAATGTCACCCCACTGTGATCCCTGCCCTCTGCTTCCTGAGAAATCATGATTATTTGAGAAAGGCCTAGAAGAAAACAAGCCAAAATGCAACCCTGATTGGGTTGCAACGCAGTGGGTTTTTTTTCTTTCTTTCATTTTCAAAGATTCTGTCACACAAATATTATAGTACATTTACACTTTAAAATTAATAACAAAAACAGATTTACTCTATACTTTGTGGCCTACGTCAATGTCATACACGCACACACACACACAGACACATGCACACACCGGCCCCTTCAGGGATACCTTCTCTGGCCTCTTCACCCTTGGGATCCCTTGGCATCTGGGTGCACACATGGCTAGGCTCTGAGCACCCATAGCTTGGGAGGCCCTCCTCCTGCTGCTGTCACCAGCTCTCTTGCCCAGTGCCCAGCCTTGGGCGGCAGAAGAGTCCCACACTCTCCCTAGGAATCCTGGGATATCCTCAGCCTTGAATGTCAGGTCGAGGCCCTGCATATGGCAGCTATGGAGACTAGCCATGTGCACTCACCTGTGCTGGGCAGGGCCAGCAGGTGGATAGACAACTCAAGAGGAGTTCCAGGGCCCTCGCCTCAGCTGCCCAGCCCAGAACACACTCCATCTCAGCTCTCCGCAACCCACACACCCCTGAGCACCACACCACCTGCCCCAGGATGGACACCATAGCCAGTCACCAGAGCTCCTGGAGAAACAGGATCATTCAGATCACAACCCGACCTTCCCTTCAGAAGCAAGCCTGGAACAGAAACTGCTCAGCTCTTCAGAAGTTAATCAAGTCCCCCAGCCCCACAGGTGTGTCTGCTTGAATTCTATCCATGTGTCTTGCTCCCAACAGCGTCAGGCAGAGGGGCAATTCCATGGGCACCCATCAAACCCTCCCCTCCTGGGGGCTCTCCTCCCACAGGAATGGGCCAGGTAGCTCCCACAGCATTGACTTGCAAAAATCAAGTATCATCATATCCCCACAACCATAATTAAAGTCACCCCGCTGGCAAGAGAATCCACAGGTGACAACAGACAAAGAAGCCCTCTCTCCATTTCCGGGAACCAGCTCCCAAACAAATATTTAATTCACAGAATCTGGGGGGACCATAATAAGTAACTGCATGTAGCACCACATGGAGGTTCGGTAGCACTTTTGTAGAAGCACGTGCAGTCAGAGCCTGACTTGGGAAGCTGCTTATTCTGCCTGCACCTCACGATCCACCCTGGTAAGTGTCCCATGAGGCTGGCCTCCAGGGACTCTACTCCCGGGCTCCCTCGCTCCCCTGGCTCCTCCTTGGCTTCAGCCACTAAGAGGCATCAGCAGAGAGAGAGCTGAGCTGGGCCCAGATTTGCAATGGCTGTGTTCCCCCATCTGAGGCCAAGGCTCCCATCGGGCAACTTCCTCTTGCCTTCTGCATCCTTCTATCCTTCTCGCAGGCTCCGTAACACTGCCCCTTCCCCTGCCCCTTCAGGCCCACAGATGGTGTAGCTCCCTGTGACTGCTGGTCCCTCAGTGTTTCCCTGTCTCTGGTTGGTTCCTCTTCATTCAACTCTGTTCAGTGATCCTTGGGAATGTGTGATCAGTTTCTTGCCCAACACTAATTTACCTGAAGAATCTGCACATTAAGGTTTAGAGCTGGGTTTCGGCAAAGTAGTCCAGAGTCTTCTCTGAGGTGGGCTGGGTGCTAGTATAATTAGGTGGATTCAGAGATTAACCAGATCCAAAACAGGATGATTCATAACAACCGGCAAAGTGTCTCTAGTGACATGCCTCAGGGCTCTGTCCTCAGATCTGTCCATTCGACTTTTATGAGTGACTTGGCAAAGGACACTGATTGCTACTGATCCCACTGCACAGAGAGTTAATTTACTGAATGGCAGTGTTGGTATCCAAAAAGATTTTGGCCGTCTGAAACAATGGCCCATATTCAGCAAAATATAACTCAGAGATAGATAGAGACTTAAAAGTTTAGAAGGCCAAAGGCATAAGCACAGAAAAAGACTCAGTGAAAAGCTTTGGGGCAGACTTGGGTTCAGCCACCTTGAAGCTGAGTGTGAGCCAACAGACTGATGTGGCCACTTCTGGGTGAATTAATGGTATGACAGCCAGGATAAGGAGAGAGAGCCTCCACCCCCCACCCCCACCCAGCCGTGGCCAGTTTAACAGGCCAGATGTCAGCTGAGAGCTGAGTTCCACTCTGGTCTGGGCTCTAACGGAGCAGGGACAGTGGTACTATGGGGAAGGCTTGGAAGGCAACAGCCAGGCCGGGTGTACAGGACACAGAGACTCGTCACGAGGTGTGGCTGAAGAGACCAGAGAAAGCCTGGGAAGAGGCCAGCCAAGTGAGAAGGTGACATGAGAGCCAGCTCCAGACACCTAAAGGGATTATCTCCAGGAAGATAAAGAACAGGGGAGCAGTGCCAAGGACTTTCTCCCTCTGATCCAATTAAAACCGTCTGCAATCACTGAAAAAAAGAGCACCAGCAGCACCCACAGTGACAAGCTGAAAACGTGCCCAGCCTCAAACCACACACTTCCTCCCACCAGCCAGGGTGCTGGGTGGGTGTCCCGCTCCAGGCTTACAACCCCTAGCTTTCCACCCCGAGGCAGCCACCAAATCCCACAGCAAAGCAGGGAGGAACAACCAAGAAAACACAAAGAGGAATAAATAGGTAAAGGAAGTAAAATCTCTACAGTCCAAGAAGAGAAAAGAGGGAAGAAAAGAAAAGAAAAGAAAAGAAAAGAAAAGAAAAGAGAAAAGAAGAAAAGAAGAAAAGAAAAAAGAGAAAAGAAAAGAAAAGAAAAGAAAAGAAAAGAAAAGAAAAGAAAAGAAAAGAGAGCAGGACAATTTCAGAGCAATCATCAACCCTAAAACAGACCCACATAAGAAGATTTTGGAAAAATGCTACCAGTTGTTTTCAATGAGAACAAAAAATACATTACATCAATTGAATAATAGAGTTCAAAACAAATTAATATCTCTATATAAATCGGTGGTTGCCAGAAGGGAAGGTGGGTGGGGGAATGGGTGAATACAGAGATAAAGGAGATTAAGAGGTACAAACTTCCAGTTATAAAATAAATAAGTCACGGAGATGAAAACTACAGCACAGGGAATATAATCAATGACATCGTAATAATGTACAGTGACAGATGGCAACTACGCTTATAGTGATGAGTGGTGAATAGCGTATAGAAGTGTCGAATCAATATACTGTACACCTGAAACTAATAGAACACTGTAGGTTGATTATACTTCAGTACTAAATTTTTGTTTCAATACAAAATTTTTTTAATTAACATCTCTGTGATTGGAAGCAGCAAAAAACAGAATCGGCATTATTGTATCAGAAAACATTATTATATCAGAATTATATCAGAAAACAAATTATGTTTATATAATTTATATCAGAAAACAAAATTATATAAGAAAACAAAAACCACATTTGAGACAATTAGTATTAGTATTGTATTCGTCAGTTGAAGCTAAGATATGCTGTCATAATAAGCAACCCCCAAATCTCAGTGGCCTGCATCAACCAGAGGTTATGTACCCCTCACGCTACGTGTTTATTGCAGCTTGGCCACAGCTCTGGTTTATGGCATCTTCATCCAGGCTGAGGAAGCAGCCCCCACCTCCCCAGGCAGAAGAGAGGACAAACATGCCAGAACCATGCGATGGCTCTTAAAGCTTCTGTTCAGAAGAGGTTTAAGGTATCCACACCCCTGTTTCATTGGCCCAAGAAAATCACGTGGCCAGAGATGACACTGTCAGAGCAGAGCCTGTACATCCTCCCACTGACAGAAGCACTGAATACCTTGAACAATAAGACAGGCTACCACACATATCCAGAACATGGGACGAATGAATAGAAGCCTTGTTTCATGGGGAAGATGATCAACAGAAGAGAAAATGCTGGAAGAACCCAATGTGGGGGCTCTGATTCACAGAGAACACGTAAGAAACAGACTGCAGCTATATTCATAAGCCCATCAGAAGAGTTACAGGAATTGAACAAAGAACTGATATTAGAAATCAGAAGGACACAGTGTGCCAAGGAAAAGTTTATACACAAAACGGCATGCTAAGTTTCATGACTGAATAATGTTTAAATTTCAAAGAAAAAGAGAGGGAGATATTCTGATGAGGGAAATGGTGCACTTGTGGGCTTCACAGAAGTGGGTGCTGACAGGGGACTCGTCACATGTCCTCCCCAGCTCTGCCTTCAACGCTTCAAGAGGGGGCACCTGGGTGGCTCAGTGGGTTGAGTGGCTGAGTATCCAACTCTTGATTTTGGCTCAGGTCATGATCTTGTGGTTCATTAGATCAAGCCCCGCATTGGGCTCTGTGCTGAGAGCATGGAGCCCGCTTAGGATTCTCTGTCTCCCTCTCTCTCTCCCTCTGCCCCTCCCCCACTTGCTCTTACTCTCATGCATGCGTGCTCTCTCTCTCTCTCAAAATAAATAAACTTTAAAAGAAAAAAAAAGGCTCGAGAGAACCCATAAGAACATGGACTTGCTTCCTTTCATGAGCTCAGCCCCTGCCCATGGGCAGATGAGCCAGGCCACCCCCCAAAAAGTACAAAGACCAGACTGGTTGCTCTCAAACCTCAGCAGCTCTCCTGTCACTCAGAAATCTGGATCTGCCCACATTCACTGAGGACAGTCTAGTGCCCGTCCTTCCTAAGTTTTATCTGCAAACTATCTGCGTGCAAAAACAAAATGTCTCTGAATCATTAAAATGATTAAACCATACACATGTATATAATCATATATAAAATTACATAATGATATTAACACATAAATTATAAAGAAAAACAGGGGAAACGCAGGTACCACCAACATGGCGGGAAACACCTGGAAGTGTCAAATCAGAACAAGAGTGAAATTACTTCCAATTTAATCAAGCCGAGAGCCCCGCTGGAAAACTGCACCCCCAACAGTTCACGTCTGTGTCAGGGCATGTGTAGGAGAAGGGGGACAGATGAGAGAGGGAGAAGGAGGCAGAGGTAAGAGGAAGGAGAAGGATGGGAAGAATCCAGTACGAATGGAGCAAGCCAAGGAGGCTGGTTAGAGGCCATGTCCTGACCTCTGTCCAGAGCAGGCTCCCAATGGTGATCAAGAAGGTCCTTGGAACCACCCAGTAGGGTCCCCCCCGCAGGAGAGATGGATGTGGGAAGCACGCAGGAAGGACCTGGCTCCTGGAGAAGCTAGCTAAGATAGGACTTCCCACCGCAATACCTTTTGGGGGGAGCATGTGAGAACCCAGGCAGTGGTTTCTCCCTGGGAATTAACACGCTGACATGTATTCAACAAAAAATCAGTCTCTCATGAGCTTTTCAGTGGGAGTCATTCCCGCCCAGTCCTAAGACAGCCAAGAGTCTGCCCCTGCCCTCTCCCCACCTACGGAGTGGCCTGGGCAACAACCACCCTCCTCTCCTATGCCCCGTTCTCTGCCCTACTTTCCACAGGGAAATTCAAACACTGTCTACATGGCTTCTTGCCACTTTTGACCCAGCGTTTCTAAGCACTGACCCCTGTGACAGGCACTAAGCTACGCACCGTGGATATAACTTCATGATAACCTTTATACCAACTCTTAACAGCCAGCAGGTACCCGTACCACCCTCATTTTAGAAATGAAGAAAACAAGGCTCAGAGCAGTTAGGTAACTTTCTCCAGGTCATGGAGCAAGTAACAAAGCTAGATTTAGAACCCATATCTGCCTCTGAAACCTGAGATCCCCACAAGCGTCCTGCTGAGTGCTCCTCATCAGAGCTTTTCAGTGATCCCTGCAGCACACGTCAGCCTGGACCCCAGCAGGGTCTTCAGGAGTTCATGATCTCAGTGGGGACACAGACAGACACACTGAAATGAACTACACCAATACCAGGTGACATCACAGGAGGCTCGAGGTGAGGCCTGAGAGGGCCATAAGGAGCTGGGCCAGTGGAATAAGGGAGTGAGAGGAGGTGGGAGCTGCACCTCCAGAAAATGGAAAATCACTGGTCAGCCCTGCTTCCCCAGAGTCTGCTTGGGAATGTGATAACCATGATAACAGACATGGACAGTGATGGAAAGCAAGCCTCCCAGGGGAGGCCCCCACAGCCAGACTCCACAATTACCAGCAGCTCACCGGCAGCTCTGGAGCTGACAAGACAGACAGTTCCTTCACTTGCGATACAGGAAATATTTTGTGTTTTCTGCCTCAGCTTTAATTCTAAGCTAAACAAAGACAAGGTGGGTGGGAGATGGAGTGCTGCCCAGGGAGCCCCCTTCATGCCTCCCAAACATGGTTCCAAAACCAGAGGAATAGTAGGGGCTGGGGCTGCAGGGGACATGGCTGCAGTCCTGGGAAGCAAAACACTACCTGGGGAGCAAAACACTCAGCCACTTCGGGCAAGCCCCAGGACCGTCCAAGCTCTGTGCATGGTGGCTTCCCTCTCATACCCCTGGGAGGCAGTATAAGTATTATCCCAATTTTGTGGATGAGGAGATGGGCTCACATGGATTATGTGACTTGCAACATCAGAGGAGGACAGAGCCACATTCCAACCCACGAGTCCAGAGCTCTATCTTGGTAGGGCTTGCGGGACCCTAGGAAAGAGGCAGGTCAGACAAGGCATGCCAGCATGGGAAAGGAGTGGGGTTCAATATCGGCCACAGACTGTCCATTTTGTGGCGAGGATTAGATGTGAAAAGCACTAACACCAAGCCTGGCACTGGGAAACTGGTCAGTAATTGCCACCACTGAGAAGACTGAAAGCTCCTTGAGGGCAGGGACCTCATCTGCTCTGCCCACCTGGGACCCTAGTGCCCAAAGGGTGCCTGATGATCCTGCTGGGAGACGCCTAGGGATCTGTGCCCCATGGATCTGCAGCAGGCTTCATCTCACCAAACCCAACCCCAGGACATTTTCTGGACTTTCCTTTCCCAACCTCTGGGCTGGATCAGTCAGAAACTCTGGGGCAGCAGGTGAGGAGCAGGGAGAAGGCACAACAGAGGAGGAAGAAGGCAGAGCAAGACGCAGGCAGCCCACTGCCCCAAAGGCCAGATTCTGCCACATGCAACCCAACTTTGAGGGCTCTGGGCAGGTGCACATAAGTGGCTCACAGGGACATGTGTGCATCCAGGCAGCCACCAGCACACTGGTCAGCCCTGCTCCCCAGCCCTGCTCCCCAGTCCAACCCATAACATGGCTGCCCTGCTCACCATCACATGTCCAGAGACCAGCCCTAGGCATTTCATAAACATTGTTGCAGAACATTACTGCCCAGAGCCTACTATGTGCCTGGCACTGCTCCAGGAGCTTCCCTCTTCATAATCAGTCTTGCAAAGTGAAAGCAGGTGGTGAAACTGAGGCTCAGAGAGGAAGCAATTTGCCCAGAGTAACACAGCTAGAAGGTGACAGCAAAGAGTCTGGCCTCCACTCATGCTCTATCAACTGCCACACATGGCTTCTAGAAGGAGGAGGAGGAAAAGGGAGAAAAGGGCTGTTCTGGAACAGAAAGCAGTTACGCTCCCCTGACCAGCTTCTCTGAGCCACGCTCTTACTGTGCCCAGGGCAGCCAGGGCAGCAGCTCGAAATCTGCCTTAAATTTAGCCCAGGCCAGGGGCGCCTGAGTGGCTCAGTCAGTTAAGCGTCCGACTTTGGCTCAAGTCATGATCTCACCGTGAGTTCGAGCCCTGCCAGGCTCTGTGCTGACAGCTCAGAGCCTGGAGCCTGCTTCAGATTCTGTGTCTCCTTCTCTCTCTGCCCCTTCCCTACTTGTGCTCTGTCTCTCAAAAATAAATAAATGTAAAAAAAAAAATTTTTTTTTTTTTTAATTTAGCCCAGGCCAAAGCCAAGTCTCCCCTAAGATTCTAGTCCCACCCAACCAGGAGCCTGCCAGGCTCCGGGCTGACCTTGGTGAGCCAGGAGGAAGGCCTTGTTCGCCCAGCCACCTTGAGGAGCTTCCATCTTTCAGCCCAGCCCCCTGGTCCATGCCACGGGGTCAAAGTCCAGAAGCACGCACCACCCCAGAGTCCCCATCCCTCCCCTCTGCTAGGACACCAAGCTTGCCGAAGCAGGAGGCGGCGCCTTGGCGGAGCTGCGCCCACAGCTCCGCCCCCAAAGGTTGGCTGTGGCTGCCTGCGCTGTCCAGGGTTCCCGCACTCCCCGTTTGCGTTATCTCATTATCCCTCCTCACCCTAGCTTCAAAGCGCCGTCAGCCCTATTTCAAGGATAACAAGAGCTCAGAGAAGTTAAATAACTCGCCAAGATCGCACAGCTGGTGAGCCGACGTGCAAACCCAGGGACGTGAAAACGCAAAGCCCTAACCACAACGCAGCTCACTGCCTTTCAACGCGCCCAAGTTGCAACCGCATGCCTCATGAGACTCCTGCATTGTGCACACAACTGCAGGCTCCTTCCCCCCAAAGCACAGAGGCTGGCGACGGAGAGCCCGGGAGCCAGAGCCCCTGAGGCCGGTACCCTCGCCCCGGGCAGGAAGCGCCCCTCGCGGCGTTCCCAGGCCCGCACCGGCCCCCTCCCCCGGCGAGCGGAGCCTGGAGCATAGGCTGCATTTGTGGGAAACAGGGACTCAGCGCGCTGAGAGGGAGTCAATTTATTCTGGAGAAAACATCTTTGT
Organism: Panthera tigris; assembly: GCF_018350195.1. NCBI lineage: Eukaryota > Metazoa > Chordata > Mammalia > Carnivora > Felidae > Panthera > Panthera tigris. The sequence goes on from NC_056670.1 coordinate 43,846,942, forward strand.
TCTGCGAGTGAAGGGGAGCCATTCCCAACAATTTAATGCTCTGTTCGCGGGCCCGGGTGCTGGGGTTGCAGCGCGAGGCTTGTTCTTCGAGGCAGAGCCGCACATAATGAGGCTTCTCACTGCCGCTCCCCGCCATCCTGCCAAAAACCAGAACGGTTATTTATCCATTAATCTGACATTACACCCCCTGCATTTTATCTGCTTAAATAAATTTGGTGGTTAGAGTGTGTGCCTGGCGGAGAAACTCCCGCATTCAATTTCCTACGCGCCAACGCGTGCAACGTTGCTGTTATAAACTCGCCTTTGCCATCTTGGGGCCTCCGCGGTCCCAGCAGCGGAAGATAGGCCTCTCCCAGCTCCACCAGATCCAGAGCCCAAGGGGCAGTTCTCCAGAGACTGTCTCCGTCTGCACCTGCAGAACTGAGTTACCTGCTGGATGGTCCTTCTACCAGGAGACAAGCCACCTCCTTCTGCTGTCACCTACAGACAGCAGGGAAGTGGGGGGAAACCTCAAATCTAGACCCCCAGCTTGGGCTGGAATTCTGGCTGTGCCACTCAGGAGCTGTGTGACCTTGAGATGTCACCACCTTTCTGTGCCTCTCAGTTTTGCCACCTCCTTCCTAGGGCTATTGTGAGAAATAAGAGCTAATATTTGTTTAAGTGCTTAGAACAGTGCCTGGCACATAGTAAGTGTTCAATAAAAGTTGGTTTAAAATATATATAATGTTTAAAATCCATGACAAGCATTTGTAAGCAGGGTTTTAGAGATGAGCTAGACTACTAGGTCCTAAATGTGTCCTGAATTAAGAAGAAAAGTGAGTAGAGCACTGACATCCCCCCCCCCCCACACCACCATTTCACTCGGTTAATTAAGAGTGGTCATGGTTAGGAGGATTCATGGAATATTTCATTTGAACAAAGGGTTCTGCTGCTTGAAAATGTTTGAAATCCTTTTTCCCCTCTATGGCTTGCATTTTACAGAGGAGCAAATGGAAAGCCAGAGAGGGGAAGGGACTTGTCCAGAGCCCCCAGCAAGTCCACAACAGAACTGGAAGCAGAATCCAGGCCTTCTATGCCCAAGGTCAAGTTTTTGTTTTGGGTTGTTTTGTTTGTTTGTTTGTTTGTTCTGCAGCATTAGACCTCCTGCCCATTCACCTCAATTTCAGTAAGGATCTCACCAGGTACCCAAGGCCGGGTCAGAATGACCCAGGACGAGGTCCAGCTGGGCCCCTCCTCCCATCAGCTGCAGCACCACCACCACCCCCCCACCAGAGCTAGAGCATAGCCCAATGGCAGGTGAAATCCTATAACCCCCAGACTTTAACATCCACACTCAGGAGCCTGGCAACCCCCTGCCCGTTTGTCCTTCATTTATTTCCTTTCATCCTCTGCTTCTCTGCAGCATCTCCTTGGCCTAGAAACTTGATGGAACTACCTACCTTTCCTCTCTACATCTTGTCTGCCCCTTAACACCCTATACCCTCAGCCCCATGGCTGCCTGTGCCCTGCCCGACAGACTGGAACCCAGCACTGAGTGACACCTGAGCCCGGTTGCCCCACCCTCACCCTCACCACACAGCTTTGGATGTAGGCCCCTTGGGTGCAGCACTGCCCAGCTCACACCCAGCCGGAGCTCACTACACTCCTCCAGGGGCTGTCCCCAGCCAGGCCCATTCCCTGAACACCTCCCAGAGGGCTGGCAGCTCCACCTAGAGAAGGTCATTTCCACAATCTTCTTGCTCAGGAGAGGCCGGCCCGATGCCCCACGCAGACTGTTGAGGTGAGTGGAGAGCGAAGCGGTGAGTCTGGACCAGAGAGAGGAGCTGTGTCCCACGCAGGAGCCGCTCTGCCCAGGCAGCTGCAGGCCCAGCCCCTGCCTCCTTCAGAGCAACAAAGAGGCAGGCATGCGGGCAGACAGACGCCCAACACAGAACCTCCCACTCGCTCGCTGTGCCACTACTCGCCCCCTCTTCCCCGACCCACAGATGAGGAAGCCCCTCCAACCTGCAGCCAGCTGTACCCTTTGCCAACCAGAAGCTCCCAGGGGAGGATGGCTGCCCGCTAATCTCCAGAAAATCCCCTGAGGCCTGGGACCAGCCAGGGCTAGCTGAACTAGGCCAGCCCTTTTCTTTCTAGCCACATTTAAGCAAGTAAAAGTGTTCCAGGCAAGAAGAAATCCCTCCCCCGGGGGGGGGGCGGAGAGTGGTTGCAGGCAGACTGGAGCTGCTCATCACTCCTGGGCAGCTGGCCTGCCTGGACCCCGGTAGGCACATGCTCCTGACACAGTCTCATCTTAACTGTCCTCACTAGTCTCCTACTTCACTTACCTGACTATTCCCTCTCTTTTGACTCACGTCCGCCCTCAAGCTCACCCCTGATCAATAGCTGCTCCTGGGGAAGTGAGCAGAGTCCTGAATCCCATCAGCTTCTGTCACCAGCAGGACCCAGCCCCATCCCCTGATAACCTGTGCCAGGCACTATGCCAAGTGCTCTGAAATCTAAGACTTAGCGAGGTATAACCGCCCCCCCCCCCGCCATTTTACAGATGAGGACACAGTTTTACCCAGAGCACAAAGCCTCTAAGTGGCCCAGTCTGAATTTAAACCCAGATGTGTCTGAATTCAGAACCCCAAGTCTCACCACCAGCCCTGCCAGCAGCCAGCCTGCCCACAGACCTGTTCTTGCCTCAAGAATGAAATCAGACATGGAGTCTCACTCCCACAGCCACAGAGGATGGAGGAGAGCTGGGCACTGTGGGCCACCTGTTCTGTGGGTTCTGACTGGGGGTCTGTCTTCCTTCAGGGCCACTAAGACTCACCTGTCATTGGCAGCAAATGGAAATCAGCATTTTGCAGCAATAAAAGGCTGCTCCTGGTTAGACATCAAATGAATCAATCTTCTCTGACAGTTAATTTTCATTTTGCAACTTTCCCTGGTGACAACGGCAAGTAATGACCCCTGAGCATCTGCAAAGTCGTGGAGCAGCAGCCCAGCCTCCCACACCCCTGGCTCCTGGCTGCCCTGGCTCAGACCCTCCCTCCCCTTCTGTGCCCACTGCTCACTCCTGCCCCTTTCCCTGGCCCCCAAGACCCAGCCCACAGAGACACCTCTCTGCCCAGGAACCCCTCAAAAAGGCTCAAGCCCAAGCTGTCCTCCCAGGGCACTGAGACCAGAAACAGACGCTGCAGAGCTGGGACAGGCACGGAGCTCCCTCATCCTCACTGATCCCTCCCCACTACCACACTATCAATGATCTTCTCCAAATACCCCATCGTCAGACTCCGCAACATACCTCTGGCCCCAGCTGTGACCCCGGGACCTGCCATCAACCCCCAAGGCACAGCACCAATGACTCTGTCAGGAAGTTCCCCAAGTACATCCTTCTCCCTCCCCCAGGCCCCATCACAGAGCATTCACATAAATGGCACCCCTGACTACCTCCAAGTGTCATCAACAACCCCAAAACCACCACATCTGACCCCCCAAATTCACTTCACAGATTCCTGGCATTTCCACACATCTGAGGAGCCCCTGCATCTGGCCCAAGGCCTCCCCTATCTGTGCGTGGGGGTGGCAGGGGCAGATGGGACAGATCCTTTCCCGGGGGAAAGCTGTCTGCCCCATTCGCCCGACCCCCAATCTCTGATGGGCTGTCAGCTCAGCTCAGGGCCTCCCGACCCAGCTCTGCACCTGCTAAGAGATGATGAGGGCAAGGCCCACTCTGCCCTGGACTGTGACTCCCTAGTGGGCCCCAAAGCCAAATGCAGCCGCTTTCCCTGGCTCAAAAAACCCTCTCGGCCTCCCCCGAACCCTGGGACCCACAGCCATAAGGAAGCCTATGTTCACGGAAGCGTCTTCCAATGATCCCCAGGCCCTTTCCAGCAGGGCAATGGCATCAGGGACTGGACCTCCCTCTATCCCTCCACTTCCCAAAATACTCAAACTCTTAGAGGAACTCCTCCCCTAGCAACCCACCCCCATCCGCAGAGCCCCTGACCTCAAGAACAATACTAACTACCATTCAGTGAGTGCTCCTGTGTGTAATAGCACAGCTCCAGCCGGGCTGTCTATTCATCATGGGGCCACGTCAGCCTCACGTCACTGCATGGATCCCAGCCCTGGGACAGTGCTTGGCACACATCAGACAGCAATAAGCATTTACTGAATAAACGAACAGATGGAGGGCTTTCCACCTATGCTCTCACGAAATACCTCAGCCACCCTGCAGGCTGGGTATTACCCCAATTTGAGGAAACAGAGCACAGACTGGGGCCCTAAACTCACACGGCCGTCAACTGGCAGAGCCACATTCCAACACAAGTCTCTCCTAGTCCAGAGCCTCTGCCCAGCTCTGACCCACAGAGAGCCCCATTCAACAGGGATGCCATCGAGAGGCGGCTCAACACAGCCTTGCCCTGCTCAGGACAGAACTCCGCTCCAGGCACTCTGAGTACTCATTTCTTCCTGACACCAAACCACAACTCCAGGAAGTGCAGGCGGCAGCCCCTGGCATCTCCCTGGCAACCTAGGAGCTTTTGTTCTTGAAGAATGAAGCTGATTCATCTCCCCCCACCCCCACCCAGGGTGAACAGCAGGGGCTGCCAGCAGCAGAGAGGGGTCTAGACCCCTGCTGCAGCCAGGAGCAACCCAGGCTGAGCTGATGCACGCAGGGAGGGGCCCTAGCCGGGTTTCCAAACCAAGCGTTCCCAGTGCCCTCCATATCCACTGGCCAGCACCCCACAACCAGGGCTCAGCAGGGAGCCACGGCAAGCCAAGAAAGCCTCACTCCTGACCCTCCCACCCCTCCGGACTCTTCCTCTCCACCATAATCCCACAGGCCTCCAGGGCTCTAAACGAGTAGCCCACTGTCCCTCACCCAGCACCCTGCCCTTGGCTCCACGCCTTTGCACACCTGTCCCTCAGGCTGCAAAGCCCCTTGCTTTCTTCTCCCTTGCTGGGGATTTCTCATGGTTGAACCAAGGGCTCAGACATCGCTTCCCCACCCCCAGTTATTCTCCGTAAGCAAAATGCCTCACTGTTCTTGTGTACCCCACAGTCCTGCGCTCTCCCAGAGGCATCCCTTTCTTAGGGCTGGGGCGTCCCTCCACTAGATGGTGAGCTCCTGGAGGCAGAGAGCAGGGCCCCTCTCCACCGAGCAGTCCCAGCTCCAGCATGGAGTGAGGGAACACCCACAGGAGCTGTGAAAGCCAGTGCTGAGGGGACGGCACAGAGCATCCACTGTAGACTGTTACTGTCCGACATAATCCCGTATACCACTCAGTCAAGCCCGGTGACTGACCTACTCCGGCCAGTGAAACGTAAGCAGTTGTGACAGATGCATTCATTCCAAGCAGAAGTTTTGGGTCTCAGAGCTGGTTCTTGCTTCTCTGCCCGTATCGTGAAAGGCACTTTGGATGGTGGTTGCTTCTCAGCCTGGCTCCTGAAGGGAGGAAGATGGCAACGGGCCAGCAGTGCCCCCACACCAGCCCATGATGGACATGTAGCCTGTGTGAGAAATAAGTCACCGAGATTGGAGGCTGCTGTCACTGCCACATAGGCTAGCCAGGCCGGGCAATGCAAGGAATGAGAAAGCATATGCCTCCTGCACCTGCCCAGGACAACATAGGTGTCAGGACTTTGCAGGATGCCACTAACACGCCCCTGGCTGCCTTTCTAAGCAGGCCTAGTGCACTATGATGACCCCATGACAAATTTCTAAAAAAGGAAGAGAACCAATGGGGCATGTTAGAAAGATTGAGGTTTGGAGGCAGGCAGATCTGAGTTCAAATCCAAGCTAGGACATATCCATGACTTTAAGCAAGTCTCTTCACCTCTGTGAACCTCAGCTTTCTTATCATACAATCAATACCTACCCCCCAGGGCATTCTTAAGATGTGAGGAGTACAAACACTGCATGTAAAGTGCTTAGCACATTGGGCAATCTTCCATTGCCCATACTTGCCAGTCCCTCCCATTAGCTCCAAGATGCCTGAGGGGTGGGGAGCAGGGTAACTCCATCCAGCCAACTTAGGACAGACTGTATCTGAGATGATGCCACCTGTCACCTACACCTGGCATAGAGAGGCCCAGGCTCCTGCTGTGCTCAACTCACTGAGATCATCAAGCCAGTGCTCCAAGTTATATCCCCCACCCCCACACCCATGCACACAGACAAATGGTGGTATTCTGAAAGATCCCATCTCGGCCTCCTCTGGGGCACCTGAGCCCTGGCCTGCATGGACCCTTTGTTCATTAGTAGTCCTCCCATCCTCATCCTCATGCCTGCTCTGGTCCTTAGTCCTTCCTCTCCTCCTCCCTGACCATAGCTGGCCCTTTTCTCAGGCTCAATTCCTAAACAAAAAACACTTTAGAGGCAGGTTGGCAGCAATGTTGTGAAGATAGGAACACATCCTGTTGCTTCCTGCTGTCCTAAGCTTTCAGACTTGTCTAATTAAGTGGAACAAGAGGGAGTGATTCCTTTAAAATTTTTTCTTTTAATGTTTATTCAATTTTTTTAAGAGAGAGAGAGCATGAGTGGGGTAGGGGCAGAGAGAGAGGGAGACAGAGGATCCAAAGTGGGATCTGAGCTGTCAGCACAGAGCCCCACTGCGGGACTCAAACCCACGAGCCGTGAGACCACGACCTGAGCCAAAGTCGGACGCTTAACTGACTGAGCCACCCAGGAGCCCCAAGAGAGAATGATTCCTAATGAACAAGGGTCCCCACAGGAGCCAGAAATGGCATCTCTCAGAATGCAGTGCAGAAACCAAAGCTACCATAGCCCCTGTCTGTGGAGGCTCCAACTCTGGCAGGCACAGGGACTTGGGACTCATGAGAAATGCCCATCAGAGCATCACACTGTGCAAAGACACAAACCAAGGATTCATATGCAGACACAGAAACCACATTTGCTGATCACC